>NC_092817.1:102479240-103116740 GCF_023375885.2 Dermacentor andersoni | reverse complement strand
AGTCACACTGTAATTTATGTTCTTCATCTCTCGTTTGAAATATTGCATTGTGCTGCGTACTGGCTTTATTAATTTACTGCATGGATTACAGGTACTAGTACTCTCATTAATGTATTTCATTAACCCATTAATTCTCCTTGACACTTCAAAGCGCGCCTGACACCTCATTTCACCATGAATTGAGTCAGTCCTCCTTAATCATTAGCTCAACATCATCAACCTACTCCAATCATTGATACCCCTTTTTCGACGTTAACAAAGAAAGAAATGGTGAAGTGGGAGAGTTGCGACCTAGTCATTTTAACAAAAAAGAAAAGACGCCTAACACTAAGCACAAGGTATGAAGAAAGACGGTACATGTGCGCAGACCAAATAATTGTCGTCGCAAATGTCCTGTCACTGTCCTTCACGTTATGCTCCATTTCATGAAAGAATCCTTGCACATCAGACGCCGGCTTATATATACTCGTTTGTTAACTCACCAACTTGCCTATCCTGATGATCACTCTTTAAGCCCTCGTTTTATACTATTCGCCTTCCTTCTGAGCAAAGCAGCAGGTTAGAGGACATTACCTCAGGTGAACCTCTCTGCGCTTTCTCAATAAGCTGTCCTCTTTCTCTCTCTCTCAAACTTTCCATTTATTTACTGATGCACTTGGAGATTCACTCGCATATATAATACTTTGCTTTCTAGTTTCACCTGCTGACCCTGACCTATTCGCTCAGTCACCGCAGCGGTTTTGGTTTCCTTTGATTCGAAGATATTGCACTGACTTTGTTGGACAGTCGCAAATGAGTTGACAATGCCTTCTTATTGTCTGCATTGTACAATAAAGGAACAACGAAGTAATTTTCTGAATTCCATATCTTATATGTTTGCTCAGTTGCTCAATCAGGTGTTCATTATCTGCCTGACGCACTCGCCTCCTCTTAAACATAAACGCCTTTGCGTGGGTGGCGCGCAAGTACGTCCAAACAGACAAGGACGACCGAATTCTCGGAAAGAGAGCGTTTATTTTATAGGGCCCTCTGATGACTGGATTTGACAGTAATTAGTGAGCACAGTTATGCACCGACGACGACAGCCATTTACGTCGGATTGAAGTGGGTGCTCCTCTGTCTCTCACAAAGTTCTGACAGCTCTATAAATAATCTCCCATCTCTCTGCACCACTCGTAGTGCCTAGAACGAAAGTGCCGCAATTTACTCTGATGTTTGTGCTATCAATATATTGAGCTCCACGCATATTATCGCCACGGTATGTTGTGCGAAAAAAAAACGTTCATGTAGGTGCACTTTGAGGCTGGTGTTCGGTTTTTTTACGCTTCTTCCTTCTTTTTCCCGTGTCGTGCGTAAGCCAGAATTGCGTGTCAGTCATTTCTGGACACCCGATGCAATGACGAGGTTGAATCAAGAGCGAGCGCTCATGCTTTGTCTTGGGTGATGGCGTGCGATTTGGAGAGCGTGCTTCCACACGGCGAATGTAATGCTTTGTCGACCTAAGTGTGTGTGTGGAGGTAAATGCGCTGGCCTTTGAGTGGCCTACTGCTGGTGAAAACTGGCATATGTAAGCGAAACCTGTGGCTGTCGAGCATCAAGCATCAAAGCGGGGGTTGGTGCTGGGGTGTTTGCTGCACCGATTTACATCGATTCAACGTGCAGACTGCGGACGCTACTCAGAATCACCTTGATCGCATAAAGAGGAAGAAGTTGTATGCAGTAATGAGTCTTACATGTTGCCCTGTGCACAGCCGCGTTGTGTGGGAGCTTCACCCACCTGCTCCGGAACCCAACTCAAATTCCATGCAAGAACTGTATTCGAATTTCTCCTGATATTTAGAACAAAACATGCGTTTTATGGTTCTTCTGCGCAATAAAAATAAGCACGTACCACTCGGCTTCCCTGAGGCATTCATACTCTTAGAAAACAGAAACAATTGTATAAACTAGAGCACTTGCCTCTGCTGGCTTATAGAATATAAGTTGTCAGGCCTGTTCAGTAAAAACTTTAGATTTGCTGCTATTGCGTGAATGTAAAAATGTGACGTCACATTTCAACTTCGACGAAAACAAATTTCTAGTGAGGTCCAAATTTTCTTCCGGACACAATATGAGAGAACATTTATACGGTTTCTTGCAGTTGCCCAAGCTTTCAGTGTCAATTTTTGTTTGTTTCGTTTGTCTTTCAATCTTGTCTACTGCATCGCACTGCCACATAACAAATGATTCAATTCTAGACAAACAAGCTACATCCTGTTTACGCGTTATTTGGCGCGCGAAGGGTCGAATGTCGCATTCCGCTGTTTTAAGTCATTATTGTAGGGTTTTCGCTTGCATATAAGTTAAGTTCCGTTGTCATCATTCACGCAGCAGCCTTCGCGTAATATTTATAATTTATGTGCAGTATTCAGTTCATTTTCAATCGTTTTCCTCAAATAAAAATAGCCTTGGTCAACCACTGGCACAACCAATTAAGGCACGGACAATTGCTTTGAACATCAAGGTCACGAGTTCGAGTCCCTGCAATTGTATACTGGGATGAGAAAAAAAATGCACAAATGTGAAACGCATATTTCGCAGACAATAAAGAACTGTAGGTGGTGGAAATGTATCCTGAGCTCTCACCTCTGGCGCCTTACATATCCTTTCTGTTGACTCTGGAACCCACAATATATCTTTTACAACATTCGGCCTAACATCACCATTTGACTTTCAATACGAGGTCCTATTCTTTCATGCGAACAGTTTATTCTCGTAAATACCAAAAAAATATATCAGACTGTAAAATTGCAGTCTCAAAGTTACATTAAACATCAAATTTTATAATTACTTCATTACAATTTCAGAGAGAAACTAGGCAAATAAAGAACCAACAAGAGAAGTAAAAGAAGGAAACGTTTATACGGAAATGTGCAATCCCGTCTTCATGTATGAGTGCCGGTGTCATGCTTGTTTTTCACGTCAGCGAGCAAAGCAGTTCACACGGCTCTTTCCTCGGATGACAATAAATAAATAAATAGGAAAACCGCAGGGAGAATGCATGCCAACTTCGTAACGAGGGAGAAGCATGCTCACGTCCGGGCAGCAGCTCGCTGAGCGAAAGAGCAGCGCCCAAAGCAGCCCAAAAGACTCAGAATGAAAACATTGGCTTACTTATGCTCGGCACGGAACACAGTGGAGATGCTCCACACGGCACTACAACAGCGGCCACCACGAGTGTGCAGAAACTATTTACGGACGTGATCGGAACAGAGCAGCGCACTTCTCGGGTTTTAGCAAGCAGTGCAGCTTTCGTTTTTGTGGAGTGGCGGTTAGCCCCTCCGCATGCTGCGGGAGGGAGAATTGGAACGTAAAAGATAAACGGCGTGAGTATAACACTACTACAGACGAGCCGCCGGGCCGAAGGAAACAGGAATGTAAATGAACAGAAGTTACAGGCGTTCGTGTTTGTATGTTTCTTCGCATAGGAAGTGGATGACAACCCTGTTGTGCGTCTGTTTTTGTAGACGGTACAACAAAGAAAAACTAGCCTCACGGATATTTTTGGCGCTAGGCAATGGCATACAGTGCATTTTCAGACCGCTGAATCATTGGGTTGCATATATTTTCTAATTTGTATATAACAAAACATCACAGAGAAGTAAGAACTACTGAAAATTCTCCGAGGTATTTCTAACGTGCTTTGCGTGGATTAGCTGCACGCTACTGTTTACAATAAGCAAAGTTTTGAAATCAAATAACGGATGTGCGCGGTGGTTGGGGTTGCTCTAGAACTTTAATAGTCAACGACTTAAATGCATGTTTGAAGCCTTCCAACGTGCAGCATGCAAGAGAGATCAACGCTCATAGAAAGGCTTGTTTCACAGCTCTCATGTACACTCCCACTAGCCGGCGTGGCCTCAGTGAGTGTCGCTCGAACTACCAGCGTTGCAGTCTTGTCTTTTCTCCCGCACCAAGTGTCGTCTGCTCCTGCTGCGCTGAGTTGTTTTCGCCAGCTAGCGTGTACGATTCGTTTGCTGGTAAATGTAGTCTAGCTACTTAGTCAAAGGTCCGTGATAAAGCCGCTGTGGTTAAGTAGCGAAGATTTCACACTGTTACTGATTTACTGTTGGCGCTGCAGTCGCCTATCACGACACGCACCACACATCGTCTACTCCTGCGATATGTTCGCTGCGGTGGGACAATTTTCTCCAAACCAGCCGGTACCGTTTGCTCTTTGGTAACTGCATTTTAGCTGCCAATATAGAATTCTATGCCAAGGACTTTCCTGCATTTGTGTTTCTCATGGCACCATCATTGAAAGACACGCCTGGTTAATACCTTTAGGATCAAGCTATGTCACAAGGTAACGGTCGTGCACAACGATTCTGTTTTCCGACCAAATGAATTTTAAAGATTAAAAGAACCACTGTGCCTATTTCAGTGTTTTTTTTTTACGTGCTGCTCATTCTTGACATGTGTAGTAATGACGAAGAGAGCCTGTGCAGAACTAGCGATGCTAACAACGCATCGCGTGCTGCCGATGCTCGAGCTTGTGGTGTGCACAAATGCTACACCGCTATGTTTATAAGCTAACTGCCCCCGATTCGGTTTGATGGAAATAAATTTCTTCCTATCTAAAGACTTCACACGACGAGTGGCTCCGCATGTCATCGATCCCACATCAAATAACCCTTAAACTATGCATGCCTTATCGCAGTCTTCCACAGATAATAAAACAGGTAGGTTAGCTGTGCAATATGAGAGAGATAGAAACTTTATGACACGAAATGCAGAGGTGTCCACCTGTAGTACATTCGTCTAGCCAGCTACTAAGAAAGAGGGAACAAAGAGGCGCTTGATGGGTGACGATGACAAGAGGAGGAGGTTGTAAAACATATGGCAAGCAGTTTGGAGTACTCAACGCCCACAGGCCAGGCCCGTACTTTTTAAATAGTGAAGTAAGGCATGGATGGCCTTCAAACTCGATTTACCGTTTCGCCGAGGGCCTAAAATAATGTCTTAGAACAGCGGCGGGCTGTCGAGGCGCGTAAGCTGATCGCTCAACTTTTGACGCCCTTCTAAGTACTGAGGGCAGTCACACAACACAATACTTATAGTCTCATTCACAGTCTGGAGACTCGGTGTGTCGCATGAGGTGCACCTACCCGCGCGTAAACGCCACCCCCAGCCTAAGGCTGTGCTGGAGGCTGGTACAGGTGCATTAAATTTTGGGTGGTAGCCTGAATTTCATGGCAGGGTCCAATCTTGGATGTGGCCTCTGATGATTATCCAAATTGTCCCAGCGCTTTTCTGTGGCTCTTCGGATGACACTTGAGCGAAGGCGGTTGGCGTCCGGTCTTGAAAAAGTTAACGCGAGCAGTGGCTCTAGTTCTTCGAGTGCGGCCTCCGCTTCGGCATCAGCAAGTTCGTTTTCATGCACATCACAGGGACTGGGAACCCATTGCAATGTAACGTAGCGGTCGTTCTCTTTCGCTAGAGTGTATAGCTCGGCAAATCTAAGAGCGAACACGCTCCAAGAGATTTCTTTCATTACAAATATAAGTAGCTGCCCAGCTGATTTCGCGTCACTGAAGGCCTTGCATACTTGAGGAAGCTGTCACGAAATATAGTGAACTGCCTCCCTGATTACCACTAGTTCCATGGATGGTGGTGTCGTCTTGTTACGCAGACGAAACTATCGATTGACTTGCTGCGTGGGCACGACGAAAGCCGCACCTGACGCATACGACGAGACTGATCCATCTATATATGCATTCACCGATAAGTCATATTCTTTGGATATGTTAGGTAAATGCCAGCAAACTAGAAAAAACGAGCAAAGTGAAGAGGCCTTCGATTTTTTCTTTCTTATAGTTTGCTGGTATTCTTCTCGCATAACCATGTACTAAATTGTCCAACAAGCCACTCTCATGAACTCATATTCTTTGGGCATACAGGGTGTTTTTTTTTTCCAGCTGCACCTAAAATGTTTAAAGATTGCCTATGGCAGATAGCACAATTCTAACCCTTCATCTAAATTACTAAATCGAAATGCTCAATTGAATAATTAACGTAATTATGCAAATTTACGTTTTTAGGTAATTACTTTATGCCGCATATTTAAATCTACGAAATATAGCCGCAACTAGGAAAGAATTCTCAGAACAGAACCGGTTCCGAGCTATTGATTTTCAAAGTGGCCGACGAAATGCATTCGCGTTCAAGCTACATTTTAAATAAACTGCTGTTGTATGCGTCGAACCACAGAAGTAACTTGAACACCAATGCATTTCGACAGACACATTGAAGATTATTATATTGGAATTGGTTTTGTTCAGAGAATTCGTTCCAATACGATATCCCATGCGAACTCGACTGCTATAATTCGTAGATTGAAATATGTGGCGTAAAGTAAATAATTTTAAACTTAATTAGCGTAATAACATTCTTTGTTCAAATGAACAATTTGATTTCTCGTAGAAGTAATGGTCGCCTCATCGAGTAAATTAGATCAAGGGTTATAATTGTGCTATCTACCATAGGCAATCTTTAAACATTATTGTGCAGCTAAAAAAAAGAAGACACGCTGTAAATTCAAGTAGTAGATGTTGGGGGCCCACGCTGTGTATTCAAGATTTATTTTAGAAATTCAGGGAATTGAGAGACGTACCCGTATTGGGACATTACCCACGGGGACATACGTGGACAGTCCGCAGGGGCCAATTATGATGGTATGGCGGATCTGGACACTTAATGGCTCTCGAAAAGGTGGAGTCTGGCCTTATGTCGGGAAGTGTCAATAGGGTATAGGGGTGAGGCGAGGTTCTCCAATTGTACCGTAAGTTGAGGCGCAACGTGGAACTCCTTGACATGTGCTCAGCATATGTATCTGTGTACTCTCCAGTGCACGCAAATATGACTTGCTAATACTTGATAAAACTGGCACGCTATTACGAAAGTAGCTGACGTAGAAAGCCTGGTATACAGCCGGAGTAGTGAAAGCTCAAATGGGCCTTGCTTCGTACTGGCCAGAAGGCGAAAAGCTTGAGCAAGTCCAGTTAATTTCTTCTGTAAGATTCCCACATGCTTCAACCATGAAATGCCCAGGTATCTGTGGTGGGTCACATATGAAATGACATTGCCGTTGATAATGATCGGATACCGACACATAAGCTCCTGTTTGAACGCTATCGCGGCGCACTTATCTGTGGCCAGTTGCAGCCCTTGACACCACAAAGCATTGCGACACTAAAGTAATAGCTCACTGCAATCTTGCACGAATTTGCGGTCGCGTGATTTCGGTCACCCACATGCGCATGTCGTCGGCGGAGGTAGTGATGCGATCTGTATGAGGAATAACTTCCGCAAGACCAATAAGGGCAACATTAAAACGGGTCGGGTTGAGCATTCCTCCTTGAGGCACTCCCCGGACAACCAAGTATCTTCTCGTTTCGCCATCATTCGTGGACACGAAGACTGTGCGACTGTCTAACCATTTTGCAAGACGCATGTAGACATGGACAGCGAGGCCCAAATTAATGAACGCATCAAGAATAGCTTCGTGCATTACATTGTCATAGGCGCATTTTATATCTAGGAAAACTGTTCCGAGTCGGCGCCTCCTTGTTTCGTGTTCGATAGTGGACACGAGATAAATGACCTCATCTATAGCAGACAATCCATTTCCTTTAGTCCGCGTCTTTTTAGCGCTGTTGTTTCTTCAAGCATATAAACCCTTCCATTCCGTTCCTGGCATTGTTGATATGCCTCTCGCAGACGACCATTTAAACACTTGCTTGTATAGTCCACGTGGCACGCCCTTAAACACTGTGCAAATCGGGTTGTGAGAAAACATGCTAGTGGGACCGATGCATGCAGGGGAGAAGCACTCGTGCTGCCCTTCTTTATGTACATTCATTGACGTTCCCATGTGCACTCAGAACACGCCGGTGGCCATTGCGGCGTAAGTCACCTAGCTCTCAAAGCAAAAGCCGATAGCTTTGCAACTAGCAAAAGTTCAGTGATAAGTGCGTTAACAACTGAACCGGCACTTGCCTATTTGAAATATAACGAGCGCATCTAGGTTGCCTGGGTCATTTCATTTGAAAGGAAGGCGACCTGCTCCCAAAGCCATTTCCTCACACTTATGCTTGCACAGTACATTTATATTCGCGTGGAAGCCCGAATATTGGATGTCATGTAGAAGTTTATGGCAGCCGTGAATAAATTACAATCGTGCTTTTCACTAACCCCCAAAATATATGCAGACAACGGAACATAAGTAAAAAACTATGTGAAATGTTCAAATTAGCACAAAAAGATAAATGATAACTTTCTCTAGCTAAGCTGAAGTACATAGTTTCGCTCATAAATATGCATGTTAAGCGTCATGTTCTTCACCGCAACAGGCCCGTGGTAATGTAACCAAAGGGAGTTCAGGCAGTATACTTCAGAGTATGCTGCTGCAGTCCAAAATACCGACAAACTCCATCCTCGTTTCTAAATGGTGGCGTACGCAATTATACACCCATCTTTATTTTACAATGGTAGTTGTGACCGTGCGATGCACTTTGTCATAAAAAAAATTTGCCTCGTAGCAGCCATAAAGAAGCTCATTGCAGACATGAATACGTTACCTAGGTTCATTTTCTTTTACAGTATTATGATTCTCATAAAACCTCTTTTTTATTGCTATCGCTCTTGGTTATTGGAGCTTTGCTGGCTCGGTAATATAACAATGCGGAAACTGGAAATGAAATTCTTAAGAAGACAAACAGCGAGCAATGTTGCAATTTACATCGTTATTTGATGAGCCCAAGGCAGTTTTCCAAAACTTTGTGTTGTTACACTGCGAGTATGATTGAAGAGAAAAACCTGAGAAGCAAAATGAACTGGCTATGATAACATAAGGTAACTAAAATACTAAGCAAGCAAAGAAGCTGAAGGAAATGAACGGATTGCAGGGTGATTGTAGGGTGGAGTTGCAAGGGGGCAGTGGTTTGTTATTTGCATGTAGTCTGCAATGGAACGAGAATGGCCATTGCCCCAGGCTAACGGAGTATAGTAACGAGCTGAATATTCAGGACAAGATAACGAACGAAACAAAGCAGACACGAAGGTGGAAATATGTTGATTGCTCCGTGGCGTTTCATGTCAGTTACTGCGGCGAAAGTCCGCATGCATATTTGATTATGCAAGTGCAAAAACAAATTACAAAGGTTTTTTATTTTGCGATGCACTGCTACATTGAAAACAATGTAGCAATGCCCAGGGGCTATACTGCTTACAAAACTGTATTAGCAAGGAAAGGGAATAATGATGTACCATACTACAATTCTCTATTCAAAGATTACAGTTTAGTACTGAAATAACTGGTACGTAATAAACGGGCATAAATGGAATGCGCACACATGCACACAAAAGATTTACCCATTACAAGTAACAGCACATAGACTGTACTTCGCCAAGGTAAAGAACGAGGACAGCGGCAGAATGCCAGAAATAGGGAAAATGAGTGCAGCGCACCTTCGCGATCAAACGGAAGAATCCTGGCAAGCTTCGCGTACCTTGACGCAAGGCAGAGTTCCAGGCCATCAGCATAGTGCATGCGTGGTATTCCTTAAAGAGGGGCGCGATAATTGCGAGAGCAGCGCGGAGCTTGACGAAAGAAGCATAAACGTTCGTGATTAGGATGCACAGTTCTCGAGCACTGAGCGCTGAGGGCAATAGGTTGAGAATATCGCCCCCCAGTTCGTTGAACCACCACTTCGGAAGGAGAATAGATGATAAGAGCAGCGAAATAACACACTTCTTCAAGAAATTGCGCCCCGAATCGCCTGCAGTATATCTAATCCATGTTAGGTGCATGTATGAATGTCGATATTAGGTTCGGGAGTTTACTCTCGTCAAAAATTCATTTTGCAGATGGTATTCGGAGCATGTTTCACCTGAATGTGTTTTGATGCTGAGAAAAAGACTGCATATCGTCCGAGGCTGGAATAAGACATGTTTTATTTCTTTGTCCTTATAAAAAGGCTTTCTAGACCAATAAATACGTGAGCCTGTTGCCCTATGCGTACATTCTTATACGCAGGATTGGGCTCCTTTCCTCCTAAAACAAGAGTTCAATAAATACGCCGCATCATAGAAAAATGCCTTTTTTTTTACTTTGTCACCTGAGCTCCTACCCAAGAGCCCCTTTTTTTCAAGCCAACAGAGAAAAAAAAAGTGGCGGCGTTAAATCATCAAAGTTTCAATTCTTGGGTACGTGAACGCATTTACGATACCTAGTTCTGCGCAATTTGTCCAGACAATGGCATAACAAGTTTATAATCTAGAGTTTGATATCAGCACTCTTTATAAGCAGACACATATGCAGCAACTGGAAATGGTGCCACCAGCGAAAGGCTTGCACTGTCTAAACATCGTCTTCTATCCGCGTGAACAGCGCACTCTGCTTCTATAAGTAGCGCCACTCTTCTTTAGTACGTTCACTTACTCTCCGGAATAGAGCCATTTTGGAGATATAGGCGCAGAACACGACTACAGGATCATAGTAAGGCTAGAGCTGCTCTACAAGCAAAATCTCACAACCTCGATACAATTCGTCACAAGAGAACTCAAGCGGCTCGATGACCTAGCTTATGGGCGAATTTTGCTTGATAACAGGGCACGGGCCGTGGTACTTCGAAAGAAATTTGGTCTACTCGTCGGGGCTTGCTCAAGGAATCCAGAGCCACACAAGTCTTCGAGATGTATGGGTCGTGTTTTCGGCGACTCTATTAAGCGTGTTTAGCAGCTTGGGAAACTGTCGTCGACTCAGTTACATCAGGGTGGTTAGGAAGTATGGAGTGTAAGATGCGGGACGGCTCCTGTCCATAAACCATCAAGTAAGGAGAAAATGCAGTGGTGGTCTGCGCAGCAATAGTATAGGTACACGTCATGAATGGAAGAACATAGTCACAGTGTGAGTCATGGGAAGTGATGCCAACTGCAGGAATTGCCCAAAGTTCGGTGAAATCGTTCAGTGATGCCATTTAGTTGAGGATGGTACGCAGTCATCCGGTGAACGATGCTGCATCCCTTTAGAATTGCTTGGACGGCGCCTGACAGAAATACCCGTCATCGGCCACTAAGCAGCTCACGTGGTCCACAGTGCCGTAGAATGATGTGGTGCAAAATGAAAAAGACAACGTCTCTAGTCGATGCAGGTGGTAATGGCGAACTCTATGCGTAGTGCGTGAGGTGATCCATGGCAACAATTATCCAGCAGTTGCCAGCAGGAGTGATGAGAAGGGGTCCATTCAAGTCAATCCGGCGCAGGCGGAGGGACGTGCGGCAAAAAGCAACGGCTGTAACGGAGGGGGGGGGGGGGGACAACAAGGAGGATTCTTGCAGAGGAGCTACCAGAAACCTAGGTGCTCCGGGTATCACCTGGGCAACTTGCTCTTGAACGACGCATCGGATCGAGGAAAGTAGCGCTGATGGGGCAGGATCAATGGTGCCGAGTTTGCGCGCAACCTCATCGCGTAAAAACTGCTTTATCTCGCGCAGTAGCGAAGAGTGATCTCCTGCAAGACCAGCAGGTGTTAATGTCGAAATTCTTTCTTCGGATGAGCAAGTGCGGCTAGTGGACTAGAGCGGACTAGTGGACTATGAGCGGCTAGCTGCTCATAGGTTTGACAAATTTGTGTGACATACGCTACCGTTTGCGGGCTCTTAGCGACAAGCATCTAGATTGCATCGTCAGTGCGTCAGTGAATGCATCGATACTTTCAAGATGTGCTTGATCTTTTGGCCTTCGTCATGTATGGGTGGACCCGCTTGCAAAATGTCGACCACATTCTCAATATAGCTGGTGTGGTTTATGCACGTTCCTGAGCTCGTCCTCGAAAGCGCTGTTGGGTTCGCAACTTCCGAACGGCTGGACGGCCGAAGAGCTCAGCGAATCCCGTTTTGAAGGATGACCATGTGGTAAGAACAGTCTCGCGGTTGGAGAACCACAGGTTGGCGGCGTCAGTCAAATAAAAGGTTACATTGTTTAGCTTCGTGGTATCGTTCCAGTTGTTGTACTTCCTTGCCCGGTCGTAGGACACAAGCCAATCGGCCACGTGCTGGTCGTCAGTACCTATGGAGAAAACAGGGCCACATAGCCGAAGGGTGGCGGCCCGGACCACACTCGGAGGCCGGGAAACCACCTGCTGCCCTTTGTCTGTGAACATGATAGAAGCTGAAGGCGAGGTACGAATGAGGAGTTCCAGGGTTGGACGGATCCAGCAACCGCTGCCAAACATAATGGTTCATTTGGTATCAGCACTCTTCCTTATATGCAGACGCAGATGCAGTAATTATTATTATTATTTGTTTTGAACACATATACACATATACACAGGTATCAGGAAAGGGAAAGCGAGGAGCAGGCTGGCAACTGCCACCGGAAGGGGCACAACGCCTGCCTACTCCTCTGAAGGGAGGTGACAGCAACACAGAAATGGAAGATAGGAGGGAGGGGAGGAAAAAGGAAAGAGGAAAGGAGAGCAACAGGACAAATCTAAAGACCAAAGTAGAACACTGCAACAGGAAGAAGCGTTAGGGTACAGTATTGATCACAAACAGTAGAGTCGGTCACTGAAGGTCACGCTACTACAGAATCTTGGAATGTTCGTGCTACAAACGTGAACCTAAGTTAGTTAGTTCTATAAAGGTTAGTAGGGCGCGATGGGCCTGATCACGTTTAGATGCACAGCCACTGGGGTATAAACATTACTCGAATGTCGCACACCGCAGGCCAAGGAGATGATAGTTTCTCACTAGCGACATGCGCTGCGCATTGAAAGCGGGACACTCAAATATAAGGTGCTGAAGTGTCTCGTAGCAGCCACAAGACGTACACAATGGACTTTTCGCACGCCCTTGTCTGTATAAACGTTCGTGCACGTTCACGCAACCAACCCTCAGCTTGAGCAGTTGTGCTCTAGCGCGACGAGGCAAGCCTCGACCACGAACACTGGGCGGGAACGTTCCATGTGCGACGCGCTGATCTGGATGCTGCTTGAGTAGGTGGCGACGAATCAGCAGACGAGCGTCATCAAGCTTGCACACAATTTCTGGGCAGTCACAGTTGTTATGAACGCAACTTGAAGCGAGCCGATCAGCCTCTTCATTTCCGGCGATTCCTACGTGTGAAGGTATCCATTGAGCAACGAGAGATACCCCACGTGATGTAATTTTGCTCGCAGAGTCATTAATGCTGCGCACAAGTGGACAATCAAGCTCACTGTGTTGTAACCTGCTAAGGGCAGCACGGGAGCCCGTAAAGATGACAACCTTCGATGTAATTAACTCCTCTTTCACGTATTTCAGGGCAACATTAATCGCTGCTAGTTCCGCAGTTGTTGACGAAGTTGGATGAGGTATTTGAAAGATACGTCGTAGTTGAGTTGAAAGGCAGTAAAAAGCTGCAGAGGCGCCTTGACCGTCGTTGTGTATAGATGCATCTGTGAAAACTTGAAGATAATCTGGAAACTTTTCGAACAAGTGAGACTGAGCCAATTGGAATATTGCCGAAACAGCCCTATCAGACTTTTTGTGCATGTCAGGGATTGTGAGGAAAATGGGGAACACGTGTTTCGTGATACCTTTTGGAGGCGGAGACGTATCTGAAGGAGCATGTTCAGAAATGGTAGTGATACCCATAAATAATGCCGCCATTTTTCCCATGCGAGATAATGGGCGGTGAATCAGGCGATCAAGGAGCGATTGACCATTCGATGTGCGGTGCAGACGCTCAATATGATATAGAGCTCTCTGATCTGCTTGCAGCCTCAGAGTTAACTGATGCGCTTCAGTAAGTAATGCAATAGATTGCGCCTCACGAGGTAATCCAAGCATTAGTCGAAGGGCAATGCGATGATCTCGCTCCAGTTGGGCCATCAAACTAGGTGGTATGTTCAAAATTGGTAATGCGTACAGCATGCCTGAAAGTACAGATGACTGGTACACCTGAAGAGCCGTTGTTTGGTCGCAACCAGCACCACGAGCAGTCAAGGCGGCCACATACTTAAGAAGGGAGTGTGATTTGCGTCGTACAGATTTAACAGCAGGACGCCAAGAGATGCGATCATCCACAATTAACCCCAAGTAACGGTGTTGACGCACCCAGTTTATAGGCGTTTCGTCACGATACAGTCGGCTCATTGTTCGACGAGCGCGTTGTTTAGGGTGATATGCTATTGCAGCCGACTTAGCAGGTGATATGAGCAGGCCAACTTCACCCAAGCACTCCGAAGTAGCGTTGAGAGCTCTTTGCAAGCTTGCACGAAGCCGCGGACCAAGGTGCGAAGGGCCGCTTATCCACAGAGCAATGTCATCTGCGTAGACAGCTATGCTCACAGGGAAGTCAGTGTCTCGAGGCAAACGACTTGGAAGCGCGGCGAGTACCGCGTTAAACAATAGCGGCGAGAATACGCTGCCCTGTGGAACACCGCACTTCACATTTCGGTATTCACTAGTTACTCCTCCGACACGCACTTTCATCCGGCGCTCCGATAGAAAATTATGCACAAACTGGAGCAGACGACCCGAAATTCCCGCGGTTGCAAGAGCGAAAATAATTGCCTTATGCGGAACTGAATCGAAAGCTTGCTGTAAGTCTAGAAAGAGCCTGTAGGCGGAATGCTTGTTTTCTTTAGCAAATTCGAGTGGCTAGACAAGGTCAGATATGCTGTCCAGAGCCGAACGGCGGCGACGAAAGCCACTCATGACATCAGGGAAAAAATTCAGCTCCTCTAGCCTGACATCTAAGCGAAACAAGACCATTCGCTCCATTAACTTGATGATGTTTGAAGTTGATGAGTTGATGAGTTGATGAGTTTGAGTTTAAGTTGATGATGTTTGAAGTTTGACGCAGTAAGCTAACGGACATTGGTAGAACAAGCGCAAGGCTTGCACTGTCTAAACGTCACCTTCTTCCCGCGTGAGCAGCGCAGTCTGCTTCTTGGAGTAGCGCCGGTCTTCTTCATTACAAGTTATATTTCTGAGAAACGAAGATAGCGCTGCCCCAACATGGGGCGAGGATATATCCGCTTCTTATCGTCACCGAGCTCCCTACATTCAGTTTGTAAAACATTTAATTAGGTCCATCCCACTTACCAGACAGATACTGCCAAATAACAATTTTCATCTTCACTTGTCCATTATTACTATTTCCTTTGAAACCTTCTATGCATGTACGCTTTGTAAGTTCGAACCGTTTCGATGCTTCTAAGCGCAACTATATGAAGAATGTTTATGTTGGCATTCTGTTAATTATGTTATTATTTCGTTTATTCATTTATCATCATCATCATTATTATTATTATTATTATTATTATTATCAGTCGCGCAACACTGTGTCCAGTATGGACTTAGGCTTTCCTTGCTGGAGTCCTTTTTTCGGTAAGTAGCAGTCCTTTCTCCATGAAAGCTGTTAAAAGTGTGTGTATGTACCTGACCGGACGAGAAAAGGGACCTTTTTAAGTCCATCTGGAGCTCGTTCAGTTGCTCTTTTGGTGACATAATCCAACCGGTGTTAAACCTAGTGACAACGACCAGCTGCTTTCCTGGTTCCAAAATGGCTTATCTTTCTTCTCTTGTATCCCATCCAGTAATCTTGGTTGCGACGTGGCCGATATGTGCCCCCTCCTCCTCAACACGCTAGATCGAATTTCATTCATGAGCGAATAAGTTTCCCAACCGTGACAGGAGAACGAACGCCTTCGCAAGTACCACTACCGTGGCTTGGAGCATCATGCCCAAGTCATCGACTTCCTTCGAGTAGAGGCCAGCTCGCTGCGTGATCACCTGAATCAGTGTATAGCTGTCATGCCTGGGAAAACGCCTGTCGACATCGGAAAGCCTTCTTCTTCTTCAACTTCTTCTACTTCCGCTTCAACGTCAACTGATTTACTTAAATTCACAGCTGAACAACAAGCTGCTGTTCCCACACCTGCTCTCGCTTCCTCCAATGGAAAAGCTTCCGAGGTAGCAAAAAAAATCAAGAGTACTGTTTCCGTTGGAGCGCTGTAGAATTCGACGTTATCTGCAGCTCAAAAGCCGCAATGCCGTAAATCAATTTTGGCCTACAAGTTAAGCCCAGGTAAAAAAACTCATGGCCCTCTGACAAAGCTTTTAAAGGCCTCCAATATCTCAGCCCTTTCCTCTGGGCAACCTAAAACAAAACGAAAGTCGCAATCTTTTCGTATAGACGTCGGTGATGATACCATTAAGCGCCGGAACGACGCATCAATGGGGCCAACCGGATGCCTGTTCAAGCCGTTTGGTGGGGTGCAACCCGACGACACGCTTTATGCATATGACCGAGCGCTGAAGGTCAAATTCGTGCATAATGTAGGCTTCTTTTACAGAAGCACTCGTAGACTTCGCACCCAAGCACGTGAATTATTCTGTGATGTTAGTTCATCTTCCT
The DNA here is from genome assembly GCF_023375885.2 of Dermacentor andersoni. Classification (NCBI taxonomy): domain Eukaryota; kingdom Metazoa; phylum Arthropoda; class Arachnida; order Ixodida; family Ixodidae; genus Dermacentor; species Dermacentor andersoni. The sequence continues at coordinate 103,100,293 of NC_092817.1, read as the reverse complement.
TTCTTATATTTATTTCTGAAACTTGGCGATGCAATGGAATTCCTTTTTCACACTTTTTTTCACCGCACTATGATGTCTTACACAGTGTAAGGGACTTCAGTAGGTCTAAACAAAAAAAATTTAGTGTCCTTCCACTCTTAAGAAGCATAATCAGTGAAGCTGTATTCGGATGACTACATTGACAACTATATTAATTTATATTGATTGCTATAGGATTGCTATAGTGATTGAATAAAGACACATACACGTAACTTCATCATTTTTAGCCTCTTTATTTTGGCTCACTGGTTACCACAGTGACTAGACCTTTGTGGTCTCTGTGCTACACCGCGATCGGTTATACTGTTACGCTAGACAAGTTCTTGACAAAGGTTAAATCTATGCACGGCCGGTGACGTGTGTTTGCCACACTGACGTGCGTGTGGCACTGAATTCCAAACTATTCCAGCAGGAAGGATACAATCCACTTGCCGTCTGAGCGCGCTAGGTTGACGTTAAAGTCGATGATTGGTGGGCACAGTATTGCGTTTTATTACGCTTTTCGACCTTCCAATGGAAGCGAAGAAGTGCGGCCGCCCCACGTTTTCTTTACGGCTCTTAAGGCCATGCGTCCTAACATGGTCGATAAGATGTTAACATTAAGAGCGACTGCCGCGACTGATAACATCACATGGAAATGGTAATGCACTTTATGCATAGACGGAAGATAACATTCAGAGTGATCGCCGCGACTTTATTTCGCGCATACGCATAGGGTTGCGCTGGAGGAGCTTTCGGCGTACAGGCGACGCACGGACGGACGGACTGACGGACGGACGAATCGGCTGGCCATATACGGCCTCGGTGTAAAATGTGGTGGCGTACTGATTGCTGGTGACAGTTCACTGGGAAGTATTTGACGCAACGACATAGAAAGTGCACAGGAGTCGATCTGGCTAGAAGGCAGCCTGTAGAGCTCTGTTAAAAATTGTTAATTGCATCTTTTTATGTACCACCGATTGTTTACCCCGTTTTGCTTCGGGAACTCACGTCTTCTATTGAAAATGCATTATCTTCCCATAGCACAAAATAGTCCTTGGTGTTTTAATACACCTGAAATAGATTCAAACACGCTTAGGCATTTTCACTACAATCATTCCATAGAGAGAAAATGAAGCCTTATCCCCGGTAGCGCACAAAGTCTTTAAAACGTCGTATTATTGGATTCAACGACGCAAAGAGATTTTCGACCAAGTTTGACGCATTAAAAACGTCGCAAGCAGTAAAGCTTAAAAACAACTGAATACATTTCCAAAACGTTTTCATAAGACCGGCCGTATCTGTTCAGTCATAGCGCACTGAGCTCTCAGTGGTGCCGTTCTTCGCGGGAGAATTCTCCATTTATCAAGCGGCAGATGCCGTGTCAATTGCTGCTGTATTCGCTCCGCATTAGCATGAGTACGGCAAGGGAAAAAAAGCCTATTGTGGTGCTGACCCCGCTTGAGCAGAAATGAAGAAATGAAGTTGACACCACAACAATCCACGAAGCAATTGTGCGCGAGGACAGTAACAATGTAGCCACTCTTTGCGACGCGGACAACGGCCCATCATTGACTTCGGAGGAGGGCTGCCAGTCAATATGCTCTGCTGGTGTTAGTGCTGATTCTGACAGCGCATCCTCTATTTCAACAACTTTCGCTTTTTCACAAAGTTTATAATTATTCAATTCTTTCTGACGCTTTCTTTCAGTTCCCTGAAGTAATTTTTTTGTCATGACCACCAGTGCAAATGTGAAACGACTGATATGTCACTTTTATTCTTTTGCCATTTCTTTCACCCCGCACCCTATCGTCGAATGGAACTACTTGCCATCGCACGTAGGTACTGAAGGATACGCAGCAACATTCAAAGAGCGGCTACACAATGAGCGCAGTGCCCGTCCTAATTGATTGGCGTTTACTTTTTACGTGTTTTGCTTTCACAACTTCTTATACAATGAGATGTATTTTACTGATGACATGTTAATTTTTGTCCTGTTTCATTTTGTAAGCATTTTTATGCAGTGTACTTGTAAGGCTTGTTTATATTACACATAAATGACGGTATCGAGTTAAAGAGTGAACCTCACTTTGAATGGCACCGAAGGAATACATCAGCACAGCCGTTACAAGAAACGGTGCTCTGCAGAAAGTGTTGCGGTGAATTCTACTGTGCCGAAACCATGACCGAAACCACCCTCGATGAATGTCAATACAAGCAAATAGCCCGAACGAGTAAACGAACGAAAAAAACAAGAGAGAACGAGTGTTATATAATTGGTGAGAGAACGAACGAATGAACGAAAGAACGAACGAACGAACGAACGAACGAACGAACGAACGAACGAACGAACGAACGAACGAACGAACGAACGAACGAACGAACGAACGAACGAACGAACGAACCCATGAACGAATGAACGAACGAACGATCGTCTTTCTTGCACATTAACAGTACTTACGACCCACCACTGACGTCTGATCAACCATAAAAACAGCCGGAGGCAGAAAGCTATTCTCTTTAATACTCCTGGGACTCAACTGTATAGACTCACCACGCTTGGGCACGCAGTGTGGCTGTGATCTCACGTGCTCAGAAGCGCCAATCGTCTCTGAACAAGCTGTAACCACAATTATGTCGCCCTGATGGCGTCCGAAATGAAGGGGGGAAAACTAAGGCCTTGAAACTGCGCAGTGGCAACTCCTAGCTCACCGCTGTTGCTTGAGACGGAGTTTCATATCGAGCAAGCAAGCCAGCGTGCCAAAGAACAACGGAAGAGAGGGTGGCGTCTGACTCTGTGCGACATGACTGACAGTCGATAAATAGAAACGCGCAACGCGCATGGCGCGCACACCATGTGCTGACACCGCGGCGCTTGAATAACCCATCAGCACGATCCAACCTTACGCAAAGTGGCGATACGATCCTATTGTCACATCTGCCGCATGATCAAGCGTGTGGCCAAGGCTGCAGTGTGAAACAGGGCTGTGCATAGTTCCGTAATTGCACTCGTTTGGGCAGTTGTGTGTTTCTCACTGTTTTCGGTTGCGCTGTCCTTTGTCGAGCAAGTATTGTTACTGCTCGACACCGTTACTGCATTCATCTCACGTTTGCAAGCAGGTTGTGTCCCGTTACCATGTCCGACACTCTCACCATCAACCACAGCGATCACAAGGCAATACTGTGCAAGTGTGCAGTCATCCGTCAAAGTGTGTGTGCTTGTAATGAAGGCTGCATGATCTACAATAAAGAATATGCAACTTAACGAAAGTTGTCCTCATTCAACTTCAACGCTCAAAAAATACAATCTTAAACAATGAACGAAATCATTTATGCATAGCATCGGGTCCCTCAGCATTTCTTTGGTTCGTTTCGTGGTCGTTGGCTTTGAACTTTGACTTTAATTCATTTGGAATTCAGGGAAAACTTCGCATTTAACCACCTTTCTTTACAGAAAGGGGCCTTGATTTTTTATATCCCTACCTGTCATCTGTTGTCATTTGGACCTTGAGTAACGTGATTGTACGGGCGACGCAAATTGTGTAAGACCTTCTGGAAGGCACGTGAATAACAGCAATTACGCTGGAACTTTCGACGAGTCATGTATAATAGCCGACACGCTTGACCCATCGATAAGATTCAAAGGATCGCCGATGGTGATCGCCATTACGTTTGTGCTTTGAGGGTAGCTTGTTTTTCTGACCCCCGATTCACCCAATGACGAGTTCGTTTCGACATACACAGTTTTAGAGCGCAGCTCTAAGGCACCCGTTCCTGCGTTGAGCGTCGGCGTGCCTCGGCATCGTTCCTCGGCGCAACCCAGGGAACGGGCACACCGAAAGATGAGAGCGAACGAGGAGCGCAGCGGTGTATGAAAGAAGAGCGCGTGAGGAGGAAAATAGAGGAGGAGGCTACTGAGAAAGCAGAGAGAAAGACATTCAAAAAGAGCGTACCCTCCCATAGAACCCGGCGGCTGAACTGACTGTTGCACACCAAGCGGATGGGATGAACGCCTGAACCACAGTTCTGCTTTCGGTTCTGGACGCGCGTGCTCTGAGCGCTACCTGGTACACGTTACGCGGGCTGCGCTCATCAGCTTAGTCTTCTTCTTTTTTTTGCCTCTCCTACTCAACCGCGCGCAGTCTTAGCAAGGGCGATTCAAATAGGTCGCGAAGCTTCGGGCGAAAAGCGGTTCAGTACAGATTGTCACCGACATCAGCATGGGGGGTTATTGGAGCAGCGATTGAAGCGCGACTAGGTTTGGAGGGAACAAACACTGGAAAAGAAAAATGCGTTTTTTAATTCAAACGAGACACAGTTAGATTCATTCAACGAAAATAAAATTCCTAGTCAATCTTATATACTCGTGACGAGTTAAGAAAATATAAGTTTAATTTTATTATTAATAATAAATGCATTTCTTTTCAGCGCCCATCGCTACAGGGGGTGTTGACGCCACTATCACTCGCAATGGAATGCACGTCCTGAAATGGGCAGAAAGGCGCACTCGTATCACCTGTTGAAATACGCCCTCCTCACACTTTGTGCTTTCTTGCTTTTCGAAGTTTGTGTGAATTTGGTGACGCGGGTAGCTTCATTGCTTCTTAATCTGTTCAGTCAAAAGTAGTGAGTTACGACCGCCAGATAATTGTGTAGTTGTTTTCGTGCGACTGCGCCGGCCGACGGGCTTGGCATCCAACAATAGGATCAGCAGTCTACACCTAAAGCTTTCGTCGGCCTCCAAAGAAAGTATTTTCTGCGCAGGGATGCGATTTCGACAACCGTACGGCTGGCCTTTTCCTGCGTCGCTTTCCACGCTGAAAGCTCGAAACGCCCATCAAGTCGAATGGCGGGGCATTTGGATGTATAGCTCCAAAGGAAGAACAACAAAACAAATTTCGCGCCTTCGAAAACAACATGACGTCACTTCTGCTTTTAACGGACATGGCGCCACATTATTTTTTCTTCCGCCGGAAGTGTTCCCACCACATACAGATGGCGCTAAGCCTCATGGATCGCCGATGGACCGCCATGTTTTGAACGTATGGGCTCCTATAGAAGCTTCGCTACCAGGTATATTTACCTTGGTCTTAGTGCGGAGTCGTTTATTACAGCGAAGCTGTTTATGTGGACCTTGTGCAGTCGTTGTCGGATTTCGCTAAAAACAGGCCAGGTGACATAGCAGGACTGAAAAAGAAGAGCTCAGCAAGATAAAGAGATTGGGGTGACCCCTTTATCCTTGTGAAAACGCTATGTTTTAGGCAAATCTTATTTACACAAGGTGAATATTCGGCGACCGAGTGAGATTGGCATTGAATTTATCGACAGTTTATTCCACCTTGCCGCCAAAGAAACAAATATTGTGCTGGCGGTTTGAGACTAAAGAACAGTGCCCAGCGATCGAAACAGTGGGTGCACAGTAGGGCTAGTTTCGGTGTTGGCAATGAAGCGTCGCCATGACACCGGTAGCCAAAGAAAAATTCAATAACTTATGCATACGTGACTCTATCTTTTCAAGGTGCATAACAATAAAGTGTAGTGAAGCAATCATGTCAAGAAATAAAATGTGCTTTTGGCGATTTTCTTTTTCGGCATCATATACCTTCATTCGGTCGCTTCATTCGTTGCAACAATAGGCGGCATTCTCGCTCTTATCGCTTCGGTCGCCACTCTCTTCGTCTGCTCCTGCCGCTTTCTATGCACGGGGACGTTGTTTCGCATGCTGTGCAGTTCAAAACTTTATTTCTGTGCCTTCGAATGTTGCGGCAATGTCTGAAAAACTGAGGAAAGGATACAAGGCTTGCTGCGCGGCTGTGTGATGTGGCAACGCGGGGAGCAACACAAGGTCGAAAGTTTTCCGTTTCCCAGCGGTCGAGAGGTAAGCACACTTTTTCTGCGGCCGTTATGAAGAAACAAGCGCTGTGCTTATCAAAACAGCTATAGAACGAAACCAGAGATTTTGCGCGCTTCTTTTCAAGCGAATACGTTTTTTGGTTTGGTGCGGTGCTTTTTCTGGTGTGTTGCAAGGAACTGAAGCTACTTGTTGACGGTTGCACATGGGTAAATTAATGCTAGCTCACGTGCAGACGGAAATTTCGCTTCAGGAAATGTTAGCGGCTGCGCTTGATTTTTTCCAGGAGTAGAACATTTGCAATTGATATCTGCTGAAGGTATTTGAATGCTTGCTGCACACACTAGTTACGCTGGAGAGCATTCCAGTGACCAGTTTTTGTTATTACATTACCGCCTTTGAGTGGTCTCGAACACGGCAGAAGTAAAAAAAATATCAATTACGTAGCAGTCACCGTTTGCGTTTTTAGTTACAAAAAGTTCCAGTTACCTATGTGGCAACACCAGTTCCCTTCGCTTTTGAACCTGTGCCTAGAAGGGCAAAATTTTTAGTCGCTTCTTCGTATTCTCAACTTCGGTTTCACTTTTCACTGTTCTTTATATTCATGACCACGCGGCATTTCGACCATTTTTCACATATGATGTATGGTGAAATCGCGCTAAAGGGGGAGCCTTGGCGATGTTGACATGGGGGCAGACGTATAACGGCTATGGCCCCTGGTCGGGCCACTTCAGAGGAAGGGACTACGCCGACCCTGTGGTGGTCGGCTGTGCCGACTTTCGGCGTGGAAGAGCAGCCCCTGATCGATGAAGGTAAGGAAAAGAAGTTTTAGCGCTTGCCAATCTGTGCTTCTGTAGGTCATTATTTTCGTACAGAAACCACTTGACAGGGCACGGCGCCAGTGCCACGAGCACGGCGAACGGTGTCTTTGCCACGTCATCTGGTACGTCGCCGGGCGCCCTGTAGCGTTACGCAGCGAAATTTGTTCCACGTGCGCCCAGAACCCGCGTGCTTGCCGGTTTCTCTTTATCGCTTGCTCGTCTGTGGTGCACGATATTCCCGATTATAGTGAAAAGTAAAAAGCCGACTTACTGGTATTTTGCAGAATACTCAAGCCAAAGTAAATAAGACGCTCAATTATCTAATCCATAACATGATGAATTAAAGAATTCATTGATGAAGAAAAATAGTTCTAAAAACGGGTGCCTAGTATTCTGAGTCGGCTATTGAGACCCAAGCAATGCTTAACATATTACATAAACATATAGCAGCACTGAAACTTGAAGCTTTTCTTATTAAATTTCAGGGGCGCATTTCTATGTAAAATGCGGCAACCAAATATAATCACAACTAACCTGCATGGATTAAAAGTACTATTTTACAAAAAGAGTTCCGTTTTATGTTACGTGCACTAGAAATTTGATAATGAAGGGTATTTTCATGTCGTGTTTCCATAAACGTGAAGCGATTTAATATGGCACGCATGTTTTGCCGATGTAATTCACTTTACTGTAGAACATGACGCTCAAGCATATAGACAGGGCGTTGCGCTTATCCTGCGTGCCTGTGTGCAGTGTTCCTTGACACAATGTGCAACTTCGACGAAAATTTTCCAACTAACCTGACAAGGTGTCATGATGATATATCTTTCTTTGCTGGTTCTATATCGCTGCAACGAGGCCAAAAGCAGAAAATATACTTGCCAGAGACCACAGGCATCATCAACCGACTAAGAGGTAATACATAAAGGTATTACAAGTCAGCGAAGTTAAAGACCTGCCGAAAAGTTACCACGAGGGAAGCACTAGGTAGCTTATGTATCATGTGAGCCCAGAGTTCTAAGTTTTGCAGTGCCAGGTGACGCTCTGTTATCGCAAGAGGAAAGGAAGGACATGGAAAAATGTTTTCAGGAGCAGGTTGGTGTGGTCGCGCAGCTGTGTGGCGTGTCCACTGTACTGAAAGATAAGCTACACAACTGTGTACTATAATAAATATTTTGCTCTAAGTGTCGCATGGACCTGCTGCAGTAGTTCTGCTATGCGTGGCTTATGCTGCAGATAAATGACATCAATCTCAGTCTCAAAAACAGCGTGAGAGAAAACCCGCTAAAAAAGGAAAGTTCCAAAAGCTTGAAAATTAATAATTTTTTTACCGATATTTATTTTTTGCAATTTCGATAGCTCTTAGGGCGGTCTCCTGTTGAGCCTATCGTTAAAGATGTTTCGGCAAATTTGCATATTTGCACAAACATCGTGTAACGTATTCTTCGTGCACACAGTCATTGCTCTCACACTTGCACCCACCTTTTCAAAGATTATTACATAGCTACTACCATGCACGGATCTTTGCCTACTAGAGTCTTCGTAAGCTTAATTCAATAAAGTTGTGCAAGTGCTAAAGTTGCTGGCCACTCTTATTTTCAGTGGTTTCACTAATATGGCGAAAGTGGGAGGTCTCCTTTCGGCAAAGTCACGAATAATCTTAATAAGCAAAGAAAGCATTCCGTGCCACAAATGACTATTCTAGATCAGTTGAAATACTTTCGCGTCCTTATCGTGTCGACACCGAAATTCTCATGGCGGATGACCTTCTGCCAATGATGAAACTCGTAACATAGCTCTAACACCTGTCCTGTGCTTCAAACAAGTCGCATGAGACATAACCTATAAACTGTGAAAGAAAGTGCGTAATGTACATTCATCGTATTAGAGGAAGGTCTTGAAAACCATTTAAAAGATAATTGTTCTGAGCAGTTGCCCTGATGCATTGAATGCAGCCGACTTGTGTTGCTTTTAGAAATATGCCTCCATGTCCCGAAGATACGCGTTCAATAATACCTTTGTTCATACAGCGTCCTCTATAGTTAGAGCAGGCGGTGGTTCATCACTCTGTCCTTGCCCAACCTGTACTGACGCTCAACCGCCGATTGAAACATGCTTCTGCATTTACTGTTCCTCCACAAACAAACAAAAAAAACTTAGCACTATTTGTTATTGCCTTGAATCTGTGGCATTTATATCTAGATGACGATAGAACAAAGTGCATTACAAATTTTGAAGAACATTTACAGGATGCTCGCGAAGAATTTCGTGTTGATACCTTCTTCGCAATGTTCGAGACCTGAATGAAGCTCTAGTAGTCTTACATGTTGTATTGCGAAACAAAACTACATATGAAAAAAGAATACAAATATTTTCTCTATATTTTGCTGGATATTTATCGGCACGTTAGCACAATGAGAACTATGCAGAAAATTGACTAGGTATAGCATGCTGTTGTACGAGCAAGTATACCCATTGTATGGAATTAACAGAAAAGTTTTTGTTACTGGTATGGGGGGGGGGGGGGGGTTAAAAACGGGGATCTGCTGATATTGGAAATTATTCATTATTATTCATAATTAACTGTTACGACAATAATTGCTTTGATAGAGTTGTGCACAGCAAACAAATGCGGCCTATGCAGCATTTCCCTGTTCATGAGAAACTGCAGAAGCTGTATTACTTATGTATGATCGTAGTACAGAATGCGCCCATTTGTGCTGGCTAATGAGATACGCAGCTCTACATTATTGTATTGTGTATCGAATTACGTGCTGAACGATAGTTTGCTAATAGAAACAGTGAATAAAACACATTTTCCACAAATCACGAGTCTGGGTTCCGTGCCGTAAAAGACTGATTTGCTTGAAATGCGCCGCAGACTGTCAAACAAAATTTCTCACCTTGCCGTATTCCAATAATGCAGTGATGCCACGTCGAAGTGCAGAAGGAGTGAAAGAATTTGCTGGAAGCCCAACAAACAGGCCACATTCACTAGAGACGGGTCGCCGAACGGGCGAACTTCTCATGCGCTGCCGGCCTCGCTCTCTTCTGCGGCGTATCTGGCGCATGACGCATGCATCTGGCTCGTCTGGCGCACCGTGATCTTGTTGCTAGGTGACGCAAGCAAAATAAGTCTCAAAGTATAGGCTCATTTAGACGCAAAGCTTTCTTGTTTTAGCCGCACAGAATAAAAGAAATAAAACATTGTAAGTTCTTTTCACATTCATTTTTTCCGATGCACTCTTTAAAAGTTTCGCACCCTCTGAGGCTTATGTCCCACAGTGATAATCGTAATCTGTCTTGCCCGCATTTCCTTCGTATAACGCTGCGAGTCCGGTGCTTCAAAGTCACCAACGGCATACGCGTTATCAGGATGACGTTGCATTCTCGACAGGAAAGACGCGAGCGCAGCGTTTTCAAGGAAGGAAACGCAAACAAGGCAGATGACGATTATCGTTGTGGGACAAATATACACTCGAAACGGCGCAACTATTTTAAGAGTGTGTTCGCATCAACTAACGGATCCGGTGAACACTGGGTGTCAGGTCTATCACGTTACCAATTTTGGCCGAGTGTCCCCTCTGTTTGAATTTCTTTCTCCGCGGTGAAAGCATGAGGCGGAAAGTGCAGGGAAAGTGCCATGCGCACGCGCTGAGTTGCCGGGGGCGACCCCATCCGCGACCGCGTGGGTGATTTCATCTGCGCTTTTAAGTCGGGGGGGGGGGGGGGGGGGCAGTGTGGCGTAGGTGGGGAGGGCTACGCTCGTCATCCGCATCAGCATAGACAAAAACATCCAAGAGAACGGACATAGAGCCCAGCGGCCGAATTGCCCGTAGTGCACCAAATGGATGAGGTTACCTCTTTGTGGTTTCGGTTTGAGGCGCGCGCGTTTTGAACTCTGGCTAGCACGCGTTACACCGGCTGTGCTATTCGGTGCGTTTCTTTTTTTCCTTCGGGTGCTCAGACGCACGCGGTCCTAGTACAGAATCGTTTTCTTATTTAGTAAAAATGATTGCGAATGGTCTTTACAAGGCTACATTGAATATGTGCCACGTGCAATTTCTTTAAATGGACGCAAGACGCTTTGTAAATGAGGAAATGTTTATTTTGCTCCATAGAAATGATCGTTCCGGGCCTCTTGTTCCTTTATCCAACGCTGTGGCACCAGGTAAGCAGCAGTATAGTTCCCGTACGAAGCTCCACCGAAAGGCATCAGCTGAAAAAATTGCAAGCATTTCTGATTTGGTGCTTAGAAGCCATAGGAATATTGCGTGAAGAGGCGAAGCGTGCGAAAGTGGTCAATGGGTGGCATTACAAACCAAAGCAATTCGCTTTAATCTACACGTGGCGCAGAAAATACATGGCTCATACTAAACAATACCATAGAATATGACACCTGATTTAGAAGCAGTCCTCATTCCCGGGCAATATTTCCTGCACTTTAAGAATACAGATGCACGGACGACTTCACATTTTCAAAACAACTTGCTCTCAGCCGACGCGTTGGTGATACATCCAGTGAAGTGGCCACAACGTAGGCTCTCAGCCAGACCATGCTAGACACTCGCAGAATACCTTCTATTCGCACTCAACAAAAATGCATGGGTTCAAAGCCTGTTTTCAGTCATTCAGAAGACAGAATTTGCGAGTTCTTGGTTTTGTAGCTCATCGACGTTGTCTGTCGCGCGTTTTGCGAGCGCAAGCAACACTCTCGTTTTATCACTCTTGGCAATCGCTCGTCCCGTTTTCCACAAACATGAGTGCCGAAAGAAACTATATGCCACGGGGCCATAGAAAGCGCCACAGTCTTGTCTAAGATTAAGTACACGCCAAACTGTCACCACGGCCGAGCTGCTTTCTGGTACGCCAGGCGTAGCGAGCGTGCCTCAAAAGTATCCCAAAATTTAACGAAATTAATTTAGGATAATGTTGCACCTCCGAGAATGCGTCACAAACTTGTCCCAGTAAGATTTGATGCATGCTAAACTAACTGCGTCACAAGGCCGAGCTGCTTTTCGCTAAATGTGCCACAAGGCCGGGCGCGGCGAGCGTGCCCAAAAACTACTGAAGTAAGTTACATTAATGCTGGCGCTCATAGAAGGCGTCGCAAACATCTCCCACTACGAGTGATTAACTAAAATTAATTACGCCAAGACGGCCGAGCTGTCTTTCGCTAACTACGTCCGAAGTTCTCGGTTCCGTGCCGTAAAAGCCTAAATTGCTAGAAATGTGTCGCAGGCTGTGAAACAAAATTTCTTCCCTTGCCGTAGTCAAATAGTGCAGTGGCACCGTGTCGAAGTCGAGAAGGAACGCAAGCATACGCCGGGAGCCCATGAGAACAGGCTGCATCCAAAGGAGACGGGTTGCCGAACAGGCGACCTTCACGTGTGCAGCCGACCACACTCGCTTTGGTGGCGTGTCTGGCGCATGACGTATGCATCATGGCGCATCTGGCGTGCCGTAAGCTTGTTGATAGGTAACGCAAGACAAATTAGTCGCAAAATATAAGTTCATTTACACGAAAACCTTTATAGTTTTGCAGGAAAGAATAAAAAACAAAACGTCTGTAAGTTTATTTCACATTCTTTCACGGCGAAGCTGTTAAAGGCTACTTTCCCCACTATCATGCCCGCGTGTAGGAAAAAATTGCAAAGATAGTGCAATGCAGGACCGACCTGCGACGGAGGTGAAGCAGACCTTAAACACTCCCCACACATGAGACAATCCCAAAGATAGTGCAATGTCATACCGACCAGCGGCGGAGGTGAAGCAGGCGTTAAGCACTCCAAATACGTAGGCCGATCCCGAGGATCCTACAATACCGGGCCGACACGCGGCGCAAGTGCAGTTTACCAATAGGGGCCCACATACGCAGCTTCGCTGGTTATATTTCTTCACAGAGTAGAAGGGCACTTTGCTTTTTCCTTCAACTTTCCCACAGCTGCTGCTGCTGCTGTTTGGCACACGGCATCGGGAGGGGGGGGGGGGGGGGCGGGGGCAGAGCATGCGTTTAAATGACCAGAATGAGTCAGAGAGAAAAGGCGACGCGAGAAACTCGTTTCAAATCCACCGCGTCGAATGTGCACAATGCCCACTGAAGCTCCCTGGGTGTCGCCACATCAACTGCTTGACAGCGGCAATTATCGGTGACAGCCCTCACAACCATTGCAGAGATTTCAGCGCTTCCCTTTCTAAAGTTCGAGTCCAGAAGGAACGTAGCTAGAGTGTTAGAGCGGGGGAGGAGCGGCTGTTCCCATACAGGGTGGTGGAGGGCAGTGAAGTGAGACGGCAAGGAAACCCTGTTACTATACGACAGCGGTTGCGGGAAAACTGAATAAGCTGAAGTTCAAGGTATGGTACAGCACGTTCTGAAAAAGGAACACCATGCAAATATATCAAGCGGAGAAATTGCGCAGCAAGTGCAGAAGCAGAGCCACATTAATTAAAGCGCACCGTAGGATCTAAGCGTCACTACGGAAGCGGTCCACCGTCAAATCAGCACTTCAGTGCACACTGCGGTAGCTTCGCGGCTATGATATTGCTGTACGCCGCAGATTTGATCCCGACCTCGGCATCTGCATTTCAGTGGGGGCGAAATAGAAAAAGCACGTGCACTTACATTTTCGGACACAGTAAATAACACTTTGGTGTCATATTTAATCCGGAGCCTGCCACCATGGCGTGCCTCATGATGCGATTGTGGTTTTGGCACATACAGCCCCATGATTCAATCCAGTTTAATACTTCTGCCTCGATGCGGTGTGCCATGGGAGGCAATGACAATGCTCAACCCTCTCAGAGGTTATAAAGTATGGTGCACAACAACGCCTCAAGTAAACACGTCTCCCTGTGTGTTCTGTGAACTACGCAAACAAACAGCTGTCGTGCGGCAAGGTAACATTAGCTCACCACCTACGCGTTAGACTAAACTTTGAAGAAATTGAGCTTTCGCCATCAGCATCACCGCTAATTATCATCAGTCAAAGGAAGAAGCACAGAAAGCTTCGATTGCATCAATTTCCACAGTGCGTGGCACCTGAATAATTTTTTTCCGATGCTCGCATCAGCGAACGGACGGTGTGAACACAAGGCGTGACGTGTTTTTTGTTGCCAGGTTTCACCGAGTGTACCCTCTTGTTGAATTTCTTTATTTTGTCAGTTGCTGAGGTCAGTCCACGGTACCAGCGTGTGTGATCAGGATTACTGCTCCTGCAACGGGCGATGGCGAGCGGCTACGAGTAACTCTCAACTTGATACTCTCTTGGGTGTGGTCGCCGCTGACACTGGTGGCATGATTTCCCCCCGATGAAGGGCCACTCTCATCGTTGGTGGAACGAAAGCGTAAGAACAATATCGTAGTGCCACGCAAGACTATCTGTGCGGCGACGATGGCTACGATATGGTGCCAGAGTAGCGTGCGCCGTCTGTGTGTAAAAAAAGGGGCGCTGCTCACAGCATTCTATTCCTAATATATACCGCGTGCCTAATAATTATAACGCAATATATTTGGTACACGAATAGGAAACACAATAGGGCTGTGCTCAAATGTCGCATTAGGGGGTATCTTAATCGTTGGCGAACTTTTTTTTTGCTGCTGTGTTCTTCATAGTTACTACAGCATGATAGTAGTAAACAACTACATTACATAGTCATCTTCCGTTCTTGATTTGACTGACCTTATAAGGCAGCTTTAGTCATACACGTAACCGCCCTACCGAATATCCAATTATACTCGTCGGTCTGAAGTGCTTAAGCATTTGGAGCACTGAAACCGACGCATTTCTGAAATAAAATGTTTCTTTTTCTAATGGATAATTCGATTTTTTAACATCTATAGTTAATGGGTATCCAATTCCCGAGATAATGTTAGTCGAGTGCCATTCGCACTACTGGTCCACAAATAAATCATGCTCTAATTGAATAATAAATTCTGGGGTCTTCCCTTCGAAACCTCCAATCATGCTATATATTGTGTGGCTACGCATGAATTAGTTTGCATTATGATGCACCTTAATTTAGCTCATTGAATGTTTGTAGGATTACATCCATATCTAGAAAGAGCTCAGCAAGACGTTATTCAAAGTATATTTGCTTACCAACAATTCTTCTGCAGCAATCAAAGCGATTACATTGCGAATGTGACAAATTTTGAATTTGCCTTCTTTAAGACCTCTTTCTCAATATTGAAGGGAGACTACAGCTGCGGGACGGCAAGAATAAGATGCTCAAATGAGATCCCTGGAAAATACGCCTCTCCACTCGTTATTGTCACTTTCGAAATAGTGCTTCCTTGTCACTTATCCTTAAATGCGGAACGGGTGAGATCGTTCACAAATTACCGTACTCTAACCATTAACAGGCAAGCCTTCAACCCTTTCCTCGGAAAGCTCTTGTCTAGGGCGCTACTTTAGTCGCATGCCCGTGCCAAATTATTAGTGCTGTATTAACACTGCCCTCAGCAGATAAACAGGCATTGCGGCATTCGCTTCACTTCAAAACCTGAATCTGGCCCCTCACATCTACCCATTGAATCTTGCAACGTTTTGTGCATTTCCCTCTATTTAAACGGCGCAAATATCACACCACTGGGACGTCTACGCGTCCAATACAATTGAGCAGAATAAATAGAGAAACGGGCTTAGATTTGTGAAGTGCGTGCTCTAATGCGACATCAGTCTACCTTCATTTACCAAGATTACGTCACTTATGGCAGATGGCCGGGTGCAGTTCAAAATAATGGTATAGATAGTTATTCCAGTAAAAAACCAAACATATGGAATGTCAGAGCCTTCTGTTTACACTGTCGGGTAGGCAAAGAAATCACAAGGCAGCATGTTACTGTCGTCGACTTGCGGCGTAATTAGCGCGCACATAGTGAGATGGCATAGAAAAAGAAAAGGGTGAAGACGGGGACACATCGGCCATCAAGACAACGCCGGCTCATTAGCGACGACTGGTGCAGATAGCTTCCTTCATGCGAATGGTACATCTAAACCCTAAAGCCGAGACGTTTGCTCAACGCGGGTTCAAAGAGTCTGCCGACAGTGCGCGCAAATTCTTCAATGCGGACGACTGAGCTCGTTAGGCTCTCGCCACATCGGAGGAAATTTGGGGTGGTTTCCGGCAGCTGAGACGCGTTCCACGCATTTCACTACCGCAAGGGCACGCATTCAACAAACCCACAACCGGGAAAAGCCGCTGGTGCACCGAAGGTTGTATTTTAGTGGGAAATGTACGCGTGGAATTCTTTTCCAAGCGCTGAAAATCTTTCACCTTCGAGTGACGTTGAGCTGCTTCACACGGCGTGAATGCCACAAGGATTCTTCCCGTTGCGGTACGCCACGGGTCAGTGGTTTTCCATTCGATCACGCATTTGAGGCCCACTCCAGCCGCCTTCTCTTGGGTTTCACTTGATCCTAACTGCAAATTTAAACGACGCACGCAGAGGGCTACTTCGTTTCAAACTTCCGCTCCCCAAACAAAGTTAGCCAGATGTTGCTCATTTACCAGGAGCCGTTGTTCCTCCATGAGAAAGACGTTGATGCAAATGTGCGCGCAACGACAGCTGGGGAGTTAGTGAATGTCATTGAAAACTCAGAACACAAAACGTCTTTTTCAAAGCGAAGCATTCTTCGCGAACTTCAGGCTCTTTCTTTCTTTCTTTCT
The DNA here is from genome assembly GCF_023375885.2 of Dermacentor andersoni. NCBI lineage: Eukaryota > Metazoa > Arthropoda > Arachnida > Ixodida > Ixodidae > Dermacentor > Dermacentor andersoni. The sequence continues at coordinate 103,083,934 of NC_092817.1, read as the reverse complement.
TTTCTTTTCTTTCTATCTATCTATCTATCTATCTATCTATCTATCTATCTATCTATCTATCTATCTATCTATCTATCTATCTATCTATCTATCTATCTATCTATCTATCTATCTATCTATCTATCTATCTATCTATCTATCTATCTATCTATCTATCTATCTATCTATCTATCTATCTATCTATCTATCTATCTATCTATCTATCTATCTATCTATCTATCTATCTATCTATCTATCTATCTATCTATCTATCTATCTATCTATCTATCTATCTATCTATCTATCTATCTATCTATCTATCTATCTATCTATCTATCTATCTATCTATCTATCTATCTATCTATCTATCTATCTATCTATCTATCTATCTATCTATCTATCTATCTATCTATCTATCTATCTATCTATCTATCTATCTATCTATCTATCTATCTATCTATCTATCTATCTATCTATCTATCTATCTATCTATCTATCTATCTATCTATCTATCTATCTATCTATCTATCTATCTATCTATCTATCTATCTATCTATCTATCTAATCTTGGAACGAGCTGCTGGACATATGCTCACATGCGCGTTTTGCGACGTGGTTACGGCATTGTCAACATTCGAGATCTGTCATCCGACTCTCGCCTCTGATTCTCGCGTACCGCGTGCGCCCCGAGCCAGGTGGCACGCGTAAGAACAGTGTGGCATGTCGGCTGCGGAACACAGAGCGATTGTTTCCTCTGTAGGGGCAGTGATTCGAAAGGAAGTTTCCCACCCCGTGCGCGCTAACCAGCTCCTGATGCTCACAAAGAATTTCTTCGAGACCACATCTACGTCTACTCGGACGTTGCGTTCCTCAGAGTTTAACTTGAGCAGTTCGAGGTATTCGTTGTACTGGGGTACCAGTGTGTACATAGCAAGGGGAACGTGTTCGCAATGATTGACACTCAGCATGTCCGATCTCCGCTATGAGTACTTTCTCGAAGCCATCGAGAGTCAAAAAGCCGGTCGAGGTGCGCCACCAGTGTCACCTGAACTCAGCAGCGAGTGCTGAGTTCAGCACTCGCTGCTGTACACGCAGCAACCGCGAGAAAAGTTTAAAAAACCATTTAGAGCGTCTCAAAGAAACACTTCATTTTCATGCCTTCGTCACTTTCAGACCTGTAATTCTTCTATTGCGGCAGTCCAATTTGTAAATAAAAGGTATACGCACAGTTCACCATAAGCACGTTTGATGCATCGTGCACAGTTGCGAAAGCCAAGAACCTGATGGAATGGTGCGCAGTGACCGTTGGGACACCGGCGAATCCTTGCATGCACTGTCGCGATTGCAAGTGTGCGCTCGAAAATTGGAAGGTAGTGACTCTCTAGTTAGTAATACGGATGCAGTACCAATTATGAGTAAGTCATGTTGGCAACAAGAGCGGTGGCACTTGTGTAAGTCACTCATCGATCATATTCCATAAAGAGAAATTGTCATGTATGGAATGATCGTATCTATTGGAAATGTTCCAGCGTGTTCATGATCGACGTGCGGTTATTACCTTCTCGCGAGTACAAGCAGATAGTGTTTTTTACCTACTTGCGCTGTTCTTGGGAGATCGACTTGCTAGTGGGCGTTTATGTTGTTTTCATTCCTCGCGTCCCCATATTTCCCTCACCTTCCTTTTGATGCTAAAAATGTTTCTTCGGGCCTCGATGTACTATTTGTTTAATGAATCGTCATGTTGTACTTTTAAAAGAGATCATGTGTAAGATGCAGTGCTAATTAGCCTTGCGCTAGATTGCAGAGTGTAACGCTGATAATTAGTTATACATGAAATAAAAACTTGTGAAGTTATTTGTAATGATATTCTGTAGCACCCCCTTGCAAGAACAAAAAAAGAAGCTGGTTGAATATACGCGGCAACCAAGCAATACAATGTGCAGGCTCTGTATATTTTACTATGTATTTACCATCATTATCTAAATAATTTCTGAACGCAAAATTATATTTCTTGAATAATCATTCAAGCATATTTCCTAACAACATTTTTCATTTCTTCGGGAATTGATCGTTCCATATTATGATTAGAGTTTTTCTTGTTAAAAGACAATAATGTCTAATACAAGTGCCCTTAGGTTCATTGACCTTTGAGAAAAATAATCACAAATAAATAAACATGCATTTTTGAAGATATCTTTCAATATTCGAAAGAAAAATACCACACCAATATGTACTTAAAAATGCCATGGGGGAACATTTGCTCTCACAGCTGAAAAATAAAAAAGAAAGCCACATGGCCGAAATCTTCCGATAATTACTGTTTCTCAGAATCGTCCAGTGGAAAAGCACTGAAATCTTGCTGAGTATAGCACGTTAACTTTAGCTTTAACAAAAACTTCGAATCCAAAATACACTGATTTATATGAAACGCCATCTTAAGGAGCGCACATGTAAACTGTACTGTGTGCCAAGTTTTTCGAAGCACAAAAAAAAAGTCAGACGTCGTTCTGCTTTAAGATTACGCGCCTGGGACTAAATGTAAAGGCAATTTTAGGTAACACAGTAAATTGAAAGAAATAATGACCTACAAAACCAAGGGCTAAATATAAAATTCGGGCCAGCGAGACAATTCTACCCCCCTCCCCCCCCCAAAAAAAAACGAATCATTTGCTTAGTGATGATAAAAAATAAAATGTGGACGCCACCTTTCTGAACCAGAGCTGGCTTCTAAAACAGCCGCTTTGTGTTCTCCCTAAAGGCCATGTATTTACGTATTCCCACTTACACAACAGAAAGTATCGTCTCCTGTACATGTATCACTGGTTGCGAAGGTAACTTGGTTGCTCCGATGTCTGAAAAGATAAATTCAGTAGAACAGAGAAATAATTTATACACGATGATATACTTGTACGTGTGCGGGATCAGCGCTCGCGTCTTGGCTTCTTCAAATAAGCGAATTTCATAAACAAAGGTTGACAAATATTCGAGAAAACAAGATTTCTCAAAACTGGGGCTCTGTTAAATAAAACGTTTGCCCGCCAGATGACCAGCTCATAACAATCAGCGCCTACTAATCGACGTTGAAAATATTCGATTAGTGAAAGCAGCTTGCCAATGACAAACTCTGCGTAGACGAGACATGATGCGAATTTGGCCCGGCATTTTTCGTTCTGCGATATATTCTAATTCGCAAAAGCTTCCTAGACTACGGTTGACAGGACTACTCTTTTGATTTTTTTTTCTATGCTTAGCTTGGGGAGATGATTGCTCAGATTTGTCTGACCACGTCTAAAAAAAGGCTTATTAGCTCTCGTTTTACAAATAAAGCAATTTCCGAGCTCGCAGTTGCTGGTTTAGTATTTTCTTTTACTATGAGAACGCCGCCACAGCTGATGTCTAAGCCGTGAAACAAGCAGAACAAATATGCCTCAGTTGGCTTTGATGTCAGCATGTTTGGCAGGCGATCGACTGAAGACAGAGGGAAATGTGTTTTTCACAGCGATGTGTAATAAGAAATGGGCGTTCGAAAATTAAAGAAAATAGTACGCCAATCACCAAAGTACGAAATTTGTTTAAGCATGTTCTTTTAGGTAAAGCGCAGTTCAAAATTGTCTAAATGGGATGCTCTCACGCCAACGTTTTGTCTTCTAAGCATGAACAACATATTTGCCCTCGCTGGTGTAGTAATGATCGCATGTAATTGAGAGAACCAACTCAAAATTTAACTAATTTGTTTCAATACCACTGAAACACTTTCGAGTCAGGAGCCTTTCGTTTGCCTATAAATGTCAATTTTCCTCGTTTTTTTCTGTAAAATTTCGTACGTTTTGCACTTCGTTGAAATCTCAGGAAGCCTTTGTGATTACTTGGCTCCCTTTGGGCTTTCAGACTGAAGCGCTTCATATGCTGCAGGGAACACAAAACATAGAGAAATGTCCTGGCCACACAATCACTACCGAAACCACAGCTGAAACTTCAACCACACATATTTCAAATCACGCACGGGGCAAACTGAACTTTCATCCTGATAAAATTCAGATCTCAAGAAGCCAAAGTCTGCCCATCCATAAACTTTCAGACTTTCAACATGGCGCACCATTAGTTACCTATATACCGAGGAGGAAGGTAAGGAATAGAAGATTGTGCATGATACGCCAGCGCCGGAAGACCGAAAGCCTATGTTTCCCTATAGACCTTCATAAAAGCAAAGTGACTTTGTTAATTAAACCTGCCTACCGCCTTTCGTTTCAAGAATACAGCTCTATCGTTCCATTGATTGCGATTCGCTGGCGTAACAATTGCTTGGTACAGCTCTGTAAAAATGAATAGAAATAGGGGAGCAGCGTTCTGTTATACTTACGCGTAAATTATCAGTGCAAGGAAGGCGGAAGCGGTATAAACTGTTTGAAGGCTTGAAATCTGTGTAGTGTTCTCGGCGCAGTGTTGTTGTCGGGACAATTATAACTAAGAAACTTAGTAGCGCCCCTTAAGCATGTCAGTAAGAGTGAGTGAGTGAGTGAGTGAGTGAGTGAGTGAGTGAGTGAGTACTTTATTGAGCTTTAGTCATTGTGTTTGTCTGCGGCTCAGGTGGATTCGTCAGGGGATTCGTCAAGAATATTTTTAGGCCATTCGTATCCCTTTGCTTTCGATCATACAAAGAATTTTTGCTATTGAAAGAAATTAGGCAAAAACTAAAATCACATTACAAACACCCGTTTCATGATTTATTTATTTATTTATTTATTTATTTATTTATTTTCATACTCTTAGGACCCGAGGGTATTACGGAGAGGAGTGTCCTAACAATCAATTATGAATTGCAACTTTAAAGGCGGCAGGGTCTGCGATTGCAGCGACGGAGGCGGGAAGGTGGTTCCAGTCACTGCTTATTTGTGGCAAAAAAGAGTCCTGGCAAATGTTAGTGTGACGTAAAGGAATCTTAACCTTCAGTTTATGATCGATTCGTGAGGACAAGTAATCTGGAGGAATCAAAAGGTCGTTTCTAAGTGTTGGGTGAGTTTAAAAAAATTTGTGGCAGAGGTTTACGTAGAAGCGCTTGCTGCGTGAGTGAAGTGTCGGTAGACCTAAATTAGCTTTCATTGAATAAACGCTGGCGTTACGAGAGTAATTAGGAAGCACATATTGGGCAGCACGGTTTTGAACGTATTTAAAGGCGGTGATCAATGCAGAGCTAGATGGATCCCAATTAGAGCAAGCGTATCCTAATTTTGATCTAACTAGAATTGCGTACAATTTAATCTTTAAATCGGAGGGAACAGAGGAAAAATGTCAGCCTAGAAATCTAAGCATGCGATAAGCGTTGTTAATTACACGTTCAACGTGTATATTCCATGAAAGGCAAAGTTGTCATTAACTTTATTGTGATGCATTACTCTCATGACCTTACATTTTGAATTATTTAGCTTCATAAGCCACTTGTCGCACCAGTTAGAAATAGCGTCAATGTCGGATTGCAAAATAGAAACGTCCTGTTGGTTATTAATTACACAATAAAGCACATGATCATTAGCAAAAAGAATAACGCTAGAGTAAATACCGAAAGGTAAGTCATTAATACAACTAATGAACAATAGTAGGCCTGAAAGCGATCCGTGTGGTACGCCTGAAGTAACAAGAACAGTAGGAGAGTCATAATGATTAGCGTGAACGTAGTGTAAGTGGCTGGTCAGAAAGCATTGAATCCAGTCTAGTATATTAGGATCTATATTGATTACGCTCATCTTTAGGAGGAAGACTTTGTGTGATATAGTGTCGAAGGCCTAGCGTAATCTGAAAAGATGCAAGCGGTTATCAAATTTATGTGAAATGTTCTAAAAAAGAACGTTAGTAAAAGGGAGTAATTGCGTTTCACAAGAGAACTGCTTACTGAAACCATGCTGACAAGGAGAAAAAAAGATATTTGATTAAAGTAAAAATGCAAAGTGTGCATAAATGATGTGTTCGAGATGTTTCAGGGTACACTGGTCAAATATATTGGCCTGTAGAATGCGTGAGTAGAGAATGGGTGCTATAGTACCTAATTTGTCATGAGGGACTACCTTACCCACCTTCCCATTAAGTTGCCTAGGATTGCCGATCAGTAAGTTTTTAAAAATGAAAAAACATTGCACGAAGTTGGCCGCGAGGCTTGGCGGGTCAGTAGCCCGATTAATAGCAGGTAAAATAGCAAGTCCCCGAAAAGAAACAACGGGCCGTTGAGAAATCGCACAGTTAGCTTATCTAAGACACCATGTAATTCGAGACAACATGTGGCAGAAGACACTGGCGGTTTTTAAGATACGACAAGGATAATCCATTTATGCCCTATAAGTATACACGCACAAATACATTCTAAATTACTGTCAACCATAATAACATTGGAAAAGATGAAATACCGGACAGCTATTAATACACCACTGCCTGGATGACCAGTATGGTCAGTACGATAAAGTTTGTACTCCGATTCGTAATCCAGCATTTCATGGTCGGCGATTGCCGAGGAAAGCCACGTTCCATTTAGTAGTACAACATCCCCAGAACATGTGTCAATTATCGATGATAAACCATCACGGTTGTTACACAGGCTACGTACAGTGGAATACACAGCTAACTATATATATATATATAGATGGGTGCCTTCGTGCTAGCTACGTTGATAGTGCGGGTCAGCTGCCGGAATTTGAGGTAGGGATGCCGGAAGCATTATCCATGTTACCGGTGGTGCGAACCTCTCGCTTGTCAAGTTCGCACACACGGTCAGTAACATGGCAATACACAATCCGAATTTTGTTAATATATAATTTGTTTACGCGTAGGGATAATGGCTCTCCAGACACTTTACCAAATTGAAGTAGCCTTTCCCGGAAGTTTCGAGTGGCCCTCGAGAAGTGTTCGCTAACGGAAACCTTTGAAGGCTGAAACTTGTTCTGAGAGAAAAATGTTATATTCTACCTTCGACGATGTAAACTTAACAATAATAGGTTGGGTACTCATTTGAAACGTAGGAGCCGAGCCTGTGGGCGCGTTGTATTTCTTCATCTGATAGGGTAAATTCAAGCTTTTGAGATATAATGTCTCTGATTAATTTTTTGCACTGTGTGCCCATTTTTAGGAAGCACTGTCGGCAATCCCGTAGAAGATCAAGTTATCTCGACGCGACCTGTTTTCCAGCTCGTCAAGTCAGGAATTAAGTGCAGTCCCCTCGCTTTTTACGGCCGTACATAATACTTGCTGAAGGTCGCGAACATGCTGGCCTGAATTCAATGACTCTACCATCGAGTCAACTGTGGCTAGCCTGGTAGAAAGATAAATTGCTGTCTGCCCCAATAAAGTTTCGTTGGTTTGAACTTGGTTTAGTACACCAAGACGTTCCGCGTGATGAGAGTCAACTTTATAAGAAAGGCTGGAAATAGCTGCTAGCACCTCGGCTGGACCTTCGACGTCACCGGACAACAACAACCTAAGGACATGAATGCACTCGAAATATTTTGATGGATAACACTTGGACCAGGGAAAAGCAGCAGACACATATTACTGGAACGCTTTGAGTAAAAAGATGGGCGGTAACCAACCTGCACGATGACGCAAAAAAAAAAAAAAACAAATTCACAACCAGTCCGATGGCTGCCACACTTCTCTGGCCACTGAAGGAGCAAGACTACGGCCGGGCATTTCAATCAGCAAAGAGTGCTGACGTCGACGATGGTAGCGGCAGGTCCAAGAGGTGAAACGGCAGCTTCGAAACGGCTGTGGCTAAGCCGGAGAGCTCAACAGCGGGAACGGCGGTAAAGCGAATCGTCGACGTAGTCCCATTCGCTGGCGCTGTAGAAGCAGTGCATGACCAGGCGCAGAAGAGAGGCGAAATCTGCGCAATGAAACAGAAAAAAAATTCAGAATCGGTTCTTTCACTGCCACTTTTTCCTGGCCCCTCCGAACATTATGATGATTCGATAATTTTCAGAAAAACGTTTCTTACTCAAGATAAAGAAAGAATTACTTATTTCGATATACAATGCGTCCCAAAAAATTGTCAAGCCAGAAAAGTTTGATCGACAGGTGAGATTGCGTTCTGCATTACATTCTTTTGGAATTTGAAATAATAATAATAATAATAATAATAATAATAATAATAATAATAATAATAATAATAATAATAATAATAATAATAATAATAATAATAATTTATTGTACAAACTAAAAAAAAAAGCGTAAAAATCAGGCTTTTCAAAGCCACATAGGCCTCGAGCTGCCGTGCCTGGCAGGTAGCAGAAAGGATTAGGAATCGTAAATGACATACTTTTCACATTTTGGTATAGTCCATAGGAGGAGACAAAAAGAAAGAAGGAAAGAAAGAAAGAACTTTAGCGAAAGTAAAGTACTGAAGGAAAAAGAAAACGAGTAGATCCCTGAGGTGACTAATTGTCAACATGCTTGAGTGTCTTTTTTAACTTGTACTTAATTTGAGGAGGCAAGACACTTCGAGGTAAATGATTAAAATATAAAGGAACATAGTGGTCTGGTGTTCTCTAGGCACAAGTGTAAGTCTAGTTGCGAGTAAATTCATTGTTTCGTTATACTATTGATGTCGAGGTAAATCTGGAACTCGACCCTTAGGAGCAGCAAGAAATTAGGCCGTGCAATGCCGGTTAGAAACTAAGCATGATTAGGCAAAGTTGCCGCTAACTGCACAATACTATGGGCACGTTTTATGTGCGCAGTGCTTTTTCTTGCTTGTTTCTGAGAAGCCACGCAAAGCGATCGGCATTTGCGCCAGGAGGGCTCATTGCAGCGGCGACTAGAAGAGAAATTACTCCTGGCCCATTTAATTTGGCAATAAAAGCATTCATAATTTACACTTTCCCGAAGCAACTACATCTCACACACCCGAGTGTAGCCTATCCTGTGTGTGGAGCCTTGTCACAAGATGATAACTTTGCACAATGACGTTTTGCTACAGCTCAAATACTACACCAGTGATCGGCGTAGCGCTACCCTATGCTTCCCTATTTTGTGTGCCCCTTATATCACAAATCAAATGAACTGAGGTGAAAACTATATATGCAAATATACTCCCATCTGTGTTTTCCTTCAAAATTCACTCCGGTTGTTCAGGTAGTAACAGCAAACAACAATCCCGGGCTTGAGTTCCACTGTCCAGGACAATCCATAATTATTTTTGTTCTTTCAGAGATTCATTGGTAATAAAGCTTTGTGCAGCCAGATATTCGATTTAAAGTATATGTGAGCAGCACAAAGGTTTGTCTCTCTGTGACTCTTCTACGTAGCGTTTTGATGTGTGCCTGGTTGCCAGCTCTCAACCCTTGGCTTTCAAGAAGGCCTTCGACACGAAATCTCGTGCTTGTCGCGAGTGCCCTCGACGTTGATCCGGCTCATCTGACTCCGCCCTGTGTTGAACAAGGCGACAACAAAATCAGAAAGAATACCGTCTTGAAGGGGGCAGAGAAAATGTATGCTCACGATAGACTATAGTACACACGACACCACGGAATAAGCAGTGAGTAAGCATGCTAGCTCTTAGCGCAGGGAATCAAGGTGGCGGCAGCATGTCGTGGCGTACGTCACATCGGCAGAACTTTGCCTTGGATCCTTAGTGTAGTGGTATTATTATTATTTTTTTGTGCTTGGCTCCTGTTCCGGTATAGAAAACGCCAAATCCGGGCACTAACAAGCATTATACAGTACCGTATCCCGTGAGAGAGAAAAGGTTAGATGGGAACACGGTAGACGGGAGGTAGCGGGGAAGAAGGCTGGAGCAGTGGAAGCTTGTCTTGACGCCTTTTTTCACGCACCTAGTTGTGAGTCAGCACGTGCGATGGGCTCTTCGCTTGAGGCACTCAAGGCCGAGGATGTTCGCCTGGTTACAAGCTTCGCGTGTGTCAGAAGTGAAGACGTCTTCACTATTTCCTTCTGAGATTTAACACAGCCTGCGCTTTAATCTCGCAGCCCTCTCCCACTTTTGTATTTTCTCGTCAGAAAGAGTACACGGTTAGCACAGTCCTACCTTCTCTTTATAAGCTAGGCCATAACGAAAAATTCCTTAGATGTCAACATGAGAGTGTTTATCGGACGTATGGAAATAGTATATATATATATATATATATATATATATATATATATATAGTAGTACACTTATTAGCAAGCTGAAAGTTATGCAATTTTCTAACCAGGCCAGCCTACAACATCTGATGTCGTACAGCATTGCGTGTCGAGCGAAACTACCAAATTTGCAAATTCTGCAGATGGGGAGAAATTGCGTGCGTTCATTCTTCTCTATTTCGCATCTATTATTTAACCTGTGTGGCTCAATTATACGAAGACAATACCCTCTACAAAAGCTAGAAAGAAATATTTCCTCAAGCTAAAGTGAATATTTTTTGTGAACCTAAAGGTACTGATGAAAACTTCGGAACTTGGCTGGTAAGGAAACAAGGGATGCAACAAACAAAATTTACTCATAGCCTTTCTTGTTGTGAATACCAAAACAGCTGCGTGAAAATATCCGCATCCGAGGCTGACAAAGGAGTATTTTGGCTGTGATAAATAACAACACTGAAAAAAGAACGTTAATTACAATATGCAACATATAAATGGCTAGAAACTGCAGCACAATGCCATTCGCAACAAAACTATGTAGCAAAGACATGTCTTGCGGAAAAGATAAAGTTAAAGGTATGCTTAATGTGAACAGACAGAAGCAAGTTTTAGAATATGTTGGGTGTCGCAGCAGCTCATCTTTCCTGTAACTTACCAGAGATAAGGGGAATTACAGGAAAGGTATTTCAATTTTACATGGGAAATGTATGGAGTAAGTGGCAGTTTAAAAGGCCATTACAGCTATATACAGCTCTTAGTTTTCCAATAAGAGCTGGGTACGGGAAGAAAGCCTGAAGTAATGCTCAATGAAAGATGTGTGGAAGACGAGCACGTAACTAGTCATTGGGCGACAAAGCTTTAGGAGAAAAGAAACGCTGCTTGTGGTATTAGGAAAAAAGACGATGATGGACCCAGAATGCACGGTAATAACCAGCGCAGCTGACTCAATAAGATTTCCTCTCTGACTATTGATTTCACGCAGATTCATTTGTACATATTTACAGTAATGTGTACTGGTAATCTTTCTTTAGCGCACAATGTCGTCGTCGGTAGTCCAAATTCTTGTCCGCGTTGTGATTTTGCGTTGTACAGTTGTTGCCGCACCTTTGGTGTTTCCGTAAGCACTATGGAACTCCCGTTTGGTCTTTGTGAAGACGACGGGTGTAGACTTCTGATTGTAGTGTACACACTTCGACAGGTAATGCAGTCTGATGTTGCACTAAATTCCAGACTACCTGAAGGACGTTAAATGCTGTGCTGTCACGTTCGTGACATGTATTTATGTCTTAATTTTCTGTTTTTCTCAATTTGGTCAATAACATCCTGGGCTAGTTCGCCGTGCGGCTAATTATGCACTCCACGCAGATACGCGAAGTATTGCTGCACGCAGTCACGGTTTCACCGGTAGTCGGTATAAGAATCCTGGGGCTGCTGATTGAGGCTAAAGGCGGTAACATGCAAACGGTCATGAAACTCACGCCCAAAACGGATAACATGCTCCGGCTGATCCTCAGGGTGACGAACGGCAGGGGAGGGCTCAGTGAGAGCAATCTCATCAGACTTAACCACGCCTTCCTCATGAGTCACGTAAATAACGTAACCTCGGCGATAAAATTGACAAAGAGAGACGCGGCCAAGATAGAGACACTGATGCGGAAGAGCATCAAAAGGGTGCTAGGCATTCCGATCACTACAAGCACGGAGCGGTTCGATTGGTTAGGAGTCCACAATTCACAAGCGGAAATCATCGAAGCACAGCCCAAGGCACAGGTCGTGCGGCTGTCGACCACCAGGACCGGCAGACGCATCCTAGAAGAAGCAGGGATAAATGCAGAGGCAGAGTGCAACGCACGCAAAGTCGCGCTTAGCGCGGTGGTCAGGGGCACTTTCAAGGTAGAACCGCTTCCGAGAAACGTCCACGCGCAATTCAACGAGGGGCACCGAAAGGCGAGTGCCCGAGCACTGCTGAAATCGACCGCCAACTGTCCGGGACTGGCGGCATTTGTAGACGCGGCCCAGTACGGGTGCAGCGACCAGTACGCGGACGTCTCTATACGCTGGGATGGTACGATCATTAATGCAGCATCGGTCAAGGGGCTAACGTCAGAGGTGGCCGAACAGGTGGCAATAGCCATGGCAATGAGGCACCCCGAACGTCCTTACATGTATACAGATTCGCGATCGGTGGCCAGAGCATTCGCCTCGGGCTCGATATCGCGGGAAGCGGCGGCCGTCCTCGCCAGCGAGGGAGCCGCAGGTCATCACATCGTCAAGTGGTTTCCAGCCCACATGGGGGCCGACGTGGACCCCGACTTTCCCAACACCAACGAGCTGGCGCATGGACGCGTGCGAGGACTCACGCACCGCGGCGATTGTGGTGAGCGAAGTGGCGGGGAGGGAGGGGAGCACCGAGACCCGCTGCTTCAACCAAATAACAACGCACTGTCAGCTGTCGCGGAGGACCTTCCCGCTCCCCAACGCTAAACTCACTAGACCACAGTCATCTATATTCAGAATGCTTCAGACAGGGTCGTTCCCCTCGCGAGGCTGACTGAGCCTTTATTCACCACAAGTAGAGCCGCAATGTCCGGATTGTGGCGAATCGTACTGCTCGCTAGCGCACATGCTCTGGTAAAGCTCCGCGTTAAGCGGCACCGTGTTCAGTAAGGAAGAAGACAGGGTGGACGCCCTGCGAAGCGACGACCACCAGACCCATCTCCGGGCCGTCCAGAGGGCTGACGAAAGGGCGGAGGCTCACGGGCTTCCCGTCCCAACGTGGGTGCAGCCCGCGACCCCTGCCGACCACTAAACCAAGAGTGGGTGAGGAGGGGTTCCTCAGGACTCAGCAAAGTTATTTCCGCCTCCTCTCAATTCGGTCTATTTGGCTTTGAATAATTATTCTTTTTTTTTAAATTCTCTTTCCTTTTTCTTTGTGAATTTTTTTTTCTAAAGGAGGCAGTCGTGGTGCCTCTTTTGTTGGGAGTTGCCAGATGACTCGTTTTCTTTCAAATCTCTGTAATAAACTTTACGTGTACATGCCCAATTATAGTAAGAATAAGGCAAAAACCATGGCGCAGTCGTATTTTGCGTTTTTGTTTGCCCTTCTGTGGCCAGTGCAGCGGCTTGTCTGGCTTAGCGCAGTTGTTTGGATGCCTAATTGTGCACTAGATAAATATTTATTAATGGTACAGTCATTCTGTTGAATAATTGTAAACAAAATCTCACTTGATGTTATCTGTATGCGGGCTTCTGCTGGCACATGCATACTTTCTTTTTTACGGTATTGTACCTCGCTGTTGTCCACTGTATTCCGTGTAGTGTTAATTCTAATGGTGTGGTGGTGCACTCAGGAAAACCTTTTCCTAGCCGTATTTCTTTGCACTTCTTATGTATCCCATACTGTGTGTCTCAAAACTTCAAGTAAATTCAGAAACACTTATAACAGTGTCACCTTCTGTAAGCCTGTAAATATGAGACAGTTCCCAAGCTATCGAAGGGCCGCTTTGTGCATCGAAGTCTGTTTCTGTAGTCTCCATGCTTGACGTATATTCCTGAATTTAAAAGCCTAAGAAACTTACTTATGCGTGCAACAAAGAGCTTCACCATGCCAACATTTTCCACTTGTATTAGCAAACAAATAGGATATGTGCATGTATGCGAACTAATAGTCATCGTTCGAAAATGAACGCTGAAGTATTACACTCACTGAAGCATCGGGCATCTGTAAGCCCCAATATAAATTATTTTGTCGTAACAAACCCCTCAACGTGTGCGCCACGCAACGAAAGTTGCTTATATTAATTGCATTATTGGGGTAGGGTGTGACAATTCGGGCGTATGAGATGAATTTGTTGTCTAATGGAAACACGTAATATACTTGGTCATCGGGTGTAACATTTTTGTGTAAACATAAATCTGAACCTACGGAAATTGGTTCCATAATTGTCAGATTTGAGCAAAAGCGTCAGGCGGAAGCTAGAAGCCTATCAGAAGCGTCGATACACTTCACAGCAACATGATTGTTGGTGCTTCAAAGTGTATTGACTATAATTGGTTCATTACAACGGATAGCAGATCAACGATGCTACGATTTGCTTGCAGTTTCGAAATGAGCAGTAATCATGTGAATTAAGAAAGAAATAAAACGACGAGATATAAAAAAAGCAATTAGTTTATTTCTTGTGTAAATTCATTGTAATTGATGCAAAAAACGACCGTACAGAGACGCGAAAGCACGTCCCCCTTTTCCTGAGATGATGTTTAGCGTATAGCCATGAGCTCGCAATTCCTTAGCACAATTGCCATTACTTGTCTTTTTCTGCACCAGTTACTTCACACATACAGTGAAATTTTGATCCACAGGCCTCACGTGTGTACTTGTATGCATTAGCCCGCTAACCTGTTTCCTTCATTACATTATTAGTTTAACAATATCCTAAGAAGTGTTCTCAGTCTTTAGTCAGAGTGTTGCGTCAGTTTTTATTCCCGATAGTTCGCCGCTCCGTTTCTTTCACTGCACTTTTCTTCAACTAGCTCAAGCGTTCGTTCTGTTACAGTTCCTTACTCGTACACTGGCTCAGTTTTCAATCTTAATTTAGCATCAAAAAGAACGTTCGAGGAGTCTTTTGGAGGGAGGGGTGGGATCGTTGATGGGAGGAACTTGACACGATATAAAGGTAAAGACAACTGTAGCTCTCGAGGCTAAATGCGGAAGACAGATCAGTGTATATGACAAATAAAAAGAAAATCTAACTGAAGAACATAGCAACGACCGAAAAGACCTTTCAATTCAGCAACTTAAGTTCTCTTCAAAAGAGTTTGTTCTCAATTGTTCTTTGTTTCTCATCAGGCTTCGCTTATCTCTATCGCGCTGTAACTTCAGCACTCTGAACGACGACCGTATTCAATCACTCGCGTAGTAAAGATAAAATAGAGAGAAAACGGCATTTTAGAAAAGACCTGCCACCCTTCTATTTTAATTTGTCTTCTATCAGAGGCAAAACTAGATGCCTGTATTATGCCAAAGATTGAAGTACAACGACGTAGTGACCACCGATCCCGCCTTCCACACCGTAGGCTTCAGCCGGAGCTCTATGCCGCTAGAGTTCGCGAGCTTCATGCACAAGCGTAAGAATATGAAAATCCCGTGGAGCGTGTGAAACTTTTCTGGCCTCTACCCAGCTTTCACTGGAGTGTTCCCTCAAGACCTCTCCGAGGCACAGGCTTGGTCATCTATCTCCATTCTGGCATCACAACCTTTCCTCGCATGCCCGCAGCAGCGTCGCTTTCTTTTATTTGAGACGGCTTGCGAGCGCTGCTTACTTCAATCCTCACGTTTCGCTTAAAGAAGAACGAAAAAGCCAATGAAATAAGAGGACGAGACCCAGCACATAATGCGCGGAACCAATGCTGCTTTACGCTTTTACGCTGTCTCCTTGCGTTATTCGCGCTGCTGAACGCGCAGGTGAGTGAGGCTCCGCACTTTGAGCTTTTCTCTGTGTCAACTCAATAAACAGGTAATCTCTCGTGACACTGCTCAGGCGTAAACTGGGGGTACCGTTTCGTATTTTTTTTTCTTATTGTTCGGGTGGCGCTCTCAGTTTTTATGGAACACCTCTTCGTTTTGTATAAGAATGCTCAACCTGATATAGCGCTGCAGAAAGTGCATTGAGCGATGGTTTCGGAGGAAGAAAAGGACCGAAAGGGAGATCGCAAATTCCAATGTATATATTTATACAAAGTTTAGGTAACGTCAATATTATGGATTCTGAATACGGTTATCTTAAAAACCTTGCTGCTATGCCCGCCTTATACTGCCTACATCAGTCGTCCATCTCCGCCTATATTTCTTGTATTGTCCTTAGGAGAACAAAAAATAAATTCGTTTTTATTCGAATGAGGAACGCCATTTAAAACGACCTGCGCTCTAGGCGAGCCATGCATCCCTCAACTTCTTTTGACGTGTTTCCTGTTTATCTGCTGTATTGAAATCGATTTACCTACACCATATAGAATCAACTGAATGCTATAGCGCCGTGTTGCTCGTACAGGCAGTCTGACTGTAAATGATTCTTTTTGCGCCAAAGAAAGGAAACACTTGGCGTCATGTTCACAAGTATTGTGTGGACAGAAAAAAACATTCGGCCTCGTCGCCCTCCTGTACGGTACACCGCACTGGCGATAGCTGTTTTTCTTTGCCTATTCTGACTCAGACTGAATGAAACGCAAATTTCTTGATTCGTCTGCTGAGCAGAAAGTCGTGCGCAGATGATGCTTTCAACACTTCGACTGTTTTGCACCTAAAGCGCAGGGAAAGTCTGAGAAAATGCGCGTGTGTTTTTCCCATTCTCACATTATTGGCCGTGTGGATGTCACGCATTGACTATGCTGTCATTCGCGTGAGCATATCACTTTAGATTACGCCGACAGCTGCATACGCGGTTATTCCGCCACTGGCACCTAGAAAGCTGCCACTTAATAAGCTGAACATGTCGGTACACCTGAGCCCCTCTCTGACTGCACATAGAAGTAGGGACGCCCTAGGCGCATGGAGAATATATTCTAGTTCAGGCAATCCCATGCTCACCCTGTGTAGTTTACATAGCCGGAGCTGCTTTGATTGACTGCCCAAAATCACTCGGATGGCCGGCTCTAACCTTACATACACAGTCCGAAGAATATTTAGTAATTTTCCTTCATTTATATACAGCATACTGCAGACCCTTAATAGGTACTGGCAGGGGGGGGGGGGGCAAATAAACAGACGATAACAATAAGAGCAACAAAAAGCGCAGCAAATTACATTGCAGTAAACAGAATATGCAATGAATGTCACACAGCAGGAATAGGAAACAATAAATCAGGAATTGTCAATAAGAGGTATTAAACAAGAGAAAGAATGGAAGGACATTCAGATCCACACTAAATGTTTCAATGTGAAAATAGAAGCTTTTCTTCTTTTTCTACGCCGATTATAGAACTGTCACGCAACTGATTGTACTCTGCACAGATTGTTACGTCACAGTGATTGCGTGCCTGATAGTGAAAGCGGAATGATGCGGAAGCCCCCATGACATCACCCATGCGACGATGCATTCTAATATCGCCGGGATCGGTCCCTTTTGCTATGACAGTGTATTCAGAGCCGGCACAGCGAGAAAAGCAGGCCAATCATAATGGACTAGCAAATTGCACTTTACTCCGCGAAAGATGGCCACGCGGATAAACTAAGCCAGGCCAAACCCTTGAACAATCGGCGTAAACGCGTTTACTTTAATAAAGAAATGTGATCTTGATGACCGGCATTTGCTGCAAGGAGGACATTTAGACATCGTTTCTTTTATCACTGCGTAATTTCTCAGAAACAAGGAAAGCAGCCAAGACGCATGTGAGGGTAGTAAAAATTATAGTGCTGTGCAACGTGTGAGCTGTTCGGAAAGAGAGCAACCCCATCCAGCAGCTACGGGTCAGGAAAGTCCGGGAGGGATCACAAAGAAAGCTTCGCTTTATGAAAGCAAGGTATTGCACAACTTACCTATTACTACGCTAGTAAACTACGTGGGCCGCTCTGGAAATCTAACGTGGACACCACACTAAAAGGATCGTGTAATGCGCCATCCATTAAATAACGACGCAGAGCCTAAGCTAGGAAAAATACATACAAGAGTGCTTTCTTCGTGGCATCGTGTAGAGAGCACTGAGTCTAGCCGAAAATATCGAGCTGCCAGCTCGCTCGCTTCAATATTCGCTTCCTCGTTGCATACATTTACACCAACTGCTTACTTGCCCTTTCAGACTTGTGTGGCCGCGGATATATTACCATGGTATCTCACCCAACTTGGTTAGCAAACAATGCGAGTGATCCAGTGAATGTCGGTGGCCCTTTGTGCCAAGCCACTTGAACAGGCGGCGAGGCTTATTAGCGATTCAGATCGAATGAACGAATGCAGCGAGACTTTTCCGGGCATCTTCCGCGCCCTATAGTAGGAGCGAATGCTTTGGTCGAACGGCGCACTAGTTACTGGAGATGTACGTTTCTCGTTGGATCAGTCAAGTTCTCTGTCTCCTAGGACGGAGAGGTGCGGGAAAGCCAACCAGGCCTTTGTTACCCCACGCATTAGGGTTCCGCTTCCAGCTAAGCTTGCTGTGTCGATGACGCGTTCTTTGTAGAAAAGGCACAATTTCTTCCGCTTCTTAGAACATTGCAAAAGCTACTAGTTAAAAGCTTTAATAATGTTCAAAATATTTGTTCTTGTTTTTTTTTTTTAATGTGTGGTAGCACATCTTAGAGCGTATTAGTGACAGAGAAGTGCCAAGACGTGCTAACATGAATCACAAAGTAACAGGGTAGCTGCCTTGACTCGCTGGTGAAATATTTTATAGTCGATTATTGTTTAGCTTTATTTGACGCACAGTTCATAGGGGAGGAAAAAGGTCGACACGACAGAGCTCTGCAAATAGACAATCAGTTTTTTTTATCGCACCGGAAGGAAGAGGCGAAGGGGGGAAACAGATAAATCTGCATCCGTGATGCTCGCACAACTACAAAAAATAAAGGTGGGGAACACGGCTTGACGAACGTGACACTTGATTTACAATGATAAGTAAGCAATCGTGCCATATAATAACCTTGTGGGTAGGTGCTAAAACAAATTCTATATAGAACGCCTCACATACCTCTCTAGCACTGTAGTCCGTATAGTCGATCACAATTAGGCACTTTTCAAGCAATAGGTGTGTACCTGCACTGGAGCAGTCCACTGCCACGTAACTTCCAACAGACCCGGGTAATCAGGTTCTTGTGTTCACGCCACCGGTCGTTTAAACATTGGCCTGTTTCGCCAACGGATAATCCACTGCAGGATAGGGGTGTGCAATAGACACCTTCGCCTGTGCAGTCTGCGTACTTCATTCACGCTTCTTTTCGTGGGTATTGATGCATGTGTTTTCATTATTTAGGCGCCTACATGCCAACATAACAAAAAAGCTTCTTCCATGCTGAGAAAACAAGGCTAAAGGAAGTGCTCTGTCTTGTCGCCTTATTTCCTTCTGTAAGAACGTTGCGCTAAGTAAAGCTTTTCCTTGAGGAAAAAGAAAATCACAAATGTTCGTACAGTTCAAGAGTATCTAGTGCGCCCCGCCTGTTAACTAAAGCAGACGCAGCCGCTGCGGATTGCACAGGAATTTGTTGCAGACGCGCGGAAAAGCGTTACCCTTTCTTGATTCTTGTCACTGCGTCACTACTCTCAATTTCCAATTGTAGTGGTCTCATTCTTTCGCCCGCAAGGGCTTCCAGCTACCACAGCGTCCCTTGCAATCCTTAGCCTCTAGGTGGAAGAAATTGTTACACTTTCAATTTAGTGGCGGTAAGGTTCAGAGAACGTACCGTGTTGCCTAAGGAAAACCAACGACAGCTAGAAGGCACTATTGCGGTTTGAGAGTGTGACTAAAATGTTCTGCCGGCGTGTGGTAAAGAGATCATTTTTCATGTAACGTGTTGAGTAGCCCCATGCAATCCATGAATCACAAAACCTTTAGGTACAGCAGCCGGCAGACAAAGTGACAATTTAGCTGCCTACCACAATGACAAATGGTACCATGGAAAGTACGCCTCGTTGTAATCACCGCAGCCCAGTTGGAGGGAACCCCTAGCAACCTACACTATTTCTAGTATCGTGACTGCTACTTCATTGCAGAATCTATCCATCAAGCGGCCGCGCAAGACGTGCAGGTGTATGCCGCAGATGGGATGCCATCGCTTTAATGTATCTAAGAATACACACCATTTGCGTGTGCTAGACATATCCATTCTCGGGCATTGGCCAAGAATCTGCAGTTACTGGCAATTTCTAGCCATCATGACGAAACTTTGTCGGATGTCCTAAGGCTTCTTGCAGCCATCGTTAAGAACGTGTACGGCACCCCAAATAAGAGATGAAAGACGCAGTGCGAAATGTCTTGCGAAACATCTTGTAACCCCTTAAAAAACGGCACGCCACGGAACAACTGATAAAATAAACACTAAATAAAGATGGAAGCAGCAATTAACAACAGCATAGAAAGGCGTCCCGGAGATATTTCTTAAGAAACAGGTACATTATTTTTTGAAAAACTTCTTTTTCTGTCAATATAAGCCAGAGTAATGAATGAAAAAATGAAAACGATGGTAACAAAATACAGCCCACTAACTCGGTCAAAATAATAGAAAAGTGGCAAAATTATTATTGTATTGCATATAGGCGGCCACATTCATGATTGATCACAACGCTGAGAAAACAATCAGAACAAATTGGACGCGAACGAGAGAACTAGTGGCTAAAAAAGTTAAAAAAAAACAAAGTGGGTCAGAGATGGAGGCTTCTCGAATTGGGCCTTCGATGTTCCCGATGAGCACTCAGGATGTCGGACCTTATCAAGCGTTGTCCTGTACCGAGTATTCAATCAAAGGAATTCGGTAAGACCTTTGCTGCGAAGTTTAATTTGAAAGGTCTTCTTCGACTGCTGGTAGTTTTCGCCAAAATAATTAAAAAGAGAGACCAAATACTAAGCTGATTTGATCGTAAAACGCGATGTGAAGCACAATAAAGAACACAAGATCCAACAAAACTGGCATCACCTTTCTGTTAAGAAAGAGAGAAAAAGGAGGAGAATGCGGCACGGAAGAATTTGAGTTTTCTTTACGTTTCGTTACTTCAGAAAATGTCGAATACGCTATGTGGCACCGATGAGACGTGATAGGAAGTCTAAATTAAAAAAAGCCGAGGGCATCTAAGCACTTAATATAAGTTGTGAATGCGAAAACATTAATGTACAATTGAACGTCGCTAAGCAGTCCTTCGAGTTCTGCGCTGCTAGTAATGTTTTCCAGTTTTGCGATTGCGCGGGTGTTTTATGCATTCCCTTCATTAGATTGTTGGCTGTAGACTGGACTCATTTTTTTTTTATTTAAAATACCTTACAGGCCCATTTAAGGGCATTGGGTAAGGGGGGACACAAAGTAAGTGTTACAACAGGAGTAAATAATATAAACATCAATACAGGCTTTCACAAGATAAGTAAAGCAGTACAGGAGTGGAGAATATAAATATCTATACATGCATTCACAAGATAAGTAAAGCGAAGTTCAATAAATGTTTGTCTAGGCTAAGTTTTAGAGAGCGTAAACACAGTAATATACTCATGCTCACAAAAATATAAAAATACAAGTGTGAAAAACAGCGAAGGAAAGCAGGTCAATAACATCCTTATACAATGTTTCTACAGGAAATTCAGCAATTCTTCGCGAAAAGCGTCACGATCTGTTATGCTCGCAATGTTATCAGGAAGGCTGTTCCATACGGTTATGACAC
Source organism: Dermacentor andersoni (assembly GCF_023375885.2). Lineage (NCBI taxonomy): Eukaryota > Metazoa > Arthropoda > Arachnida > Ixodida > Ixodidae > Dermacentor > Dermacentor andersoni. The sequence goes on along the minus strand of NC_092817.1, from coordinate 103,062,494 downwards.
GTGGCAGTGCTGATGCGTTAAATGACAGTGTATTACCGAATATGCGCATGAAACTATGGCTATTGTTAAGGCGACGTGACGTGCGCGCTGGTACTTCAAGCGGCAACACATGAGCTCTATTACCATGGACGTATCTATGGAAAAGGCAAAGAAGACTTATCGTGCGACGAGTTTCAAGTGGCTGGAGCGAAATATCTGCTTTGATCTTGGTCACGCTGCAAGTTCTGTCGTAGTTACTTGTGATGAAGCGCGATGCCCTGTTCTGAATTTTTTCTAGCATATCAACTAAATAATTTTGATGTGGTGACCATACTGATGACGCAAATTCTAACTGTGGGCGAACAAAAGTCTGATATGCTAATTTACGAACTGTAGCAGGGGATTTACGCAAGTTCCGTCGAAGATAACCCAGAGTTTTCGAAGCTTTTGCGCAGATAACCGTTATATGTGTACTCCAGGAAAGATGAGTTGTGAGTTCAATGCCAAGGTACTTGTAGGACAATGTCGGAGGTACGGCGGTGTTATTTAGGACGTAGGAAAAGTGAGAGTTTGTATGTTTACGCGAGAAGGACATAACTTTACATTTGTCTGAGTTCAGGGTCATCTGCCACGTACTGCACCAGAAACTGACAAGGTTAAGGTCGTTCTGCAATACTAAATGGTCATCAGATGTTTTTATTGTACGGTATAAAATGCAATCGTCGGCGAAAAGCCTTATCTGCGATGATATGTTTTGTGGAAGGTCATTAATGAAAATTAAGAAAAGAAGAGGACCAAGGACACTGCCTTGCGGTACGCCAGATGTAACGTCAGAAGTAAGCGATGAGTGGTTATTAACAACAGTGAACTGTTGCCGCAAGGAGAGAAAGTTTCGGAGCCAAGATAAAGTTAATGAATCCAGCCGGAGCGCGGATATTTTTGAGATGAGGCGACAATGAGCGACACGATCAAATGCTTTGGAAAAATCTAAGAATACACAGTCAGTCTGCTGTTTGTTATTCATGCTGGAATGTAATTCTGTTGTAAATTCAAGCAACTGAGTTTCACAAGATAAGCCTTTTCTGAATCCATGCTGGTTAAAATAAAAAAAAGTTATTTGATTCTAAATGGCGGTAGATATGCGATGCTATGATATGTTCCAGTAGTTTACAGCAGATGCATGTTAATGAGATGGGACGGTAATTTCGCGGAGAGTACTTGTTATCCCCCTTGAATACAGGGATAACCTTTGCGATTTTCCAGTCCAGGGGTAGTTCGCCAGATGCTAAGGATTTCCTAAAAATATGGCACAAATTTGGCTTGAAATTGTAACGGTATTTTTTAGTATTTTGGAATTGATATTGTCTATACCGGAAGATGTGGATAATTTCAGATTATTTATTAAAGACGAAATGCCATCTGCTGTAATATCTATTGGTTCCATAAAAGGATATTCAAAGTCGGGAACTATGGGAACAGTGGAACAGTCTTCCTCTGTAAAAACAGATGTGAAAAAATTGTTAAACGCTACTTGACAATCAGCGTCAGACAGAGGGCTTTCAGCATCATCATGTAGCACAATATTGCGGACAGTGTTAGCTGGTGATATGACTTGCCAGAATTTTCTGGGATTGTTGGTTAAAAGAGATGGCAGGTCACGTGAGAAATATTTGTCTTTGGCTGCGCATAGCTCTTTGCAGTAAAATGTTAGAAAATCACTGTATGTTGCCCAAGATGAGGCTTGATTGTCCCTTCTGGCCGCCCGATACAGACGCTTCTTTTTGTTTCTTAGTGTTCGAAGGTGCTTTGTAAACCAAGGATTAGATCTGTCATTCGCTATAACGATTTTTGGCACGTAAGTTTCTACAAGAGCTGTTAATTTTTTCTTAAAAAGTTCCCAGCTGTCATTTACCGATCTTGAATTAAAGAATGGCAGAAACACTTCACTAAGAAAGATAGCCAATTCAGCATTAATATTTTTATAGTCGGCCCTATTGTAATCTCTAATACTTTTAGTCTGAACCTGATAGAAAGTTTGTGGAATATTAATGTCAAATTGAAGAATTTTGTGATCGCTCAAGCCATTAATGTAAGCAATAGGCCCGGTGGTATCAGGTGCGGAAGTTAATACTAAATCTAGGATGTTGGGACCACGGGTGTGTTGATCGACTGTCTGGGTTAGATTGTAATCTAGTGTTAAGTTAATAAATTCAGCAGAGGAGCGGCATGATGATGACAGATTTGGCCAATCAATAAGTGAAAAGTTAAAGTCTCCCAGGAGATAAACAAGAGCCGTGGAACATTGTTGAGTAGCACTTGTAATGCTTTCACGCAGTACATCGAGAAACGAGTGGTCAGCGTCGGGCGGCCGATAACATGTGCCCACTAGGACGCGGGCAGAGGCTGTTGCGCACGCGACCCAAACTATTTCAGCTGGGGAATTGGTGTCTACGAGAAAGGACGAAATGCAGGTTTTTATAACAATCAGGACACCACCACCCCTCTTCCCACTACGGTCATGCCTGTAAATGTTGTATTTGTTACTGTTGGAAAGAAGTTCTTCGTTAGTGATGTCTGTGTGCAACCAAGTCTCAGTTAATGCTACGATATCGGGATCGCCATCTTCCATATAAGCACTCAATGCATCGCGCTTGTTTAGTAGGCTGCGAATGTTCGTGTAAGATAACGACAGCGTTGACGTTAAGGAAGATTGCGATTTCTTAGCTATACCAGCAAATGTTGCTTTCTTTAGCTACAGGATTGACGGCACAACTGTGTCGGTAGCGCGGTCATAAACATAGGTGGTGTCATTAATACGAACCTTATCTATCGTAAGTTTGAAAGGCTGTTTTCTTGTTTTGGCAAATTCAATTAATTTTTTCCTTGCTTGCCTTGTGGACAAAGAAAAATCTTCACGTATGGAATATTCAGTACCTTTTAGCTTGTGCGCAAGTGCGAGGATATTCTGCTTGTCCTTAAAAAGGGCTAATCGTGCTATGATGGGCCGACGTTTCTCAGAAGAAAAACGCCCTAATCTATGCACGCGCTCAAACTGTGCGTTCACCATAGTAAGGCCAAGCTGTTCAGAGCAAAACTGTATTATTTTTTGTTCAGACGCAGCCCAGTTTTCGCCTTGCTCATCATCAATACCGAAAAACAGTACATTACATCGTCGCATTCTGTTTTCTGTATCATCACATCTTGAAGTGAGAGAGTGAAGTTGGTCACATAAACTGCGTAACTCGTTACTTGGCTTTGAGATTTGAACACTATCGAGAGATGCAACCGTGTTTTCGAGTGCATCTATCCTTCCAGCTAAGCAATCTACTCTGGCATCTGTGGCTTCTTGCCGTTCCCTGACACCTTTAAGCTCATTTAGAATAGCTGACTGTCCCGCTTCAAGTCTGCGCACAGTCTCAAGAACGGAAGCAAGCGTTTCAGCGATGGCTTTTGTGTCAGGGCCCGGGTTTCGTTCAACATCCCCAGAAAGTAAAATCAACCAGCTACCTATGGAAGGACATACGCTCGACAAGAGTAATGACACCAGGCACAATTTATCAGAAAGCACTTCGGGGCACGACACCGCAATGAGGCAATAGGTATCAGTCTTAATACATGAAGCGCCAGGGCGGTAACTGACCTGTAAATACAGCAGCGGTAAGTGCCCCATTTCGGCGTAGGTGTCGTGCCCAAAGCGAGCCGTGACCGGACGCTGCTTATATCCCCTCTCGTGCGCTGCGATGATAGCGGTACAAGATCCAGGTTGCCAGCCCATTCCATGGAAGCGCTCCGAGTCTAGCGGGTTGAATGGGGATCCAGGCGCCGATGCGAGTAGAGCACTTGAAGGCGGGAGCCAGCACCCAGTGGACGAAGCACGGACGCCACATAAAATGACAGCCTGTAAATACAGCAGCGGTAAGTGCCCCATTTCGGCGTAGGTGTCGTGCCCAAAGCGAGCCGTGACCGGACGCTGCTTATATCCCCTCTCGTGCGCTGCGATGATAGCGGTACAAGATCCAGGTTGCCAGCCCATTCCATGGAAGCGCTCCGAGTCTAGCGGGTTGAATGGGGATCCAGGCGCCGATGCGAGTAGAGCACTTGAAGGCGGGAGCCAGCAACCAGTGGACGAAGCACGGACGCCACATAAAATGACAGCCTGTAAATACAGCAGCGGTAAGTGCCCCATTTCGGCGTAGGTGGTGGGAATTCAAGTACATTGTATTTTTCACGCAGTGCATTCACTAATATCTATGTCGAGAGTCACGCTGACAATGTCTTCTTCGGTGGTCGCGATGTCTTAATTCTCATTCAGCTAGTCTGGTGCCTGCCACTTGACTCATTTTGCTGCGTTCTTGAGCTCTCTCACATCGTATGTGGTGTAGTGGCGTGGACGACTACGTTTTACTACTGCCGAAGTTGCAGAATGTGACGAAGTAGATGCTTCGGCAAGCACTGCCCGAACCAGCAACAAGTATCAGCAGCCGGCTGTGCCAACGCCGCATGCCACCGACGTCCTGCCCGACTAGAGACCAAGGGAGCAGCAGCGGCCACCAAGGCCGGCAGTTGAGCGCAGCATGTAAGCGCAGTGGGGTTGAGAGTGAAAAAGATATACCGACTGCGCGCCGGCTTCAGGGAGTGACAGCGAGGGTGACGCGGCGTCGCGGCGTGGCCCTCTACCCTCACGCAACACCTGGCGCACTATCGCCGCAAGAGGTGTTCCCTTTCACTCGCACTACTCTGTCGAGGCACTCTTCTGACGTTGCGTGCTTGTGGTGTGGCATCCTAGCCATAGGGAATTTAGGTTTCGTTTTGTTGCTACAGCCGCCGGCTGTATCGCTCAATAGGCCATTTGATGCATTCGCATCAAAACACATATATGCAATATGTGGTAGTAAAATAGCGTATGTAGCTTAGTCTCAACAATTAGCAGTGGAGCGTTGCGTTCTAAAGGGCATATAGAAGAACAAGGAATCACAACGCCTCGGTTAAAGTGAAATTGTAAGACAAGATGGCATGCACCCTTGTCAAAATACCGGCCCCAGTCGGAGGCTGATTCCTTTATTTATCTAATGCTAGCGCTATAATAATCTTCTAAGTGTGTCTTGATAACCGCTTTCCTTTTCACGTGAGCAGCCCAATAGAAAAATTGAAATGACCCCTGAATTGATCATCATGGCTTACATAAAAAAAATGGCTGCTTAGCTAAGGTTAAGCCCAGGATGCGAAGCATACTAGCCTTTATTTTAGCTGAACCACTGTTTAGCCTGGTGAACTGCTGTTGCTTGGCTATATTTGGTTCGGCTAGACGAAGAAACAACTCATGCGTTACTCTGCTTCGCCTTCAAGAGTGGAACGCGACAGCGTTCCCGTCGACCCGCCAAGGGGTGTAAGACAATGGGCTACGGCGCAGCGACTACGCGCCCCGCATTGGACGCGGTGAGCGTCGAGCAACGCAGCGTTCGGCGCGGCAACGAAATGTGCGCCTGAGCAAGCGACGCACGCCTGAGCCTTAGAAACAGCTCGTTTCTAAGGCAACACCGCATTCACTAGAGGCGCTTTTGTACCGCTTTGAAGCATCGTACTCGTGGCTCAGTGGTAGCGTCTCCGTCTCACACTCCGGAGACCCTGGTGTGATTCCCACCCAGCCCATCTTGCAAGAGTTGAGCCAAAGCCACCTAGAAACAAGCGCAGCTGCTTATATACCGCCGCGACGCCGCCAGCGACGGCGCGAGTTGGAGCCCCGTTTCTCCTCTGTCGTGACGTCACGGTGTCACGTGGTATTGAAGGCGACACCGCCGCGCCTGAGGAGCTGGGTTGAGCTCTAGTAATATGCTTCGCATAAGAAGCATTCTTAATTGCCGTGCTTTTATATAAGGAGCGTTCCTCTTGATGCAGTAATGCCGAAAATAGAGAGCGCTTTGTTTTTGCCAACTGGCGTTCAGAGAAGGCAGCCTCGAAAAAAACGTACAAATTAAATCTTTGAATATTTTCGTTGGTCTCAAGCTATTACAAGGTAAATTTGCGTATCGCGTCGCCTTGACAACAAAGCAACAGACATTTCCATGCTGCTGCTTTCTTCTTCACTCAACATATGAGCTTAAATCTCGGCGTTTATAAAAAAATACTCGGCCACCAGCAGTATTCTTCACCTGACAGCATCCAGTAGAATCGAGAGCAGTATTGAGTGGATTTTATGATGGGGGGGGGGGGGGGGGCTATTGCTAATGGCAGCATGATGAAATAAAGTAATCTACCATTGCTAACCATCATGCTAAATAAATACCAGCAAGAAAAGCTACGTTGAGCATAATCCACTGCCAGCCTTTCACCTATCATTACAATATTTAAAATAATTTAGGGCCCGCGCTAGTTCAGAAGAAACACCTTCCGTTTCGAGAGTTCTATAATCATGATTTCAGTAATTTGAAACTTCGTTTCGTAAAGAAACATAATAATTTAAAGTTCTTTCTCTCTCTCGAGTAAGCTAGGTTGCGAGACGAGATAATCAGGAAAATACTTCGATGAAAAATAAACTTGAAGTACCTCAGATACAATTTTAATTTCCTGAATGTTTCACTTACAAATAAATTTTTTGAGAACAACAAATTATGGCATGAATAGCGACTTTTCTAGGAACCTGTCAAATCCACTGTGAAGTGACATTCTATTTTTAGCTATCGAATAGAAGGTGAAGAGTATTCGAAAGCAGTCTTAGCGCTGTGTAGAGAAGACAGCACTTTCAGCACTTTTGTCTATTCAATAAAAGTCGAATTCGGATATTCAAAAAGCTTCAAGTTCACTTTCCCCCAGAGAGAGAGAAAGCAAAGACAGGAAAGGCAGGGAGGTCAACCAGAAGAGTATCCGGTTTGCTACCCTACACGGGGGGGGGTTGTAAAGTGGAATAGAAAAAGGAGAAAGGGAGAGAGTGAGCACTGAGTACGTGTGGGCGGGACACTATGCACAGGGACACTATAAACGGTCTCTTAAACCGGTGTACCTCAAGTATTGCAGTAATGCACGATTCGCTTTTCGTGCCAGTGACGGGTGGGGCCACGGTCCGAGTATCTTTGACTCGGTGAAAGGTCGTAAGTCTAGTCGGTGCAAAGTTTCCCGCAGAGGGGGGCGTTGTACATCGTAGCGGGGGCACAATAGGTGCTCGATGGTCTCCTCGCACCCACAGGAATCGCACATCGGGCTCTCGGCCATTCCCAAACGATAGGAGTATGAGTTTGTGAACGCTACTCCCAGCCACAAGCGGTACAGCAAGGTTGCTTCACCGCGGGAAAGGCTAGATGGCACTTGTAGTCGTAGCGTGGGGTCCAGTTTATATAATCGGCAGTTGAAGGCACCTGAACTCCAGAGATCTTGCGACTTTTTGCGTGCATGTAGGCGAAGTTCCCTGGCAGCGTCCGACCTCGCAAAAGGTATTGAACGCGTCTGGGTATCTTCGTGGGCAGACCGGGCAGCCTTGTCTGCTAGGTTGTTGCCGACAATGCCACAGCGAGCAGGAATCCATTGAAATGTAATGGTGTGCCCTCTTTCTAGAGCATGGTGGTGCACTTCCCTGATGTCAGATATCATCTGCTCGTATATTCCGTGACGTAATGCAGACTTGATGCTGAGAAGGGCTGCCTTAGAGTCACAAAATACGACCCATTTCTCTGTTGGCTCTTCGGTGACGTACATCATAGCGGCATGGAGAGCTGCAAGTTCTGCCGATGTTGATGTAGTCGTGTGCGACAATTTGAATTTAACTGTAACCTTCTTGGCTGGAACGACGAATGCGGCAGTTGAGCTGGCACGTGAGGTCGAACCATCGGTATATATATGTATGCGGCCATGATACGTCTGGTGTAGTAATAGGAGCGTAAGTTGCTTCAGAGCCGGCGATGGATGATTGGACGTTTTTGTAATTCCAGGAATATCAAAATTCACTTGAGGCTGTCGTAGGCACCACAGGGGAGACGAAGGTTTTGTCGCCGGTGTAAAAGATGACGGTATGCACTCTTGGTGAGCGCTAATCACTCGTGAAAAGGTCGCTTGAGGTTTTCGGCTGGTAGGGAGGTCAAATGATGGTCGGGGATCCTTGACAGATGGCGAATGTGCGCTCTGAGAGAGTCGAACACTACGTTTGTCTGGATCATATGGTCCCCTGCGATGGCAATTGTTGCTGCTGTTGACGTGCACCGAGGCAGCCCTAAACACGTGCGTAGGGCTTGACCTTGTATGCTCTCCAAGGCGCGAAAGTTCGTCTTGCATGCATTTGACAACACTGGTAGACTGTAGCATAGGAGTCCGAGAAACAGCACCCTGTAGAGCTGCATCATAGAACGGACTGGTGTACCCCAGTTTTTGCCACAGAGAAATTTAAAGACCTGAGCAATGGCAACCAATTTCCACGAGAAATCTAGCTTGCGCTACACCAGATGCCAGGCAGCACCGTAGAAGAGAAAATAAAGCAAAAGCAGATGACTTCGTGTTAAAGCCTATTACGAGTATTTCACATATCCCCTATTACTGGCGAATTGACATTCCTGGTTTGTTTCTTTTCACAAAGTCGCGTAGGAACACGCTGTATAGGAGGCGCTTTATATTAAGTGAAAAATCTTTCTGTCTCTTCTTCCACAAATCTACTCATTTATTCTCCAACAAGAACGCGACCATCGAGTTACCCTACCAGTAATGCTGAGGTTGCCTCGTGAGGCACCACGAGTTCCATCACTTACTGAAACACATTACGCAGTGACCCCTGATGCTGCCAGCAGACCACAGAGTTCAACATAATAGGGAGCATCCGAAAGAAACATTAGATGCCCAAGCACTTCTTAAGTGGCCGATTCCACGCCCGCTTTCTAGTGTGGTAAAAAGGGTGGCAGTGTGTACAACCACTGCTGGCAGTTCAGCAAGTAGTACTTAAATTGCACCTCCGGAAGAATTCGACTGATATCTATTCCTTGTTTCTCCTCTATTTCCTAATATATTCAGAAAGTTACAACTGCCTTTTCTGGCTCTGTTGTAATTGGCCCAGTCACACCTTTTCGAAAAACTTGTAGATTTATTTAAATAATTTACGGACGCATCTGAATCTTTCTTCTGCCTTCGAGTGAAATCCGACAGTTTCTCAATAGCTCGTTCAACAGCTGAGGAGCCGGCAGCGATTGATGTTTCTCTAAAGTGCTAGAGGAGGTAGACACATCAAAGGTTGTCATTCTTTCGAACTCCCGCGCTAGCATAAGCAAACTAGACAACTGAAGATGCTAACGCAGTTGTCAGCAGCATCAGTGCGCCTGCCAGCGGGATTGCCTCTCGTGCGGTGTTCCCGGTCGGCCAGTGGATACCTGCCCACGCCAGTATCGCCGTAAATGAAGAGGCGAAGAAATGTTCAGCTCACGTTCAGGTGCGCTTACAACGAATGTGACTGCGCGGAAAGCTTGCATACGCTGGACTACGCTCATCTGTTGATTCATTGGTACCTCGTGAAGCAGCACCAAAGCCAGCGCGTAGCACATGGGTTCTTTTATCCGCGTGCTCATGGTCGAGGTTGACCTCGTCGGGCGCAGAGCACTATTACTGAAGTGAAGGGTTGGCTCTAACCTGGTGCCTGAACGTTTATGCCGACTAGGACGTGGTGACAATTCATCGGGTGCGTCAGGTGGTTCCTCTGAGAAACTTGAGCATCCTGTGGTGCGGTACTCTGATCTGCTTTCGCAGTGCACAACGCCTGCAGTGTACGACACTCGATGATTACCTGTATCCGGGTGGTTGTACATCTCGACGTGGCAACACGCTTCGCACCCTGGTTAAATTTGTACAAGAAACAGAGCTGGCTTGCCTTCATATAGCAATTTTTTGTGAGGCGAGAAACGTAGTTCCTATTTTGTTTTCGTATGTTTTACGCCCTTTTGTGGTTAGTCGAACCTGCAATTTTATTTTATTTCCGGCTAGTCTTTTCTGTGTCTAGTTAGTTTTGCATTCTTTGCCGTTCTTTTACATGACATATCATTTTGCTTTTTCCCTCCTATTTACTAGACTTCTTCCCATCCTCCTATTATGAAGTGCTTATTTCTTTTCACTTCTTTCTGAAGAGTGAGCAGGCGTTAGGTACATCTGAGAGACAGTTGCCAGCTGGCTCCCTCCCTAAAACATCCAATTTTCTAAGTATTCCTTTAACCCCAACTTCTTCAACTGAGAAGTTCTACAGCCTATTGCGAAAGATTTGATTGATATCTTTCTTATCAAGATGTGCCCTTTGGTTCTTACTTTCGGGGATCAAAAAAGAAAGGGCAGGAGAATCTGGAGAGAAGGAGGCCAAAAGCAAGAAGGCTAGCCACATGCGAGTTTAAGGTTTGCCATCTTGCACTGTGGTCGGGTAAGTAGAGTTTGCAAAGAGAGCAGTGAGGGAGAGATAGAAAGAAGCACGTGACTAGTAACTTGTCTGCATCTATTAGAGCCCTCAAACATGCTACGAACGAGTGATTGATGCAGCACGCATACAGAGTGCATCAACAGGCCATAGGCTTTGAAGAAAAGGCGGAAACAATGTTCTCGGCTTGTGTTGAAGTGATAGAACAAAATAGAGCAATAGTATGCAACATTAAACAGTGCATGGAACTGAAGTTCCGTTTTGTTTTGCAGTTGATAGACTGCTTCGTAGGTCTACAAAGCTTTAATGACTACTGGTGAGGCATCCGAAACGACGGTTATGGCTGCAATCTCTCAACCGCCATTTTTTTTTTCAACCTGTGATACATTCAGTCTTCGGGTTCGAAACCTTTAAGATCGCACCTTTGTCACGCATCCGAGTGGCTGGTCAGGTGACATCTTTTAGTTTTTGCAAGCGTTTCTCTTTCTTTTATTTTTAATGCTATTAGCATTCTTTGGCAACTTCACCAAAATCGCTGTATGTCTCTACGTATCTTTATCGCCTACTGTGGTCAGGTGGTATATATCAACTTTCGTAATTGTCTATACGTACAATATATTATCATTAATTACCTACAAGCCATAACAGAGATCGTTAATTGCAATAAGATCACCTATCATATCTAAAGAATAAATGCAGCGTAAAGCGATATTTATGAAAACAAAATCAATTGAATATTTCTCAATATAGGCTGCACAACTTCTTAAAATAACATAATAATAATATTATTTAATTAATAATATTTAATATTTTAAATTTTGGCTAATAGCTCTTGTTGGCTACAATACAAACTCTTAGTAAAAGAGAAGTGAGTGCTTGGAAAAATAAGAAAGTGAACATTAGTGAGTAGATTGCATTTTCGGGGAGCGCAGACCATGGCGCGTATTTACCAGAGAAAGATGATACGCCGATTCAACACGCGTATTGGATATTGTGTAAAGGGAAGCGTTATTCAAGCCACTAAATAAATCGAATAAGCATAACGGTGATGTTTAAAATCGCCTTTAGTTTCGTTCTATGCAACGTGCAATTTCATGAAATGGTTCACTTGTGCACCGCAAAGCTCACAACTTTTATATTCATTTCGTCCTATAGACACTCATATACATTGAAGGCGTCTACACTACTTGTGTCACAATACCAAATAACCATTCTGTTGTATTACTTAAGTATAGGCACATACGCACTGGCCCATACTGAAAGGCTAGGTTGTCAACAATTAGTGACTCAATGGAGTCACATAATGTATGTTCTTAACTTTCATTCGGAAGTTGGTGTGCTTTAGAAATGCCGATATATTCAGGTTCTTAATGTTCATGGGACATTATGCATACTTAATTCTTGAGAAGGATTTTTTTATTATTATCATCCTCGGGAGAAAGGTGCGCCTACTCACAATATGTTGATGGTCCGCATACAGGATTTGTATAAAGCCTATTCACTAGTACTTACATTCAGACCAAACACTAAGCTTTTTTTAAATGATGTACATAAATATACGCGGGAAGGAAACAACGACAAACGCCAAGCTCCGGGGAGAAGGCACAGAAAACAACTACCTTAAAAATTATTTCGATAGAAGTGTCTTGTAAGAGTTACTTCCAGGTGGCCGGCCCATGTCAGCAAGCACTTATGAATAACCAAGGCTTCTTGAATTGGGACCCTTTGGTTATTTTGGCGCTTTCTCTTCTACCCTTAATCGTTCACTTTTCCCTTCCCCCCGTGCAGGGTAGCAACCGGGCTTAGTCCTTCTTAACCTGCCAGCCTTTTATTTATACTTTTCCTCTCTCCTGCACAACATAGCTAAAATGATATGTAAGATACGCCGGAAGGTACATATTGTATTGTTTTTACACGCATTATGTATAATGCAAGTGTATAGGAGCCCACTATACCGGCATTCTTATACAAGCGTGCGGTTGCTTAACGCAGCAAATGTATTGAGAAATACCATGTTGAACGATTTGTTGTTTGCGAATTAGTAACACGGGGGCACGAAGGCACGGAAGCACACGCTGTTCCCGCTTCTGCATTTATGCTCTGGCTTTAAGTGAGTGCTCAAAAGAAAGAACAAGGAAACATGATAAGGCGACAAAAAAAGTGTGGACGTGTCGAAAACAGATGTGATACAGAAAGCGAGCGTTGTGAGAAATGTGCCTGTATTGTGCGAGGATCGCGAGTATCCCAGAGAACCACCGCTGTACCATGGAAGTGTTGAACACTGATCCGAAAATGAAAGCAAGCTACAAACATTTGGTTTTTCGTTCCATTCGCCTTGTTCTGAGGCTCTCAGTGTGTGTTTTTTTTTCTGCTTTTTTTGTTCCGCGTTGACTTTTCTTGATCAGTGTGCTCTGCCCTGTTCAGCATTGCAGTGTCGCTATGTGTGTGGGAATGTGGAAGTTCAATTTTTTGTTTTGCAGAAAGATCCCTGAGCAGGAAAGGATGGCGCAATCTTCGCCGGCTGCGCAGATGCAATTTTTCCCTCGCTTCTTAGTCCTATATGTAAGCGGCAGGATCGTCTTTCAAGGAAAACACAAAACATGAATCGGTTGGAAATGTTGCGACACAATATAGTGGGATCTCTGCGAACCGAATGAAGCGAAAAAGAAAAAAAACATGAAAAAAATATATACAAGTAAGAAAAAGGGCTAGGAAGGCGGTGGGGATATCCGTGGAATATACAATGCGCACAGGATGTGCGATACTTTGGAAGAACTGAAATACTCAGTGCAGCGAAACATAGGTAACAAACATGTTCGAAAAAGTGAATCGACAAAAGAAAACAAAGGCTACCATAGAGACTGCTGCAGTTTCTCCCTCCGCTATCGTTTCGGCGAGTAAAGAAATACTTCCGCACATACCATACTTAGTAGAAGGAACATGAAACTACGTTCGAGACTTGCTAACTTTTTGAATAGCAAAAATCACTATAGAAAATTTGAAATCGGAAGAAATAAATACACGCAGCACAGGCACACCACAAGGATCGGTGATATCGCCAATGCTCTTTAATTTAGCACTAATGTGATTGACAACCAAACTATGCGAAATAGACGGCCTAAGTCACACCATATACGCCGATGACATCACCATGTAGGCGATTAGTGGCAGTGATGGGCAAATAGAAGAAACCCTTCAGAACGCGATAGAGGCAGCAGACTGATACTTAACAGAGACCGGGCTTGCCTGCTCGGCAAAAAAGTAAGAATTATTGCTATACAGGCCCACACGAAGTGGACGCAAACCAAATAATAGCACAGAGGGTAACTAGCCAGAAGAAACAAAAATACAACTAAGAACTGCGGATGTAACACTCATACCTAAAGTGGATAAAATAAGAATCCTAGGACTAGTAATAGAGGGCAAGACAACAACGAGGAGACAATAAGGGAATTAGAGGGGACGATCTCTCAGATAATAAGACTGATCAAAAGGAGAACTAACAAACACAATGGAAGGAGACAAAAACACGCAGTGCGTCATGTACAGGCATTTGTCCTACGCAGAATAGTATACGTGGCACCATACCTGATATGGTATGCCGCTCGAAAGAACAAACTAGAATGTTTAATAAGGAAAGTATATAAGCAGGCATTCGGACTGTCAATAAGCACTAGCTAGCAAAGACTGCTAGCACTAGGATTGGATAACACATTGGCAGAGCTAATAGAAGCTCAACGCATATAACAGTATGAAAGACGAAGACAGACAGCAATAAGTATATTAGAAAGATTGGGAATTAACTACCGCACACAACACGGAGAAAAAAGGAAATGCCAAGAGAAATCAGAAATATGATAATGCCACATATTTTGAAAGGAGCCAAAAAAAATACAAAAACGTTCAATTACTATGGACACCTGCCCATACCCCGACTTCCCTAGGGACACGGCGGAAAGAATGAGGCGGCACACAGTGCAGCTCGAGGGCTAACTGACCGAGTTGCGATAAGCACTGGTGCCTTCAACTCGGGGATCGTCGATGAAAGTGAAGACGGAGATAGAGAGGGGGGAGAAAGATTGACAACATACAAAGATATACCAATACATTACAAAAGGCAAAGGTGTATTTATCCGCCATCTCATCAAAAGCTAAAGAAGCCCCAGTCTCTTCAGTAGCGGCAATTACAAACACGGACACACTGTAATCCAGTAATGTGGAACATAATATCTCTCTCTCTCTCTCTTCCTCTCTCTCTCTCTCTCTCTCTATATATATATATATATATATATATATAATTATATATATATATATATATATATATATATATATATATATATATATATATATATATATATATATATAAACAACAAGAAAAGGGGTTAACCGAGGAGCCCTATTTTTATTAGTCATATCATACGAAGCCAACAAACACTGCCACCAATGACAACATAGGGGATATTACTTGTGCTTAATAAATGAAATAAAGAAACGATAAATTAATGGAAATTAAAGTGGATGAAAAAAACAACTTGCCGCAGGTGGGAACCGAACCCACAACCTTCGCATTTCTCGTGCGATGCTCTACCAATTGTGTGTCCTCTACTAGGACACATAAATACCCAAAAAAGTGGACGGGAAAACGGCGCCGCGGTAGCTCAATTGGTAGAGCATCGCACGCGAAATGCGAAGGTTGTGGGTTCGGTTCCCACCTGTGGCAAGTTGTTTTTTCATCCACTTTAATTTCCATTAATTTATCGTTTCTCTATTTCATTTATTAAGCACAAGTAATTTCCCCTATGTTGTCATTGGTGTCAGTGTTTCTTGGCTTCTTAAGATATATATATATATATATATATATATATAGGACAAAGGATGGTAT
The DNA here is from genome assembly GCF_023375885.2 of Dermacentor andersoni. Taxonomy (NCBI): domain Eukaryota; kingdom Metazoa; phylum Arthropoda; class Arachnida; order Ixodida; family Ixodidae; genus Dermacentor; species Dermacentor andersoni. Next base: position 103,047,270 of record NC_092817.1, on the reverse strand, counting down.
GTGGCTCAAGAGCAGCTCGTGAGCATATGCTCTGGGAATGCAATGCAATGGGGTGACCGGGAGACCGGGACCGGGACCGGGTGACCGAGTAGCAACCGGGAGACCGCCTACAGCGAAAGCCTCCACGCGCGTTGGTGTGCTGTGCTGCCCCGGAAGATCAACTGCGGCCAGTCCAGCGAGCCGACGATGCTGTCCAAGGGCTCGTGGCAAACGCCCAGGCAGGGTGTAGCCCGCCTTCTGGACTTTCCGGAGAAATATAAAGTTTTCACCACCACCACCATAATAGGTCTGTATGTACGATAAAACAAAACTTACGGACATTGAACACATTGCGGAGTATTCAATAACTGAGTCAGCGGAATGGTTGGCAGAAGGAAAGGCGCCCACATAACAAGCATGTACTGTTGTGGTCCCGATCGAATTATGAAGCTCGCGGAATGTGATGGCTCGTAGTTACGTGAGGATCGAACAGAAGCGCGTTTCCGCAAATCAATGTCATGCGCCACTCGCTCCACACCGATATTTTTTATTGAAATGAAAATAAAAGAAAGAGATGTAGTCACGTTATAATGGAGGCGGCTGCTCCTTTTCTCATAGCGGAAACAAGAATACAAAAGAAATATGTAAGAAAATGAAAAGAAACCATGTCATAGGGTAAGAAATCCGCAGCACACAGTCCTATACACCCATGAACATAACAATATAAAAGTCAAATGCAAGTTGCAGCACAAGGAGTTGGTAAACAATGTCCCAAACACACACAAGCAGCCGCGATGTAGACTGCGATGAGCATATAAACAGATGAGGAAATACGCAGAGTTAAAATATTGCACGCGCAGAATACAAAAAAGTAGAACACATAGTATACAAACACCAATATTACAATTAATGGAAGCATGTTACAGTAACATCGTGTGATTACTCAGTGCAATATGTAGCTCTAGTTAATGATGCCTGTTTCTTCATAAAAATGTTCAAGTGCGTTCAATGCTTTTCACTTTGCTACTTTCGACGGTCATGGGCCCAGAAATTTTGCGAGTGAGAAAGGCCGGCGAGGATCAATGCAGTGCAGCAGCTCTGGTTCTAGCTGTCCTCTTCACATCGCGTATTTGGTATTCTGTGCGTCGCATGGCTGATTTAAATGAACGTATGCATTGTTCGCTTCATTTTTCAGCGCACTTGTAGCCTCTACATTACCAGAGGGACGAACTATTGCACTTTTGCTTCGTAAGAGGGGTATGAGCCATTGCTAATGATGAGAAATTTTGTTCACGGATGGACCCAAAAAATTCCCACCACTCAGAGGCTACTAGCTTCGCTCTGATGGAGGAAATGGGCATCAGAGTTGAAGAAAAGATAATTTTATCTTACATTAAAGAATCGACAGTACTTATAGTGCGAGCCACTCATGTTCAAGCAACGCTGTCTGCGCGGCGACAGTCAATTCTGGATGTCTATCCAAATATTCCTGCGACCTGCTTAGGTAGTTCACGGCACAACCCACAGGTTCTTAGGGGAAGACAAAAAAAAAAAGAACATGCCGTAACAGCTTGTCTATGACTTTAAGAGGGTACTTACAAAACCTTGAACACTAAGGCGGCTTTCAGTTCAGGACCAGGTAGTAAGCCCACGCTTATGTATTGTGCCAAAAGCCCCTAGCGCAGCCCTGGTGACCTGTACTGAAAGTTACCCGCATGATAAATAACACCCGCGACGAAAAATACGTGACACAGGACAGCAGTGAGCTCAGTAATAACAATACAAAGGAAAACAAAAAGCAAATCACCCATAGGCCTAACAAAAACATCAAAAATGACAGACAAGAAAAACGCCAGGCACGAATTGCTATTAACATTTCGTTCTCAATAGCACAGAGAAATAAAAGCTTTTCCTGCATATTAACAACGAAGTTGAAAATGTGAAAGTTTTTATGCGGACGAAACAACAATATGTTGTGACAAAGGGCCCTCATAAATTGTCGATACCTTATCTTCTAAATTATCCGGGTAGTAGCGATAACTGCTTTTCAATCATTCACGCTCTCTGTAGTGTTTCAGAACCTGATTTTCAAACAATGCCTAATTTTCTTTGCGGCAGGCTAAAACATATTTGTTGCGATGCAGTCTTCATACACTCTTTGTCATACTGCAATCGTAATGTCGCTTTGTTTGTTCTATCGTTGTCACTGCAGCCTCGTCGTCTGGCTATCCCCACGCCATTGTCGTCACGCAATCGTTGTCATGCTATCATCGTCACTGAAGCGTCATTGATATATAGTCCTCATGTACTCGTCATATGGTCGTCGCGATGCCCTTATGGGCGTTCCGTCATCGTCATTCTAACTTCCTCATGCCACCCCCGTCACAAAGTGGTCTTCGCAAATTTGTCGTCATACTATTGTCATCATGCCGTCGTTGTCACGCTCTCATTTTACCATCGTTAGCACTATAGAAACGTCATGCCATTGGCATCATGGCATCGTCGTCATGCTCCCTTCCTCGGTCCATCGACCTAATGCCTTCTAGGTCATTCTAGCATATAGCAATGCTGCAGTAATTTAACAATGATTAGGCAGCCTTTGTAATGCCATCGTAATCATTGCGTTGTTATATAAAAGCAACTGTCATGCATCCGTTGTCATACCATTGTCGCCATACCGTCGTGGCCGCCATTGTCTTCACACATTTCAGGTATTAATTGTCGTACCCTTGTCGTGATGCCTTCTTTATTCTTTTATCACCGCAACCCCAGTTTTGTCATCCGACTGTCGTCACACCTTCGTCGTCAACCAAACTTTGTCACGCACTCGTCATTATAACTCGTCACCATTTTATTGTCCTCATACCAGTGTCATGCTATCGTCTTGAATACGGCGTCGTTCCATTGCATGATTGCTAGTCGCATTGCCTTTGACCGTCACCGCGAGATGGGTTCAGCCATAAGTTGTTTTGAAACAAAGATGAGAACAAAGTTTTCATTCGTTGGATTACACAACCTCACCATAAGAAAGGAGACAGACAGACAGACAAAGAACTTTATTAATGGTCCTGAGGAACCGGCGATAGGGTACCTCCCTTTTCAGGGAGTCCCCGTAGCCGTCGCGGGCCGCACCCACGTCGGGGTCGGAAGATCGTGGTCCTCCGCCCTCTCGCAGGCCCTCTGGACAGCCCGTAGTTGCTCTGAGAGGTCGCCGCTCTTAAGGGCTGCCTCCCAGTCGGTTAGAGTGGTTAGCGATGAGCTGCGTAACGCAGGGCATTGCCAGAGCATATGAGACAAGGAGCAGTACGCCTCCCCACAGTCTGGACAGTGGGGTTCTACATTAGGCGCGAAGTGACTGAATCTGCCCCTGGAGGGAAATGACCCCGTTTGAAGCATGCGAAACGCCGACGATTGCGGTCTATTAAGTTTAGGGTGTGGTAGCGGAAAGGCTCGCCGAGCAAGTTGATAATGTGTCAAGATTTCATGGAAGGTGAGAAGCGAATCCCTGTACAGCCCTAAGTCGCCGCCCGTGAGTCCACCTGAACCGCCGCGGTGTGTAAGACCTCGCGCACAGTCATGGGCCAACTCATTGGCGTTAACAAGCTCAGAGTGTACATTGATTCCCATATGGGCCGGGAACCATTTGATACTATGAAAACCAGCAGCTCCCTCGCTGCCGAGGATGGCCGCCGCCTCCTTTGAGATCGAGCCGGAGGCGAAAGCTCGGGCTGCCGATCTGGAGTCTGTAAAGATATTGGAACGTAGAGGGTCCTTCAGTGCTATAGCTATAGCAACCTGCTCGGCTACTGTTGAAGAAACCTTCCGCACGGATGCTGAATTAATCAGAGTGCCATTGGAGTCAACTGAAACTACGGCATAGTGATCAGAGCACTCGTACTGGGCGGCGTCAGCGAAACATGCCAGATTCGGAGTGGCAGCAGCCGCTTTTAACAGGGAACGAGCCCTGGCTACCCGGCGCCCTACATTGTATTGAGGGTGGACGTTACGTGGCATGGGATCTACCTTGAACGTATCTCGGACCATGGGTGATAGGGTCACGTTGCGCTCCGTGATTTCCTGGTGACCGCATCCAACGGATTCGAGGATGCGTCTCCCCGCTCGCGATGATGATAGTCGAATTATTTGAGCCACTCGTTGGGCCTCGATCACCTCTGATAGGGTGTTGTGCATGCCAAGTTGCATGAGACGCGCGGTGCTGGTGGTGAGTGGTAAACCCAGCACGCGCTTGATGCTTTTGCGCATGAGGGCGTCGATTTTGGCCTCATCCCGTTTAGACCAGCGCAACGCGGAGGCTACATAGTTAACGTGGCTCATCAGAAACGCGTGGTAGAGTCTGAGTAGATTGCTCTCGCTTAAACCCCCTCTGCGGTTCGAGACCCTGAGGATAAGCCGAAGCATATTCTCCGTCTTCGAAGTAATGCGGGCTATAGTCTGTGAGTTGCCCCCGCGAGATTCCAGCAAGAGTCCGAGGACCCTGATGGTATCCACTCTGTGAATTTGTTGTCCGTCCCTCGTATAGAGGGCTATGGGAACTTGATCTAGGGGTGTGGAGCACCTAACCCCCCGTCGGGTGGGCCTATACAATAGAAGTTCGGACTTGGTTGGTGACAGACTCAGGCCCGTGTCTAGTAGGAAGTGTTGTGTGATGTCGAGCGCCTCTTTGAGCGCACTCTCAACTGCAGCGTCAGACCCTCCCATGCACCACACGGTAATATCATCCGCGTAGAGGGCGTGACCCGTTCCTCTTACTGTGGCCAGTCTGTCCGAGAGGCCCTTCATGGCGATGTTAAACAGTAGGGGAGAGATGACCGCCCCTTGCGGGGTGCCTCTCGCTCCCGATGTAAATTCCTTCGATTTGATTTGCCCTATTTTGACAGTGGCCTTGCGATCCCCGAGGAAGGAGCTAACGTACGCATGGAATCGTGGCCCCAGGCCCAGATCTGAGATGGCGTCTAGTACGAACCGGTGCGAGATGTTATCAAAAGCCTTGGACAAGTCTAGAGCAAGGATGCCCCGAGTGTCTCTAGTGTCGACATCAATGATTTGCCTCTTTATAAGAAAGGAGCAACTTTGGAGCCACCCCGAAGGATAGGTTGGAAAAATAACGTACATACTGATGCCATTTTGAAGCGCGAGCCCGTGGATATTCGGTACATTTGCTTGATGACAGGCTTCAACACCTGCCTTTCTATCGTGTCCACATTTCTGGTCAACGCGAGTTTATGGTCCTAAATGTGATCACAACCCCCAACCGTTTACGCTGTTTCTAAAAAAAAGGGGCTTCATTTTTCACCGACATCCTGGCACCTCAATTTAACAGCAGTAGCCACATTGAAAAAGCTGTGTTTTTTATCTTTATGACAAAAAACATTTTAGCGGTGACCTCTGACAACCGAGACGACCAACGCAGTCTCGTCGCCCGGATCAAGGAAGCAGCCCAATCACACGGTTCCTGGAATAAAAAAAAATTATCCGCAAGGGTGAACCGGCTGCCGACTCAGATTGCAGTGTCATAAAATAAAAGTCAATCTCTCTCTCTCTCTCTCTCTCTGTGTGTCTCTCTCTCTCATAAAATGCTGTGTCGCAGCCCCTAACTGTCTTCGCGAGTGTACTCTGCAAAAAATATATAGAAAGATTGCTCCCTGCCACGGCTATAGCCGTGTAAGTGCCCTTCTAGGATTTGAGGCACTAGGTCTATGTAAAGATTAATCTCTTTGAGTATGAGATCGTGTAACAACTGGGTATGTTGATATTGTTACATCGTGGCCCATAGAATAAATATGAGATGCGAAAAAGAGGCACTCTTTAACACTGTTCAATTTTTTATGTCAAGAAATCTTGCTCTTTTCTGAAGTAGCAGTACTTAATGCTGAACATAACAATTGACATTTTCTATAACTGGCATGAAAGCTGCTACATTGTAGCCAACAACGACGGTGTGCCAGAGCCAGCTGTTCTCTTTACTCGGCCGGGAACTGAATATCACACATAAAGGCACGACGATGGCAGTGCGTGCTTGCACATTAACCACCCGAGCATTCTGATTCGGCGCTCATGAATCGATACTGCGACCCTGTCCTTAAGAGCGATCAGGCCAGTTCTTGCGTGCTTTGACAGAGTGAATAATGTATTTGGAACGTTCCACTAAAGCTAATGAGTATTCTGTAATAAAAATGCCCGACCTCACAACAACGCTTCTGGCTTTCGGTCTGCTTGGCTCGATAAATATGAAAGGAACACACGGCCGTGTAGGTAGTTTATTTCTTTCCCTGCGACAAATTGTCTTAGCGGAAAGTTCGGGTTACACGTATTTAGTCCTCGTAGTAAATGTTAAGCACAACGTCGTTGAACGCAACGAAGTAATTTCCATGCGCAATAACTTCAGGAAGAAGCGTGGGGGACGCTCCGATATGCCGTGACAAATGACCTTGCTTGTACGTAGAGCGCGATTAAATATTCATTGAAGGAAACGACCAAGTATCTTGAATGCTTAAGCGCTTCTTCTCGCTTGCGTTCCTCAAAACGAAGCACACATTATTTTCATCTACTTATCCTTGCTCCAAGCATTATAAGGTCGCGTGTTGAGGTACAGCCGGCATTAAACATTAAATGCCGATGTCGAAATGGGCATTACTCCACATCTTCATTCTGAATTGGTGAACACAAAATGAGTGTGTCATGTTTCCAAGACACGATTGTCTCGAAAGTGCATGGTCGTGCATCCGATAGCATTATCGAACGAAAGTCCACCCATCTATATATTGAACCCGCTGCTGCGTTCGGGCTGTCAAGTATGCCTTCCTTGAAAATCACCTACACTCTCGAGCATAGTTCAAGGCTACTAATTTGCTGAAATTAAAGCTGTGAATGAAGATTTATAAATACGTTTGACTCCCTCCCACAAATATTTAGACCAACAACAGCAGCCGTGGCACCATGAAGGGACACCAAAGACGAGCACTGAATCAATTTATGTTGATAAAATGTCTTGGTAGAATTCTACTTTCCTTGATTTCGCGGTAGTAGATTGATTATTCAAGACATATTTGCGGCATTAGGTCCATTATATAGAATATGCCCTAGTACGTTTATCTTCAGGAACTGTTTGTGTCTTCGGGGATACGCATATAGACTTGCTGAAAAAACAAACGACTAATATTAAGGATAATTCGAACATTATTGGTCAATTTCGACATATATGCTGTCATAGGCTCTCCTACACGGGTAGATTTCTGTGGCCCTTATCAGCATCATCCTGTCTAGATCACGTCAATGAGCGGAAAGAACAAATTGATCAACTTTAAGTTATCTTTGGCGAAAAGTTGTCCGTCCATTTGTTTTGTCGGCTTTAATTTTGTTTTTGGTCAGGTTTATGAACACGACATTAATGAAACATATATTCTGGGGTGTTACGCACCAAAACCGCGATTTGATTGTGAGACACGTCGGAGTGGCGGCTGTGGAATAATTTCCACCACTTGGGGCTTTTACACCAGAGTTGTATGTTTCTAGGGTGTCATATAATTTTCATGTTTGCACATAAAAACTATCATCTTCAATGGCTCCAAACCCCGTAAGCACTCTTGCTGCGTAAGCAAGCAATAAATGCAATAATTCCTGGCTCCGCAAGGCTCATGGCTACTCACTTTGCGCGGGTAAGTTGCGATGACACATGCCCCTATGGTCGTTGTCGGTAATTTCAATGTGGATGTGCCGGGACCAAAGAGCGAGGGGTTTACGCGTTTCGCCTTGCAGACGTATCGCTTGCCATGCCACACCAATACGGCCCAACCGACCACCTAGCGGAGTAAGTGCATCGATTTCTCATTATCAAAGAATGTGTTCGCAGTGGCGAGTGTGCCGATCAATGTATGTCATAGCGATTACAAAGCCATTGTGACTGCCATTACTAAGCGGCAATGAGTGGTGTCAGTAAAATTTTTAACACAAGTTTTCTACCACGATGCTTACAACTCCGCTTTTTATCCACCTTCGCAGGGCGGAAGGGCCTTGATGTTTAACGCGCTCCAACTACGTGGTCCGTGGACATTTTTACATTTCGCCCCCATAGGAATGCGGCTGCCGCAGCTCCGATTCGGTTCCGCACCTTCGGGCTTTGTGGCGCTACGCCGTAGCCACTACACAGCCACGGTGGGTACGATATTGATGTTTCAGTTTACTTTGCACAGACATAAGACGAGGTTCTATGAGTCTGCAAAAGACACGATTGGGTTATTTTCTTTCATTCTCTGATGGAAAGCCAGGTAAGTGACACCAATGTTTCTTTACAGTGAACTTGTTAGAACCTCGCTGGGTTCCTCTTGACGTGCACAGCTTCGCAGAGCTGGGAGATGGAGAGCTGAGAGGGAGTGAAAGGAGAATACAAAAATAGCACCGCGCAGCATAGCTACGCGGTGAGAGTAGGTGGAGCCTAGCGGGAGAGAAGGAGCCACGCGTGTGCGAGCGAGGAACGCGGCCCAGGTGCGTGCCCTCTCCTGCGGCGCGCGAGGCAGGGGGATCAGGTGAGGGAAGAGGGGCGTTCTTCTCCGGCAGCTGCTAGGGTGCCTCGATGTCCTCAGAATGAAGCGTATTTTCTTTCTTTAGATCTCTATCATCATGTCGATGTCCTAATCGGCAGGCGCTCCGTAAAGAGTGGAGACAACCGTGGCGCCTACTAGGCTGTTGGCCACATGAATCGCGGACGCCGTAGTAGACGCCTTTGGCGGACGCCATACAGACGCGTTGCGTGTGTCTTGTGTGCGGTTTGGCACTACTTTACTGGCGTTCGCCTTGCTCCACTGGTCCCTTGCTCCACTGGGTAGCAGAGCCACGCATAATTTTTTTATTGTTTCAAAAACTATGGATACTATGCTTCGACATTGCTATTAGAGCGCAGCTCCTAGGCACCCGTTCCTGCGGCGAGCGTCGCCGGCGTATCTTATAACCAAGCGAACGAGTACAGCGAAGGATGAGAGCGAACGCGGAGCATAGCGGGAGGTGAACGACAGTGATAGCGAAGAGAGCACGATGAGCAAAGCAAAGGAGGAGTGTATGGGGAAAGCGTGAGAAGAAAAGTGTAGTGCCATGCAAGACGGGCTTTGCTGTGACGACGGCTACGAGATGGCGCCAGAGTAGCGCGCGTCGTCTCTTCACCAAAGTGCTGCATGAGCGGAGGTCTGTCTTCAGCGGCTGCTGTGAATCGCGCCCACGAGCTACCTCTGGCGATCTCCCGATTACCGAGGTGCCACGATAATATACATGCTACAATATTAATATGGCGGCTCCCATGAAAAAAAAAATGCGTATATGGTGTATCATAAACTGCTGTGTTGGGCATATTGATAGCGATTCTCCTGAGTTTCACTGTGCCTCACCTCATGGCTCCATAATGCTGACGCCTCTATTCTTTAAGTTGTACGTGCGAGATTTACCTAATACCATTTCCCGTTGTCGAGTGTTGCACTAAGCTGATGACACACTGTTTGTATGTAGGCATTCTAATCATGACAATCCTATGGCTAACCTACATTATATTTCGCAGAAAGTTATAAATAGGTTTCACTATTGTTTCATGAATGTAACTGGTAGTACGGCCAAACTGGTATGATTTTCTAATCTTTTAACCATGTCACTACCAACGTTTAGTTCCAAACGAGTCTATTTGTAGCAATTGTGGCTATCTGCCTAATGAACTTGTGTCTTCTGCGAAGTATCTCGTATTCGTTTTTTTAATGTGTTGCTGATGTGTCCTGGAACACTTATACGGAACAACCATTAGAAGCAAACTGATAATGAAGTCACCCAAATCATACATATAATTATGTGCTGTTCCTAATTGGATCACAGAAGTGATCAGCTCAAGGAAAATAAAGGCGGTCGGAAAGACATCTTGCCGCAGGTGGAAGCCAAACCCATACCCACCGCTTGCGTTGCTATACCAATTGAGCCAAAGTGGTAGCTATTCCTACGTCCCTCTTCTTTGGTAGGGTGATGGTGAGGTTTGACTGCCACTGGCAGAAATTTGTTTTTTTTTTTTTCGTCCGCGTTCATTTCCCTTTGGCTTATCATTTCTACGGTTAAATAAATAAAGGCGGTTTACCCCATGCTTTCGTTAGTTTCGTTATTTCTTTGCTTCATATGGTTGTGACTAAGGAAAATTGGGCCCCTTGGTTGGCCTTGTTCTTGTTCATCGCATGGAACAATCTTGCTCTCATATTCGAAAAATATGTTTGTTGTACTCCATCCAGTCATTGTGTCTGCTACGAATATGACTGCTGACAAAATAACCTTTTGCATACAGTGTCCTGCGATATGGTGTAGCTCGCTTTTATATTCCAATGCTTGACAAAATGCGGTGGAATTTCTGCTAAAGAAGAATGTTCATATCTGTTATGCGTAGCTCACACAAGAACCGTGAGTGTATTTTCATATCGAAGATGCCTAGTTCTGATTTATTGATTAAGGACACAAGTGTCTTAAGGTACAGTGCTTAACAATTCAAACGCGATACACGGAGCACACGGCTTCCGGCACCTTTTGCGCCACGTTTAGGCGCTGAGAACACCGAGCCGATATATTGCGGTAAACGATGAAAGCGAAAGCCTTTGTGAAGCATTTTGAGAGAATTTAACAACAGAGAAATCGACGCTGGCGCGAAAAGCGCCGCCCGCTATGTGATCCAATTAGAGCGAATGAATCGCTGAGCACATTACATGTCTACAAAAGAGTTTTGCCTTGCCTATATGCATGACCCAGAGCTTCGTGCTGGTCAGCGTTATCTTATTCCCGGCGTGCTAACCAGGTACGGGAGCCGTATTCGCGAATATTCTAGTACACTCCTTTTTTAATAGTTTGCTCGTAGAGACGTTCTGCTTGAATGGGCGCAAAGATGTAAAAAATATAACTCTCTGACGTTTACTAAATTTAAACTTGTTATTTATGAATTTTTGGGGGGGATCTGTTCGCATATCTCCATCTTTCAGGTAATGGCCCCGAAGCCCTCGCCTGGCTTCGGCAGGCCGGCTTCTTTATACTGAGAATGTATTCGAGTAAACATTATTATTATTGTGGGTACTGAAAAAAAGAAAAGATGATCGAAGTTTCTTTTTTGAATATAGTGCTTTAACCCCGTGGTCGGTACGTCAGTGTGATGTCACCGATTTCAAAGCTTTTTATCACTTCGGCCAGTGTGATCCGTAAGAAGTTCTTGAAATTTCCTAAGCTCAGTCTTTTAGAATACCATGTAGATAATTTTTACCGACAAAAATTTAACTTGGTCCGAGCAGGAGGCACCAAATAGGTGACGTCACTATGTGCTGGCGCATGTTCATCACCTTGCGTGTGCAAATGAACAATGTTCGGGGCTGTCAGACAGCGCAATCTAGGACTGCGGACGTCGCCTGCATAAATAATTAAGTTTGTGTGGTCTTTGCACTAGGGTATACATAACTATGTTTCAATATTCTGTGTACAAAACTTGCTCGCGAACGGGCCAGTGACTTAGCCGGTAGAGTGCATAATGTATAACTTGGGCAACATTCGTTATCTCTCGGTTACATGGTACACCCATGTGGTCCTGTGCGAGTGCAGGTGAAATGTTAGAGGCAACGGCAACTGGATTTGTATCAACGTACTCGGCGGCACGCACTTCGCTATGGTGGTCACTTTACCGCGCTTTGCGGCCATGTGTTTACCATAATACGCTGGGCCAAAATAATCTAAAAATCATACTCCACGTTTTCGAATTTTCAGCTTTCTGTCTGTGTTGGACAGTGTGTGCAGTGTGTGAGCAGTGTGACAGCAGTCTGAGTAGTGTGTGACAAGAAAACAACACAATAAGAAAGCAAGAAAAATTACGCGGATCCGGCGCACTGTGAGAATCGATGTAAGTGAAGCTTTCCTGTGCTGGATGCTTTGATTGACGATAATTAGCGGTGATGTTGACGGCGAAAACCTGATTCCTTCAACGTTTAGTCTAACACGAGAGTGGTGAGTTGATGAACGTTACCTTGCGTGCACCACTGCTGTTTGTCTGAGTAATACACAGAACATCTATGGAGAGGTGTTTACTTGAGGCTTTGTTGTGCGTCATATTTTATAACCTCTGAGAGGGTTGAGCGTTGTCATTTCCTCACATGGCACATTGCATTGTGGCAGAAGCATTAAACTTGAATTGGATTAGGGGGCTGTACGTGCCAAAACTAAGCTCGCATTACGAGGCAAGCCGTAGTGGCGGACTCCGGATTAATTTTGACGCCGTGATGTTCTTTAACGTGTCCCGAAATCTAAGTGCACGTGAGCTTTCTATTTCGCTCCAGTCGAAATGCGGCTGCTGCGGTTAAGATCAAATCCGCGACCTCTACCAAAGCCATAGCTGCTAGGCTAACACGTCAGGCACAGAAGTGCTGATATGACGGTCGACAGCTTCCGTAGTGTCGTAGTGACCCCTGGACCTTGCTGTGTGCTTTAGTTAAAGCAGCTCTGCTTCTGAATGCCCTGCAAAGTTTGTTCGTGTGACATATCTTCATGGTGTTTATTTTTCAGGAATAGCAGCAACTTACCGCACCTTACCTTGAACTTAAGCTTATCCAGTTTCCCCGCAACCGTTGTCGTATACTAGTAGGGTTTCCTTGCATTTTCACGTGACCTCCCCCACCTCCCTTTTATGGGAACTGTCTCTTCTCCCTTCTCTCTACAGTTCTATCTACGCCCACTCTGGACTCGCACCTTAGTGGAAAGAGAAGCGCAGCAGTTTCTGCAATGCTTCTAAGGGGAGTCACGGATAATTACAGCTGACAAGACGCTAATGTGGAGACGCCCAGGTTGCCATTTGACGTTGTGCACATTTGACGTGGTGGGGTGAAAATGAGTTTCTCCTATTGCCTTTCTTCTCTAACTCGCTCCTATCATGTATACAGACGCTCTGAAACGCCCCCCGACGCGGTGTGCCGGACGGCAGCAGCCACAGTTGCAGCAGCAGTAGTGGGAACGTCCAAGGAAGAGGCAAAGAAAGGTTTGCTTTTAAAAGCAGGGAGGCTAGCAAGCCGAACGTGCGGTTTTGTATACTGTGCTTAGGGTATGGGAAAAAGGGACAAAATACAAACAAATAAAGGATGTAGTAGAGGGAGAACAAATTTAGAGCACAATTAAACGTGCAGGCAATGATTATAAATGGTCACAGAGACCGGTCTAGTTTAAGTACTGCAGCAACGACTGCATTGCTTTCAGCGCCATTGACGCTAACGAAATCAATAAAGAATTAACTGGGCCTCACATCACTCAAGCACCAGATGCCTTTCGTGGCATTTGTGCTTGTTTAGACAGGATTCGCATGCTTATAACGACGTGCATGTACAGTAAAACCACTCGTTTATTCTTTATTTTTTAATATATTTAATATACATTCACAAGGTATCTTCACATACGGCTAACGCCGTTAACGCGCTCTTGAAATAAGAAGGCACAATAAGAAGTCGACGATGCATGCCGAGACGGCGGAACGCTCAATTTACCGTAGGCATTAGAAGACTCTCCAGAGGCTGAAATGTTTGCAGCGTTTAATATCCGTTATTTGGAGCGCCTTCTAGGAGGTGTTTACAGAACAAAAAAAAAAAAAAAAGAAATGGATCACAGTTGGTGACTGATGAAAGGCGCGAAAGCGCTTTCGCTAAAGCGTTTTCAATGGTAAAGCGTACATTGGGCAATTACGGGCCGAAACTTGCTACTGTATTGGTTCACGTTAGTTGCGCCGGTGTTAAAACGTTTAACGCTGACTCACTTAAATTTTTTTCTTCAACCATTGTACAAAATGCGCTTACCTACGCTGCACATACTTCGAGGACGACAAGCAAATTTGCCCAACTTTTTTTTTTATCTACCGAAGGTAGAAGAAAAAACGGCGCCTTGACGTCCCATTCATCACATCGTGTTTAGACGAGGGTAAAGCGGCCGTCACGGCAGCCCTTTTGAACATCGGTCCTCGCGTGCGAGGAAAACTTCGGTAATTACCGCGTGTTCTCATGCTGCGCGCATGCTGTATGAACATTTGTCTGCTGCTTTTCTTGTCCAGCATTAGGTGCACTCGCAGCACTGAATTTGCGCAGCCAAGGCGGTTTGACAACAAAAATGGCACATCAAAGTTATAACGTTGTGCTCCCAGTCACTATATAGGAAAGCGAGAGCAAATAATGCCAGAGACATCAACATTGAGGACGCAACGCGTTCCATCACACGATGCCTACGCCTGCCTTAAGGCTCGAATTGCAATACACTAAGCGATGTAGTGGCCAAATACTGCACCAGGAATGCCGATTTCTATTTTGTCGAAAGAGGCTGTTTTTAAAGCTGCACGTGCCTCCCGCGGCCATGATTTTATCCTGCCACTTTGTGCTTAATGGTGTAACATCAAAGCCATTAAGGCACCATGGTGGGTCGAATCTGAGCCTGTGGCACTTACAAGACGAAAAGGGAGTTTAGCGGAATGTAACTTCGCATCCAAGTGTTTGCGCTTATCAACTCATCTACTCCAGGCCTTAAATATACAGAACGTAAAATCATTTTTGCGATTGATGCGATCAGAAGCAAACCTTCTTTGAACTTAAGCCACTGACTCTCCCAGTGTACGACTCTTTGATGAACAAAAGTGGCAGTCTACTCCATTCTCGGAAAATCACCGTGTAAGCCTCAGCGAATTAAGCGCACATGTTGACAGTGTACAGCATGCAAGGCCTCCTGAAGAGCTAGTGAAAGAAAAAATCTGAATGGGGTAACAATAAAGGTGTGTCTAATCTGTCTATCCTCAGTCTTCATTTGCTTTCCGCTTGAAAGGGTGAATTAACGTTCCGTGGGTGAGTGATAGGTTAATTGCTTTTCACGGTGTAATTTCCAGAATTAAGAATAATGATACTGTCATTTTGGAGTATCTAGTAACGCCCAATTTTGTTAAAATCAAAGTTGGGTGCGTCATGAGGCTTTCAGTGGAAACTATGTAGTTAACTCTATGCCCTTTCAACCGAAACTGGGCCGCGAGGTGCTTGCACAATTTAGGAGCACAAGAATTGCAAATTGTTCGATGGCGTGGCTCCTCGGAAAGGCACGAAGAGAACGAATTAAGGGAGACTTTTATGCGTTTAACTGCCTAAAAATTAGTAGAAACGAAACGTCCGCCACCGAGTGCACTTTCACATGCACAGCAACAGTTCTGTTTGCGTGCTTGAGAATCAGCAACTCGGCGTAGTGAATTCCCGAAAGCATCCGCGAGACCAGATGCCTCTTTCTGCATGCAGATGCGCACTGTTGCCGCTGGGCCGGCGCCCTGTCGTTCTTTTTATGTTATTTTTCGTCTCAGAGCCACGCATGCATACTTTAGGAGCCGTTGAAGGCTGTTGCGCTATGCGCTGAGTGCGAGGGAATGGGTGAACGTGCCCCGAAAACAAGCCGGGAGCGGTTGGTTTGGTTCTGAGTGACATGGATGTTTTACCTATAAACAAACCTAGGTAAAAGAGCCACGAATAGACTGAGACTCGACAGACAGAAGGAGAGAGGACAAGGAGAAGAGGTATAGCACCCTAACGGTGAGACATCGACACTCGAAAAAGAACTTGAAAGAAAGGCTGAGAAGGGGGCAGGGAGTTAGTCGAGAAGGAAAGATAGGGAACGCGTACGGAACAATGACGGAGAAAAGGGGGAAGAGATGCTGCTAGAGTCGTCGGCGCAGACGCATGGCGTGAAGTGACATGACGTCGGTAGGCACCACTGCCGGCGCTCCGCACTGCCCGAGAAATTCTTCGCGAGGCACGGCATCCACGTCGCTGTCGACTAGGGCGCTGAGAATGACATCTTCCGGTGCCTGTCGCTGACATCTCTCCGTCGCCTCCCTTTTCGCGACGCTAGTCGACCCCATTTGGACAGAGGACGTCAACAAGCTGAGAGTCACTGACACGCACGCACACATAACGAGAGGGGGAAGGGCACTTTCGCTGCCGTCGCACGCACGGCTGGAGCGCAACAGAGCGCAGCGCGTCAGCTTGCAACGACGAAGGCGCTCTGGTGTCCTAACTTTTGGGTTTCGTGTTGTGTGCGTCCTTGCCGGTCCTTTCCTTAACACCATACAAACTAATCGTCTTTATTTTCGCCGCTTTCTATAGTCGCCACTGTTAACTACGTCCCGCTCGTCGATGTGGTCTCAGGTTGTCCTCCCGCAGCACTTATTTCACTGCGTACGTGGTACAAGCCTAGAAGGAGGTGTGCATTGAATGTTCCCTTTCCTGATCAGTTTCTATATGCGCCTTGGCAGGCGATGTGGCCGACAGACCTGTTCCGCCATCAGTGCATCGTGAATTACAGGGAAGAGAAGTGTCAAAGGAAAGGGCAAATACAAACCAACGACGAGTCCATAAGATTATATTGCGCTCAGATTTAACCGTGCAGGCTTCGTATTGCGCATCTGATAATTTTAAGTAGTCCAAGGTGGCGTGCGGCCTAACGAAGACTAGGGTACGATGGCCTCTTCCTTTCCTTTGCGGGGGAGGGGCACTGGATTTCTTTGTGTTGCATGAGTTTCAGGAACACTGAAGCCCAAAACATTTGTCTTGTTGAGCACAGCTGAGTTGTCAGTGACGTTTCTCATTTTCTCACTGCAAAACAAGAGAAACAGCATTCTTCGTCCAGCAGCAACGGATTTACAGCTCTTAAAGCTCCGCCAGGCTGGCAAACTTATGCAAGATCTACCTCTAGGCACCATGAAAACGTTTCTAGTTGCAGCGAGGGCATCGAGTTATACTGCGCCTGAGGTAATATTTCCTCGATCGACCAATTCGGGACTGTCCTGAGTCACAAGATCAAAAGAAATACTCAGGACACCCATGATAATGAACGCACCTAATCCGAATCCAGGGGCCCTATAACGTTAGACTATTCCAATATGTTTCTATTCCAATCTCCTGACGTCAAATTTGCGTAACCGCCGACGCAAGCACCACCCGGTCACCCGCAGGGTTGTCTGAACAGGCTAATCAAACGCTCTCCTCGTTCATAGGAGGTCACTTGAAAAACGAATAACATTGCCTACACTGAGAGGCTTGTCTTATCTAATTGGCTGACAAGAGGCGAGGAGCACGCTCGAGTGGAGAGGGGCTTGATAGGGCCGAGCCACTCCACTGAAAATCGATAACCGGATGAAGAACGTGACACCGGCCTCTGCGATTAGTCCGCTTGCCCTTACTTAGCTTGCGCTGGCTGGTCGAAAATCGTGGCGGCATGCAACGGAAGCTTAAGAATGACGCTAAATCGGATCCTCAGCAAAGAAGAGTTTGCAGAATGAGGTCGTAAACGTGCCGAAGGTGCTCGAATACGTTACACGGCCACGCAAGAAGTTTTATTATACGCAAATAAACCCATGCTCTCCGGCAGGTTCGAGTACCCAGCGCCAAGCGATCGGCGGCAGCCATCTTTTATTCCTTTTGGAACGGGGCAGCCTGCGGCTATTCAGAAGAAAACTCAGTTTTCTTCGGCATATTAATCCGTCTTTAATGCATACACGTCACTTTGACGCGGTGAGCTTTTACGGTTTTGTGACGTCGTGTGACAGACAGGCGAAGTAGGTGCAGCCCGACAACTTTTGACCAATAGCCGGGGGCTAATGGCGAAAAGGCGTCGAATCATAAGTAATTATTTTTCTTTTTTTTGGTCCAATCATGCATAATCTGTGTGCACTTCATATCAGATGGGGAGCGATCACGGTTTTCGTGACGCTGCTTGACAGACAGGTGAAGTGGGGGTGGTCCAAAAATGTTTTTGACCAATTGCGGAGGGCAGATTACAGAAATGGAATAGAAAAGTTTGGAATAGCTTTACGTTATGGTGCCCCAGTGCCTCAACGCTGGCCACGTATTATTTTTTTCGTGCCAGAGGACCTTGTGGGCAATCAACGCATGCTCAGCACACAGGTTTTATGTTATTAGAAAACACCACTCCGAGTGATACGAAAAATGTGAGGCCTAACACGAGAACGAACATTGTGCTTATTGACGCATTCAAGAAGAGGAGCGTGCTGGGCACACCGAGCAATGTACCGCAGCTGAGCAAAACTAAAACCCAATATCTGATACATGAAGACAGTGTCTTCCCAGCCTTCTTTATCTAGAATATGCGACAGATATGCGGAACGTGAACCTCCCGAATAATAAAATCCCCGCTACTGAAAGAGCTGCAATCATGCGCAATGGTCGCCTCGATAACGAGCACTGTTACGGCTGATACGGGTGATACCATACCTGTTAGTGGTGCGGTTATATAACAAGAAACTATGAGCGAAGAATAAACGAGTCGTTCGTTTTTGGCCCACAACAAAAAGTTGGGAAAACGGACATACAGAAAACAAATTTATCCCATGTTCATGCTACTCCTCAGCGACTTTTGTTACGGAGTTGGGGAATGTTATGCGACTACTAAAATATCTAAGGACCAATCTGCGACGCTCAACCCTGTGTTGCACAAAAAATGACGGGCAACAAGAAAGTTTCAGAATAGCAGGCGTTGAAATTGTGACAAGGCATCCTGTTTTCTCTGGCATTGTATCTTCTGCACCTTCAACAAGGTGAACGGTAGATTAAGGCTGGTAACCGCTGCAGTAACAATAGAAGTAATCAAAAAGAGGTCTGTCAGTATAACGTGGGTGATAAAATTTCCACTCGGCGCCACCAACGCTTTCTCGTGTTTTCGTACTCATTTCGGAGGCCATCAGTCTGATACTTGCGTTGTTAACCTGACGACGGATCCACGGGCGTGGCAGTGTTAGTAACTGTAACAGTTGTCTAGCCCTCACGTGGTCAAGGCCTATTACCAATGGTGCGTTTAGATGTTCAGAAAGATGTATACGGACGCGTCCTGATGCATTCGTACCTTGTGAATAAACCTAAGATTAATTTGTGAATACAAGTGGCGCCTTGAAGATGAAGCCTCCAGTGCAGTGTCCAACAGGTAGAATCTATAGCCGATGAAACATGGGAAGAACTAAAGAACATCCGGAATGCTGCTTTAACGGATAAGCGAAACATTTCAAGGAAGTCATAGTTTCAAAGGTAATTGGATGTGCACTTCTGGAAAACTTCCTGTAGCGTTATTAGGTGTTTAGAAATCTTCTTGAAGGAAACTTTTGACAATTTTGAGACATTTGTTTGCACTAAAACGGCGCATTGATCTCTGGATACTAAAATTGTTGCAATGAATGAAAGACTTGTGGCCCTGTTCCCGTGTTTGTTGTCGTCATCACCTTGCTTTTGCCGCTGGGTATTGTTCTGACCTCCAATAAACCTCTTCCACGCGAACTTGGCACAAGGCTTGTGACACTAGGTATCCACCACTGAGTAAGTACCACTGTTCAATGAACATATCTCACGCCAACTTAGCTAACTGGGTATCTGCTGTTCTTCAATGAGAAAGAAAATCCTCTTAAATTTCTCTGGTGTTGGATGGAATCGAACCCACGTCATATATATTCACACCATTTTGCCTGAATGTATATTCCCAAACGAGCCACGCGCGAAATTTTTGGCTGTGGGGCTGGATGGCACAGCGTGCCCAGAGGCAAAACGCGGAGGGGAGCCACGATACACACACACCTCTTGCACGATGATGCGATGGATCACGACATTGCTTCACTTGGAAACGCACTGTCGTCGATATTCATCGTGAAATGGGTTCTGTCGAAATTTTTGTTCCTGAATTTTTCTTCCAGCGTCTCTGCTAAAAATGTGCGGTCACGACTTTATCTCATCACAAAATCAATACCACAAGTGAATATGCATAATTGCGAAAACGCAAGCCCTTCCTAGGACTTGCGTTTCGCAAAGTTTCCCTTCCTAGCCATCCCACTTTGGCGCGACGGCAGCATGCCATGCGTGCAAGTCATCACGACCTCCTTGAACAAGGAAACCTATAGCAATTATTGGAACACTACAATAAAGTTTTGCATACGCATGAAATAACATCGTCTTCAGATGACCGCCCATAGCAGCTCTGCTTGCTTCGCACGTACGTTAGCCACTATTACTTGAGGAGCAGCAGCCGAGGCTCGAAAGTGCCTGAAAAACCGCCCATGAACCTAAAGTGTTGTCAGTGTAACTATTCTCAAGATCGCCTTCGCAAAAGTTCCTACAATATGCATGTAAGTTATTTTTACACTTATTAGCCGTGTGTCAGCTATACCTTTGTATGATTAAGAATCATTTGCCAGTGTTGGACTCGACGATGCTGTAGTTTGAAGATGCGCTTGAAATTTGCTCGTACGGCACGATGCTGCAAGAAAAAAAATATGAAAGGTATGCTGCCTATGCTGATTTCTTTATATTTGTCAGGCGCACCGCAAAAAAGAAAATAAATAAATACGACTAACAGCTGAAACAACCCACTCTGTCAGTTGCTTTTTATGTAAAAGCTTTTTCTGTGGCAGCTACAAGAGGCGCCGAGGCCGTTTATTATAGTCATTTAATCTGTACAAGATAAGCGCATAGCAACGTGAGCCTGCTTTTCTTATGACATGCCAAGTAAAGTTTCGAATAGCGAATTACGAATAGCGAGAACAGCCATTGTACACTACAAAACATTGAAATTTTCCTACAGGGAACAGTAACTAGAAGTTAAGGCGCCAGAAGCCCTGGCTTCTTGTCTGAGGCTCAAGCCCTAAAATAAAATAAGAATGATAATTTTAGGAACATTAATATCTTGCGTCTGAATAGAGACAAATTTTCTATGCGAAGAAGTGTACGTGTAATTTAGCAGTTTAGAAGTCTTATGGCATGTCTGTCAGACATGTCCAGCTTTTATGCAAGGACAAGGACTAGCGAAACATCAAGCAACATTTTAGGTTGTATTCATTTCAGGGCTTATTTAAGCTTCCAGAGCACCTAGCCAGCTAATAACAGGATGTGCTGAAAATTGTGCGACAGCGAAGACATGAATATAAGAAAATGGGTAAAAAATCCGGTGGATTTTGCAATATTATAAGTACCCTGTGGAACCCTTGAGCTTTTGAATTTTTAATGTAGAGTTCAGAGAGCATTGGATTTGTTCCAGTGAATGCATAGGTCACCAGTTCCAGTGAATGCACATACACACACAACACACTGCTCGGTTTTGGTTGGCTAAATGTGTGCCTAGCGAGTGCGTCATTGCACACGTCACGTTGTAGCCATCTGGTTGACAAAACGTGTGGCCTAGTTCGTGCGTCGTATAATGCTTTCGCATACGTACACGTTAGCAGTTTTAAGTGTCTCAGCCGAATATTTCCGCTTCATCGCATTTAAGAGGAAGCTTTAGCTAGGGCCCAACTCCAACGCTGTTTATGCAAATACATGTAAAACGCAAACACGTTTTCTTAGATAACCCCTGGACCAATTTTAATTAAAGTTGTTGAATTTGAGAGACCAAGTTAAGTTCTAATGACTGTTCGAAGCGGAATTTCGATTTAGGGCCTAAATTTTGTTAAACAGGTTTTCAATAGTTCGAATGTTTGGAAAAAATAGAAGCACGGAGTTTACAAATTCATGTCGCTGCATCAAGAACAGATATAGAGGTTCTGTAAACGGAACCGATTAGATCAATAAAAGCGGACAAATTTAATATGTCATTCTACATCTTACGTGAATTTGTTGCGTTGTGTAAAATGGTTCTGCAAAAGCTGTATTTTTATAATACTAAAATTTTTTAGATTCATATGAAACATAAGTTTTCGAAAGCATATTTAGCGCCAAAAAACAAGGACAGAAGGGAGACGACACCACAATGCGCTAACTTCAACAACTTGATTTTCAGGAAACACACACCTATTTAACCCATGCACAGTGGCGCCACCTCATCGAAATCCTAACCAACCAAAAAAGCCGTCGACTCATCTAACAAGTTGACCGAAGGGGCACTAACACACGTATCACTATTCCGACAGATAGCCTGAGCTTCAATAATCTCTCGCACATCTCTACCTTTGTGCTTCGCAAGAAGCCGGCAGGATCCACACACCGGCGCACAGCCGCGTTCCTGACAGTGAGTTGCCAGATGACCGTGTTGCTTATTTGTCAGGTTCAGGCTATGTTGCCGTAATCGTTCATTAGGACACCTTCCTGTATGTCCGACGTATTTTCCCCCCAGGACAGCAGGAGCTCATAAACAACAGCTTCTACGCCACCCACTGGTGCTTTAAGATGATTCGTAGAGCATCCGACAGCTGGATTATGGTATGGGTCCGTTAATCGACATATTTTTGCCAGCTTTCGTGGCCGTGAAAAGACCATTTTTGTGTCCACCCGGCTAGCCATTTTGGTAAGACTATGTGCCGTTTATGTTGGTAGGGCACTATCGCTACCTTCCCTCTGCGTTCCGTCCGTTGATTTGCCGAGTGCCTAATTGTGCTATCTGACATGCACCTATTTAGCAGCCCCTCTACGACTAAAACTTGCACTAATTCCGGAAACCCTGCTGCTGAAAGCCTTCCCACTGATCCATAAGACTCGTATAGCTCTTATGGTGGCGAGATTTCTTTAATGCATTTCCGAAACACAAGTTGGCAATGCTCCTCTTGACGAGCTTCCATTGGGCTGACCGACAAGGAAGCAGGGACTTTTTAGCTCTAGGTTTATACTCCCAACACGTGTGCCGTTCCATGAACTCGAGCTAAATATCTAAGAAACGCAGCACGTTATCAGTCGGCTCTTCAATCATGAAAGTAAATGGGCTGAGGCCCGCAGAAGAAACTTCGTAAAGCTTGACTACTGCAGAACATGCGTCTGGTTTGAAAAGGACTAGATAGTCATCAACGTACCTGACAACATTAACCACCCTGTGCTCCGACAAGGTACACAACAGGTTTTTGTGATGGTGGGCTAGAAAAATGTCAATTAGTATAGGTGCCAAACATGAAACGATGCAAACTCCTTGCTTTTGAATGAATATTTCGTCATTTCATGCTGCATACGCCGAGTGAAGGTAGCAACTAAGCATATCTAAAAAGCCCTGAACGGATAAACCTGATGAATACTGAAATGAAACCACGCCATACTCGTCTATGCACTCTTCTACGCAAGGTATTAGTTTCTTTTGAGGGAAGGAGTTGTACAACTTCTTTGTGTCAAAGGAGCAAGCTGATAAGTTCTGTCAGAATTTTCTTTCAGGAAATCCACGATTTCTGGAGACCTTCTAAGCAAAAATGGGTTGTCAATATCTGACGAAGACGGTCGGCGGTAATGCGTTAGCATTGAATCAATATGGCGGCGCAACCGATTGCCACCGTCGAAACTCTTTACGTATGCGGCATGTGCTACGGCTGGACTCCAGTTCAGCGCTTCTCCAAGAACATTTGGCGCCATCTAGCGCCGCGCTGCGAAGCCTGCGCCTGGCCTCCGAAATGCCTGGCGTGCCGGCGCTTGCGAATGTTAAGAAACGGGTCATGCAGCGACGGGGCTGCTCTCTCGCGCATCTTTCTGCACACGCCACGGCATCTATTGGCGCTACCGACAGGTTCGTGGTTGACCTCCGAAACGAGAACCCGGGCGCGCCAATGCCTGTCAACGTTGAGAACAGTAATAGCAAATTGTCGCCGCAAGTTGTTCTTTCTAAGACGCGTATTAAAATCCTCCACACCAACAGTACGTCTATTGGCATACAAAACACTAGTCCGCCCAGTTTTAGAACATGCTATAGCTATATGGGACCCGTTCACTAAAAGCGATATTGGAAAGCTAGAAAGCTTACAGAAAAAAGCAGTTCGATTCATCTGCAATACATATGGGCGTAGTTCTATTACTAACCTTTTATCTCGGAGCGGCTTGCCTTCTATAAGTGACAGAAATTGTGCATGTCGTTTAAAATTCTTTTTCCAAATAATAAATGGTCACTACAACATCGACACGTCTCACATTATCACCTGTGCAACAGGTTACGCTACCAGACAGCGACACTCACTAGCTATAACTCCATTTACAACACGTGTCAACTGCTTCAAGTATTCCTTTTTTCCGAGAACTATAGTAGATTGGAATAAGCTGGCCGATAACACAGGACTCATTATCACTTTTCGAAACGTGTCTATAACTTTTTTTCTTTCTTTTTCTTTTTTTTGCACTTGCTGAGATTGTCAGTGATAGCACTGTTTTACTGTATGATTGGGAAAGGTCGCTGATGTAACGTTGAAGCGCTTGTTTTTGCGCCTGTGTTTTTTGCGCCTGTTTTTTGCGCTTGTGTGAAGCACTTGTTTGAAGAATTTTTGAGTGCGATTCCCCATTTTTGTATTTATATTGTTTCGTGAACTTGCTCGTGTACCACGCTGCTAAGGTCTTGTTTAAGGTCGCAGTATTTATAAATAAATAAATAAATAAATAAACAAATAAAAAATCGCCCCCTTGCTGGCCACAAAGCCAGTCACATCTACTCCCTTACCGAAGTTTGGGAGAGTGTCATTGAAGAACGCCACATATCCAGTCCATTCATGGTGCTGCTTGCTTAAGAGTTGGCGTGAAATACGTTCATTGTCAAGCGATATTAACCAGTACATTTGTCGCGCAGCCTCTTAAAACGTTGCGTTGCTTTTTTCTTTAGGAACCCTTGGTCGTGTTTCTGATTCCGCTCAGTGTTGGATAAATTTAAAGGCGCTCTTTCTTGTCATTGTAGAGTGGCGCACGCTGAATGGCACCCAGAATTAGTGATTACTGATTGTGCAGGTTCTGCGCAATCAGCAATCGCAGCATAGTTAGAAGCCGTCAAGTCGTTGCTGCCATTGTTTGCCTGCTTGCATTTACTTTCTTTTCTGTGATTGCGGGCTTTGCAAACCATAGTATCACCTCGCCGACGTTTTTTTTCACTGTACCGGCATGCAAGGCTTCGCACTCCACTTTGCCTGCTGCAGTCCACGTCCTCATAGAGTAGCCATTGGTTCTCTCGGTTTGCCGGATGAAAGGCGGGAGCTTCAGAACACTGGGAAAAAGAAAAACGACGCCTCAAAAGAAATAAAAGACGAGAGACAGGGCGCAAGAAAAAGACAAAATATGACAATAAACTAGTACGCATCCATATACGGTTTGTCGATAAGTGAAAGAGAAACCGGGAAGAGGTCAAACAAGGAAAGCTAGAGTTGAACAAATCTCTGATAAAGACATAACGATGAAAAGTAGAAATCAGCTAGAAACGAGTTTCAAGGTTTCCATAGGAACAGTTGAAGCCGTCTGGTGTTATCATCCGTTCTGTGCATCGATGTGGGCTGCCGGACGAACTCGGAGTGACTTTCTCTCCGAAATTCAATTTAAAATGTCGTCCTTGTCTCCCAGTTCCTTCCTGAAAAGAGGAAAAAGAAGGCGCGAACTCCGTGATTTCCGTTTATTCTTCGGTCAAAATGTTCACCGCTAAGAAGTAAAATCAAGAAGTCTCCTTCTGAGAACAACACCCTTTTGTAAGAAGAAATAAACACTAATAATATATAAATGTGTAACGCAGTAAATGTAATGACAGACAAATGGAAAACTGCGAAGAAAGTATAAGCAAACCAAACACTGGGAAGAAAATCTAAGCTGCCATCGTCCATGTCATTCGAATATCTGTTTGGTTAGTCATGGTTTAGTGAAAGGAAGATGAGTTAATAAGATATTTCGATGAAAGTAATGTAACAGAAAAAAAGCACGTGTGAGCAAAGGAAGTGATCACGCCCTACAAGACATTTGAAAACGTCATGGGCCTATTTTCACGTTCAGCCGGCGCTTTTCAAATATGCCTGGTGTTTGTGATGCAACTTTACATTTCCTTGCGTACCTCGTTGATTTTTTTTTTTTTTTTTGCTACACACTCGTCTATTTAGCTTCCTTTCATCTTAAACACTTCATGTCTTTCAGATAGCTGCTTTCACTCCCATGTAAAAATTTGATGCATTGATAACAGAATTTCAGTTGGCAGTCAGCGCTTGCTCTCCGGCGCTTTAATGTCAAGTTATTTCAATCTGTTTTTATTGCACTTCTACTATTAACCCTCCGTGCTTGCCCAAATCATTTTTCTTCGATTATGCGATGTCGTGAGAATTGCGAAGCTTCCTCATCATTTGATAACATCTATATACTGATTGTGCATTATTAGGCCGAACAAATGACCATAAAGTTTTTTTTTCCGTTCTAAAGTGACCGACTGCTATTGGTGAAAATTTTTGCCGGGCTGCGCCAACTTCGCATATCGCACGCGGCGTCGCAAAACTGCGAAAATCACCACGCGAAAGTGGCGCGCGCTAAATAAGGATACGTTCATATGCCGAAGAAAGCTGATCTTTTTTCGGAATAGCAGGAGACTGCCCCATTTACAAAAGAAATAGGAGATGGCAGCCTGTCGATTGCTCTGGAACTGGCTACTCGGAAGGTGCCGTCTAGATTGAATTTTTCGTTGTATAAAAAATATCTTTACTTCGCGGAAGAACGTTGATGAACACTCTCTTCTTAGCTGAGGAGCCCTTTCCATCCACAGAACTTTCCATCCCACGCTACTGCAATTTTCAACTAGCCACCACAAGTTAAGCAAGGGCAAGCGAACCAATTGCGGACGCCGGCACCCCTCCTTCACCCAGTTGTCTACCTTCACTGCGGTAGCTCGGCCACGCCAAAACCCTCTCCATCACTGTGCGCTCTTCGCCTCTTGTCAGAGAGAGAAATAGAAGACAGGAAAGGCAGGGATGTTAACCAGACGCACGTCCAGTTTGCTACCCTGCACTAGGGAAAGGGGGTATGGGAAGAAGAGAGAGAGCAGAGAGCACAGATTCGCGCACAGTGGAAGGTTCGCACCGAGTCTACACACGGTTCCCTAGACCTGTCGACTGGAGACATTTCAAGAGCGCTTTCGTGGGCTTAGGTCAGCTAATTGGATAAAAAATACCTCTCAAGCTAGGCAATGCTATTTAGGTTGAAAGCAAATAAAAGTGACCCCCTATAAACGAGGACAGAATTTAATTAGGCTTTTGAAACAACGCTGTGGGTATCAGCCTGGTGGTTGCGTTGGTGGCTATGTTCATTTGACGTCAAGAGATTGGAATAAAGGAAGAACAGGAGTAGTTTTCGGTTACGGCCCCGTGTCTTGTCTGCGTCCTCGTTTAACCTACGCGCGGTAAACGAAATTTTGCATGTAGGGCACCGGCACCCACGCATCTCGCCCGAGGGAAAGTGCAGCGACTGCCGGACGTCGGAGGACAGCACTCGCTGGTTGGCCTTTCCAGCGCCTCCGCCAAGACTGACGTCACTCATGAAAACGACAGGGCACCGGGGTTTGACGCGGTGAAAAGCAGCGGAGAGTCGTAACAAGAGTTTCGGGACACGTCCGTCACCAACGCCAACTAGCTTTGAAATACACGCGTTTTTATAGAGACCTTTGTGGTTTCCAAAAGTTCAGATCTTGTGGTCATTGATGACACTACGTCGCCTTTCTCTGCTGCCTGGGCTTATGGTTAGGCAGTGCGCTCATTAGTGTAGGCCCCTGCGTGTCTCTTGTCGAAATGGCTAATTCTGTCCTGCACTTCACTGCGCAGAATCTCGAAAGAGAACATTGTCCACAGCCAATAAATTTGGTGAAGATCCGTCGACTGCAGTCCCGGCTGTTCGACTATTTAGGTAACCACCTTCGATGGTTACTCCATAAATATCTTTAGCTAAACAGTAATTGGTGCTCCTGGTTTTCATAGCGGTTGATGTCGGAGAGACTTAGCAATGAGAAAAGAGAAAGTAAGAAAGAAAGAAAGAAAGAAACAAAGAAAGAAAGAAAGGAAGAAAGTATATCCATGGAGAAGCCCTCATTGCCAGACGCCTAGCTTTCTCTACGGCCACTTGTTATTTTGCACTTCCAGTTATACCTCTTTTTTTTATTGCGATGTCCCTACACCAATGTCCTGCACGCAAGCTTAGCGGAGGCAATTTTCCATAATACAATTTCTCATGTGATTCTACTTGAAAAGCATATTATTTTAAACACCGCGGGACTTAGTGAGCGGCAAGCAATTAAACACATGGCATGAAAAAAGAAAAACGACCAGCCTCTTTTCAAGAATGCTACTCTCTTGCACGCGTTGCGCGTGCAGTCTCACGTGGGCAGCGCGACGCAAAGTTGCTGTAAGCATGAAGCACGCAGTACGAACTTGGCATGACACAGCTGCTACTTCACTTAACACATGCTCTACGTCGTTCCCTGTTGGCGCGGAACGTATTTGTGAGATCTCCTGCCGAAATATTTATTGCACGCAGGAAGGCTGCCACTCTTGCCCGTGCATGTATACTTCAGGCAATATTTTCTGCTTGGCCCACTATGTTGGAGACATGCTCGGCGAGAATAGCCGGCACAAGGCATAAAAAGCACGTGAACACTCGCAATAGAAGAGTGCTGTTCAGTAGGATATTCCTGATGAATGAACCTCTACTGCGCACAATATACAACCAGCCGGGCTCGCGCGCCAAATACAAAGGGAAAACTGCTCGTCCACACATTCAGTTTATTCATTTTTGTTCATTCCGGCTGCGAACGAATGGTTCGCCAAGTTCAATTTTATGCATGTTTCATCACGCTTTCTTTACGCATGTATATAATATAGAAATCGGCTTCCAAGTAAAAGTTCTCCGGCGAATTTCTGCTAAAGGATCTACAAAATGAAGAACGTCCGATTAGCTAGAGAGCTTTCGTACAATGGTCGATGAAATATGAGGGTATGCGAAATAGTAAAACTTCGTAGATCTTTTTTTTGTTTTTTGGTTTCATGAGCTCGGCTTTTGTTCAGCAAAGAGCTGTTGGTACAGAGACACGTACAAAGATGGGCTTTGAAGAATACAGGGCCTGTTCGTAACATTAGCAAGCAATATCAAATTAGCGGTGCCTTAGCCTTAGCTGAGTGACGTTATATATGTTGGCTTTCATTCCTCCCGTAAAACACAACATTTAGAACAATAACGAAAAGATAATTTACAAGACGATGGTGTTTTGGTCAGCACTTTGCTTCCCACTGTCGAATTAACAAAATTACTGGGTACACAAAACTATTCTGTTCTAAAACAACTCGCATATAGTTGTTTCAAGTAGGGCTTGAGGAGCCTTCCTTTTCATGCACATAACTTTTATTTATCTCTGGAACGCGCTTGGGGCACATTGTCGCAGCCCGGCTTCGTAATGGAGCCCGAAGCAGCGGCTCTCGTTGCGGGCACGGCCGGAAATGTCGTCAACGAGACTGGTTTATTTATGAGGTTGTGCGGCTGACAGATGCGTTATTACTTGGGCGAAAACCATTAAGCCCCTTCGGCCTACGCTTCATCAAAACGCTGTGGCAGTGAATTCTTTTTTTGTCCACAAATATTCCAATGCACATGCGCGCACTTCCTCTCTACTGCGTTGCGTTGTCGCCGTCCGCGTTGCTGCCACTTCTATTGCGCAGTATTCTGAGAAGAACGTACGAAGTACGTTCGCAGCCGGTTTGTAGGACATGCTCTGTTACCTGCACAAATTGCGAAAACAGAATTTTAATGATGAGCGACATGGTGATCTGAACAGACTACGCAATGAGGAGATGTCGTCATGCGTTCGGAGAACACAACCTCTTCGCGAACTAGGCCGTGCAATGGTAATAATTATGCTGCCTAGAGTCGGATAAAACAAAATCAAAACATTCAAATGAGAAATTGGTTGGCGAAGCTGTACCAACACCCACCCGCCCTCGGATCGTGTATATATAAAGCGAAATTTTGGTACGCATCAGATTTCGTGCATGGTATGTAGAACATTTTGTGAAGTTCACAGCTGATCAACCTAGATTTAGACTGCGCAATATCGTAGTACAACTGATTGCACAAAGAAACAAGATTTGGGCGGTAAAAGGTCTATTTCAGAGAAGAGAAGACGCAAATTACGTTGAGATAAAACAGAACAGACAAAAAAGAGACGTCTTAGAAAGGGTGTACCGTGCAGAAGTACAAAATGAAAAGTTTTACAGCTATGTCCTTACAAGAAATGAAATTGCCGGTTGCGTAGAAGTAAATATACGTGGCGCTCTTAACATGAAAAAGCAGAAGTTGACTGTGTAGTAATTTCTGAAAAGCCCAGGACGGCGATCAGTAAAAGTAAATCATCCACAGAAAGAGGAACGAAAGCTCGCGGAAGGAAAGACTCCCTCGATTGCCTCCAGGCAGAATATAACGCCATAGTCTGACGTTCTTCACACCACGCTCTTGGACAAGGAAAACAGTAAAAGTACAAGTGCATAGGAAACAGCAGTAAGGGAGAATGAAGTACCTGAAACGCCACAGGGAGAATCGCATGCGTTGCGCGTGTATGGAAATTTTGAAGGCTGCTGATGAAAAGGTTGCTATAAATGAGAGCTCGTGAATATTTAATGGCGCAGTTACACTCCTATGGAGACAACACTGGAGAACACGAAACGGCAAACCAAAGAAGCCAGAAAATGTTGGTTTACGGTGCGGAGTGAGATAAGATTCTCTGTGCACAGACTTTCTAGACTAGCTCACTGAAACTTAGAGGCGTTATACAGAAAGAAGGACGCTGCTGCAGGCACTTTAGATAGAGTTGTGAAAGTGAAGCATTCCAAGGAAGAGAATCACAACGAATACAGGATAATATTATATATAGATAAACGGGAAATATATCAAGTACAAAGGGCAGGGTAAGATGATTGCAGATAACTCTTGCGTTGGCTTATATTTCGATGGTGGGGCTGGGCGCGCAAAAAAAAGAACAACTAATTCTTCTCGCGGTGCTCGAAAGAGACGCATCTGCTTATGCGTACATACCTGTATTTCAAGAATTGTTGTGCAGCTTTCCATGTTGTAAATGCTGTAAATCTATGCATTTGTTTCACACTACCTTGTGTATGCACCACACAATATCATCATTCTTTATCCATGGACAATGTGCGGGAATTGTGGCGTGTAGCTCCTTGTATTGCTGCAGCCGCTTAGTATTGTTGTTGTGTTATTGACGGGCAACGCTGACTCCAGTTGCTGTCGCCTTTGCGTTTACCCTATTTTCAGCGATGGACCAACGCCAATGCCCAATAATTATAGTTATACGTGTCGGCAGCATCGGGCTTAGTCCGAGTAATAAGTTTCTGCTCCACAATAACGCGGCAGTGGAATGGAAGCAGATGGGGGGGGGGGGGGGGTGTTCTCTACACTTGGAAACACTATGCTAAAGACAATTTAAAATCAAACCTTTATTATATTCTCTGTATCGCACTGAAGAGCATTTACTCACGTGCAGTACTCCTAGCGGGTTGCCGTATACGTCTTCGTGAATCTTATATGCAATGTCCAGTTCTTTTCTTCTTCTTAACATTGATTGCTTCCACGGATACATCCAAATGTCAAAAAAAAAAAATCACAGACCACGTCTTTGAGCGCTGGGAACCAGAACTTAATAGCCAGCTTTGAAAGTACAAAGGAGAGCCTTGTCCGCAATTTATACTCACAGATACAAGCATTTGGAATAATGTTCTTGTTAGATTCTTTACCAAAGCAACCATTCGCGAAAGAATGTGTGCACCCAAGTCCAACCCCATGTGCAGCACACTAACAAAAAAGGGATGGTGTGATGGAAACTTGCCTACTCTAGTACCCAGTCTGAAAAAAAAAGAAGCCGCAATCATCTCAATATTCTAGATCGCACGACTGCACCGGTATTTCGAACATTTGTGATTGAGGAGAGAGAAGCTGCTGAGAAGGAACAACTTCAGCACAAGCGTTATTTTTAATCCCCAAGCTTATTTCTTTGAAATGCAACAAGGTAAGGAAAGTATTACGTAATGATCTATTACCAATTTCCATCAACAATCACCTAATCACTGCAGTTGATCATTGCACCTATTTAGGTGTGGAATATGATAGTCATCCTAAGTTTCACCTTCACATAGCTAATGTGAAAAAGAAATAGGCATACGGAATAGGCGTTTTAATGAAAGCACGACCATATTTCTCATTTTCAGCTCTCATGTCGCTTTATTATGCTTTTGTTCATTCTCATATTAACTATAACATTGAATCATGGGGAAGCACTTATAACACTCACCTAACTTCGTTGCAAGTCATTCAGAATCGAGCTATTCGACTAATAACATTTTCACCTCGTAGCATTAGCGCACATCAGCTGTTACATGCACGTAATATTTTGAATGTGACTGATCTTGTTAAATATAACCTGACCATATTTATTTTTAAGGCATTACACAATGATATTCCAGTAACCATCATACCAAAGACATCCCTTTCTAATGTAAATAATACTAGATTTGCAGGAAATATGAACTTCATTTTACCCATCGTTCGCACCAACTATGGTAAGCAGTCATTGCATTTTTAAGCTTTATCTCTGTGGAACACATTACCATTCCCTTTAAAATTGTTCAAAGCTCACAGGTTTTGTACAGCAATTGAGCATTT
The DNA here is from genome assembly GCF_023375885.2 of Dermacentor andersoni. NCBI lineage: Eukaryota > Metazoa > Arthropoda > Arachnida > Ixodida > Ixodidae > Dermacentor > Dermacentor andersoni. The sequence continues at coordinate 103,014,838 of NC_092817.1, read as the reverse complement.
TCTTTTAGCTTCCTCCGACTTTCCCATTTGAGTGTACTATGTGTTATATTTTTAACTTTCACTTTGTTTCTCTGTATGTCTCTCGCATTTTTGTTACTTCTTTTTTTTTCTTCTTAAGCTAGTTTTTGTAGTTTCACCTTTTGTTGTCTAATCCAAAGCCTTGTTATTGCTTAATACATTCATCTGCTGCTTTTCTGTTCATTTATGCCTTGTCTCCTAAAACCTTTATTATCGGAAATTTCACATGTTGCCATTGTTGTTTTATTAATTCTAGCCATCACGCACAGGAGGTCCCATTTCAGTTTCTAACTACGGGACCTCCTTCTGTATATACTTATCATGTAATTATCCTAAATTTGGTCTTGAATAAGCTCATTTTGAATGAATAGTTCAATATTTTGAGCTGCCTTATTTCACTTGGTCTAGAGAGAGAAAGAGGGAGAAAGGAAAGTAAGCGATGTTTACTTTCTTGATTTGGCTCCTTTACACGTTGTTGCGCGTGTGTTTTCCACTCTTAAGAAAGTCGGATGACTGTATGTTATCTTTTATTTTATTTTACAAGGCTGCACTATATAAAATGCTATATTTGAAGGCTGGTGAATGTGCAGCCTCAGTTAGTTGCGAACGATATTGCCAGTTCGTAGAAGCCACGGAGAATAGAAGCGTATTTTCCAATCCCATCTGTTTTTGTAGTCCTGGCTATAATCGAGGCTCCGAAATGCACATTTGGCACTGCGCCATGTTTATAAATGGCTGCCTAATGTAAATACGCTCCACTATATATCTGATCAGGTGCTTTCTGTTCCCATTTTAGTTTATGTTGATGCCACTTTCTGTCGTGTTACAACCGAGGCCACAAGGCAGACACTTGCGGTTCGTATTAAAACCTGTGTTGTACCAAGTAAAGACTCAGCAGGTCTAACGAGCGTACCATGTAATAATTTGGGCCTCAATATTTCTTACAGCTTTCACGGTGTCCCACTGGAATTGAGGGCAGGTGTGCCAGCTCTAGTCTACAGTCCCCTATCGACTTTGACATTGGTTTGCCGATTGTGCTAGCTGCTAGTGGGCTGTGTGTGGTTTCCTATGTGACCTTGTCATAGGAGCCTTCTATACTAGAAAAGTGTCTATCAGTAGGTAACACACATGAGTTTCATGTTTTAATTTGGTTTTGAGAGAACAGACGCCAGTGCGTGGAAATTGACATTGCAAGTGCGAACTCTCCTAAAACCCAGTATAACGTCAGGGTCAGCGTCACTCACAACAGCTAATACATTTGAGCGCGAGGGTCATCCATTGTGTCATCTCGTCTATGCAGCTTGCCAACACGATAGTGCGTTGTGAAGTTAGGCCAAGAGGTTGCTTCTCACGCTGACGTACAGGCAGATGTTTCATTGGGTTACGCTGCTGAAGTACAATACCGTCAATTTCTGACAAAAGTATTCACTTGTAGACAAAGACAGTGAAATATTACGTCGCATTTCGGCCGATGGGGACTCATCAATTACGATGTGCATCATGTGCAGTGCTGGCGCCGTGGTTGGTTAGCGGCTGCAGTGTTGGGCTGCTAAGCACGAAGTCGCGGAATTGAATCCCGGCGATGGTTGTAGCATTTCGATGGAGGTGCAATGGCAAAACACCCGTGTATTTGAACTGATGGTGGTCCAAATTATTTTGGAGCCTCCCACTATGGCGTGCCTCATAATCAAGTCGTGGTTGTGACACGTAAACCCTATAATTTAATTAATTTAGGTACAGTGCTCAACGATGGAAGCGCCACACTCATGGTCGGGCCTTTTCGCGCATCCACTTAACTGTGGGTGATGGCGGAAGAGGCCGAATGCAGCCACAATGCAATACAATATCGCTCGCTGTCAAGTCACTCAAAGATGCGTCAGATCATTTACCTAGCGCTGGCCGGTTGAGAAAAAAGTTCCGGCAGCCATGCGCTCCGAGTATCGCGTTTAAACCACAGAGCACTGTAGGTTTATTTTAGTTCTACGCACTGTAGCTGAAACCGCTAGGGAACAGCTTAAGAAAGTTCAGAACAAGGATTTTGATGCCGTTCTGGACCAAGGCAGAAAGGCTTACTGCCGGAAAGTACGAGAGCCAGCCTTGTGTCAGAGTAGAAGAAGGAACCACGGCTGCGCAGCAACAAGACAGCTGAGTGGTACGACTCTGTGTGTTCTGCTGTAGTTCCTGCAAAATAAAGGCACTCAAAGCTGTATCTCATGTAACAACATGTCTCATCAATAAATTAACTGGTTATATGCAATTCGTTACTGAAAATGTGATTATATTAGCGTGAGTGTTGCTGAGTAAGATAAGCAATCGATCAGCTACGAAACTATAAGAAAATATAATTGATTGAAAGTAGCTAGTTACATGTAATTTGTTACGTGCTAGTCTGCTCTGGTGACAAATACATTAACCGGGTGTCGTACAACAGACTAGCAAAAAGGAATGTGGACGTGCCGCTGTAACATTGCACCGCCACAGGTGCAATGTTGCACCTGTGGTGCAACTTTGCAACGCACATGTGCAACTTCTCAAAATATGAATGCCGCCACCTGTTAGTCGAACCTTGTTCACGGTGGCTGCTGTGCGGCCACCGCCTTAAAACGTATAAATGAGCTTCCTCTGGGCAAATTTCGCCTTCTTGGAACTAAGAACTGAAAAAAAGATATGACACACAATCAATCAAGTAATACTTATTTTTGACGAAATCAAATGCAAGAGGAGTGTAAGTACACATTCGGAGGTCCCGAAGTAAGAACTTTCGGGGGGACCTCCTAAAAAGACATGAAAAGGGGTAGTAGGATCGTGGCAAACAATGAGTCATGTAATATATTATACAATTTCTACATCATCATCGGAAATAAACGGTAAGAGAAAAAAAATCAATTAAAATATCACAAGTATAATTGCACAGTTAAAAAGAAAAAAAAAGAAAATTGAAGAAATACCAAAAATACCTCGCAAAAATTCAAACAAGCATAAATGGCACGTGAAACTAACAACGAGGAGAAGTATCAATTAGAGGCAAAATACAGTGACTCGGTAATTTGAACAGTACATTGCATAATGGTATAGCAGAACAAAATCTAATTAATTGTAGGTTCGTTAAATTATGCTATGTATCAGATAAAGTGTTCATGAAATGCTCCTTCGTTTTACGCTTGAATGATAATGTATGTGACTTCATATCAGATGGTATTAAATTCCAAACAGAGATGCCTGAAAACGCAACGTTAAATTTCCGATAATTTGTTCTTGCTTTTGGAAGGAGAAGATTTAGTTGAGCTGAAAATCTGGTGTTGTTATATTTGATGAGGGAAGAGAAAGTAAAACCTGGAATAATAAACTCGGTATTTATAAGACGAAACATAAGTAGTGACAGCTTATGGTTGAATAACATGCGTAAAGGTAAAACATTTTGGGAACGGAATATGGGAGCAGAGGGAGATGTATGCGATTGGAATGCAATTAATCGCAATGCTTGCTATTGCACAATTTCTAGCTGATGAAGATGTGTGGCATATGTATGACCCCAAGATGACAGGCAGTATGAGATATTATTGTGTATGTACACGTAATATAAAGACCTGAGAATGGTTTGCTGAAGAAAAAAGGAGCGAGTTTTTATGATGATGCGAACACGAAATGATATTTTTTGAATAAGTGATTGAATATGGCACTGGAACTCTAGGTTCTCATCTAGAACTACACCAAGAAATTTAGTAGACGCGGATCTTGCAAATACATTGTTATTTAAAGACACTAAAATGTTATCTTAGATGGGTTAATGGTTAGCTTATTTTTTACGCACCATGAATGAGCATTATTGAGCATCAGTGAGTTAGCGGCAAGAGGGAAAATAGAGGAATTCCGGATCAAGCTACAGAAAAGGTATTTGGCTTTATCTCAGGAAGAAGACCTTAGTGTTGAAGATATGAACGGCAATGTTATCGGCATCATTAAGGAGTGTGCAATAGAAGTCGGTGGTAACTCCGTTAGACAGGATGCCAGTAAGCTATCGCATGACACGAAAGATCTGATCAAGAAACAATTTATGAAAGCCTCTAACCCTACAGCTAGAATAGAACTGGCAGAACTTTCCAAGTTAATGAGCAAGCGTAAGACAGCTGACATAAGGAAGTATAATATGGATAGAATCCAACATGCTCTCAGGAACGGAGGAAGCCTAAAAGCCGTGAAGAAGATACTAAGAATAGGCAAGAATCAGATGTATGCGGTAAGAGACAAAACCGGCAATATCATTACTAATATGGATGAGATAGATGAAGTGGCGGAGGAGTTCTATAAAGATTTGTACAGTACCAGTGGCACCCACGATGATAATGGAAGAGAGAATAGTCTAGCGGAATTAGAAAGGAAGAAGTAAAGCAAGCCTTGGGGGCTATGCAAAGGGGGAAGGCAGCTAGGGAGGATCAGGTAACAGCAGATTTGTTTAAGGATAGTGGGCCGATTGTTCTAGAAAAAACTGGCCACCCTGTATACGCAATGCCTCATCACCTCGACCGTACCGGAATCTTGGAATAACGCTAACATAATCCTAATTCATAAGAAAGGGGACGCCAAAGACTTGAAAAATTATAGACCGATCAGCTTGCTGTCCGTTGCCTAAAAAGTATTTACTAAAGTAATAGAAAATAGAATCAGGAGCACCTTAGACTTCTGTCAACCAAAGGACCAGGCAGGATTCCGTAAAGGCTACTCAACACTACACCATATTCACACTATCAATTAGGTGATAGAGAAATGTGCGGAATATAATCGACCCTTATATATAGCTTTCATTGATTACGAGAAAGCGTTCGAGTCAGTCGAAACCTCAACAGTCATGGAGGCATTACGGAATCAGGTTGTAGACGAGCCGTATGTAAAAATACTGAAAAATATCTATAGCGGCTCCACAGCCACCGTAGTGCTCCATAAGGAAAGCAACAAAATCACACTAAAGAAAGTCGTCAGGCAGGGAGATACCATCTCTCCAATGCTATTCACAGCGTGTTTAAAAGAGGTATTCAAAGACCTGGTTTGGGAAGAATTGAGGATAAAAGTTAGTGGAGAATACCTTAGTAACTTGCGATTCGCTGATGATATTGCCTTGCTTAGTAACTCAGGGAACCAATTGCAATGCGTGCTTACTGACCTGGAGGGGCGAAGCAGAAGCGTGGGTCTATAAATGAATCTGCAGGAAACAAAAGTAATGTTTAACAGTCTCGGAAGAGAACAGCAGTTTACGATAGGTAGCGAGGCACTGGAAGTGGTAAGGGAATACATCTACTTATGGCAGGTAGGGACTGCTGATCCGGATCATGAGACTGAAATAATCAGAAGAATAAGAATGGGCTGGGGTGCGTTTGGCAGGCATTCTCAGATCATGAACAGCGGGTTGCCATTATCCCTCAAGAGAAAAGTGTATAACAGCTGTGTCTTACGAGTACTCATGTACGGGGCAGAAACCTGGAGGCTTACGAAAAAGGTTTTACTTAAATTGAGGACGACGCAACGAGCTATGGAAACAAGAATGATAGGTGTGACTTTAAGGGATAAGAAAAGAGCAGATTGGGTGAGGGAACAAACGCGAGTTAATGACACCTTAGTTGAAATCTAGGAAAAAGAAATGGGCATGGGTAGGACATGTAATGAGGAGGTAAGATAACGGATGATCATTAAGGTTTACGGATCGGACTCCAAGGGAAGGGAAGCGTAGCAGGAGACGGCAGAAAGTTAGGTGGGCGGGTGAGATTAAGAAGTTTGCAGGAACAACATGGCCACAATTAGTACATGACCAGGGTAGTCGGAGAAGTATGGGAGAGGCAGTGCGCGTAACCAGACTGCAGATGAATTAGCATTCGCTAAGTCAGCGTTGAGTTTATCCTGCAATGTCAATAAATTTTTATCAAATTGCGAAAACAGTGGTGTAATCAGCTTAAAGAAGGCAGTGCGCATGTGTTAAGACTTCCGGTAAGTCATTAATGAATATGAGAAATAAGAGTGGCCCAAGTCTTGATCCTTGAGGGACGCCTGTATGTACAATTTCGGAAGAGAATGCACCATTAACTTCCACTATATTTGGTCGGTGTATAATTGTATAATAATTGTAAAGGCGGCTCAAAAATGCCATAAGATTCAAGTTTACCTAAAAGAATACGATGGTTAATTGTATCAAATGCCTTACTGAAATCAATAATAAGAGCACCTACTAAAAGGCCTTGATCGATGGCTAATTTAACCCTCTCAGCAAAAGTAACAAGTGCTAGTTCAGTTGAAAAATTGTCACGAAAAAGAAATTGATCAGGAGTTAAAAGATTAAATTTGGATAAGTATTTAATTAGGCAATTGTGTATTAGTTTTTGATCATCTTACTAAAGAAAGACAAAATGCAGATAGGACAATAATTACTCATGCGCGTACGGTCCCCTTTTTTAAATACTGGGATTAGTTTACCTGTCTGGAGGTGATTAGGAAAGATGACATCTATAAATAATCTGTTTTCTATATGTGCTAACGCAGATGAGGTTTCGTTAGACACAAGCTTAATGCTCGAGGGGCGTATCAATTCGAGCCCTGGACAGGTTCTTTTAAGAGAATTGATAATATTACATACTTCAAGCGGTGTTTTGGGGAACAGGTAAAATGAATGAGAACAGCGAATGAGAAGCCTTATGTGTAAGCATCGCACTTAGACGTCCTAAGTACCTATAAAATTGTTCTGAAGGAGTAATTGCATCATAGGCCAATCATACCAAAGTGTTCGAGCACGCTTTTGTATGTTCTGAGCCTTTCTGTAGTTACACCAGGGGGGCTTTTTCCCTTGCAGAATGTTCGCGTTGAAAGAACTCCCTCGTGTAGTTCAGCATTCCGAATACAACACGACAATTGCTCGAAAATGATCCCTAATGAGAAGCTTTCAGGAGCTACCCGCAGTTCATCACGCAGCCAGCCATCTTAATGTTTCAGGGCGCATCAGCGAAAAAGACATTATGGGGTTTTACGTGCCAAAACCACTTTCTAATTATGAGGCACGCCGTAGTGGAGGACTCCGGAAATTTCGACTACCTGGGGTTCTTTAACGTGCACCTAAATCTAAGTACACGGATGTTTCCGCATTTCGGCCCCATCGAAATGCGGCCGCCGGGGCCGGGATTCGATCCCGCGACCTCGTGCTCAGCAGCCCAACACCATAGCCACTGCGAAATCACGGTGGGTGCGCATCAGCGAAGCACATTCAGGAACTCGAAAAGATAACCTCTTCGCTGATCTTTCGCAAACGTATCTGTAAGCATAACAGTTGACTCAAAGCTAAAGGAGCCCGACCCCGGCGAAAGCATGCCAGTGGAGTCGGAATGCGAAAACTCCCGTGTGCCATACATTGGGTGCAAGTGAAAGAAACGAAGAAACAGAAACGACCGAAATTATTTGCGCTACAGCGAGCCTCATAATAAAACCTTAGTCTCGGTACGTAAACCTCAGCAATAATGATATGGAAAAGTGGACGTAGCGTATGGTGTTCAGTCAGGGAAGATTTCGTCTTTATTTTTACTTCATTCTTGATCTGTTTCGCGTTGTACGTCTGTGCTACCAACTACTTAAGTACGTAACGCTCTAAACATGTAATAGAAAACAATTTGAGTGATATGCAGATATACTTGTTTGCTTATCTCTAAATATAGCCGCTGAGTTAGTGGATCAATACTGCGATCGAACCAGCTCTGAACATCCATTAGCCTGCTCTGGGCGCCACTGCGGTAAGTGAATAATATATTTTGAGATCTCAGACGAGGCCAGTGAACGCGCTGACACAAACTATACACTGCGCAATATGAGTGGTTTGATATTCTTGCTGGCAAGGTGCTTATTTATTAAAGAATAAGCACGCAGCACACAGTATTCTAAGCCTGTTGCATGTACCAGACTCTTCCTGTAAGGCAGCACAAAGGTCCTTGATCAAAAAAGCCTGTAAACAATATTCCAAGAAAACCACTAATTGTTTGCGCACAGGCAGCAGAATAGCTTATGATGTTCCTTAATAAAGGCTATAGTCCTATAGTGCTATTAAAGAGTAATGACCCAAAAATATGTATTTCAAAGAAAGCTTGAAAGTCTTCCTAATATATGTTCCTCTTAAAAAGAAATATACTGCAGTCCTCACAACAGGCTGTGGTTATCGCACAACCTGTTACGGTTAAGGGCTTTAATTACTCACACAAAATTTCCTGGAAAGCCACAAACCAAACGTTATTTTGCGTCAAGTGGGATGAACATGCTGCGAGAGCTTGTCTTAAAGTGTTTTTCCGAACATTGTAGGAATGTAACATATGGTCCGCAGAACATCACTATTATACAGCCCCGGAAAGAACTATTTTCGCAAATATTGTGCGACGTTGATTGCAGAGTTATGAGGTATGTCACAAAGGTTGGGTTTTCAAAGCCCTTCTAAATGTGTGCACTTCTGTTTTAATGAAGAAAGGATGATACCACAGACGTCGGGCCTACAAAATTGTACGGCTACCCACCATCGTATAGACTAACTAATGTAACATTAATGTAAGGTGCATGACATATCTGGCTTTGAGAGGGAACAAATTATAGTACAATGTATAGATAAATGTTCAATATATGAGCCTATACGGAACGAGAAAAATGATTCAGATCTATGCATTTTTCATTATCATATTAAAAAGCAATTCTGTTACTATGAGATGCAACAAAATTTTATAAATCATCACAACCTAAGTGGGCCATCAGTTACGCAATTATTCGCTAAGTGGGCATAAGTTTCGCTTTACTCCTGCTTGTTCTGCACTGTTATCAAAACGTGTAGCCATCAATGTTACCGTGAACCAAGCACACTCGGTCTAGTGCACTTTGAAGGGCCACGGTTCAGGTCGACCTTTGGAGGGGAAAAAGGACTAAGGGGATGATTTTGCGTAGAGTTGATTTGCGTAGGCTGGCAGCGTGACGAAATTGGCCCTCCAAGTTTATTTCCTTCCCCCATGTTTTCGAAGCTAGTTTCATAGTCATGAGCGCTGTCTATGGTGCTCAACTGCGAAACAAAGCGAAACATGGCTTGGTGCCAGTTCTGAACGCTTCAGGCGCTCACGGTTTAGAAGTGCGCCATGAATACGTTATCAGTCAACCAACCACTACATGTATACAGGGCATCCCAGCTAACTTTAGCCGGAGCTTAAAACATGGAAATGCCACGTAGCTGGAAAGAACAAAGGTGATGTTTTTTGCCGTCGCTTGGAGGTGCTCAAACTCTTATTTTTCCATTCCGCCTAATTAGAGAATTAACCTTAATATATTAATCAGCTTCTGAAACAATATAGTTCGATGAAAAGCGTCAATCTAAAAATTGTAGAGGAATATAAAAAACTCCCGATGCAGCTTTCTGTTGTTCAATACATGCTACATAAAAGTGTTTTTCGAGCGTGACAGAAGCCCGCAAATGCGCGCGAAATTGCCGCGCGACTGGCCGATCGAAGCACTTTGCATGTATTCGCGGGCTTCTTTCACGCTCGGAAAAACACTTTTGTATAGCACGTATTCAGCAACAGAAAGCTGTATCGGGAGTTTTTCGTGTCGCTGTACGATTTCCTAATTGACACTTTTCATCTCAATATATAATATTTGAGATGTTGACTAATTAAAACTAAATATCCAATTAGGCCAAATAAAAAAAAACAATTTGAGTATCTCAAACATAGCCTTTCTTGTGTCCAGCTACGTGGCATTTGCATTTTTATACTCTCGCAAAATTTAGCTGGAACACCATGTATATCTGATTCCTGCGCACGGATTCAGAGTTCATCACCTACAGTTCGTCTTAGCAAACCAATGTTCAATTAAGGCATTGAAAAAGCCTTCCTAATAGCCCTCCATCAAAGGGTTAAGTGCAACCTACAGTCTCTCACCACAGGTTCAATAAATTTCGTTCATAGTGCTACGACAACAAAACAAGTTCTATGAAATGCACATCATTTGGAATGCGCTCGTTTTCCAAACCGTGCGCAGGAATCGCACGCTCTTCGCGCGCGTCCCAGATGCAGTAGTTGAGAGAAGAATGACGCAACGATAGCGGAGGACCTAAGCTTTGGCCCAGGATGCATTCAGAGGATGCACTGAATCATGTGATCCCTGCCTTTGCTTCTCGGAGCTGTGCGGCCACCAGCACTAATGACAATGATGGCGAAAGACGAAGAATGTAGTGTTTACGAATGGGGAGAGGCGTTATTTTCTGCAGCCCTTTAAGAAGTTCGGCTTAGAGCTTTGGAGAAGGGGAGAGAGACATAAATAGGCAACACGAAAGAAAATATCCTCGTGGTCGCTGAAAACATAGATGAGATGGGTAGACAGGTGACCTATATACAGGTTAGACACCAGCCTCGCTTCTTCCCGAAAACTTGAAAAAGGCGCTGTAATGCCGACCGGTGAACAGAAGTTGTGATGCTGAGACAGCACTAAAGCTTAGGCGTCGCGACCGTGTGCAGAGGCAAGCTTTCTCTGCCGGAGTACGTGGTGCTGCAGCAGAGCAGACTCTGAAGGGCCTCTGCCAGGCCTCACGATGAAAAGGTCAATGTCTAAGCTAGCCCCACGCTGCCCTTCAGGGCAGCTAAAACAGATACCAAAGCGTGCGCCGAGCAGCAAGGTAAAAGGTCTTATCTGTTAAATATGGCCGCACATGCGTACGCCGAGCCATTTCGACGCAGATGTTGTCGCTGTATATGTCACCTGCGCAGTCCTGAATACGGAAACCGCTTGTTCTTGAGAGAAATATTGGCCACTGGTGCATGTTACGTATAACGTTATTGACGATTCTTTGCTGAAGCATAGATGAAGGCCTAAGTTTGCAGCTGATGTCTTTATTTATGGAGGGGGAAGATGATATAATTTGTTAGAAAGACAGAGAGCTCTCTCTGAGATAGCATGCTCGGGCCTGCTGCTCTGCCCAAAGGAAAAAGGAAAGGAGACCGAAAAGGGTGCCGTGTGAACAACCAGACCTTGTGTATATATACATCCCTTCTGGTCCTCATCATCTTTACTTATTAGTTTATGTGTCTGCAAGCCCAATCATATTATAATATTATTTAGAAAATGTCGTTTGTACCAGCTATACTAGGAGAAACCCACAACACAATTAGTAATGATAACGAAGCAAGGTATCCACGTTGTTAGACGGGGAAAGAAACAGAATTCTCGAAAAGAAAAAGATGTGCGGCCTCAAACACAGTGCCCTCATGCTCCCCTAACATTCTTATTTCCGTTTAGGCTAAGGCATTACGTTCACATGTGAATTTAGTATTGCGAAAAGTGTGTAATAACCCAAGAGCCATGCGCGAATACCATTTCCCCGAATCTCTCCTCGTAAAGATGTCTCGCGCTGCTGATCATAAGGCGATGTCAGAGATGGGTCTGTCTGAGCTGAGCAAATTTAGAGGCGGCCACCGCTTCCCTGTCTCTTGGCAGCTTTGGCTGTGGCTCCTTCCCGCAGACAAATTGCCGCCATCGCGGCCCGATCGTTCCGGCCTCATTCGCTCGTCAGCGTGCACACTCGTGCCTCCATATTATACAATCACCTTCTTATTTGTTCCCCGTACGCATCACTTTACGACCCCACCTTCCCTCCTACTATTCTTTTGCTTATGAATGATAGAGGCCCATAACACGCGCGCATGGGCTCCTCTCTAGAGAGGGCGTAATGTCAGCCTTTTATTTGCATACCCGCTGCGCATATATTCCTTTGTTTACGAGGCACGCTTTGAGAGCGTCACACTGCAGCTCCGCTGGGCAGGAGGATGGCATGAAATGTGGTTCTTGCGCAAGCGCAACCATGCGGGAAGAAGAAGGGACAGAACAAACGTGCCCAACATTGCATTGTGCAGAAGGATGGCGATGAGAAATTTCGCATCACGAAGCGAAATTCCCATGAACTTTTTTTTTACTTATGCCGTGAGAGCTTTTCACTCGGACAACTTGTTCTTACCATCACAGTTGCGTTCACTCTTTCTCTTGTGTTCAATGCACCTGAAAACGTAAAGAAAGGTTGGTTGCGCCTCACAAAGTTACATTTTTTATCTGCTACTGTAATATAGAAATCGAAGACATAGTTTTTCATACCACTCCTCAAACAAGACGAAGTTTTATTTTTTATTCCACGTCAAGTCTCAAGGCTTTCTCCGGTTTAAACTCGAAGCAAGCAGGCACACGGCCTGGAAAAAAAAGCCAAAATGGGAGAACAGTCAAACAGGTCAGTGTCTATACGGGTCTTATAAGGGCTTCGCAAAGAAACAATGCGAAGTAAAGCGAACACGAGAATAAATTGAACTTGAACACAGCCGAGAAATTACCTCCCCCCCAAAATATCGGCTAATAGGGAATGCGTTACACTGGTGCCTAACTGATTAGACGCCTCTGCAATGTGCTCATTGTTTTCGTCATTAGTTAGAACTTACGCACTCTCTCATGGTCGAAACCAACACTCACGTTGTCTTTCAGCCATTCACGATGAAATGACGACGGCAGTATGAAGACAATAAGATAACATTGCTGAAATCATAACGATGGTACAATGACAGAGTGACAACGACAGTATGACGACAGTCTGAGGACGAAGTTAGACTGACGAGGATGGAATGACCGCTACGGCAGCATGATGAATGTATGACTACGAATGCATGACGACGACCGTGTGACAATGACGCAATGACGGCATTGCATGACAACGGTACGGGGACAATGGGATGAAGGTTGATGTATGACGATAATGACGTGACGACGACTGTATGACGAAGGTAGTATGACAGCAACGACATCATGAAGGCACGATGAGAGTCTCATGAAGAAGCTGGAATGGCGACGATTACGCGACCATGTCGGCATGACGACGACGGTATGGCAATGGTTGCATGAAAGCGACTATCGGGTGAGAACGCAATTTCGACGATGGTAAGACAACGGCGGCCTAATCTGAATAGAACGATGATAGAAATATTGCGATGGAATGACAAAAAGAGGGTTGACGTAGACGGAATAACGAAGGTGGTATGACTACGATGGCGGCATGAGAAAAATAGAATCATGTTGCTGAAATGATGACAATAGTGAAACCACCGCGTGATCACGACGACGCAACAACAACAGTATGACAACGACAGTGTAACGACGATGGCATGACGAGAGTCATAGAACGGAGTTGTAATAATGAAGATGCAACGACCGCGGTGGCATCGCGACGTTACTGAGACATCGAATGAACAACTGCTCTATGACGGTGACGCAATGACGACGATGGTATAACAACAATATGACAGCAAAGGGAGGAGGACACGTGCATCACGGCAAAAGCGTGGCGACGATCATAACACCAAGCCTTTACGACGACTGTCGCGTGACAACCATTGCGTCCCGAGGACGGCATGGCGAGAGCTGGATGATCAAGCAGGAGTGATGGCGATGGCATCGCCACAGGGGTTTGACAAGAATTGTATGACATGTGTATAACGACTTTATGACGATGATGGCCTGACGACGAGAACATGAAGAGAGTCGGAATGACAAGGTTGAAATGATGACGATGCAGCGACCACAATGACATCTAGACCACGTGCGCACCCAGGCCCAGCGTGTTATACAGCTTGGGCCTCTGGGTTCGCTTAGAAGGCGTGGCGACGACTGCATGTCAAGAGCCAGACCCTGAAGCTGGATTGACGACGATGGAGCGACGATGGCATCATGACCACCAGCACACACTTGGTGGCCCAAGCTGCTAGGCAATCTGAGCCACTGGGTCGCCATTGTCTCAAATTATCAAGGGAAGGTGCAAGATGCTATCACTATTTTTACCAAGGACCCCATGGTGGCGGAACAAGTGGCAATTGCTCTAGCCATCAGGAGTAATAAGTGGGCCTTCATTTACAGGGATTCGAAATCCGCTATAAAGTGTTTTGATAGAGGCTACGTAGCTGGTGTTGCAGCTAAACTTTTTGAAAACGTTGGGATAATGAGAACTGAAATTCGATGGTTTCCTGCGCATATGAGAAAAGTGGATGAGACTCGGATAAACTTCAATAAGGTTGCTCATGACTTGGCACGAGGACTTGCTAACCGTGACAGTCACAACCGAGCCGTTCACCATCAAGCCAGGGAATCTAGAGATCATTTAATAACATACAATGACATTACCAAACACTATTATTTAGGACGCAGGCAATTCTCTTTGCCACATTCAAAACTGAACATGGCTCAGGCAGTCTCACTGCGCTCATTGCAAGCAGGTTCATATCCCACACCGTACACCATTAATAAAATATATCCAGAGAGGGAGATTAAGATGGACTGCAACGATTGTAGTGGCATCATTGGAATCAGAGATATGCTGGCGGGGTGCCCCGCGATTCTCCCCAACCTCGTTGAAGAATGGACACAGTGGGAGAAAAGGATTCAAAGCCCATTGTTTCAGGACCAACTAAGGGCCGTCCAGAGGGCCCATGATGTTGCTGAAAGGCTTGGCCTGACAGTGCCAACGTGGGAGCGGCCCGCCTTGACTTGAGAAGTCGAGCCTCCGGACCTCATTCCAATAAATGTTCTCACACACACACTGGGTCGGCGTAAGAGGCTACGCAGCGAATGCATGACGATTGTATTACGAGAGTTGGATGACAAAGCTAGAATGACGGTGATGCAACAACCATGATCCATAGATAGATAGATAGATAGATAGATAGATAGATAGATAGATAGATGGATAGATGGATAGATGGATAGATGGATAGATGGATAGATGGATAGATAGATAGATAGATAGATAGATAGATAGATAGATAGATAGATAGATAGATAGATAGATAGATAGATAGATAGATAGATAGATAGATAGATAGATAGATAGATAGATAGATAGATAGATAGATAGATAGATAGATAGATAGATAGATAGATAGATAGATAGATAGATAGATATAGATACTCTGCTCCCTCTAGCCAACATTTGCAGACCAACCAGGTATATTTTTTATGAAGGGCAGAAGAATGCATGCGAGCACTCCTGCAACGAAACAAAGAAAACTACTTACTGTTTTGATGACAACTTTGTAAACATCATGATATTAATGCTTCAAAAACCTTGTTTCTCACTCAGAGAGCAGGCACCGTCCTGCAACTTTCGTTCTAAGCTTGCCGCAGCTTCGCTTTGACCGACTGTCACCATGCTTTGGATCATGACGATTGCAAAGAGAATGGTCGCAGGAGCTTCTGGCCTTCGTAGAGTAAACTTGGATTGAAGAAAGTGCCAGAGCGCTGTTGTTGCCACGCCAAATTAACTAGGCTGTCATTACTCTGTCTTCGCAATGCCCTCTTGGTCATGCAACCGTCATCGCTGTACTGGAAACATATCCATCGCTGTCATTTCTTGTTCGTTATGCCGTCGTTGTCATGGTCACTCTGTTATGCATTCTTCAAAATCATGTAAACGATGATTTGTGCCACCATTGTCACATACGATGATCAAAGTGAGCAGTGTACTTCAGAAGAAATGTTGCAGTGTCCGTTAGATTTTTGCGGCCGTCATAATCTATTTGCATACGTTTAGTCCTCTCTTTCTTTCTCTTGACGATGATTTTTTTTATATTTCAAGCAGTCAGTTATCTGCCAATTAAGAGGCTACACATTTGAAAAATTTTTCATGTTGCGAAAATAGAATACAAAGCCCGTGATGAAGATTCCGAGGCCTAGAAGACGCGTAATGCCGCGGCCAGCCCCCAGCAACACACCGGCAATCTGCCACGCCGCTTGCCGAGTGCGCCCTAAGATCCGGTGGCACCACCACGCGGTCGCTGGTGGCAATGTATTAAGCTCCCCCGTAGCCTCACGCAGAAATTTGGTGAACAGCAGCAAAGAATAAATGACTCTGGTGGTAATTTCAATCAAGTAATGCAATAAAAAGAGGAAGCGACTAGAGCCGACAGAGTTACTAGAGAAACAAAATTAACTAGAGGGACTACAGCGGACAAAGTGGGAGCAACTTGAGCGACTAGAGCCGACAAAGCAGGAGAAGCTAGAGCCATAACCGAGCACAAGTGAGCAAATATTTCCATTTATTAGAATGATATAAAAACATGGAGCTAGGATTTTATGTTTAGCTGGCAACTTGAAGCCGCCATCTTCTAGTGTGTTGGGGTCACATCATAGCTGAAAGCGCACAGGTCTTGCGGCCTATAGAGCTTCGTTGATTATTTGATAGATCTATGTTGCACTAGCCACTTATCCTTTCTTTTAGGTCAACATATTAAGCACGGAAAATGACTGTGCCAACTAAGGTAGTGCGCTGATCTAACTGCTTTTTTTATTCGCAGAGCAATATTCTAATGGTGTTCATTCATTGATCACGGCACGCATAACGTTCCTGTAATACGCGAGTCATAGAGCCTTAACTGGCATTAAAATGCACGCCCATATTGCGCTAAAACAGATGTCTAAGTAGAGACTATGACATGCACGTTTAAATATAATCTGCATCATATGTAAGGCCAAGATCTATAATTCGCTGCCGAGAAAATCTTTGTGAAAAGCAGCGGATCACAGGTGATCCAGACGGGTATTACAGGAATCTCCCATGTTCAAAATGAAAGCAGTAACGTAAGGGGCGAGCATGCGGTGCTTTGTTGCAGCATGCGTTCTTGAGAACGGGATGGGTCTCTATATGCCATACTCGTGTACATTCCTACAAGCTTCATCGGCATGTTTCTGACAAATTATGCCCTAACTGCCTCGAAGCCACTGAAAAGTGGCGTAATGTCCTTTCTCCGCAATTCGTTGGTATCGATTTCTCATTTCTAGCACTAGTTTTTTTCTCCATAAAAATTTGAAAACATGTGTATTCGCCTTCGCGCGCTTTTCTTTTTACAATAGTAGCAGAGGTCATGGGACCGCAGCAGAGGTCTCATATATGCTGATGCCTAAGAATCTGTGAGTCCTGGCACAACCTAAAATTTTGACCATTAAGAGATACAGTGGACGTCGTCAATAGCATCCGCGTAAACGCGACCAGCATGCACCTGTTTGGTAAAATATGGAGGTCTTTTCGTCGAACATATGCTGATATCAAAAATTGACGCTTTTTAAACCCTCATACCCACAACGGCGTGTTATACCTGATTTGTAAGCGGAGATGTCGTCATCGCGTTGCTCAATGTGTGGCTGCGTTCAGGCATCTCATTGCGCATAAGCTGGTTGGCAAGAAATAATAATGGAGTCAGGGAAATCGTATCATCGACTAGATACAAATGAGCCTTAACCACGAGCGCCTAACGTTTATCGTGGAGCTTCCTGAAATACTGGGGAAGGCGTTCAAGGCTTATCTGACTGGTAATACAGCAAGGCTCGCTGTCACTATTTATTCAATTCTTTTTCGGTCTAGGTGTGTTTACGGAGATAAGTAAGCACCTATGAGCGTAAAATTAAGCCTTTTTTGATAGAGCGCTATGTTAGGCGTCCGTTCCTGCGTTGAGCGTAGGCATCCCTAAGCGTCGGCGGCGTCCCTCGGTTACGCATAGGTTACGCCGAGGCGGTGAGACGGCGATAGCAAAGATAGGACGAGGAGGAAAGTGGAGTGGCACGTTGTAGCGTAATCATGAGGCGGAAAGTGGAGGAGGAGAGTATGGAGAAAACTTGAGAATCGTAGTGCCGCGTAAGACGTGCTCTGGGGCGACGACCGATGTGAGATGGAGCCAAAGTACTGCGCCGTCGTTTCTTAACCGATGAGGCCATCGCTAAGGTGTGCGGCGAGGGCGTCCACCGATAGCATATATGGAAACAAAGCGTTGAATGAGTGGAGGTCTGTCTGCAGTGGCCGCTGTGAATCGCGCCCATGCATCATCCAAGCGCTGCATCTCGCGATCTTCCGATCAGCGAGGCAGTCGCGTAACGCTGCGTTCCGTTTGCAGTGCGCCACATGAGACAGATGGTCCACGCCAGCCAGTATATCGCGAAATGAAAACACGAGTAGAGTTTCGCACAAATTTCTCATTAATGAGTATCGTAATCGTCGGTCATTTTTCTAACAGTGAGACAAAGATCATATCTAGTTGTTTAAAAAGAAAAAGCAGAACCAATACACAGTGCGTGTAAGATGACGGTCAAGACACTTAGATTTCATCTATATGTGCGGACCACCTTATTGAAGGGTTTCTGAACGCACTACAAATGGAGACGCTGTGGACTGCATTAAGGGAATTCGAAGAGTTTTCCGGTATTACATAATCCACACGCATCACGAGCGCACAGCTCATTTCTAACAGGTCGTCAAATTTCTAATTCTCCTCATTCTCTTATGCGCTCTGTATAGTGATTCCATCGGCTTATGTTTAGAATAAATCTTTGTGCCCTGTCTGAAATCAAGTCTGTGAAAGGTACACACACATTTCAAGCGCAGCCAAGCATTTATATGAGGGATGGGGGCAAATACTCTTTCTTAGAGTGTGGGTCATTGAACGCGTATTGAAAAAAAAAAACGGTATTCTTTCCTCGCACGATCAAGGGCGATATTATAGAGGGAAACCTCCACCATTCAACCTGCGAAAACGTTTATTGAGTAGAAGAAACGTATGGAGCCCAAAGTAAGTTTTAACATAGTCATTGTGGTTATAAAACACCAAAGAAGCAGAAGGTTAAAAAAAAGCGCTGTAAAGGACAGGCAACGGGAAATGTTTTTCAGGCGCTCCGAGAAGAGCAGCATTGGCGTCCGAGTTAAAGCGCACTTCGCACAGCTGACACCTCCCGCCTTACAAGGGAGCTCGACTCTTGTGAGAGGAGCTCTACGGAATAAGCGGCTTAACGAGGCTTTAAAGGATGTGGTCAAGTTTTTCACGAGGGATTCTACCGGCATGTATGGATTGTAAGGGAGGCTTAGTAAACCATGGGCACGCCCTCACGCTTGGCAAAAACGCCTAGGAATTATCGACAGATCGCCTTCCTCTCAATTGTGGAGTATTCGGGCGCGCACAGAGCGCATTTCCAGGCCTGGTTTACAAGGGTTCGCGAAAAACGTTGTATAGAAAGGCTACTCGGCTGGATCTGCCCATTTTAACTTGACGAAACGAGATAGGCTGAAAGTGTGGAGGTTTAAAGGATACATCAAGGATGTAGGCAGCGACATGTTTAGCCTTTCTTCTGATATATATATATATATATATATATATATATATACATATATACGTAGGAAAGAGACGACGAACTTTTTAGAAGACTTATTTACTAAACGTTATCGGCTGGTGGACCAGCCTTCGTCAGAGTACAGACTCTAGCAGGTCCACCAGCCGCAAACGTTTAGTGAATAAGCCTTACAAAAAGTGCGTCGTCTCTTTCCTGCGTATGTTACGTCGGGTCCTGCATGCTAAACTGTGAAGAAACCATATATATATATATATATATATATATATATATATATATATATATATATATATATACATTGATTCATGGACACCATATTTTACCCAACTATTCGTGTTTATGTCTTGCATGTTCAAGATGCAATGCGCCTTGTGCAAACCGGCATGGTAGTGCCATGACTTCGACTTTCACTCTAAAAGAAAATTCATGAAAAGTGCAATGTCCAATTGAAGAATGATTCTGATACCTCCTTGTCTGGTAACACTGATTGTAAATGTGCAATTGCAGACAATTTCTGGATAAAACAACAACCCATTTTATTTAAAAACTGGTGGCGCAGTACACACTCTGTGTCTAAAGCTGTTATTGCACACCTTTAAGATGTCATTAAGAGGTATAGAGCATCATTTATTGGCACAAATTTTTTAAAGCTGTGTTACAGAGTAGTGCCAAGCCGTGCCCTAATTGCTTCGTATGTGCTGTTTTCTCGGCGCTTACTTTGCATTGAAGCGAGAGGCAGCAAGAAGGGCAATTCGCTTACTGCTGTCGCCGCAGTTTCTCACGCCAGTGGTGTGGTGTGACAGCGAGTGCGCGCGGTCATCGAGTGAGATGTGCTCGTATTTGCGTTTACGCACGGACACTATGCGTGATGATTTCGTTAGTAAGTGAATTTTTACACGTTTATGCGACGTATAAAACTACTATCCTTACTTCATATAGCTGTCTAATAATTTGCTGTCTCAATCGATGCTTCCACCTAAAGGCGAAACTGCGAGATTACTTTTACACAATCGCAAAGCCTCATGCTCAAATGAGGGATTATGGCTCCGCCGTTTGCATGTCTTTTGTTTTTCTTATCATATTTTTATGAAAAGGTTTATCGTTATTTGTACTTTTCTAAATTAAATCTACTTTCCTTTTTTTTACCGCTTTATTTTATGCGAAGCATATTACTAGAGCTCAACCCAGCTCCTCAGGCGCGGCGGTGTCGCCTTCAATGACCTTTAGTGACCCCATGCCATACCACGTGACGCCGTGACGTCACGACAGAGGAGAAACGGGGCTCCAAC
Organism: Dermacentor andersoni; assembly: GCF_023375885.2. Lineage (NCBI taxonomy): Eukaryota > Metazoa > Arthropoda > Arachnida > Ixodida > Ixodidae > Dermacentor > Dermacentor andersoni. The sequence continues at coordinate 102,994,352 of NC_092817.1, read as the reverse complement.
TCGCGCCGTCGCTCGCGGCGTCGCGGCGGTATATAAGCAGCTGCGCTTGTTTCTAGGTGGCTTTGGCTCAACTCTTGCAAGATGGGCTGGGTGGGAATCGAACCAGGGTCTCCGGAGTGTGAGACGGAGACGCTACCACTGAGCCACGAGTACGATGCTTCAAAGCGGTACAAAAGCGCCTCTAGTGAATGCGGTGTTGCCTTAGAAACGAGCTGTTTGTAAGGCTCAGGCGTGCGTCGCTTGCTGAGGCGCACATTTCGTTGCCGCGCCGAACGCTGCGTTGCTCGACGCTCACCGCGTCCAATGCGGGGCGCGTAGTCACTGCGCCGTAGCCCATTGTCTTACACCCCTTGGCGGGTCGACGGGCACTCTTGAAGGCGAAGCAGAGTAACGCATGAGTTGTTTCTTCGTCTAGCCGAACCAAATATAGCCAAGCAACAGCAGTTCACCAGGCTAAATAGTGGTTCAACAACTAAAATAAAGGCTAGTATGCTTCGCATCCTGTGCTTAACCTTAGCTAAGCCACAGCCATTTTTTTTTGCTTCAGACGGTTATTCGGCGTTACCAAGTAATCTATAAAATATATAGCACAATAATGGCAGGTCATGCGTGACTCTAGTCATTAAATGCGGCTGCTAATTAGAGAAATTATCGAGTGATTGTGGGTACTCCTCGCGCCACTAATGAAGAAGGGGTAATTCCACGCGAGTATAATAGTAGAATAGTAGAAGTAGGTACATGTTTGCAGCAATAACAACGGAACAACCTGGTACTAAACGTTTCATATTGTAGTCTTTTGTTTAGAACTACGTGATATTTTTCGCAAGGTGAACGTAAGCTGGGGCACAGTGTCACTCTCGGTTCAATTATGGACTACGTCTGGCAGACAAAAACCATATTCATTGGATGAGCGATCCTTCAGCTATAGCAAATACATCCGTTATAATTTGCTATGGCTAATGCAAAGATCAAGGCTTCACATTGAAAAACGAGAATTAATGTTTGTACGCCGACACAAGATGCATTTGTCTCGATTACCGAGGTCGGAAGGGGTCGCCTGTTCGGATGGTCTTTGACAAGATGACACGCCAATTATTTTCAATTAGCTTGTGCCCGGGTTTCTCTGAATGAAGTTTCCGTGATGACAGCCGCTAGTTTCTCTGAGTTTGTTGAAGTACATGATAAGAGATCGTTGTGACAAATTTACCTTTACTATTAGTGTCTGATGAAAAACCCGGGCAGGAGAAATTAACCTGTTCGCTTTGCATTTAGCCTAAAATGCACACGATTTTACAGGGAACACTCTTGGCTAAGAGATGTTTTCTCAATATGAGTCTCAATAACACTTTCGATAAGTGAACACAGCAGTGATCCCTTGAGTACTGTTACGCACGTTACCCTATAGACAACCGCATTCAGCGTAATTTACGTAGTTGTAAATAATTACGCGGAATAGATGTTATCATCCCTTTTGAGTGCCTACCCTAATAGAATGGCGTAGCAGGCAACGACAATCTTGTGCGCATATCCGATTCTCCTCGTGCAATCGTCATCATAGCACTTTCGTCTTTCCATAGATGTAGTTCTTTCTTCTTCTATTCATCGTCGTCGCCGTACAGTCATGCTAAAGGCCAACGTTGGAAAGCGAGTGTCATAGCAAAGCGGGTCGATACCGCAGGCCTTGTATGTCGCCTGTAACAAGAACAAGGAAATATCCGAATTACCGCTACAAATTCTATACGTCTTCAGCGATATAATGTGGCGCGAACATGCTTTATCGCTTATTACATTGCGGTCGACAGTCATCATGATATTGGTTATGCCAGAATGTTTCCAATCGTTACCGACGGCTAGCCTCATTTCAAGCCTGTAGCGGATTTCTTGGATGCTCGGTGTTAAATAGTCTATGCAAGCGAACAAAGCCAGTGAATCTGTCGCATCAGATACTTCTGTATTGCTCTCACGGCGATATATTTTTTACGAAACAGCTACATGAGGTTGGTTTCTATGGAATAACAAGAGTACCAGAGCCTTAGTTGTTGTCGAAATTGTGCGAATATTCAAACATTGTCTGAGGCCTGATCTGTGTTGTTGAACAGTGGCTGAATATTTCTGAAGAACTGACTTAGATAAAAACTCGGAATGAAGAGAGCATTTCGTTTTCGTTGATCATTGGTGCATGAAGAACGTCAAGGCTTCACGTTATTTACGAATGTTTGTGTTCCAGAGTCTCAGTAAGCTTAGAAAAGAATACACTTTGCCTGTAGCCTGGCTGAAAGAGTTGACTTCATCGAATTTACTCAGTAATACTGTTGTTTTCTTTGGAGATAAATTTTATTCTTCTTTTATGTCCAACAGGCTCCAACAGGAAGCATTTCTAGCGCCATTTCCAACAGGTGTGACAAGCATGTGACGCCCCCTCGGGCATAATCTTCGTTTGCCCGAGAGGCTCAGTGGCCTGCCAGGCTCGGTATGCAACAATGGTCACCACACCCAATAAACACCAACGAGCAGAGCTGCTCGGCGGTCAGTCATTGTTCATCACCACCACGCTGCGGAGCGTCTGTCTAACGGATTGTGCCTCGAGCCCTCCCTCGTTCCCGAACCCGGGAGGCTCGTGAACGCATGGACATCACCCAAATGTATACGTGTTGGGATCATTAGCCGCATATATTTGACGACAGCAATCTCAGAATTGAAAACAAGAATGTTGAATCATCAGTTAATGTGGCCTGGTTCTTGAACCTTTGAGGGAGTGCGTCTATCTATGCCAAGTAGTTCTCTGGCGACCTGAATTATTTGAAGGAAATTGTCGAACCGATAGCAATGGTTGCAGCGCACAAGGAATGGCCTCTGAAGTCATGAATGCCAGTTAGCCGACATTCTTGAAAAATTTACGCGATCACGTCTAGCTTCTTGAGATTTTTCCTTATAGAACTTGGAGGCAATGAAGTCGAGCAGAAGCTAAAAAGCACAAAAGCGATATACCCGAAATTGATGTGTGCAATAGCACACCGAGTGTGGGCCGCACAGCTGGACAGTTAGAGGGAGCCTACATGCCACCAAATGTAGGCTCTCTAGCTACTCAGGGCAGATAGGTAATCATCCCAGCTGCGATGGAGGAAAAGAGCGTGACCTGAGCCGTCGTAAATTGCGTAGAGAATACGATTTATGGTCTCCTTAGCGCAGCAAAAAAGAAAAAGGATATTTCCTGATGTAGCATGAGGGATGACCCTGGGCAGCCGCAATTGTCGATAGCTGGGATGAACCTTTCCACTACAGTGTGCCTAAATAGGCTGCCAATGATAGCAGTGATAAACGTGTAGTAGGTACAGTTTAAAAAAAAGGAAATGTTAATGTTCCGGAATCACGCTCGATGCAATACATGCGCACTTTCTTCAAGCAGGTAATTCCCAAGTGCGATTATTAAATATAATATATTTCAGAGTCTGGACATCAATTCGCGTGTCTCTTCACGAAGCTGTCAAGCAATTTGATCAACACAATATTTTGTTTGCTAGAAGAAATTGCAGCTGTTACTGACTGATATGTAGCCCGCTGACTCAAGCCTGCGTTAATGCATGGATTAGCGTTGAGCTATACATTTCCCCATGAATAACTTTCACAAATTTGTTCTCTGATGTAAGCATCATATTAAATTCTGGTAGAGTTTAGTGTGAACGCCCGGGGGTAAGGAAGAAGCAAGAAAGTAACCTGAGCCTGATAGAAGGAATAATTTAAGAGCTAAGTATTGAAATAGCATTGCGATGACATTTAGAAAACTGCGTGGCGTGACTGCTGCCTTTCGAGTAAAAAAAAAAAAAAACAAGGCCACGGCAACTTGCGACTTTGTAGGTAAGCATCAAAATAAAGTAGGCTATATTTGTAGATGAAAGCATCTTTTTTCTCCTAACACATTAGAGCTTTAAGTGCTGTTGCGAATTCACCCATAAACTATCCTCGAGGCCTGCACTATTATGTTGCGCACAGTAAGAATGCGTCGCAGCAAATTTTGTTCGCAGGACCACTCGTTGAGTTGGAGCTGAAAGTGAGCATTTGTTGTAAGCCTGCAGGTAACGTGGTCTCGTTTGCTTTCAATCTTTTCAGATGGCTTGTAAACATTATTCAGAATAGGAAAGTATAGCTTTAAGACAATTTTACGAATATCAATTGTATGCTCACAGCGTGGTATGAGGCTCGCGAATGCAAGTGCAAGAATAATCCGAGTATTTAAAATGCCTTGTCGTTCTTTCATTACGGAGAGTACACAATCATGCGCCTGTTTTCGCCCTCACGGAGTAGCGCGTAGCTTTCTCCCTGAAGTTTTCTCTTGTCACGAAATTCCAGCTCTTGCTTCAATTTGCGCTTGAGATATTTCGGAAATCTTGAGGACAAGTAACCGTATTTTCCAACTAATCGTGCATCTGTAGTTAACTTGCGGCGGATTCTTCGAAAGCGAATGTTTTTGCCTGCTATCAGTTTTCGCTTTTTTTTTTTTTTTTGGTTGCGGTATTTCTCGCCACATGAACGCTAAATGATCCATGCATCGTGCTCCCTTTTGGTCACAGCTCTGAAACGACTCATACTGCATTGGTGACGATCAAACTATCACAAATGGTTTACCTCAAACCTACCAATGTAGTAACACCCTACCAGCACCCATACCAGTTATAGATACGTTATTTGACTAACGTCTACAAAGGCCGATCACCAAAGTCAGCAATGGCTTCTGAGAATCCCGGTGCAGTTTGCGCCACGAAACGTTTACAAATCCATTTCTGGCTAAAGAAGTCGCTCAAATCTGCTCGTTCTTTTTAAACGGAAGAGACTGTAGGTTCGACTGCTGCCCCAAGCAGGAGTGAATTAATACTTCGCGCATTCGTGAGTGCCGTAAGAAACCACTTAGTAAAATGTAAAAAAAATGAGATGTGGTTATAAAATTCAACAGTACCTACAATTTAGGGGCAGCGTAGAGCCAGAAGGACAGGAGCTGTCGGTATAAGCCTATACTTTATAAAAGATGCTACGTGAATTCAGCTAAATTAGTGAGGTTTGACGTCCAGATGAGGAAGTCGTAATATGAGTCAGTTAAGGCTTGTCTCAATTATCATTCCGCATCTTTAGGCTAAGATATAAACGACAGATTTAACTCCAAAAGTTGAATTGGGACATTGAAGACCACAGTGAGGAATATCGTAATGAAATGCTTTCTGACGTCTGACGATAGGTTATATATATATATATCTATATATATATATATATATATATATATATATATATATATATATATATATATATATATATATATATATATATATATATATATATATAGACATTGATAAGACTGCGACATCACAAAATGAACCAACTGACTAAATACTTGCTCGTAGCTATATCTGCTCAAGCGATAGAGCAAGTACAGCCATTGGATATAGTGCTATTTAGCCAATGACAATTTGCATACACACTGTGTAAGGAACGACAAAATTTTGGAAGTGCATGGTGATGCATCCGAAACGACGTTCATGACGTCGCCTCTCAACCGAGGTTTTTGCCTGTATCCTATCGATACCTTTGGTCTGCGTGCAACACAATTAATTCCCTTCTTGCCTGTAACATCGAACAAACGTCGCCACACGCAATTGAATACTCATGAGGCATGTTTTTAGATCTCGTGCAATTTTTTGAAGCCCTCCAAAATGAAAACGAAAGCAGGTATCTTTGCTGAAAAAAAGAATGAATTGGACAGAAATTGGCACTCTAGAAATTTTTGCGTTCGAGTGGCCTATTAGCGAGCCTCTAGTTCTCACTGATGCTCTCAACCTCCTCTTTTTATTTTTCGTGCATTTGCTTTTTTCTATCCGTTATTCTTTGCATCTTTCATTTCCTCTTAGCATTCCACCAGTGCAGGGTAGCAAACCAGAATCTTCTCTGGTTAACCTCCCTGCCTTTCCCACCCCGCTTATCTCTCTCTTAGACAGAAATCACTAGGCTCTACTTATCTGATTAAGCTTTCCTATTGAGGTCGATACTTAAAATATGGTATGTAATTTTATTATTAAATTTATTTGAAATATTTTGCGTATGTGCCCAGGCTATATTTTCATTACAAAATGCGTTTGATTCCTGACGTTACGTTCTTTTCGTATATTGGGTGCTTGTTGGTACATCGGTGCCTGGTGCCGTCAATAACGTGTTATGTCGAAACGTTGACTGAATACTCTCTCCAAATGGAAGATGTCCTTAACCATTTAACCATAGATATTTGCTCCGAAACTTACATAATATCCTGGCACAAAGCTTCTTTTTAATTTGGCCAGCAGAGAATTGAAATAAGGTGGCGTTTGTATTGAAAGCATGCTACGTCTTATCGCACCTATTTTCACCTCCATCCAACTATCTCCTTCCGATGTCGACTAGAGGTGACCTAACCCAATATCGAACGCTAAAGGAAGGTCAATAAATAATACGCTGTCCGAAAAATCTCGCGCTTTTTGGGACAAGAAAAGGGAATACAGCAGCGCGTGTAGAGTTTCTGCAGAAAGCGAATGAAACACTGAAACTGCTATGGAAAAAGATTTGGGCTAATTGAATAGGTCATAGAAAAAGTTTCCTCTGAGGGATTTTGTGAATAATGAAACCTCGAAGAGACCGCTTGGCCTTCGTCTTATGTTACCGCTATTCTGAAAGGCTTTTTTTATTCTGGCTTTTTCGATGCTGTGAAGAACGCTTTCCCGCTGAACACGACCACGAGGCGGGAAAGCGAGAAAACTTTTCTCGCTCAGAGGTCAAGGCTGCAAATCAATTGAGGAGTGAAAAGGGGGCCCTGAACGCGCAGCTCATCTATGACGTTGAGATCACGTGTGCGCCTAGTTTGCATGTGTCGCCGACAGTATATACCATAGCTGAGCGGAAGCTGAGTTCGAGGCAGGCTGCATGAACTCGACAGATTATGCTGCATACATTACATGCCCGGCACGAAACGGAGGAAAATGAATGTGTGTTTGTTCGTGTGTGTGAATCTGTGCGTGTGTGTGTGTGTTTGCGTCCGTGCGTGCGCGCACTGAACTGGCTACTGGTCTTGGCTGAAAGTCTGAATTGGTCTTGTGAATGCACTTATTCTTTTCTGCCTTCGCTGCAGTACTGTGCCATACATTGCTATTTATGTTTTGTTTAAGAACAGTAATTTTAGATAACAAATTACAACATTCGAAAGGGAGGGTTTCTTTCTAAAAAGAGCACGTTTTGACGGATTAGTATTCGGAAGCCATGTATTACTTTTCAACCAAAGTAGAACTTATGGCCGAAATATGGAACGTGTGTTCAGTGAAAAGATTCTACGTACTCATCAGGGCGTTTGTACACCAAACAAAGTAGAACTTGAAGTTCACAGAGATGTCGCCTCGTAAGACGCCCTGTACTACTACTACACATGTGCAGTGAGGAATATGAGCGAAATGCAAACGGAGAGAGATACACATTTTAGAGACAAACGTACTAGACACAACATCAACGCATCGAGGAAACTTTAAGCAAGTATAATGAAATCACACTGAAGGTCAAGTGATATGAGGTAACAGATATTATGTTTAGTGATGCTGAAAGGATGAAGCTTCGCCACCTAATCTCAAGTGATTGTGCGCCATAGGCATCCTTTGAGTCCTATTGCGATCTGCTCTTCAAGGCGAAGTTTTTTTATGGGGTTTTACGTGCCAAAACCCCTTTCTGATTATGAGGCACGCCGTAGTGGAGGACTTCGGAAATTTCGACCACCTGGGGTTCTTTAACGTGCACGTAAATCAAAGTACACGGGTGTTTTCGCATTTTGCCCCCATAGAAATGCGGCCGCCGTGGGCGGGCCTTTGATAGCATCTGCCACGTTCTTCTGCTTGATAAACTTTCTACATTGGGATTTCGAGGTTCGTTTTTACATTTACTTACTAACTTTTTACAAGATAGGCGCCAATATGTGTCGATTTCAAGATTCCATAGCGATTTCACGGCAATTAATTCTGGAGTCCCGCAAGGTTCTATATTGAGTCCTTTGTTATTCAATCTATACGTTAATGATCTTGCTAACAATGTGCCTGTTTCATTGTTCCAGTATGCTGACGACACTGTCATTTTTGCGCGCGCAAAGAAATACACTGATGCTGTAACAGTGTTACAGACGGCAGCTATTAAGGCTATGGACTGGTTTAAGTCTAACCTTATTAATGTTAATACTTCTAAAACACAACTTATATGTTTTCATAACCCTTTAAAAAAATTTGAGCTGAGTCATCCTGTTTATTTGCATACTTCCTCCTGTTCTCATTGTAACTGTGTTCCAGTAAAATATGCGCATTCGGTCAAATATCTTGGCCTGATCTTCGACAGTGATCTCTCTTGGAACTCGCACCTTTCTTTCGTTTGTCAAAGACTTCGTGCTGTATCTTGTGTCCTGTATAATATTAGATATTTTATGCCTTTTTCTGTCCGTAAATGTGTTACACACGCTCTAGCCTATAGTGTACTAAGATACGGAATCACTGTTTATGGTCACTGCACTGTTCGCTGGCAGCGCAGGGTGAATTCGCTTCTGCGTTTACTTTTAAAGAATATTGCCTACGACCTGCCCATCGGTAATAACACTGATATTTTCAGAAGATTAAAGTTTCCAAATTTTAACGCTTTATTAACAGAAACCATTGTGCTTAAACATTTTTGGTGCAGTCAGTTCACCATTCCATATGTTCCTGCACGTGATTTAAGACCAAAATACCGTTACTGCATTCCTCGCTCCTCAACCCGGTACGGAAAGCGCACGCGTCAATACTATGTACCTGCCTGTTTCAATAGTATGCCACCTAGTGTATTCCGCATGAGCACAAAATACACCCTGAAAAAAATTTTGCGGTATGTCTCTGCGTTGCTTCCTACCCCATAATTATTTAATCGAGTGTTACTATGTTAATTTCATATTGCTGTCATCCCTTTTGATGTTGTAATAGTTATGTCTCCATATCTGTCTCTCTGAGTTGTTAAATTTTCTTTTTCTTTTTGCTTGTCGAGTTTGTTGCAATACCTCTATTTTTCCTTTGTTTTGCTAATGTTCGCTGTCTGCCAGGCGCTGCCACTCAAGCCCTTGTGAGGCTTTGGTAGGCCTGATTTTTGTGTATGAAAATTGATACGAATAAAAGTACTATCTATCTATCTATCTATCTATCCCGCAGCCTCGTGCTCAGCAGCCCAATACCATAGCCACTGAGCAACCACTGTGGGTTGAAGACGAAGGTTAGGTGTTTCCCAAGTTTTTTTTAAAGACGCAGTAGTTACCCTGTTCGCTGAGCAGAGTCCTGTGTCTGGGATAGAATAAATAATAAAAATAATTACACATTTATTCTCTCCATGAGCCGCTTTAACTTGTGCCTTGCATGGCGACCCTGTGCAGCCGTCGAGAGAAAACATCGTTTCCTGAAACGAGATTGAACGGAGATATTAGTAGATGTACATAAGTACAAAAGGAAACAGTTTAATACTATTTTGTGAAATAGATTGAAAAATCACTCATAAACACTTTTCGCTCCAAGAGTGGCTTCGTCTACAATAGCCTGCATTCTCCGCATCCGATTCACTATGGGAGACCTCATTTTCACTTGAACCGAATTCTCTTCATCTCTAGCACTGCTGTCATGAAAGTTACAGGAGATAAATGTCTAGACGGCAATATTCACTGTGAACATGGACAGATAGGAAAAAGAAAGATCTAATACTTCAAGCTGTGTAAAAAATTTACCTCTTTGTCAAGACGCTGGAGCGAGAGAGAGAGAGCAAGGCAAAGTAAAGACAGGGAGGTTAACCAGAGATTATCTTTGGTTGGCTACCCGGCACTGGGGGGGCATGGGAATGTGATATGTTGGATAGAGAAGGATAAAAAAAAAGAGAAAAAATTCCTAAACACATACGCACGTACACACGAACTGTTTCTGTGGGCGCTGTCACGCAGCCCGCAAATGCGTTCCTAGTCTTACGCAGTGTCACAGTACAATCGTATGTCACACAGTGTAGTCACAATTTGTTAGAAAGTCCCATGTCTTTTAAGTGTCGCAGCGGATTGCGCTGATGTTCGCGTAGGCCAGTTTCCAATGACCTTGTTTTCTGTCATTGGGCGTTTGTCCAGTTTGACTAGGGTGGCTGAGAGGACTGCTCTTTGTGGGTTGAAACGATAGTACTGACAAAGAAGGTGCTCGATTGTTTCATTCCACCGGCAGAAGCCACAAAGTGGGCTGTTGGCCATTCCGATAAGGAATGAGAAGGCATTTGAAAATGCTACTCCAAGCCATAGACGGACTAGAAGGGTGCAGTCACGTTGTGGAAACTCGGGCGGAATACGGAGCTGTAAATTAGGGTCCAGGGTATGAAGGCGTGCCCTTGTGAACTCGGATGAATTCCACTGAGCTAATGTCAAGACACGGGCAAGTACGGAAAGTTTTTTTCGCTGCGTCGGCTCTCGAAAGAGGAATGGCAACGCAGTTGACACCGTCATGGGCAGATCGGGCAGCTGCGTCTGCTCGATCATTGCCATGTATGCCACAGTGACTAGGCACTCACTGATATATTATGTTGTGTCCTTCGTCAACTATGCGATGGTGGACTTCTCTTATCTCTGCGTCGAGCTGCTCATGTGATCCATGGCGCAGTGCTGAGAGTACACTCTGCAGGGCTGCCTTGGAATCACAGAAGACTGACCATGCGTGGGATGGTTCCTCCTTAATGAAATGAAGAGCCACACGCTGGGCTACCAGTTCAGCAGCTGTCGTCGATGATACATGTGACGTCTTTAGTTGTATTTTGACGGATCTTCTTGGTATCATCACAGCGGCAGCTGCGCTTGCAGATGTGACTGAACCATCGATGTAAACTTGTACGCGGCCACTGTGCACCTCATGTAAAAGTTCTAATGTGGCCTGCTTCATGGCAAATGACGGCATGTTGGCTTTCTTCATGATTCCTGGGATAGTGAGGCGTATTTCAGGTCTGTGCAGGCACCATAAAGGTGAGGATGGTCTTGCTGCAGGCATGTAGTTCGATGGCAATGAGGTACGACTGGCAGCAATTATACGACTGGAAGTTGCGTGTGGCCTTTCTGCGGGTAGAGCGGCAAGATGGTGAGAAGGTAGTCGGGCAACGTGCCGAATACGCGCCTTGAGAGCGTCGGTTGCCAAGTACGTTGATATTGGATGATCTCGAGCTATGACAATCGTTGCCGCTGTAGACGCACACCTCGGAAGACCGAGACACGTCCTTAGGGCTTGAGCTTGTAGTCCCTGGAGTACACGCAGGTTTGTTTTGCAGGTGTTACCAAGCACAGGAAGGCTGTATCTTGCGTAACCGCGGAACAAGGCGTTATAAAGCTGCAGCATCGACCTCACCGATGTGCCCCATCACTTTCCGCCGAGAAATTTGAGGAGATGTATTATTGTCACTAACCTCTTCTTTAGGTATGAAACGTGCGGGCTCCATGATAGGTCGCGGTCGATAATTACCCCTAAAAAGCGGTGTTTCCTTGCATTTGCTACTGCTTGCCCATTGACACTTACAGAGTGACGCTTCATTGCCTTCCCAGTGAATGTAACAAGGCAGCATTTCTCTGAAGACAGCTCTAAGTTCTGTTTTCGCAAGTACAGGGATGTTTACGTAGCTGCATTTTGTAGCCGTGCACGTACCTGCAATCGTGTTACAGCAGATGCCCAAATTCATATGTCGTCGGCATATATTCATACTTGAACTGTGTTGGGCAAGCTTCTGACTAGGCCAGTGGAAGCATCGCACAGCAATATAATTGTCTGCTTAGAGGACGCAAACCCCGACCGGAATGGAATATTTCCTATGATATAGACTACTAACATAAAAAAAATTGTCACTCAGTGGGCTGTACCAAAGGGCAAGACAAAGTAGCTTTCGGGCTGCAAAACAAAGCCCTCTTATTATGTAAATATTAGCTGGAAACCAGAAAACAATTGAACTAAAACAAGAACTATTTCGAATGATCCCACTTATATGTGAGAATCGAAGTTAGCCGAGCTCCTCTTTATATTTAACCATATATTAAATCAAAGGGCATGCCAACGTAACGTAATTAACATACTTGTACGTGTCAGCTGAATAAAATGTGCTACAATGTTTCTGCTAATGGATGCAATGAAGAAAACACTTCTGTGTAGCTTCGTTTATTTCAGGGCTGCAACAAAGGCGAGTTACATTTATTATATGCGACGCACGTGCCGGCTCGTAGTTCTTTTCTTTTTTTTCATTTTTCGCATCGCCATATCTATGACTGTTTGAAATTTTCCATGCGAATATGACTAACAGCATTTCGGAGGGTCCCAGGGGCTTGGTGTTATGAATGGAGACAATGCGCGGTACATACTCACCCGTTGGATTTTGTCTGATTTCTCTAGTCTCTTAGTGTCATTGCTGGTGTTGCACATTTGTGCACAATAGTGAGCAATGGCGCATTAGGTGCAGAGGCACTCTGGTGTTCGAGCTTGTCCTTTAATTTTCCTTGTAATGTAATATTGGGGAGTTACATATCAATGTTATGTTGTGTTATGTTCTATTATGTTGGGCATATGTATATATATATATATATATATATATATATATATATATATATATATATATATATATATATATATATATATATTGTGAGACGAGGTTTAGGCAGCCAGTCTCCTCTTTATTCTCTTGAGAGAGAGCCCCACCACCAGGCCCCAAAACGACGGTGATGATGAGTATGTACAGGTGAGAATATGAAGCGTATGAATAATGCTCACACTAACTTCCCGCACGCGCAAGCGGCCAGCCAGGCCGCGATTTAGCCAGGAGGGGAACGCCGAACGAATCGTTTTAGGCGCGAAACGTGAACGATCTCCGAACCACGACAACGATGGTCGGAAGAAACGTCTACGGGAGTAACGCGATAGTTCACGGGGGATGTTTGTTCGTTAATAATATAGGGTCCAAGGAAGCGGGATTCAAACTTCTCGCACAAACCGGGTGTACGAATAGGCGTCCAAAGGAGCACTTCCTCTCCAGGACGAAAGGAGACGTCGCGACGAGAGATGTCGTAACGTTGCTTGCGATCTCCCAGTTGAAAATGACAACAGAGGTTGTGTTCAGTACTACAGAAATTTCTGTTGTACAACAGGATTTTTCTGTAGTAACTACAGATTCCTGATGGAGCGACAGACTTTTCTGATGTACAACAGACATTTCTTGTTGTGACTACAGAAGTACAGTCTGTCGTATGTCTGTTGTTACAACAGAAAGCTGAAGCTCTACAACAGATTTTTGTAGTACTACAGAAAAATTTGTCATCACTACAGGCACCCTGTTGTCCCAACAGAAATGTTCCTGAAGTAACCCGAAAAACTTCTGTAGTGCTACAGAGAGCTGTTGAAATACTACAGAAACCTATTGTGGCAACAGGCCCCCAATTGTCACAACAGAAGTGTTCCTGAAGTAATGCGACCAACTTCTGTTGTACTACAGAAAAATGATGTACGACAGAAACCTATCATTGCAACAGGCCCCCAGTTGTCATAACAGAAGTGTTCCTGAAGTAATGGACAAACTTCTGTTGTACTACAGAGAGCTGTTCCACAACGGAAACCTATCGTCGCAACATGTACCCAATGATGACAACAGAAGTGCACTGAAATTGTGCGATGCGACAAGCTTCTGTTGTGCCCAGTTGAAAATGACAAGAGGAATTCCTGTCGCAACTACAGGAATTCTGTTGTACGACAGAAGTTCTTGACATTTCTTAATTGAGTGACATTTCTGACGTTACGGCAGAAATTCTGATGTCGCAGCAGAAGCATTCTGTCGCGAATGCCAATAGTTATGAAGTCGCAACAGAAACGTTTTGTCGCGACAACAAGAGTTCTGAAGTCGGAACAACAGCTTTATATCCTGACAGCGACTCCGACGTTACGACACCAATTCTGACGTCGCAGCAGAAACATTCGGTCGCGACGGCGAAGAGTTCCGAAGTCGCAACAGAAGCGCTTTCCGTCGCGGCCCTTTAAAATTGTATGTTAGTTTCGCATCGGTGGTGTGTGTACACTGTACTTTTCTCTTGCGCGGTATTCAATCGCGCTTCTCTGAAGCCGGCAATGCTGATGGCACCAACACCGGTAATAAAGTCGACGTGGCGAATAGTTATAATTGTGCCGTGACGACGCGGCACCAGCAACGCCTTACCGGCCTCCTCAAGATCGGCCGCTGATCAAAATCGTACCATCTGTGGGAATGGCTGCGTATCCGTTTCATTTTTGTTTTTTTTGGTAAGATGTGGCACACAGGCCTGTGGACTTACATGTGCTGTTACACTGACACATTAGTTAACTTCCCAGAAATATTTCACAAGCTTATGCGAAGCGGAAAAGAAGATTTGGGTTGTTCCACAAAGTTGCGTGAAAAGCTGTCTCGCTCGGGTCTCATTATTCTGGTACAGTGCTGCCGTGAGAAGCCAGTATGCTGTCAGAAAGAACTCTCATCCACGAATGTTTATGTAGCTATTTTGCATTGAACACACGAATTATATGCGCGCTCAAAAGTGTAAAGAACGAGAGACAACTGTCGAAACTAGCAGTAATAACCGTAAAAGTCAAGGTTGTCTATTTCTGAATTTCTTATTCAATATGGATATTGTACATCAAAATCGATTTTCTAGCACTCCACGATGTACCTGTCGATGGTACGAACATTCTTGCTCTTCTAGAGATGCGGCACTTGACGTGGTGGATAGGGGACCTTGGCTCTTAAAATCCAAATGTAAACATCAGCGCATCAGCACGTCGTACTATTGACATGGCCAAAATGTACACTGGAAAAGCTTGTCAGGAGTGGTGCAGTGGTAAGATGCCGGGCTCGGAATCGTGAGGTCGCAAGTTCAAATCCTAGGCAGAGACGGTATTTTTTTTTCATTTTTTTTACTTTTATATTTTTCTTTTTTGTACTAACAAATTTACATAGCCTTAAGGAGGTCTCTGTCAATATTTAATTAAATATTGATCAAGAACTACAGAACTTTCTACTACAGGACATCACACTACAAACAACAGAACTACAGACAACAGAACTACAGGCAACAGAACTACAGGCAACAGAACTACAGGCAACAGAACTACAGAAACAACGTCCCAAAATACGACAGACTGTGAAAATTTCCTGTTGTGTTTTTCAACTGGGCTAGCTGACTGACTTCTGTGTTGAAGCGAGCACGTTGACGGCGTTCCTCAAGTCTCGAGACGAACTGTTCGGGTATACTGGCCGAGGTGTTAGTTGGGGCATTGAAGAAAGCGGCGTCGATGGTGAATGTCGGTGAACGGCCGTAAACTAGGTAGAAAGGTGAGTATCCCGTAGTTCGTTGGATAGCGGTGTTGTGAGCAAAAGTCACGAAAGGTAAAAGTTTGTCCCAATTGTCGTGGTTTGGCCCGATATACATTGATATCATTTCTATTAGTGTGCGATGAAATCGCTCGGTTAAGCCATTTGTTTGTGGGTGATATGCGGATGTCGTCTTATGAACTGTGCCACAAGCTCCGAGTACTTCTGTGAGCATTGTTGACATGAAAGTCTTGCCGCGGTCGCTTAACAGTACATGAGGTGCACCATGGCGCAGCACAATGGCATCTAGAAAGAAGGTGGCAACGTCGGAGGCCAAACTAGAGCGTAGAGGAGCGGTCTCTGCGTAACGTGTGAGCTGGTCAACAGCTGTCACGACCCATCGATGACCCGCTGGCGTAATGGGCAGAGGGCTGACTAGGTCTATCCCAACGATGGCAGACGGTGTCTCGGGACATGGGATGGGCTGTAAAAGCCCAGCAGGAGGCGAAGTCGGTCGTTTCCGCCGTTGACACTGAACGCAAGAAGCGACGTACTTGGCCACAAAGGTAGACATGCCTGGCCAAAAGAAACGGCTCCTAACGCGGTGGTATGTTTTGTGGAATCCCAAATGGCCAGCAGATGGGTCGTCGTGCAAGGCTTCAAGGACTTGTGTGCGCATCGAACGTGGAAGAATAGGTACCCAGCGGTGTCAGTCGGAGTTGTATATGTAGCGGTACAGCACATTGTTGTCAAGCTTAAATATTCGCAGTTGTCGACGTAATCTGGCATTTGGTGCAGATGTAGTTCCGCACAGGCGTTGGATAATGCTGTTGCAGTAGGGGTCAGAACGTTGACACGAGGCGAGGTGAGTGAGGCGATTGGAAGATAACGTGTCAGTAACAGATAGAGGTAATAACGGTAATAACGGGAGTGACGACTTAGTCTCATCATCAAGTGGCGAGCAATGGATAGATGTACTCGAAGCTGATAGTGGCAGCGGGCAGCGAGAGAGAGCGTCGGCATCTTGATGCTTTTTCCCAGACTTGTAGACAACGTCAAAATCGTACTCTTGTAAGCGTACCACCCAGCGACCAAGTCGTCCGGACAAATTTTTGATTGACGACAACCAGCATAAGGCGTGGTGGTCAGTTATGACCGTGAAATGGCGTCCGTAAAGATATGGTCGAAATTTTTGGATCGCCCAAACTACTGCGAGACATTCCTGTTCTGTGATCGAGTAATTCGTTTCGGCAGCTGTTAGTGCGCGACTGGCATAGGCAACAACTCTCTCTCGTGAGGTGGTATCACGCTGTAATAGTACAGCGCCGATCCCGTGGCCACTAGCGTGGGTGTGCAAGCAAGTTGGTGCGTTCGCATCGAAGTGACAGAGGACAGGGTTGGTGGTTAATGCCTGCTTGAGGGCTTGAAAAGAAAGTTCGCAGTCATCTGTCCAAGGGAAAGCAGTGCCCGACGTGAGCAACTTGTGTAGCGGCGACGCCACGGCCGCGAAATGACTGATGAAGCGGCGGAAGTAGGATGCCAGGCCCATGAAACTTCTTAATTGCTTTTGATTTTCAGGGCGAGGGAAGCGAAGCACGGCAGCAACCTTTTCGGGATCTGGTCGAACGCCATCTTTGCTAATAAGATGGCCCAACACTTTGATGCTCTTGCTGGCAAAATGGCATTTCTTTGTGTTGAGTTGGAGTCCAGCGTTGGAAATGCACGTGAAAACTTCGTCCAAGCGCTCAAGGTGCTGACGAAAAGTTGTAGAAAAAATAACGATGTCATCTAAATAGCACAGACAGGTCTTCCACTTAAGGCCACGTAAAACTGTGTCGATCATGCGTTCAAATGTTGCAGGGGCATTACATAAACCGAATGGCATGACGTTGAACTCGTAAAGTCCGTCTGGTGTTGCAAACGCTGTCTTGTCCTTGTCCGCTTCGTGCATGGGGATTTGCCAGTATCCGGATCGGAGGTCTAGACTAGAGAAATATTCTGCACCCTGGAGGGAGTGAATGGCATCGTCAATTCTTGGCATCGGATATACGTCTTTGCGCGTGATCTTATTAAGGGCTCGATAATCGACGCAGAATCGTACAGAGCCGTCTTTCTTGCGAACCAGCACGACAGGAGACGACCAAGAACTAGAGGATGGCCGAATGATGTCTCTTTTGAGCATGTCATCAACGTTATCCGCAATGATTTTCCGTTCTGCGGAAGACACGCGATACGGGTGGCGGCGTACAACCGAACTGCCTTCGGTTTCGATGCGATGTACTGCGACGGAAGTGCGCCCCAGAAGCTTGGAGTGGACGTCAAATAAGGCTCTGTGTTTGTGCAGGAGTGCCAGAAGGTCTTCTTTCTGCGCAGTGGTCAAATCGGGATTTATCGCGGCCGTTAAAGCAGCGGCAGCAGTGTGATAATCAGTTGTGGTAGACAAAGGTGGTGATTCGGTGTGAAGCGGTACCAGCGAAAGAGGTTCGATCTCAGTAAAGCATGTCACAGTAGAGCCCTGGGAGAGCACAACTGGCGAAGAAGTAGGGTTATGAACAGCGACTAACGCTCTACCGTCCTGAAACCGTACTAGGCTAGGAGTAAGGCTAAGCCCACCAGGAATGCAGTAACCGCTCGGTGCAAGGAACACATCACCATTAATAATAGTGTCGGAAGTCAGAGTCAGAATATGCTCATTGCCCGCGGGAATGAAACAGTCGGTAGAAGTGACAAAACGCAGGCTATGAGCATTGACAGCGGACGAAGATTCAGTGTCCGTCATATGAATAGTTCGCTGACGGCAAGAGATGAAAGCTGAGGCGGAGGACAGGAAGTCCCAACCCAAAATCATCGCGTAAGTGCACGAAGACAGCACGACGAACTGAATGTGGTGGAGGATGCCATCAATGAAAACGCGCGCAGTGCAAACACCGGAGGGCTGAACAAGAACTTCATTAGCGCAACGAAGGGGAGGGCCATTGTACGGTGTCTTCACTTTTCGCAATCGAGAACACAAGTCAGCACTAATAACGGAAAGCGATGCACCTGTGTCAACCAAGGCTTCGATTCGGACACCTTCAACACACACCAAAAGTACATTTGACGGGCGCTCCGGAGGAGTTTCACGTTGTCCAAAAGATGCAGCTTTCCCTCCTGAAGCTGCACCATTTAGTTTTCCAGGCGGTGATCGGAGGACGAAGTAGCCGGTCGTAGAGGGGAAGAAGAGCGCCGCATCGGTGATGGAGAGCGACGACGCGGGAAACGCGATGAACCGGCAGTGTTGAAGTCCGGTGGAGATGGGGAACGTCGTGGATAATAATCGTAGTCAGAATGCCGACGTCGTGGTACAGGGCCAGAAAACTGATCCCTTTCAAAGCCGTCATAGCCACGTCTTTCATCTTGCTGACGGCGTCGGCAAAACCTGGAAATGTGGCCACGGATGCCGCAGTAGTAACAAACCGGTCGAGGTGGGCTCCATGCGTTATAAGACGGAACAGGCGATGGTCTTGCAGTGATAGGATTCAGGGACACGTGCGGTGCAGGTGCCTGTTGTGGTGGCTGCTGGGAGGGTGGCACTATAGAGGCAACCTGAGCGTACGTTGGCGTATGGATAGGGTGCGGGCTCGTGATTTGCGGGCAGGTCGCGGCAGCTAACTCTTCCCTCACGATACGGCGTAGGCCGCCACCAGGAGGCGTCAGATGGACCTCAGGAGGGTTTGACGAAGCTTGGGCGTGCAGTTCCTCACGGATGATGGAGCGAATCAAGGCACGTAGCTCGCTGTCGTTGGACGCCTTGAAATCAGAAGTGTCAGGGTGTAAGCGGAGCATATGAAGCTCATCGAGACGCTGACACGTACTGATGATGTCGGCGACGGTAGTGGGATTTAGCACTACAAGAGCATTGAATGCAGCAGTCCCAATACCCTTGAGCAGGTGGCGTACACGGTCACTCTCTGCCATCGAGGTGTTCACGCGGCGGCAGAGGGCGAGGACGTCCTCTATGTACGAAGTGTAGGACTCGCCTGAGTGCTGAACACGCTCTGCAAGCTTCTTCTTAGCGATATCGGAGCGGACAGAGGAGTTCGCGAAAATCTGGCGTAGATGGTGTTTAAAGATGCTCCAGTTGGCCAAATCGAGCTCATGATTGTAAAACCAAGTTTTCGCAACTCCGGTTAGGTAGAAGGCGACGTGAGCAAGTTTTGCTGATTCGTTCCAGTGGTTAAAGTCACTCACGCGCTCGTATAGCTCCAACCAGTCTTCAACGTCGTCACCTGGAAGCCCAGCAAATACCGGTGGATCCTTCTGAGGGGTGGTGACTGTCCAAGAAGGGGTTCCCGCAGGAGTAGGCAAGGTGGATGTCGTGGTACTGGTCTGCTGGTCTTGCGACATGGTTGAGTGCAGTTGGTAGAGGCGGCGACCCGAGCGGAGCTCCAGGGATGTAGCGTAGGTGAAGCTGGAGAGAGACCGGGAGCGAGAGGGCGAAGGAACCGGACAGCACACTCCACCACTTGTGAGACGAGGTTTAGGCAGCCAGTCTCCTCTTTATTCTCTTGAGAGAGAGCCCCACCACCAGGCCCCAAAACGGTGATGATGAGTATGTGCAGGTGAGAATATGAAGCGTATGAATAATGCTCACACTATATATATATATGTATATATACATACATACATACATACATACATACACACATACATACATACATATGTCGTTGCGCGAATGTTTGCATGCATTTTTGCCCTGTATATCAGCGAGGAAAAAAATGCAATAGTATTCACGAACCGCACATTGATGAATAGCGTTTCGACCAATAAGCTGTCAATTATTTCCTTTATTTTCACCTAATACTTAAATAGAACATTCGCCACACTACCGAAAACAAAGTGAGCACATTTTTCAAACCTGCATAATGTACCATCAAAAGAACGAATTTTTTTGGAAGGCGTTGCTCCATATCGCAAGAAATTTTTTGTTCCAGAGGTTTTTAAGAAAACCGGGGCACAAGGTGTACAGTAGGGAGAATTGTGCTGACCTGTTATTTTTAATGGGAGATCTCTTCTTTCTTGAAAAAAAAATGTCTGAATAAATTTAGTTTTGACGACTATTCCCTGAACACAATGATGAACGTTGGATCAGGTGAAACTACAAACTCCGGCGATGTTCTCAGCTTTTCTGTGTGTGTTGAAGGCAGTATACTGCATCAAAGGACGTACCCGAAATTTGATCTTCTCATGATAGCTGAGTTGTTAGGTGCTCCTGCACTTTGACAGCTGTCTAGAGTATTCATAAGCAGAGTACAGAGACGACAAAGATGAATTTACACGACAGCTGCACGTGAGGCTCTTCACTTATGCATTCTCCCTTCCCATGAAGATTCTGAGAACTAAAAATTCCCCTCCGTACCCAAAAACCCGGAACCTCACTTAAGGTCCGTTTGTCTGCTTACAGATGCACCATGTGATAGTTGTTATTGAGCAGTGCACAGTTGCATTCAAGTCAAGACGAACCTCGAGCACTGCTTATGTAAACACATGTTAGATGGTGTGACTTTCGTAGATTGGTCATGTGAATGAGTGCGTCTTAGTGAAGCGGCTTAGCGCAGTCATTGAGTCAGAATTACTGTGGCCATCTTTTTTTACTACAAAATAAGGTTTGTATGTAGCATCCTGACAGGCGGCGTCATACACTTGCTTTCTCTAAAATATTATTTTAACATTCCTTATAAAACTATATAAAGGTAACGCCGAGGGACAACGTCGAAGTGCCGAAATCAGGGTCAATTTTAGTCGCGGTAGGTTTTGAGAGGATAGATTTGAAACGGCAGACGTCTCGGGCCTTTTTCAATGCTGATCACATTTCAGTCGCAAGGTGCCGACTGAGTTCGCACTTGCAAGCGCAGCAGGAGAATTTTTTCAGTGACTTGAATAATGTGCGTAATTTAACTTGAATACTGCGATTGATTGTTTTCATAAGATTTAAACAGCGACTAGCACTACCTGTTCCTTTACATGTCAAATGACGTATGTTCCTTTATCTACCACATTTCCGCCAGCTGCTCAACATCCCGTTTCCCTGCTCTAAACTGTGTAAGCTACGGGTTCAAGCAGCCGGAAGAGTTATACAGTTTGGAGTTGCACGGTGGAAACAATGCAGTGGCACACCATAACGCCCGCACACACTAGCGAGTTCAAATAGTGAATGCCTCGGCATCTGGCTGCAGGATACGAGGATGACACTTTCCACCGCCTGAACGTGTCGTCTTTTCAGCGCTTCCCCTTCCGCGAACGCATGTGTCGGGGACTCTGCTCGTGCCGATTTGAACCGAGCAGGCAGTTGCCCGACACCTACTCCACGGAAGTGAGTTGCGCTCGCTGGCTGCCGTTGAAGAAAGCTGCTGCTGCCACGCGATGACAGCAAAGCGTCAGCTGCCTACGACAGAGACGCTACGCCCCTTTCATTTACTGTTGCTCGCGTCAGTGGCTTCCCCTTCAGAAATCAACTTTTCCTCGCCCCCTCTTCTTTTCCCCTCAAAAACTATCCACCCGTCTTTAAATCCAGTGCTGCTCTGTCGATATTGTTTTGTGGGTTACCTCGGGCACGAAGTGGAATGCGTAACCATGTGTGATACACATTTAATTAATATACGTTGTGACGAATGAGACAATACAGCTCTTTGAAAGTCGGAAACCATGCGCTATGTTTTGATTTTAAGTCATGATCTCTGTATTACAGCTCTTGCCTTTGAAACACCCAAACAGGCAAATATAATTAAAGGAGCACTTAAATCATTATGTGCACCCGCCGCAAATTTCAGAATACATGTGAAGTGCAGCTGAATCCGTACTGATAGGTTCATACTCATGGCTTGCGTAACACCAGAGGGTTTGTTGCTAATGCCAAGTGAACGCGCATGACTGGGTTGCAACCTTTTTGCTTGAGAGTGATATCTATATGCTATACTGTCAGTGTATTGAGACTTTTATATGCCGCGAGGCTTCAATAGGTATGATGAAGCAAGGCATGACCGCATCAAAATCAACGTGTCCTACTTGAACTAGTGCAAAATTCAATGGACAGACACTCCGATGTGTTCTGAGCACAACCATACTGAAGACTTGCAATATTTTCTGTTTGACAGCTGCCGCTGTGCTTGTCAGAAAGACAGTTTTGAAAGGCTGCAGTACGTTTCCAGTGCTACTCAAGTTTAGAGTTACGGCACGTTCTCAGCTCATCGCAAAACAGCATCTGCGCGTTAAGCATCACGAAAACGGTGTTGGTGTTTCTGGGGTCGACAGGCCTGAAGGAAACCGTGTGAATAATTCCAATTCGTATGTGTTTGTGACTGTGCGTGCCATTGTGCTTATTGTGTGTATATACTTTATGAGCTATTTGTGTGTTTGTGTAATTGATCACTGTGTTTAAAATAATTATTACCCAGCAGCTGAAGCAACATAACAGGCATATCAATAAATTATTTTATCTTTCTTGCTTTCTCACGTAGACACACAAACAGAATATACACCGGTAGACGTGCACGCAGATACCAAAACTTCTTACCAAGTTTTTAGAAACCCGGAGGCATCATCTAAATCCGAAGCGCTTTCACTAATGAGGTAGTTTGTTCATGGTTTGAAATGAAGATCAATGTAAGGAAACTTTGTGACGACGACCGAGGTAAGACCGCTCGCACAGAATAGAACAAGTGCTACCTTGTACAGTCACATATAGGATGATGTCATAACATGTACAAGGTAGCATGTTTGGTAGGCCTTTCCAATTTGATCAGTACGCAACTGACACTGTAATTTCATTATGTAACTCAAATAATATATTAACACCTAATTTCACCAAGTAAATTATTTTATATAAAATTTTCTGAAAGAGAAGTGAAAAGGGAAATTCGAATTCATTTACGGCACTGCTGTAAAGCTGGGCTCAGCCCTCTCTCTGCTTGATAATCGCTAAACGCTGCGTTTGTCGTAATCTCAAATTTAGGAATTCATCTCCACCTCCCTATCTTAGCCGTATACCTGTATGCTGCAGTGGGGTTGATAACAATTTTCTCTTTAATTAACCTTGCTTCACCTGTGGGTTTCTATAGAACAGATTTGACAAAGTAACAGAAGGTTAAGTGCGACATGTACTCTCGCTATCGCGGCCGCTAAGTCTAACAGGCAAATCTGGCGACTTTTACAACGTCGTCGAAAATGTTCACATAAATCTCCGCAGAGAATACTCATGTATACTCGAAGTATACATCTTCCTAAAATTCTTGGTCATGGTTTGTCATTCTAAGCAAGAAAGCACCATTTGCGAATAAAAACCGGGCAACTGCCTCCTCGATGGTGACAGAAATACTGAGAACGAAGAAGACAGTGACGATGCCATGACAAAGACGATGACGCAGCGACATAACGATGATGATGGCACGACGTGGGCACGCCATCCCACAGCTGGCGATGCAACAAGGCGATGATCGAGGTCGGAGTTTTCATAAAGGATCGCGTAGGGTTAAAAATAGGAAATCACCACCCACACAAACAAAACAACACAGTGTTGGTGACGTCACCTCCCGTGGTCGAGGATTTCAGGGTGGATTGCCTCATGCCGTCCTGGCCGGCGGCTCCTACACCCCTAATGGCTTCGTTGATTCTGCACTTGTGCAGCCACTTTGTACTTTATATTTCTGCTTATGCAAAATTGATATATTAGGCCGGTGCTAACTGCCAAGTACTCGGGAGGAATCCCCGGATGTCTATGCTCTGCTAAGCTTGCTGCCTTGACAGATCATACTGCTTTCTTTGCATGTAAGACTGGAGACTGACTCACTCTCAGACATACTGCTGAGAGGCTAACCGTTAGTGCTTTTTTATTAACACAGGTCATGCTGAAAAATAAGTGACTGAACAGCCAGCACAGGTCACACGGTCAAGAATCAGTGATTTACCGGGCTTACAATTTGTGCTGATTGCGAAATCAAAAACTGGATGGGAAATTTTTGTACTTAGCTCTTCGTGTGAGAATTTATATTGTTATTAAGTTTTCATTCACAGCAATGAAGACCTAATATGACAGTAAACGTGCCCGATCCAGTGGTTAACTATGCCCTCTTCACAAGAGGTAAACCTGGCAAAATGCTCTTACTTTATTCTAACTGTACCAATCACTATGCACACTTGCTATGCAAGGGCATCCAAGTCGCACGTCATTTATGCACACCTGGCGAACAAAACAGCATCACTGTTAACCATTCGCTGACATGCATGTTGGGGGCGTTACGCTTAAAGCTTTCTGTTTTATATTACGCCGCCCTCTTTCGAGGGAGCCGGCAGAGGTCCTCTCAGCGACGAGGTTGGATGAGAGAGAGTGGCTTCACTGCGCTGACAATCTTTCGCCAGGTCGTTCACGTGTTCTTCTTCCAGTCATGTTATGTATCTAGAACTAACTGCGATGTTTATGGGCATTAGACACTCCGCGGATGAAGCGGCATGGTACTAAGCACGTCTTACGCACCGCGTAATCCTGGCAACGACGGAAGCATTTGCATCGGTGCAATAAGTAAAAGCACCGGTGTAGTTAGCGCTTTTTTGACATGGGTATACCCTGTCGTGGGTGCACCTAAAAAAATTCGAAGTGGTCAGCTATAATCCTAAGTATCCCACTACGTAATGCTTCATAATAATATTGTGCTTCTGGCACGTAAACCCACAGGTTTTAATTTTAGTGCGTCAGAAATTTTAGCCTACTTCACACACTTTTCAAGGGCCGACTATCTAATTAGGTCTCGATGCACTTTTTTATCTATTTGTGTTTGTATATATATGTTCATTTGCATATAACCGTTCTCCTGCATACCTGGACCACTGATTATTCCATGATTGAATGGGTTGCGAATCAGGCCGCTCCTCTGAGAGAACAAAGTTCTAAACGGACCGCTGGACCAAGCTGAATGACTGAAGATATGGCAATGTGGACATATGTGGCGCTCTTCAATGAACTTTTTTAATGCCGATATGGATCACTGTGTATGCGGAAGTGGGCGTGTACCCATGTGCAGTGAAACAGTTTGACGCCGACCTGCAGCACTACGCATCTACCTTTTGTTCTGTGCTGGCCTTCAATGAACGATTTTGTTGCCAAAATGAGCCACTGGGTATGTACCAGTAGGTGTGAGTCACTCTATAATAAATCAAAGGACCACAAAAATTTCTGTAATGCTGACTGGAATCGAACCCTCGTCACATAGGTCACACAACGACAGCAACCAGACGCTTCAGAAGGCGGCGCCGCAAATTCAGTGGGTATGTGCCATTTTAATGCGTTATCATTTTTTGGGGGTACTTCACGCACTTTCATAGGGCTATCTATCTATGTTTGTATCTACGAGTATGTCTGTGTCTATGTATATTTTTATCTAACCATTTTCCAGCTTACTTGAGTCAATTGGTCGGGCCTGGTTTAATGGGTGCGCATCGGGCGGCTTTGCTGAGATAACAGGGTTCAAAACGAACCATCGGATAAGCTTCTTTCACCGAGTATGTGCCAATGTGTACATATAACCCTCTCCTCACCGAAGCTAGTTCACACCGACTAGAGTCACTGTAGATGCGGGACTAGGCAGGCGCTGCAGTTCTAAGAAACTCACTGACTCCAACTTGGAACACTGGGTACTTGTCGATAGGCTTGTGCTAGTTTTCAATGAACGTCTTTGATGCCATATTAGGTCACGGGGTATGTGCAACGCTGCACTTACGCGTCGTTTTTGGTACGGCACGAACTGATCACTTTCATTGTGTCTGGAATTCAGGTACCTCAGAACATGCAGCACATGCGATACCAAAGGTTATCCACCTTTTCTAATGATGACACTTTGCGGCGTCTTACGCCTTAGGTGCCTTGCAATGTTACATGTATTGGCGTTTTTACAGCCTCATTCATGTCCTTATTGAGCACACACCATTCTGAGATTTTATGAGATGGCCGAGGACGCGAGTTTACCTAAGCCATGACGGCAACATAAAACACTGTCCTCGACGTTCAGCTGCCGCAAGTTCAATCGCAGATAAACAGCAAGAAAATCATGCTTTTGAATGTTTCAGTTTTAAGAGTATTTTTATTGAAATAGCATAATAAAGGTCAAACATTTCAAGCTGGTACAAGTGCTTTTTTTATTACTGCGCTATTTATTGGCCACGGTAATCCAAACGAGCGCATTAGTGACTTATCCCGTAGGTAGTCCCCCTTTCTTGCACTTGGCTTACATTTTCAATTGAAGTAAAGCTATTTAGTTGAATGACTCTGACGCTCCCACTTGCTTCTGTGTGCTTGCATACGTATGCGTCTCTTTCTCTGTGTGAGTGCATTTTTCTTTTTCTTTGTATTTGTTTTTCCCCTCACCCTTTCCCCAGAGCAAAGCAAACGCCAACGTAAACTTGGGTAGTGAAGCCATACACTGGAGCCATCAATCACCCGGATCTTGTAGCGCGATAAGCTTTCTTGCGCAAGTTGGAAGTGGTTAGCTAACCACGACCACCGGATGAGTGCCCGCACATCCAGACAAACACACGCACACGCCGACACACACTTACGCACACAAACAGCCTAGCTAGTTGAACGAAACGTTTCGTTCTACACACCAATCTTGGCGTTCCCTGCTTTCGCAACACGCTACCTAATAACGCGCAGGTCAACAGCGACAGCAGGGACCCATTCATCTTTGGCAGCTCCACACTCATAGGCGGCGCACTTGAGCACGCAAGCACGCATAGCCGCGAAATACTTTGAAGCTAATATCACCGTCGAGTTAGGGTTGACTGAAGGCAAGTTTCTAGTCTTGCGAATAATAAAACGTGACGTAATAATTCAGTATGTCGCGAGCACTTAGAGGTCATATTAGTTTTCGGAATTTTACTCACCTTTATTTTTGTGGTAAAATTTCGCCAATAGTGCTTTTAACGCAACGTCTAGGGCGGCTACTTCCGAGATTATATTGAAAGGCTGCTCATCCAAGAGATAACACACAGACAAGCTGATCGCGGCGCAATTTCTTTTGTCACAGAGAAGCAGTACCGGCAGTTGTGCCAGAACTAGTCAGCAGTAAGTACTGCGTGCTCCGTACAACACAGTCCATTTGGCCCTTTTTCAATAGCTGTCTTGACCGTTAGTTAAAATTTCGTCATTTCTCAGCACGCCGAAATGAACTTAGCTTTTTCGCCTGCCCGTAACGAGACCGCAGTCTTTACTTGTGCAAATAGTAACAACGATTCACTCTGCTGGCCTTGCCAGGAGCTTCAGATAGTATCGCCAAAAATGACAATGTTTTGTTAAGCCCCATCAAAACAGTCATTACCAACTGCACCCGTAACATGACCCTCACATCGCTCTGGTTCCTTTTAACATCTTTTCCAATTTTCAGCACTGAACGGCTCTTCGCTCTTTCGAACACTCCTATTATTACGCTGTTGCACATTCGGCATTCACAAATGCACTGTTTTGCATGGTATGTCACCAGCATCTGTTGTGAAGCTTATATTGAATTGACATGAACATTTATATTACATTTTTACGCGATATTTTGCGAAACTACCTGCTCAGTTGCAAATATTCGAACTGTAACCCCCCCCCCCCCCCCGGATAGGTAAACATGACATTATTTTCAAAACACGGAAGACTTCGAACACTTGTTATGCGCTGGCGAAATCGATCTCTGTCCAGCATGTGCATTTCTTGCTCTCCCTGAATACTGCTTCAAACAAGCTGGGCTTTATTAAAGTTTCAAAGGAGATCTTTCTTGTACCTTGGTTGTATTTACCACACATATCAGAGCGATTGCACTGGCTTTGGGCGCTGCCTTTAGTTAGGCTCCTCTTCATCTTCTATGCGCGCAATGTTTACTGTCTGTTTTTAAAGACGATATCTCTCTTAGTAAGCTACCATCACTTTTCACATCGGGTACGTTGCTAGCCCCTCTCGTGGCCCGATCCGCGAGGTCGGGTAGCCTAAAGATGCCACCCGATTTATGCCACTAGGTAAGTGCTCCTGATACCGCTGGTCCCCGTGATGTTCGAAATATATGTAAAGAATGTTCCACCTTCGCCCCCCCCCCCATGGCTCGGAGTAGCGCAAGCTACTCCGAGCCATAATATATATATATATAATAAAACATGAATAACCCAGCAAGCGGATGGGAAAACAGCGCCGCGTTAGCTCAGTTGGTAACAGCATCGCACGCGTAATGCGAAGGCGTGGGATCGTATCCCTCCTGCAGCCAGGAGAGATACCGTAATCACCGTAATCTGTGAAGGTGATCGACCGGTGAAGCTGTGGTATCATCGATCATATAGACCAATGTTACGTAGCTTGAACCGGGTCCAGCGAGTCTGATCACGATGCCGTTATACATATTAATGTTGCAGTTCCTTTCGTCGCCCATCGTATCGACTTAGGTGGGTTTTGTTTTCATCGTTGCTTTTCTTTGTTTCCGACACCTGGCATAAGCTGCTTTCCGTGTAATCAGATAGCAGCTTCCGGTGCCATATGAGTCACCTGGCCCTAATGCAGCCCTACCAGACCGCCGTAACACACAGCAAAACGGGAGCGTCGGTAAAGCCGCCCAAAAATATAGGAAAATGAGTTGGGTGTAACGCAGAGTATAGATCAATTAACTCCAGGTAGAGTGAATCTGTTGAACATAGGAAATAATTGCAAGTGGTATAGTGGAGGCAAAAGCAAGGTCTCGAATAGATTGAGCGCAGTGGTAGAATGTGCCTTGAGGACTTGCAAAAAGCTTCAGAGCCAGTTAACACAGCTTTGCTTTCTTTGATGGATGAGTTTCTCGGAGTGGCATACAAGTGTGGAGGCTTATTTAATGGTGCTTACCCCCATCGCGCGGAGTACGTGTTCACGCACGCTTATACTGGACAACAACAGGAACAACTTCGCACAGCGCATTCTCGCCACGGGGTTGTGCAGCCTAAAGTAACGTTTGTTTCCTTCCCCTCCTAATTTCCTTCGCTACTTTTCTGATCCACTTCTCGCTTTCATGAAGCAAAGGAAGGAGAACCAGTCCCACTAACACCCTTCCTGATTGTATAATTTCTGATCAACACAGGCGCGAACCATGACGCAATGGTGTTTCTTTTAATCGAGGTTACAAGGAAACGACAGCGATGAAGCTTAACGCTTTCGATGTACTGAGTGAATGACCCCTCATTAGCTTGCGTTAACATGGAGCTGAAAGTCAATCAGGCTTAAGTTGAATGATTTGAACCGAGACACGCACTGTCGATGTTGTTTCAGAGAAACATGCAGAGTAAGTCTTGCGCTGTTTCGTGTTATATCGACCGGAATCAACAAGTGCAGGTACCTGCGAACAAGATTACTATATATAAAAACACTGGGTTCCTTAGGGGGGTCAAAATTTCTCCTTCTGGCGTTTTAAAACATCTTACTGTTAACAACGCTTAAATTGCTTCACCTTGGTACTAATTTATGGACAGGCTGAAGCACTGAAGAGCGTGGACTCTACCTATCAGTGCCGCTGGAGGTGCTACTGCACCCTTAAGGAACCCTTTTATTCCACCTATTTGCTTGGCAGGAGTAGCCAACTTTTCCATAATCTATGCAGACCTATGTAAGACCGGAATGAAGAAAAAAAATTTCGTTAAGATGATAATTCTCCCGGATGATCATGTAGTTGAAGATCGCTTATGATCAAAACGAATGTCAGCTGGATTGGTATACACTTTTGATTAGGTATTTAACTACTGCTTTGTAATTTTTTTTATGATGGAAGGTGTTGCTTTGTATCACATTTTATTCTTGAGAACTCCTCGTTGTTCTGTTATTGGCTATGAATAGGTGGTGCTCATGTTACTGGAAATAGTTCCTGTAGATACACCATTTCATTCATTGTAATTGATATCATATAAGAATGCAAAGCAGGAGTAGCCAAGAGGGAACACGTTCGACTGGAAATTTGCAGGCCTACAGTTAATATCTACGTCTTGTTGCATTTATTTCGTTCTATTCTTTTATAACTATATCGCAAAACACATCGATATTACTTCAGCGAATCTCCGATAGACTTGGATACTAATGAAATAAAAATGCGAGGGCACCTGGGGACTTATGAGTTGTGAATGCGAAAGAATTAATGTCCGATTGAACGCCGCAGAACGGTCCGTCGAATTTTGCACTGCGAATGATGTATTCGAGTTTTGCTGCGGGGTCTGTTATCGAGTTGTGCGAATTGCCTCGTCAGATGCTTTGATTGGCGATCCGCTTTCGGCCCCCGGTTTCTAATGACTTCTTGCTGTTTACTAGCGCGTTGCGCCGCTCTTCGTTCCGCCCGCCATGTATTGAGAGTTCACGACGTTGGCGAAATTCGCTACTTGCCTCTTCGTTGGTTTGTTTGCGTTCTTCCGCTCCCTTAATTTGTCAGCGGCGCACTAGCGTGGACGGCCACGTTTTGTTGCCGTTGAGGATGCGACCGCCGACGATGTTGATGCAGATGTCAGAGCCGGCAAGCAGCAGCAGCACCATACAGGGCTGGCTCGAGCACCGCGCGCCGTATTCTGAAAGCGATACCGAAGGTGACGTGGCTTCGCGGCGATGCCCTCTTCCCTTACGCAACACCTGGAATGCTACCTCTGCAGCTGGTGTTCCCTTTCGCCCGCTCTTCTCCTTCGAGGCGCGCCGTCACTACCAGTGGGAAATTGTGGAGGCTCACTGGCGACATGGAATCACAGCCAATGGGACTTTAGGAGCCGTTTCGTTGCTGTAGGTTACAGGCACCTGCGTTTTTGCTCAATAGGCCATTCGACACCTTCGTATCAAAAGATGTTGTTGTAAACTTTACTGTAGTTGTTTAAGTATGCGTAAGCATTATGCCACTTGCTAATCTCCCCGCAGACCAGTGTCATTATCCATCTTATGAATCTTTGTACCCCCAGTATAAAGCCTTATCAACCCTTATTGGTCATCTTCAACCTTATCGGACTCGATCCTACCCTTGGCAAGCTTTCATGGTATACATAGCTAAAGCGAGACAGACGCGGACAAAAGGTCTAGAAGGGGACACAATACGGCCCTTATAATGACTCTTATCAACCGTTATCGATTGTTATCAACCTTGTTGCCATTGATCCGATCCTTATCAACCTTTGTCGGTCGTTATCAACCTTAGCAGGATTGATCCGATACTTATCAACCCTTATCAGTGCTTATCAACTTTATCAGAATCGCTCCGACCATTATAATCCCTTATCGCTATTTTGCAATTTATCCATCCCCGTCGAACCATTATTAACCGTGGTGAGACTCATATTACCCTTCATCTCTTCTCATTATCCTTATAAACTCATTCACTGCATTATCTGGCTGGATTGCACGCTCTGAAGTGGCGCCCCAATTGAACGCGCATGCCGCGACCCCCAAAACTTCTTAGGGGCGTGGCGTGTTACGCAATAAATTTTGAGAAAAGCAGAATTTTTCTAATGTCTACAAGGTTCTAACTCGGCTGTACATGTGGTCGTAGAGGCAGCTTTTATTGCACCATCAGCAAACCTTTCAACAAAGCATTCATTGAAACTGTTCTTCTTTGGTATTTGTTTTGTACCACCCGTACAACACATTCATATGGTTCAGATATATTGAACGTCCGCAAGCGTCCTCAGCATTTGCTGGGTTGGTGTGATTGTACAATGTATTTCTGTGTGAATTCGGTAAAGGCAATGACGAAAAAAAAGGGCACGGGGAACGACACTCGTCTTCTGAGCGTGGGCTTGTACGTTCTAAATTCATCACCGCCATCAACTTACTCTGTTCTTTTTTAATTTTTTTTTGCTTCTATGGAGGGCATCGTGTGACGCGTGGTTGACGAGTATACAGAAAGACGGACGGTTTCCTGCGTGAGTCACCTAACAAGGCCTACGCATTAATGTGTAGTGTGCATTTCCTCCAAAAGCACATTCCGCTTTCAATTAGGTTTGTTAGTACGCCTAAACATTCTTTTCAATGCATGTAAAAGGATGAATACACTGTTCAGAGTGCAACTTTCTTATATTCCTCTATAAATGGTCACTGTAGCACGCATCAACGGCAAACCATAGTCGTTAGGTAGCAGTGTAGCTAATTAGGTTTTTGAGCATCACAGGTGAATCTAATTCCAACCATAGTCATAAATTGTTTGCAAATATGTGGGGACTAGACATGCAATGTCCCAACCCCAAGAAAAAATATTAATAGGGAAACCGATACAAAACTAAGCCGACATCTCTGAAAGGAAAAAGGATTTGCTAGTTTAGCGCTGTCGCTAATTCACACGAATTCCAGTGAACTGGTAGAAAGAAAGAACATTGGCGCTGCGTTGAATGCGAGGGAATAGCAAAAGAAAAGCCTAACTACAAGGAGTGAGAGATACACTAGGAGCTGCCATGGCGTTAATGACCATGGCCTTGGGACGAGAGGTAGGAAGAGAAATAGAGTTGAAGAAATTGCGAGTCCTCTCGGGAGGTGGTGCCCCAACTCTCGGAGCGTCGTTTGTGAAACTTTGTTAACCTTTTTTTTCTGCTTCTCATTAGGATAGGGCTTCGACATTAAGAGGAAGCTTTAGCTCGGGTGCTCCTATCTAAATACATGTAAAAGGAGAATTCGTTTTTCTCGGCAATCACTGCACCAAATTTGATGAGGCTTGTTGCATTTAAAAGCAAAACTTAAAATCTAGTGACTGTTTGTCTCGGATTTTCGAGTTAGGTCGTCAATATTTTACAGAAAATTGGCAAAAATCAAAAATTTTCAAGAAACGAAACTATCAAGTTTACAACTCTGTAACTCAATAACGAAAAATTATAATACAATTATGTGAATTGTATCTAATAGTACATCTAAAGCGGACAAAATTGATATGTTACACATGAATATAAAAATATTTAGTAATAGGAAAATACAACTGTTGCAGAACTCTTGTAACCAACGTAACAAATTCACGTAACATGTAAAATGACATATCGAATTTGTCCGCTTTGAATGATTTAATGGATGCCGTTTAGAGAACCGCGATATCAGGTCTCTATGCAGAGCTATGAATTTGTAAACCTCGCGCTTCTATTTTTTTCGAACGGTCGAATATTTGAAAATCTTTTTAACAATATTCAAGCCCTAAATCGAAATTCCGCTTCCAACAGTCACTAGAACTTAACTTTCTCTTTCAAATGCAACAAATTTCATTAAAATCGGTCCAGGGGTTATCTCATAAAAACGCTTTTGCCTTTTACATGCACATGAATAGGCCGCGTCGGAGTTGGGCCCGAGCTAAAGCTTCCTTTTAAGGCACCAGCGGACTTTCCATGTGTGTCGCGGCGTTCATTTGGCGAATTGCACGTATTGCAATGCATGGGTCGACTTCGTGTAGTTACAGAAAAAAAACAAGTCCGTGGAGCCGTAACTGTGATGCGCCCTCTATAGAGAGAAAGGGTGGTCTGGCGTTAGCTATTTTTTTATGTGTTCGTAATGTGCTAAACTACGTAGCAAAAATATTGCTCGGGAGGCAGGTCTGCAGGTGCGATATACAAGGTCCCATGTACAAGTTGTTAAAATATGAAAAGGTCTTCCTGGTGGCAAGCCTAGCTTATTACTCCAGTGATGAAACCGTAAGCACCAAATACACTGCAGTGATGTTAAAACAAGTAACTAATTGCAATGCGCCAGTGAAATTTATTTTCCGTCCAAATGAGAAATCTATTTTTACCGTGACCTTCGTTCGCTGGCTGCGTCGCCTTCATCTTCATCATCAGCCCATCTTATGTCCACTAGAATGACGAAGGCCTCTGCCTGCGACTTTCAATTACCCTTGTCCTGCGTCAACCGATTCCAACTTAGCATCACTTACAGCATACTTGTATTTAAGCCTCGTTGGGCTTGCGCAGAAAATTACCCATGTTTTGTAGACAACTGCGTGAATTAGTTAGTTTTTATGTAATTGAGATAGAAGATTGAGGACTTGTTTTGTTAAAAACTAATAAAGGTTGGTCCTAATATAAAGTTTGTTATATTACTCGAGAGGAACTGGTTTGCACGAAAGTATGCTGCGCTTCTATGCGAATAGGCCAATGGCATATAGCATGGCTTGTTATATTATAAGGTGTGCCAAATAGCAGATAAAACAGTATTGAATAATGATTATTTTATCTTGGTTTTTATACAGGGGATGGGCGCGGATGCGGCTGCTACATTGTCTTGTACAATGCTCAGCAATACCGAGCCCACACGTTCGGTCACTTGGCAAAAAAGCTTGGCGGAATGGTCTCAATAAAATGAACTCATTATGTGAAATTAAGATTGTTAAATGATCTAGGTATTTGGCCTGGGGCTCAATGCCGTCGAGGCGCCTTTTCTTATCCAGTCTCTCGTTTTTACATAAGCTTCATGGCGTGGGTTCGAATCCCGGCAGTGGCAGCTGCATTGTCATGGAGGAGAAATGCAAACACGTATCTGTATCATGCACTGGGTGCGCATTAAAGTACCCCAGGTGGTCGAAAATCTTCCGGAACGTGCAAGCGCGGAGTGCCTCATAATCATATAGTAAATAAACCTCCATAAATGGCGGGTAAAACTCCGCCATATTATATATGTCTATAAATGGGCATATTCCAGTCCCACAGTGTACTATTCGTGGCTGGAATGCTTCAATTTCTCATGTGTTCCATGATTAGTCATTGTAGAAGCAGCTTTTTTTTTTCAAATATCAGCGTATGCGTACTTTCGAAAAAGACAGGAGTGCTCATAGCGATGGGACACTGCCTGAAGAGGTTTACGTAATTATGGCTGCTGTAGACAATATTCGCAATGCGAAATGTTGCACACTGTTTACCTTATTTATTTCTCTTATTTTTATTCATCACATATCCTTCCAAGGCTCATTCACACTAGAAAGAGTAGTGGCAGCACAAAAATGTGGAGATTTTTTTAAATTTTATTCTGGCGCAACCCATCTCATGATGACTGTCGACGGTATTGCGATCAGGCTTGAATCAATCTGGCGATACAACGTATAACCAGCACTGAAACGCGTCATGTATGAGGCATTACTGCAGCAAAACTCCTCTCGCACGTTTCTCTGTGCTCACGCCGCGCTGTCTAGCGGCATTTCAAGAACTTCGTGCGATGTGCTATGTGCAGAATACATGATTACAACGGTATAGTGCACATGTGCATATGAGCTGCGTGTTGCCAACACCTTCACGAACGCGCGTCCACTAAAATGCATGGCATGCCGGTGCATGTGAGCGCTGAGAAACGCGTCATGTATGCGGCGTGTATTCATGGAGGAAATAACCGAAATACGAGAGGCCCTGACGTCACATTTTTGAAGCTGGAAGTTCAACGTTCCTGGTAGCCATTTCCCTTCTGCATCTACAGTGAACTCACGGAGCAGTTGGGCCTGAGCTCCGAGCTTGCATAGCGATGAGCAATCGGCCGTGTGCCATGCTGACGGGTGACAGAACGAAACTTGCGAAACTTCTGAAACAGTTTTGATGAAGCGACTGTGCCCTGAGCCCTGATTGAGTAAAATATTGTGTTGCTTGTGAAAGCTCACAGCTCACACACAGCGAAAAGATCCATAGGACAATTTTCAAGCTGTAACATCGCACCAAACACCGTTTCTCTCGTGAACGGAATGTGCTTTGGGAAATCGCATGCCTAAAGCTCTCCTTTTCTGGAAGCCGACAGCAGTGAGAGCCTGACGGGCGTGCTTGCTGTGTAAAACGTAAATGCTGGGACGCACTTGAGCGAAAAAACTGGGCATAGCAGATTTCACGATGCATCTTAACGACAATGTGTTAGCATTGGATCAATATAGTGACGCAACGTATCGCCACCTTCAAAACAAGTTTTGAATGAAGCGTGCACTACAGGGGGACTACTCCTTCACACTTACTCATACTCAGCGCCATCCAGCGACGCCGCCCCGAAGCCTTCGCATGAGATCCAAAATGCAAGGTGCACAGAGGTGTGCGAACGCTGACAAAAGCTTCATGCGGCCGCCGGGCTTCTCTCTCCCGATGCTTTCTAAACATGCTTAGCCATCTAGTGGCGCTGCAGAGAGCTACGCGTACGAACTCCGAGAGGCGCACCAGTTAGTCTGAACGCTTAGAATTGTTCCCTCGCCTGCCGCACACACAGTGGCACGTACACTGTGGCCCTAACTGGCGAGAGCTCATTTGAAAAGCAACACATGCTCAGCGCATTCCTGGCGCAGCTCACTAAAGCGACGACGTGTAGGGCTGCCCCCGCAGTGCATCTGTGCCACAACCTGCTAAAGCGTCGGGTTGATCTCCTTGAAGTCAGAAGTGATATTATTTAGGTGCTAACTGAATTACAAAACTTTTGTATACAGAAGGCGGTCCCATAGCCGAAGACTAAATCGGGAACTCCTATAGCCGTGAATGCAGAAAAGTTAAGAGGAAGCTTTAGCTCATGCCCAACTCCGACGCGGCCTATACAAATACATGTAAAAAGCAAAAACGTGTTTCTCAGATAGCCCCTGGACAGATTCTAATGAAATTTGCTGCGTTTGAAAGAGAAAGTTAAATTCTAGTGACTGTTGGAAGCGGAATTTCAATTTAGGGCTTGACTTTTCTTAAAAAGATTTTCAAATATTTGACCGTTTGGAAAGAATAGAAGCACGATGTTTACAAATTCAAAGCTCTGCATCAAAAACTGATATCGCGGTTCTGTAAACGGCATCCATTGGATCATTCAAAGCGGACAAATTCGATTGTCATTTTACATCTTACGTGAATTGGTTACGTTGGCTACAAGGGTTCTGCAAGAGTTGTATTTTCCTACTACTAAATTTTTTTTTATATTCATGTGTAACATATCAATTTTGTCTGCCTTAGATGTACTATAATAGGTAATTCACAAAATTGTATTATCATTTGTCGTTGTTGAGTTAGAGTTGTAAACTTGATAGTTTTGTATGTCGAAAATTTTTGATTTTTGCCATTTTTTAATAAAATATTGACGACCTAACTCAAAAATTTGAAAGCAACAGTCATTAGATTTTAAGTTTTGCTTTTAAATGCAACAAACCTCGTCAAATTTGGTGCAGTGATTGCCGAGAAAAACGAATTCTCATTTTACTTGTATTTAGATAGGAGCACCAGAGCTAAAGCTTCCTCTTAATTAAAGCAGCAAACAGCAGTAACCAACACAAAACGATAAAATACATTGCAGACAAAACAAAGACAAATAAAAGAAAAACAAAAAACCGCAGTAGCGAAAACAAACAATAAAATACATCACAGGCAAATAAAGAAAGAAACAAATATCATTGAATAAAGGAACCCAAAGGCAAATTAGACAGGGTAAGAAACAAAGGTAATTCAATACTCCTCGGCAGTCGTCGGATGGTTACCAGGGTGAAAAATAGTAAAAATAAACGAAAGGAAAAGGAAACGAAAACTAGTCATCTATTTTCAGCAATGTAAAACAAGCCCTGATGAGATACTTCGTCAACAAAAGGCTGCAGACAGGTAGGTATAATTGGGAGCGGTACAACAAAAAAAAAAAAGTAAAGGGACGTTATCACAATTATGGAGAAAATAACATGGGTGTCAGGAAAGCTTTCAGTTCTTTTTTGAATTTGCCAATTGATATAGAGATTTGGATTGCCGGTAGTATGGTATTTAGTCGGATTACGGTAATGTCGGCCCTTTGTTTGCCATAGTTGCTATGAATTGAAGGTAAAATAAAATAGTGATTATGTTCAAGCTTTGTCAAGTTAGCATTCGCTAGGTTGGATTGAGGAATTATGAAAAGAGGAGGCTCTTTGTTGATTTGCTTCAAAATTAATATACCTAGCTTCTATTGTAGAGCGGTGCATCCAGTCCCGCATCTACATTCACCTATGTGGGCGTGAAAGAGGTTCGTTGAAGAGCACAATGTCCGTACACATTTCGATTTGCTCAGTGAGCCAAGTTTGTCCGATGGTTGGTATCGAACTCTGGTCTCTCAGCAAAGCAGCCAAATGCTCTACACATTCGACCATTAACTACTCAGTGACCCAGATAGGCGTGAAAACGGGCATAGGCATAGATGGAAAAGTCCCGGAAAGTCCCTGAAAGTACTCTAAGAATGCTAGCGCAATAAAAATGGAGGATACGAGCACGTGCGACGGTTGGCTTCTAACCCGGTTGCCTCAATGCAGGTGCCTCATACTCTACCTATTGGAGCATAAATTACCCAGTGACCCATGTTGGGTCACTGGGTAACACAGACAGACAGACAGACAGACAGACAGACAGACAGACAGACAGACAGACAGACAGACAGACAGACAGACAGACAGACAGACAGACAGACAGACAGACAGACAGACAGACAGACAGACAGACAGACAGACAGACAGACAGACAGACAGACAGACAGACAGACAGACAGACAGACAGACAGACAGACAGACAGACAGACAGACAGACAGACAGACAGACAGACAGACAGACAGACAGACAGACAGACAGACAGACAGACAGACAGACAGACAGACAGACAGACAGACAGACAGACAGACAGACAGACAGACAGACAGACAGACAGACAGACAGACAGACAGACAGACAGACAGACAGACAGACAGACAGACAGACAGACAGACAGACAGACAGACAGACAGACAGACAGACAGACAGACAGACAGACAGACAGACAGACAGACAGACAGACAGACAGACAGACAGACAGACAGACAGACAGACAGACAGACAGACAGACAGACAGACAGACAGACAGACAGACAGACAGACAGACAGACAGACAGACAGACAGACAGACAGACAGACAGACAGACAGACAGACAGACAGACAGACAGACAGACAGACAGACAGACAGACAGACAGACAGACAGACAGACAGACAGACAGACAGACAGACAGACAGACAGACAGACAGACAGACAGACAGACAGACAGACAGACAGACAGACAGACAGACAGACAGACAGACAGACAGACAGACAGACAGACAGACAGACAGACAGACAGACAGACAGACAGACAGACAGACAGACAGACAGACAGACAGACAGACAGACAGACAGACAGACAGACAGACAGACAGACAGACAGACAGACAGACAGACAGACAGACAGACAGACAGACAGACAGACAGACAGACAGACGGACGGACGGACGGACGGACGGACGGACGGACGGACGGACGGACGGACGGACGGACGGACGGACGGACGGACGGACGGACGGACGGACGGACGGACGGACGGACGGACGGACGGACGGACGGACGGACGGACGGACGGACGGACGGACGGACGGACGGACGGACGGACGGACGGACGGACGGACGGACGGACGGACCACCAAAATTCGGAAGCTTAGAAATAATGCAAATGGAATTAGTAGGAGACGAGGTCTAATTAGATTATTGAAGTACTATAAATGAACCACGCAAGAAAGAGCGACGAGTGGCAGCTCCGCGAAGGCTATGGAATGAAAAAAATAAAACAAGGCAATAGGAAGAATAATGATCGTGATTTTTTTCTTCTTAGAAGGAATACGTTCTCGAATGTATAGAGAGCATGGCGCAAACACCCGGACAGAAGAACACAAACGACAGGACCGGCGCCACTCACAACTAAGTTTATTTAAGCAATAAGCCTGCCTTATGTAGGTCAACCAAACCGAAACACACACGAAACATTAGAAATAAAATACAGCCATCCTTTGACCACTCAGGAATCATATCTGACTTATTAGATCAAATCAGTAAACAAGAACCAAACGTGGAGCAGCACAGGAAGCAATTCATCGAGCACAGTCATCACCAAGCCACCGGGGGGAAGAAAGAGAGATAACAAGTGGCAACTACGCTTCACCAACAAACTATCCGACACGTAACACCACTCAAACGCCTAAGGACCAGTCAGTGATAAAACCCGCATGACTATGAGAATAATCACCAATGAATAACACGGAAAAATATGAAGGGGCGTCTACAGAACAGCGTCTGCATGAAATCTAAAATCTCCAAAGTTACGCACCGATAAAATTAATAAAACATGCGACCGCACGGAAAATTTAGCATATGCCAACAGTGGAATGGACAGAACAGTTGAATGATAAAGGGTCTAAAAAACAGCTTTTGCGACAAAACGAAAAAAGGCGACAAAAATCTGTAAGAGCCATTAGAACATCGGCAAAAATAAAAACTAAATAAATAAAAGGAAGACAGAAGGAAAACCTAAATGAAATCACTCTAACATAAGGCCTAAATGAAGCCTTCTAAAAAAGTAGTCTCCTTGTCACTAAACACAATGGACGGACTGCTGACGCATTTGTTTCCCTCTTTCCATAAAAAGGGCTTCCACAATCTCCCGCTCAAACCTGTCTTTTCCAAACTTCAAACATTTGCTTTTTTCGAACTAAAGGCGGCAATTAGTGCAGTCTCTGCAATTCTCTAAATGGAAGCTCCCTTCATTGTTTTGCAGATTACGACAATGTTCAATTGCACGCTCATTGCAACAACGATCTGCTTGTCCGATTTAGGTGCGACCACAGCTTAGAGGGATTTGGTACACGACACGTGCGCTGTTTTCAGTGAACTGCTTCTTATACTGAATTGAACAAACTGGGAGTTTCTCTCGTATTGTGGCACAAAGCTTAGACAACTTGCAAGGCACCGAGAAGACAACTTGAACATTATGCCTGCTCGCCACTTTTTTA
The DNA here is from genome assembly GCF_023375885.2 of Dermacentor andersoni. NCBI lineage: Eukaryota > Metazoa > Arthropoda > Arachnida > Ixodida > Ixodidae > Dermacentor > Dermacentor andersoni. The sequence goes on along the minus strand of NC_092817.1, from coordinate 102,953,235 downwards.
ATGTTGTGCGATACCTTATGAAGGTACGGAATTACCGCAGCAGAATTGCGTGAAACCTGCTCCCTGACAAGAGGCGGGAGCTTGAGTTTTTGGAGCAAACCTTCGCAGACAGCTGAAATCAGACATGGCGGGAAGCCTGCCTGTTGTAGTCTTTGCACTTGAGCGCTAAAACTACTTGACACCAAATGGAAACAAGACTTATGTAAAGCAGTTTTCAAAGAATTGGTAGCAACTGCGCGCTTTACAATCTCGGAATGGGCACTCTGAAACGGTAGCAGGCCTTTTAAAAACGCGGATTGTACATCCAACAGGTGCCTTCCTTCAGAAACACTTGCCTGGTATCCAAAAACTGGAGTTGACCACTGTTCGGATCTTTCTTGGTAAACTTGAGGCCCTGGCTGTGGTTCGAGAAGATAGCCATGGCTCTCTCAACGGTAGAATCTAATTCGTGCTCAGGGACATCCTTCAACATAACCAAGAAATCATCAAAATACCTGTAAATGGACGCTACATGAGGATCACGGAGATTGTAACTGATCTCAGGCCCTACAACAAAACTAAATATATCGCAAAGGACAGGAGCTACAGAAGAACCGATGCATATGCCTTTCTTCTGCACATAAAACTTTCCTTCAAACAAAATGGCGGTTGACTTCAGGTAGAACTCTAATATGGAAATGAAATTGTCAGCGCTTACACCTGCAGCATTACCTGCAGCTTACGCTTGCATGTTCTGTCCATTTCATTATTTGTCATATAGTTAATTTTTCGTGAGGTCACACGTTTTATTAATTTTATCGGTGAGTGACTTTAGAGATTTTAGATTTCACGTAGACGCCGTTCTGTAGACACCCTTTCTTCATGTTTTTCCGTGTTATTCGTTGGTCATTATTCTAATAGTCGTGAAAATTTTATCACCGACTGGTTCTTAGGCGTTTAAATGGTGTTATGTGTTGGATAGCTTGTTAGCGAAGAGTAGTTGGAACTTGTTATCTCTCGTTTTTCTCACCGATGGCTTGGTGATGACTGTGCTCGATGAATTGCTTCCTGTGCTGCTCCACGTGTGGGTCTTGTTTGCTTATTTGATCTATTGTGCCAGATATGATTCCTGAGTGGTCAAAGGATGGCTGTATTTTATTTCTAATGTTTCGTGTGCGTTTCGGTTTGGTTGACCTACATAAGGCAGGCTTGTTGCGGAAATAAAGTTAGTTGTGAGTGGCGCCGGTCCTGTTGTTTGTGTTCTTCTTCTGTCCTGGTGTTTGCGCCCTGCTCTTTACACATTCAAGCATGAACCAGCTAGCCCAAGCAAGAGTTTTACATGTTCTTGAAGGCCGAGGGCAGAGTGAACAGGAAGAAAGTAAGAAATTATATTTGTCTAAAAGATATGGAAGTAGTGAGAATATATGAAGGGAATAAGTGTCATTACTGAGGATTTTAACTGTCAGAAAAGGCGTATATAAGCAGAAAATAGGACAAATCATTTAGTTCAATAATTTCATGGTTCCTTCATGCAGTATGCAGCCACTACCTCCTTCATGACTCTTGCAATTAAAAGTCTACAATCATTCCATTCTACTGGTACTACCCTGTGGAGCAGAAACTTAGAGATTAACAAAAAAAAAACTCGAGAACCAGTTAAGGACCACGCAGAGGTTCATGGACCGAGATATCTTATGCGTAACGTAAAGAGGGAAGAAGAGAGCGGTGTGAGATCAGAACGCCAACGGGGATAGCCGATACTCAAGCTGACATTAGCAGAAAAAAATGGAGCTGGGCAGGCCATGTAATGCGTAGCGTAAATATCAGACAGGCCGTTAGAGTTACAGTAGGTACCAAGGGTAGGGAAGTGCAGTCGAACATGGCAGTAAGTTAGGTGGGGGGGATAAAATTAGGAAATTTGCAGCTGCAAGTTGGAATCACCTAGCGCAAGACATTTGTGACTGGAGATCGCTGGGAGGGGCTTTCGTCGTGCAGTGGACATCATAATGGGCTGATGATGATGAATGTGATGGTCGCAAGAAACCAAGCTGAAGGAAATGAGGGCGATGGGGATGCTTGGATTTTTTTCCTGTGTGAAAGAAGGCCGCATGGAAAATTAAATAAAATGAAAGTTAAATAAACGGCACGGCAAAAACAGTTACTCCCGGACTAAGCGTAAATAAAGAGTGCCTGGAGAGGTTTTATAGACAGCTGTTCTGGGAGCAAACCGAAAGCTGTCACGATGGCTGGACAACGGAGGTAATTTATTGGCAGCTTTCCCGCTCCAGGGCAGCGCCAACATAACAAATAAATATGTAATAATTGTGCAGAATCTGGTCTTCGAAACATATAGTTATGTCAGTATATAATCAAGCAATGCAAAAATAAGCACTTTCATAGGCCATCGTGGGTGTACTCCTCCTCTGGATGTCTTCTTCGTTCATAAATGGCAATCACGACCACAGCAGAAAATGTGATCCCTCTGTTTTGTATTTGTTTTTAGTATTCCACAACGATAGTAGAGACTTCTATAGAAAATATCAACAGGAGGGCCAACGCAAACCAGTTATATTCACAAAAATTCTAATTGTTTCATTGAACGCATACTTTCTTTTATACAACGAAAATAACAAATAATCCTATATAGAATGACACACTCGGGGCACACTACTGTACCATAAATTTTTACGACTTGCTTTATAGGTTAGAGCCTGATAATTACAATAAATCATACGGATAGATGGTCGATTCAAGCAGAACTGGCGGTTTCCCACATCAGGATATGACAGAGCAATTAACCGCACTTTATACCGACGCGTGAGGTTACAATTAGGTGTGAACAGGCGGAACCTGTGTATGTTTCTCAGTGTATATGCGAGCTAAAGCTTCACTTATAACGTCAAGCGAACACCGGCTCAGACGTACTATAGTACATGAGCCGCAGAACAAGGAAACATTGATTGCCAACACAATGGTCAAAACAAAGGACAAATATCTTAGGAAGGGTGGGCCTTTCGAGATTGTGCCTAAGAAATAATGCATTGGATCACGCGGTGGGAGACTCAGTATGCGGGAACACAAAAATAAAGCGAAATATGGACATAATATGTCACCATCACCCCGATTGAGCACGACCTATTGTTTGGCACTACTTGGGGTTTTATAGGTTGTTTTGCCTGTTTTAGAAGGCATAAATTTTGTAGCATACAGGACTCTTCGCAATGAAACCTTATTTCACAAGCTTGTTCAGAATCCACCCAAGGATCTTCAACGACTTGCGCAAGTTTGTGCAATGAATGAACAAATGAGTTGTCGGGTCTAACACTTGTAGTACTTTGTTGTTTACCATTCTTTTCACTGACGCTCTTACTAAATGGCAGTATTGATTCAAGTGGGCCCTTTCGAGCAGTGAAACCTTCGCAGCAGTTGCGACATGGGCATGTATGCTTCCAGACAGTGATGTCAGCACAGCGCTGTTGTGTAATCACTGAATGACTGAATTGTTGGCGTGAAAATCGATTCGTAGGCTGAATTGCACAAGCCGCAACTGCTCGCTTGCTCACAACTCGACCCACTATCTTGTCAAAGACGAATAGTAATGTCATCTTTTTAACGAATGCTGCAGCTTTGCAGTAGAAAAAGAAAGTGCTGTGAAAAGTGTATGAGCATAGCGTTTTCCTGAGTCTGTCACATAAACGTTACGAAAAATCATATTTCTACGAAGCTTGCTGCCTTTTTGAAAGCAGAGGACCACTGTTGCCTTTGACCCGAAGTAACGTAAACACAACGTTGGTACTTAGGAATAGATAATACCTTTCACATTCGAAAACATTTTCGTTTAATAATCGAAGAAAGTTAGGTAGTGCCTGGTTTGAATTTTCGTGGATATTGTTACGCGCCTTGGTGGAGGGTGCCGTTTCCCGTCCTCGCCACGAAGATCCGAAGCGGACGCACTGTCCTGCTTTCCGCCATGGCTCTCGGGGACGACACCTCGACTGCTTCTACTCATGCGACCCCGACAACACCGTACGTCACGGTTACCAATCCCTGCGATCCTCGCATTTTCTTCGGACCAGATAATGTCGACGTCGAGGGCGGGCTCGGCATGTATGAGCGTGTTAGCCGAAACAACCGCAGGGACCCTACCATTATGCTAGCGAATGCTTCCTTCTACTTGGACGGAACTCCTCGTGTCCGGTTCCGGACACACGAAAACGAGATCTCTAGCTGGGATGCTTTCAAGGAGAAGCTCAGCGACCTCTTTGGCAATCGCAGTGGTCGGCAGCTGGCTGCTAAAAAAGAGCTTGCTACCCGAGTTCAGTCTTCTATTGAATCGTACATCTCGTAGATGCAAGACGTGCTCGCTCTTTGCTGGAAAGTCGACGAGAAAATGGCCGAGGTTGACAAAGTCGGCCACGTACTCAAAGGGTTCGCGGACGACGCGTTCAACTTGTTGGTCTTCAACAATGTGTCCATTATCGACGTCATTGTCAAGGAATACCACCACTTTGAGCCCGGCAAAAGCCACCGCGTCATTGCGCAGTTCTCCCGGTTCTCTAACACGGCTGCGACATCATCTTGCGTCAACGTTACAACTTCACCGCCCTTAAATGAGCACGTCACACGTATTGTTCGTCGCTAGCTCGAGGCTACGGCTGCGACGTCACCTTGCGTCAACTTTACCGCGTCACCGCCCTTAAATGTGCACGTCACACGTATCGTTCGCCGCGAGCTCGAGGCTACAAGTCCTGTGCCGTTCCATCCACGCCAACTTGACGCCACCATTGACTATTGACCACCATAACATAGATGAAGCACTATCGCGAACTGTTCGCTTCCTGTCGGGTCATGAATTCCAGGATTATGTGCCCGGACTTAGCTGCCTTTTAATCGTCACCGATGGACTTCATAATCTTGCAATGAAGCCGAAGACAGAATTTAGCAAATTTTAAGATAATTTATTTGTCTTCCAAGACCCGAATACAAGGAAATGCATAGCAATCCATGACGTCATGAATATATATTCACACTGTAATTGCGCTAAGAAACTGACCTTCACTCTCAATCATAGTAATCAATGTCTTGTCAAGAAAAGAAAGTAACTGGAGCTCGCAAAGACATCGTCCTGCGTCGACCTTCCGGCTTCACCAGCCTTAAATTAGCACGCCAGACGTATTGTTCGCCGCGAGCTCGAGGCTACAAGTCCTGTGCCGTTCCATCCACGCCTACTTGACCACACCATTGACCAACCAGCCCCAGCGAGCTCTCTTATTCAGGCAGTTGTTCGGCAAGAATTTGTAAACGTTGGGTTTTCCTGCTGCCTGCTCTGTCTCCCGACCTGACGCCCGACCGGTGGAGAAAGCTGCGCCTCAGAGCGATCTGTATTCCCCTCCCAGATACGGCAAACCTGCCGAGTGGAGAACTCCAGACGACAAGCCCATTTGCTTCCGTTGCCTCTGCATTGGCCACGTCGCACGCCACTACCCCGCAGCTCCACCAAAATGTTACGCGAACGAAGTATTAGGAACTGGAGACTATATACAAGGTATATTTACAAAAGATAACTGCACCGCTGGCACTTCAGCCAACAGCTCGAGAGCCACAAGCGTTCGTCCTCTTCGTCGGGGCGTCCGCGTGCATCGTCCACAAGAAACACGCAATACGCATGTATCAATTTTGAGCGACTAAAACGCTAAAATGGGGAAGACTAAAACTACTATATGTGGAAATGCAAACTAGTCAGCATAAACTCATTCTAAAGAAAAAAGGAATTCAACAGAACCCATCTGACCATAGCTGTCGACGGTAATGCGTTTTCTATACAACCAATATAGTGACACAACGTCTTGGCACCATCAAAATCACCTAGGTTTCAGGCATTTACTGCAGCTTGTACTCCTTTTCCTTGTTGCCCTCAGCGCATATGGAGCATTTACGTGGCCTCCGGAATGCATGACCAGCCGGTGTATGCGAACTCTTAGAAACGCGCCACGCGGCAACCTGACTTCTCACCCTGGGCCATCTAGACTGCGCCATCTAGTAGCGCTGCTGAGAAGTCCGCGCATTGACTTCGAGACAGTACCAACCGTGGTTTCTTAGTGACTACGGTGTTGGGATTCTAAGCACGAGGCCGTGGAATCGAATCCCGACGATGGTGGCCGGGTTTCGACGGGGGCGAAATGCGAAAACACCCGTTTACTTAGATTTAGGTGCACGTTAAAGAACCGCACGTGATCCAACTTTCCAGAGTCGCCCACTACGGCATGCCTCATAATCAGAAAGTGGTTTTCGCACGTAAAAACCAATCAGTTACTTTTTTTTCTCCGAGACATGAAGCGTGGCAGGCCTGTGCCAGCGAACGCTGAGAATTGTTCTCTAGTTTGCTGCGGACACTGTGACACATATTAACTGACTCAAGTTGGCGATGGGTTTATAGAACAACGGCCCACACCCAGTGCAGCTCATTAAAGCGGTGGTTCGAAAGATGCTCAATGATAACTGGCACAGACCCAGAGCATATATGGTGCAGCCTGCTAGTGCGCCTCATTGATGCCCTTGGCATCGAAGTTTAAGGGATCCTTAGAAAAAAATATGTTGCACAAAGCTTTCTTTAGCCAAAGAAGAATAATTTCTATAATTCTGTACATGCATCGAACGGTTTTACCTAATTCTACAGCTAATTTTTGAACATGTGTATTCCACGCCATGTTATTCTGAAACTAAACGCCCAAGAATTTTGGCGGTTTTCTATCTTGCAATATTTTTCTGCGGAACATTATTGTGATATCGCCACAGAGTGGTTTGTTTATTGGTTTAAATATAACATACTTTGTTGTATTGACGTTTAGTTGCAGCCTATTTATGTGCAACCAATGAGAGTGACGGTTTAGGTAAATGCTAACTTTTTCTTCTAAGATCGGTAGTGATTTATTTGAGAAAAATACGTTTGTATCGTCTGCATACATAACGGGTTGGGGTGCAGAAGGTATAGAAGGGGTTAATTTAAATACAGTATAAATAATAAAGTTCCCAATGTTGATCTCTGTGGAACACAGTTTACAATGTTTAATCTCGGTGAGGACTGATTATTAGAATACACCTACTGGTACCTATTTGTCAGGTAATTCTTTAAGAGATAATTGACATTTCCACGTATTCCATAGCAATAAAGCTTACATAGAATGACATCATGATTTGCGCAGTCAAACGCTTTCTTCGGATCCAAAAATTATCTTATTGTATGTAAACGTTTTTCGATATTTTGTAATACTTCATGTTGATATTCAATAAGGCATGTTCAGAAGCCTTGTTTTTTACTCTTTGCATTTCTCTTTCGATCATCGACAACCCCAACGCATAGATAGGGGGCGAAACCATGCATGCACGTATGTACGCATACATACATACATACATACATACATACATACATACATACATACATACATGCATACATACATACATGCATGCATACATACATACGTATATGCATGCATACATACATACATACATGCATGCATACATACATACATACGTACATACATACATACATACATACATACATAACCCCTGGAAAGTGCATAAAGTACCTTATGAATGCTAGCGCAACAAAATAATAAGTGAAACTTACGTAACCTGTAACCTGGGGAGGTATTCTGTAAGAGTCCGTCTAGTGGACATGTTCATTTCATCTGCTGTTGAAGTTCCGGTTGGCTGGGCTGGTCTGCGCATCCGCAGCAGTGAGGTGCCACAGCCAATCAGCACTTCAGCAGCAGACGAAACGGACATGTCCACTAGGTGGACTCTTACAGAATGCCTCCCCTGCAGTCCTTGAACCATGAATGAAGTTAATATTTTATAAAATAGGCGTGCTGCGTAAAAAATTTATGAAACTACACAACCACCGTGGTTGCTTAGTGGCTGCTAAGCGTGATGGCGCGGGATCGAACCCCTGTCAAGGCAGCTGCATCGCGATGTGGGCGAAATGCGAAAGCGCCATTGCACTTACATTGAGATGCACGTCAAACAACCCCGGGTAGTCCAAATTTTCGGAGTCTCCCAGTACGGCATGCTTCACAATAAGATCCAGATTTTGGCACATAAAACCACATAATCTTTAAGAAACTAGATGAATCGAGTAAAATTAGGTGTAGTGACCTTACATTCAGTTAAAGAAATACAATTATTGAGAGCCGTGGTTTATGTAACGAAATAAACTCTTGAACGCAATAACGGAGCGCTAAAGAACACTTCCTTGCTAGTAAAATGTTTCATTTACTTAGAAATAATAGTGTCAGTATCATGCCTCTTTGGATACGCACTATAAAACTATCTTTGCGCAGGTAAAAAAGTCAAAAAGAAATATAGTTTCGAGAATTTTTTTCCTGACCTTTCTTTTTCTTACGCTTTCTTGTGACTTAGCGTGGAGGCTAAATATTATCATCGGCATATTGGGTCAGACCTGAAGTAATTGTGCGGCTGCAGTGCCGCAACATCATTTGACAGCGGGTCAACAAAGCGTTCCACACGTAATCTGCTTCCACTCGTACCAGTAGTGCAGAGATCTTTTCCGCTGCATCGAGTTTGGTACCGCTGCGACCTAATAAAACTGCGCTCAGGTGAAGACAAAGAAAACATTTTAGCTTCTGTGAGATCCGACCTTATCTACAACTGCCAGCGCCTCCCTAGCAGTGGTGCTAGGCTGCCAGTAAGTCTTTATATATTATTTCTTTTGCGTTTCTCGTCCTCACCCGGAAAACTTGATTGGTTTCCGAGGCTGTTTGACATCATCAAAGAGGCCAGGCGGCAAAAAGCTTACAGCAGCAGATATTGCGTTCAAAAAACGAAACGGAAGCAACGAGCCAAACTAGAAAGAACAAACTGCAATAAACAAAAAGAAAACACTGTGACAGAAAAAATATGAGCAGCATTTCAAACAGCCAGGTCGTTACGGCGTTCCTACAACTAGGCCTGGAGCTCGTCAGAGTTCCCCACCTATAGGACAGAACTCTGCAGAAATTTACTGACACCTTCCGTCTTCACGTGCATGCTGATAATATTTTTTTCGAGAATAAAAGACGAAGTAAACAGCCAACCGTTGGCAAAAGGCAGAGAAGAAAAAAAGCGGATACACTTCTTTCACTGATCTTCGTTTCACGGCTGAAATGGTGGCGCTGCCAGCAATATTTTTGATGCAGCAACTCATGTACATTTGTGTACGCCGGCAGCAAAACTCCTCTATAGGCAAATCAACAATCGTCATAGTCTTTATCACCACTTTCGCTATAATCGTTTTAATTATTTTGCTATTTTGTGTTCGCTGCCACGGAGGTAGTACCAGCCATCTCCAATAGCTGTTTTACGGCAGCAGACTCCAGCATATGAGTTCAAATTTTATCATCTCTGAATATCACCTTGTTTATTGCCATCCTCAGCCACCCTCGAAAATCATGACTATAGTTAATTGCTCCATAACTTGTTTCCCGGTTCGTGTGAATCAAAGAGGAATGACAACAACATTATAAAACTTTATTGGCGCTATAAACAAAGATTATTGCAAGACCTTTGATACAATTTGTCAGAAAGTTTACTGTATTCATCTTTGTATTACTTTTTGTATATTACTCAACAATTGCGTTATACGAATTAGTTTTGTATATTTCGCTTCGACTTACCTTTGAAATTGTTTTCAAGTACAGTTACCAAGGGGCAGAGCTATAGTCGGGAATCCACTGTTCAGCTTGTTAGCGCATATTGTTGGGCGTCATACGAGTGACGTGATGGTCGAAAATCTTGGACTGAGAATCAACATAAGCATATAGGTTCGGCCAGGGTCAATACGTATTCCAGATTTTCAAAGCTAAACTGCGCTTACGAAGTGTTTTCGCCATCCAAGACTTGCGGAGGGCAAAGTTTCAGTGCAAAGCGGCCTCGAAGCTCACCTCGCATCAACATCATATACCGCTGTAAGCGCACAACGCGTAATCTGGTTAACTGTAAAAATTGCCCTGTTACTGATTGCGAAATATTAGGTCTGAAAATGAAAAGGCATGTGTATATTCAGATCTTACATGCTGATTTAAGGAAACGGTTACCTAATGCGGAATTTGACCCTCATAGGCTGATAAAGCTAACAGAAAGAAATTGGACGAGCTGCTAAAATTTTGAAAATGAGCTGTAGTGGTCTCACAGGTGTGTTAAGAGTCTTCGCCATGGGTGATGGATGGAAAGAACTTTATAGAAAATCCCGCACAGTTTACTGACACGCACTCAGGTCTCCTATGAGGGCACTTCGATGCGATGCCTCGTCGCCGCCTCTCGGGCCCGCTGGACTGCTCACTCTTGTGTCCTGAGGTTAGATCTGCGCAGAGCAGCGGTCCACTTCGAAGCAAGAGTCTCCTGAGCTACTGCTACTGCCACAACATGTGCGAGAGCGTCGCTCTAGTTGCCTGACATAACTTGCAAAGATCACTCGGGTATTTCGCGAGGAAAATGTGCCGCAATCGCACCGGACTGGGGAAAGCGTGTTTCTGCAGTTGCCGCCAGACGACCGCCTCGCAACGTTTCAGTTTGGCGAGACGTGGGGGAAATATACCTGCCTGGCGACGTTTCAGTTTGGGGTGAGGTAGGGGCAATATCCGCCTACCTACCTGGTAGTTCTTGCAGATGTCGTTGTATCTGACTAAGCGTTCTAGCGTGTTTCACACCAGGAGGTCTGGACTCGAATCCGAACCGACTCTGCGCGGCGGGTCAGTTCTCACCCAGAGTGGTGTGCTACCTAGTTCAAGTTAGGGGGGCCCTCGTCGGTGGGGGTGGCGACGTGCGCTGGGAACCACATGATCGCGGTGCTATCGAAGTGCTGTCGAGAGGCTTTGCTTAGGACGTGGAGAGCTTTGGAGAAAATGTGTCCCCGCGCGTTGTTACTAACTGCGGATTGTGAGTCGCTGAAAAACTACCTCGCAGAGGGGGTCGGTAAGCGCAAGCACAATCGCAACCTCTTCTGCTGTTTCTGGGTATTTCGTGCTGACACTACACGCGTGCGTAAGCCGGGAGTTAACGTTTACGACTCCCGCCGTGAACCGGTGTTTTTCTGTGTATTCTGCCACGTCTACGAAGCGCGTAGTCCTCTTCTCACCAAAGGAACCCCGCAGTGCTTTGCCACGGACCTGGCGTCGGCCCCCTTTATGTTCGGAGTGCATGCTTCGAGGGATAGCGGCGGCGATCCGCGTATCGCTGATCTCGGGTGGAATGGCCTGTTTCTGACCGTGTTGGACGTGGCAACTGAAGCATAGTTTCATGCTCCTCTGCTTGTTTATAATGCGTTTGATCAGGCAGGTATCCGCTGTAACCTTGCCTTCGATCTGGTGCTGCAACAAAGCCACAAAGCGCAAAACGGGGAGGTGGGCTATCATCTTCCTGAAAAAAAGAAGAAATATGCGGATTCCATGCGCTGTGGGAATCGTTTAGGCGGTGCATTCATTCGTGATTGCGAAGAACGCTGTTCCTGACAATTTGCAATTATAGAGCAAGCAACTAGGTGGAGTACCTTTTCACTAGCAACCACCTTGCTGGACCTAAGCTTATGGCGCTTGATTATACGCATCCCACTTATGATGACCAAGGAATGATAACGATGGATGGGCCACGACGGTGTGGCGTCGACTGCATGACGGCGAGGCAATGATGAGACTGGACTCACGATGACTGAGCAACTACGAGTTAATGAAGGCGACTGTGTGATGACGGCGCATTGTTCGTGGATGTCTTACTGGATATACTGGAATATTGCAGTTAGTCTTCGTATTTTGTTTTCTTTGTATATTTTGAATTATGATTTAGCTTACCTACAGCATCCATCACACACAAACATGTCTTTCCCGAAGCGAATGGTGTATATGTTGCTTATGGGCTGCAGAGCAATGGACCAATGAACGGAGTGCTTACAAATGATAACAAATGACCCGGTGCATCATTGCTGGACATAGTTCTGGGTGAGTGATAGTGAGAAAAAAAAAGAAATCGGAAGGGTTAATATTTTTATATATGAACCATATATATCAACCGTTCTTCCAAGCGCCTCTGGTTTTCGCACCTCATTGAAAGCTCTCTAATCAGGTTAGAAAAATGGCTGGTTTGAAGATGACGTCTCCTGGAAGAAAGAGTTGATTCACACCTTGTTCGGCAAGCGCATAGAGAAAGAGCCCAGGGACCTGGAATTCGTAACGTAAGTCACAGCACCGGCATAACAATCGACTTCTCAAGCCCAACATTTCATGCGCTGTGGGCTCACCCCTATTTTCAGACATGCTTTTACAACATAGTTGTATTGATTTAAACCAGTGCTTTTGAGCAGTGAAACTTTCTGAGAAATTGCGATGCGCGTATCTATGCTTTTAGGCAGGTGTATGGGAGAAGAGCGTTGTGTAATTACTGAATAGAAAGCTTCTTGGCTTCAAACTTGATTCAAGGACGCTGTGATTCTACACAAAACCACTTACTCGCGTCGAGTAACAATGCGATCAATTATGCTGCCAAGGAAGATTGAACAGTTCTTTTATTGAAATGACACTGTACTGCGTCACAAGAAAAGCCTTCAGAGAAAGGTAAGCGAATGTAGCAAAGTGATAACGCTGCCACATGAAATTAGTGTGAAACTATTTTGCTATAGAGAACACTGAAAAACTTGAGAAAAGGTTGCCGTTGCAGGCCATACCTAATCAAAGTAATCAGAACCTTGATATTTAGAAAGAACTAGCCTAACGTTCGATGAGCTTTTGTTTACAGCGCTGATCTTTCGGCAGCATGTAAATGTGTAAGCATCATTCATATTCGAAGAGTTTCAAGTACCTAGCTGTTTGGCATGTTGAACCCTGTGTGTGTTATCTTCTGGAGTGATGAAAAAGTTCAATTACCTGTCACTTGAACCTTTATAAGTGTGAATGAACGCCATGTCAAATGGCACTCATTTACGTTTAGTGCCACAAAGGTGGTTACGTATGGTACGTATAGTAGACGCTAACATTATGCACATAAAGTTTAACATATTCAAAAGTTTCTAAAGCTGTCTTTTTCTTTCGCGAGAAATATGGTCAGAAAATTCCATGCAACCAGAAGTTCTTGTATTGTAATAAAAGTTTTTTATACGAAAGCATAAAATGACTGTAGCGAAAAAGCCGGCTTCCAAAGCAGCGAAACGGTAACTAAATTTCCGTTGTCTACGAAGCCGTGACTCGTGTGTGCCTCGCCGGAGCAGAGTGGGCGAAAGAGGTCATGTAATGCTGCGCTCGCGTTACAGTTGTTGTCTGAGGGGAGAGGGCGTTGCCGCGACGCCACGTCATCCTCGCTCTAGGAGTCCTGTGTTATCCCGGCGTTCTTTGTACACGCAGGTTCTCGCCGGTGTTCTATCTACGTCTCGGTAATAACTTGAAGGAAATTAATCGATGAAAAACAGAATAACTTTGAAAGAAAAAACGTTAGAGGTAGGGAGTTTCGAGCATGTGGGACCACGTTCAGAGGCCGTGTGTCTTACCCACTGAGCTATACCAGCGCCTCCAGTATAGCAGCTTGTGCTCTCTCCTTTATCAAATCATGCTACATGGACCGAAATTTTCATTACCGGTGACGTCTGAGCGGTGACGTCAAAATGACTGCTGCTTTCTCGGGTGCATCTCCATTAGGTTCTATGGCAGTCGGGAAAGGCAGCATGACGTCATGGGTCGAAGTACACAAGCCTTGCGGTTTCTTGGAGGCCTTGGGCTTACTCTGGAGTGTTCCAATTAAATACTATGGCAGTCGGGCAAAGTAGCATGACGTCACGGATCGAAGTGCACCAATCTACGAGGCGTTGGCCAAGCGTCTCAACGCGCTCGCTTGCCCGCGAGGAGTTCATAACTCGACGGACCACTCAGCAGTGTTCAATTGTATGTTAAGGCTTTCACGTTCATAACTCATAAGTGCTTAGGTGTCCTCAGATAAGTAAGGCCCATGCCTGCACTATTATAACAAATTTTGGACAAAAAGATGAGAACGCTAACGGTCGATTTTTTTATTTTATAATTTTGTACCTACTAAAACAATGTTCTCCCAGAAACCATCTGAGGATGACTGTAGACCTTACTGCTTATTGCTTAGTACTGAGACAATGCAGAGACACACCGTGTTACTGCCAAAACGCGTCATGTAACAGGTGTGTAGAGCAGCTGCGCCCCTCTCTAGCACTTCCCTCCCAGACACGTTGCGCTATCTAGCGGCGACTCCACATAGTCGAGAGGTTTCGCGTGTCTTGATATCGATTACTACAACGCTACTGTAACCGAAGAGAAGAGTCATGGCGCAAAGACGACGAAGAGGACAGCGTCGTTCTGCGTGTGAGCTGTCCGCTATTTTGATAGGAGGCTTGCATCTCATTATAAATGCAGCTCCTTAAACAGTCAGATCTTCTACTTTTTTAATACGAGAACGTTCGGACAAGATTATCTAACTGTTAATGACGCGAATTTTATTCCGCCCCGAAGCGGATAAATTTTAAAGATTTCTTTTTGTCACTGAAGAACGGCACACAAACTGTCGCACATACAGAGAGGCCGAAGTCACCATGAAAGAGGTTACTTGAAGAGTGAAAGAGGTCAGATGGAGGACCAACCGAAAAGAAAATAATGTTTCCGAATAATGCTAATTGCGGTAAAAAAAAAAAGGTTTTAGTTTCTGTGCTCGTTCGCTAGGGCACCACCGTTGTATTTTTTTCTTGATAAGAGAACTCGAGAGAACAAACGTTTGAGTTATTCTTTCCTGCATTCTTTACTCCTTTATTCCATTGCAGACCATGCTAAAGCCGAAAAAAATGAAAGAAATATAAACTTTGACTATTGCAGGACGCCAAAAATATTTCACATAAAACTCCCGTGACTTCGGTGCCGACGAGTCAACAAAGCACTCAACGCGCACGCTCCGTCAACTTGCACAGGCCTTATGGAGTTTTTTTTGTTGTTGCCGCATTTACATAGAAACCGCTGCGAGATAGCGAACCTCTGTGCTAAGATGACGCAGATGAGAGAGCAAATTTATTCATCCAAGTGCTCCTACCTCCACTAGACCGCTCGGCACCTCCATTCCAATGGTGCTAGTCTTTTATTATGTCCAATACATTATTCTTTTAATCTCTCGCCGCCTCTTCAGAAAGCGCTCAGGTGAACCTAGATGCTGTTTCCTATCATTGCAGAGGTGAGGCTGCGGAAATGTGTGTAGCAGCAAGCAGTAACCGCAAAAAGGAAAAAAAATACACAGGAAAGAGGCAATATGCTTGGGCACGCGGAAACTATGAACCAGATCTTGACGCCAAAGTGATTCCGCCGTAATTAAGATAGTCGTAAAATAGTAGTTAAGATAAAAATAGCAATTTTTATATCTAGCACACTGACAGACAAACACACAAAAAAACCGACAAGAAGCTGCTGCTCAACTTCTGAAAATAACCTGAAGTGATCCCTCAGTTGTGTTAAGTATCACCGTTGCAGATGAACGTTAATACAAAAGATATGACCTATAAGCGAGCCAAAGAAGCACCGAATAGCGAGGTCGAGGTTCGCCTCCCTTCAAAAGAGTAAACCGACAACAATAGGAAACAAAGTAAATGCTAATCACATTTTTAAAGCGTTGGCATTTTTAGGGCACCTCACGCAATTCCCGGGGGCTATCTATGTTTGTCTATAACTGTTCTCCCACGTTCGTGGATCACTCAGTTATTAACGGTCGAATGAGTAGCGCACCAGACTGCTGTGCTGAAGAAACATGGTTCGAAACCAATTACAATACCAGGGCTCGATAACGTTATACAGCCACGTAAAAAAATCCAGTGCCCTTCCACTCTGTGAAGAAGGATGAGCAGCGGAGCTGTGAATGTGAGCTCCTTAATGGCGAATTGCACCTCCGCCGTGGGTCGGACAGGTATTGCACCAGCTTTAGGATCGGACCACTTATGGGGAGTGCATAACACTTGCTCCACCTCCACGGCGGGTTGGCCCGGCATTGCACTATTTTTGAAATCGGCTCATGCATCGTGAGGCTTATAGCGCGTGAAAAAGACAACGACGAAAGTGAGACGTGACACACACAGGCGCTAACTTGCAACAATAGTTATTTCGAACAAGGGACCCATACATATATACGACTTTTTCGCGTACATCATACATGCGCTGTTTGCAAGAAACCCTTACGCACCATTGCGGAGGTACGATAACTCTTTGCGGGAAAGTGTGGGAAGAAATACGTGGGGCAAAGCGGATGGGGCAAAGCGGAAGGTGCCTCAACGAGCGTTTAAAGGAACACCGGTATAATGTAGCAGAAAAGCGGGGTGGGTTCCTTGACGCCCACTGTAGGCATTGCAGGTGCACTGTTGCCGGGGTGGATGATAGTGACCACTCGACGTGTGCTCCAGCATATAGAGACTGCTCCATTGTGGGAAGAGCCCGAGGTAGGATAACTCGCGAAATTATAGAAGCAGAAATGATTGATAGGCCTGAGGATAACTGTGTGTCTAAACCATCGATTGCCCTTTCCCGTAAAGAGTTATCGTACCTGCGCAATGGTGTGTAAGGGTTTTTTTGCAAACAGTGCATGTATGATGTACGCGAAAAAGTTGTATATAATGTATGGGTCCCTTGCTCGAAATAAAGATTGTTGCAAGTTAGCGCCTGTGTGTGTCACGTCTCACTTTCGTCCTTGTCTTTTTCACGCGCTATAAGCCTCACGATGTCTTACCAACAAGCCCAAATCACTGCTTTACGGCTCATGCATGGGGAGTGCTTAACGCCTGCTTCACGCTCCGCCAGGGGTCGGCACGGTATTGCGCTATATTCGAGATCGGCCCGCGTATGGGGAGTGCTTGACGCTTGCTTCACCTCCGCGGCGGGTCGGCCCGGTATTGCACCGGCCAACTTCGGTATCGGCCCACGTATGAGGAGTGCTTAAAAGCTGCTCCACCTCCACCGCGGGCCGGCATGGCATTGCTCTGTCCTGAGGATCGGCCAAGGTATGACAGAGTTCTGAGCGGTCGCAGGGCATGGCTGGAACTCAAGCTTAAGCAGTTCTGCTGTTAAAAAGGTTATTATACACAATAGCAGCAGGTACCGACAGCCAGTGCCTGAGCGCCAGCCATCTTCTATACCTTCGGCTATTCAGAAAAAAAATTCAGTTTTGTTCGGCATGTTAATGGATCTTTAACGCGCACGCGTCACTTTGCCGCGGTAAGTCTTCGTGGCTTCGGGACGTCGCGGGACAAATAGGTGAAGTGGTCACAGCGCGAGAACGTTTGACCAATAGCAGAGGGTTATAGGCCTAAAGGCGCCGAATCAGAAATAATTATTTTTGATTTGTTCGGTCTAGTCATGCATAATCAGTATTCATGCATCATGTCAGATGGAGAGCTATCGCTGTTTTAAGGTTGTCGCGCGACAGGCAGGTGAAGTGGGGGTGGACCGAAAAATTTTGTCCAGCCGTAGAGGGTTGATTGCAGAATTGGAATAAAAAAAAGCTCGGAATAGCTCTACCACATAGCGCCCAAGGTTTGCTAAATGATCCGGGTGCTTTAGCTGACTGCGCCACAAATGCAATGGGCATGTGCCACTTTTTCATGAACGTATCTCATGCCGAGACTTTAGCTATCTGCGCCAACTTGGGTAACTGAGTCTGCGCAACTGAGTTTACGTCCACCGAGTGCGCAAATCTCAGCGTTCGCAGGCACCACTTCGCTACGATTGTCGTCTAGGGAGATGCACTAAGGACCAATAACTCAAAACTAGGCTCGCCCCCAATCAGCGTTCGGAGACATGTACCTCAGAGTAGCCTATATCATACATTGTACATTATTACAGCGTGAAAATACGATTTCCTATCACACAATCATTTATTCCATAAATATGTCCACTAAAATTCTAGATTCTCGACTAAGCTCAAATTTAACATTCATGGTCATTAATAATCATTTCCTCGCTTCAGAAGAGGCTCTAGAACATCGAAAATGTGCTGACTGCGGTATAGTTTTTGCTACAATCTCTCAGTGGACCAAATTCGCCGAGGACAGCCAAGCAAGCGCTTACAAAATTTTCCTTCTATTATTTATATATAGCGGTCACCAGAATGAAACGTCTCCAGTAATTCAGTATATCTGCATCTGCTCATGCAGAACATTGAAAGCCACACCGAGTAGCAAAATACTAGGGTCAGTGCAGGCACGAAGTGAACATTGGAATGAGCGCCTTAACTGTTGAATCCACTGTTCCTTGCAAACATTGCTCGTGCTATCGACAATGCTATGCCCAGCGACGTGCTTTATATAACTGCATTTTGACCCGCAATGGAGAACAAGTGAGCTCCCCTTATACTGAAACGTTTCTCTTACAGAACTGCCGGTATACGAAAGGCCACATTGCATAAATAAGCAATAAATTTGTCAAATATTGCGCGTGCCACTAACGGAGAAATAGGATGAATTTCTCGTTGATCGTTTGGAATACTACTACATTCAGCTCTCTTTGATTATCACGACAACCCGTCCTCTTTACAGAGTTCCACATAGCACTGCTGTATCCCTATCACCGCTTTCATTTTCTCCTCGCGTTGAGCGATCAGTTTGAGAGTTAAGCGTTTATGCCTGAACATGGGCCTGAAAGCAATCATTGAGAAGTAACCACCAACTAATAATACCAATGCTTCTGTACCTTTTCCCAGCGCTTCTTCTGAACGGCCTAGTGAATTAAACCACTGCCCTATATAATGTAATTCTAGTTGATAATATTCTGCTTATTTAAGGTGGACGGAGGCAGCGCAAGGTATCAACAGCGTCATAGCAATAACAGGCCTCATCACATTATTCAACAAAGCTAATCATGTGTCCCCAGAAGCAAATGAATTCAGTTGCGACACCAACAACAGACCTACTTGGAAACTATCGCTTGAATTTTACAATGCTCTTTGGATGGCTCCAAACCATTTTCATTTCTTAACACGCTCAAGCTTGTTTTAAAAACGTTCACCCATTTTTCTTTGACGCATACGCACTCAGACGATAGTTCACCTCTGTTCACAAGCACAAAACTAGGCGAATGTGTTCATTGCGCCTGTGACCAGCTTATGTTCTACTGAAGCGGCAAGCGTTGCCGGCATTAGCTTATATTTACGCAGGCTTATGTGCGCACACACCAAGAGCTCCCGTGGAGGCGCGCTTTCAGTATGCAGCACGTTGTTTACGCTAATGATTTACGAATAAGTTCCGAGAGGTTGGCGCGCCCTTATTTCTCTCGTAGTGTGCACGTCAAAGTGGAGAGCTCACAGACTTGCATGCACCGTCATCGTGAGAGAAGAGCTATAGGTGCAAACGAGACGACGTAGCGGGGCCATATATAAAGAGGTGCGTACCGTTCACTTTCATCACGGCTCTTTAAGCCCATTAGGTGGAAGTGCTCCTTCTTTTTTTAGAACATGACCGCGTATATCTGCACATATATAAAGATATCCCACCCAGTTCAGCGTTTTCGTTTGCATGATGGGAGCAGTACTCAGTGAAGGTCTCTTCTTATCGTATGTATGTAGAAACCTGTCCGAATATACCGGGCCAGCTGAACTTTACGAACAAAATTTGTCTCTGTAATTTTTAGGATGTGCCCCTGGCTGGAACTGCTTTTTCGACCTTGATATTGTCGTGAGTTAGCCACTTCTTTATATTTGTGCTGGGTTCTGGCATCCCTTACTGAATGCCCCATGTAGGAGCTTGTGAGATATTTCACAAATAAAAAAATTGATACAACAATTATGAGCCTCCAGTAAGTTGCTGGAAGGTCTCACTCTACAGCAAAGTACGACTCAATCAGTGGCTGTGTTTTATGCTTAACTAGACCAATATTCATGTTTCTCGTCACGTTCAGTACACTAAGCGCTATATTTCTGTATTCGAGTTCTTTTTTTCTTTTCAACGTTTGACGGAAAACATCATATAGCTCAATTGTAATCCAACTTAGTTATATACGATGTCGTTATTATTCCCTTGTCATTTATATATTGGTATGGTTGCCATCAGCAGTGCAGTGAATAATGGCCCCTAGTTTATCTATGGTATACGTAAGTGCACAGAGAAGCTATAGGGTACAGAAATGTGAAAAGCGCGTTTCTCAAACACATACATAAGTCATTGGCAATTTTTTCTCCCCACGGTTCCATTGAGCCGCGAGCATTATCCTCTCTATCGGAGGTGACACGGATTGTTACCCACTGCTAGCTCGCTCACCTGAAATAAAAGATATTTGAAAGCTACACGGCAGGAAGCTCAATGGCAAGGAATAAAAGAAGCGCGAGGTAGAAGCCGAGGAAGGCCGCGAAGCCAGAATGGAGACAGATCATGGAACAGGCGCCGAGAAATGGCCCCCGGGGAGCACTGCAGGTTAGAGAAGTATGGGAAATGTTTTTCCTCAGTCCGCAGGGATTCTTTGGTTCCTCCTGAGCGCGCACACTTTGCAAGCCAAACGGCGTCAAGCGGGTCCATGAGCGTCTCGCACGTAAAGGCAGCTGGAACGGATGTGCTTGCGCTTTTCGTTATACGATGCAGCACTTCGTCTTTAGTTTTGCCTGAGGCGCTTGCGCATATGGCTCGTTGATTCGCATTCTTCGTGAACGCTGAAATAAAAGAACAGGTTCATCTTCTTTTGTGGGATTTTAGTACTGCCATTTCTCTACAGTTCTTTCTTACCGTGTCGACTGCGAATTATCTGAGCGGGAAGCTCCAACATGCTTGCATTCACGGCACAGGGCACAATGTAGAATTTCGGTTGTTCCATTTATGAGATTTAACCAGGTAAAAATTAAAGCAACATCACGTGCTGAGGCATAGCAGAGACGTCCTTGTGGTGGGGAAAACACCACCCCAATCTTCACGATAACTCTATTTCGCACGAAGGTTCTTTTCGTGCTTGGTTGGAACGTCTTGTTACTTATGTATTTCGGAGAATTAAAAGAAAGCTATTTCGTAATGAGGTACTCAAATTGTTTTGGTTACCTTTTATATATTGTTAGCTTACCTACTGAGGCAAACCCCTTGAAACTGCACATGACTTCGGACTTAGCAGCCATTTTATAACGATTCCCAATCTTTGCCTACTTCAGCCATTTTGAGTCTGTCTGTCTGTCTGTCTGTCTGTCTGTCTGTCTGTCTGTCTGTCTGTCTGTCTGTCTGTCTGTCTGTCTGTCTGTCTGTCTGTCTGTCTGTCTGTCTGTCTGTCTGTCTGTCTGTCTGTCTGTCTGTCTGTCTGTCTGTCTGTCTGTCTGTCTGTCTGTCTGTCTGTCTGTCTGTCTGTCTGTCTGTCTGTCTGTCTGTCTGTCTGTCTGTCTGTCTGTCTGTCTGTCTGTCTGTCTGTCTGTCTGTCTGTCTGTCTGTCTGTCTGTCTGTCTGTCTGTCTGTCTGTCTGTCTGTCTGTCTGTCTGTCTGTCTGTCTGTCTGTCTGTCTGTCTGTCTGTCTGTCTGTCTGTCTGTCTGTCTGTCTGTCTGTCTGTCTGTCTGTCTGTCTGTCTGTCTGTCTGTCTGTCTGTCTGTCTGTCTGTCTGTCTGTCTGTCTGTCTGTCTGTCTGTCTGTCTGTCTGTCTGTCTGTCTGTCTGTCTGTCTGTCTGTCTGTCTGTCTGTCTGTCTGTCTGTCTGTCTGTCTGTCTGTCTGTCTGTCTGTCTGTCTGTCTGTCTGTCTGTCTGTCTGTCTGTCTGTCTGTCTGTCTGTCTGTCTGTCTGTCTGTCTGTCTGTCTGTCTGTCTGTCTGTCTGTCTGTCTGTCTGTCTGTCTGTCTGTCTGTCTGTCTGTCTGTCTGTCTGTCTGTCTGTCTGTCTGTCTGTCTGTCTGTCTGTCTGTCTGTCTGTCTGTCTGTCTGTCTGTCTGTCTGTCTGTCTGTCTGTCTGTCTGTCTGTCTGTCTGTCTGTCTGTCTGTCTGTCTGTCTGTCTGTCTGTCTGTCTGTCTGTCTGTCTGTCTGTCTGTCTGTCTGTCTGTCTGTCTGTCTGTCTGTCTGTCTGTCTGTCTGTCTGTCTGTCTGTCTGTCTGTCTGTCTGTCTGTCTGTCTGTCTGTCTGTCTGTCTGTCTGTCTGTCTGTCTGTCTGTCTGTCTGTCTGTCTGTCTGTCTGTCTGTCTGTCTGTCTGTCTGTCTGTCTGTCTGTCTGTCTGTCTGTCTGTCTGTCTGTCTGTCTGTCTGTCTGTCTGTCTGTCTGTCTGTCTGTCTGTCTGTCTGTCTGTCTGTCTGTCTGTCTGTCTGTCTGTCTGTCTGTCTGTCTGTCTGTCTGTCTGTCTGTCTGTCTGTCTGTCTGTCTGTCTGTCTGTCTGTCTGTCTGTCTGTCTGTCTGTCTGTCTGTCTGTCTGTCTGTCTGTCTGTCTGTCTGTCTGTCTGTCTGTCTGTCTGTCTGTCTGTCTGTCTGTCTGTCTGTCTGTCTGTCTGTCTGTCTGTCTGTCTGTCTGTCTGTCTGTCTGTCTGTCTGTCTGTCTGTCTGTCTGTCTGTCTGTCTGTCTGTCTGTCTGTCTGTCTGTCTGTCTGTCTGTCTGTCTGTCTGTCTGTCTGTCTGTCTGTCTGTCTGTCTGTCTGTCTGTCTGTCTGTCTGTCTGTCTGTCTGTCTGTCTGTCTGTCTGTCTGTCTGTCTGTCTGTCTGTCTGTCTGTCTGTCTGTCTGTCTGTCCGTCGGTCCGTCCGTCCGTCCGTCCGTCCGTCCGTCCGTCCGTGCAGCCGCTTAAGCTGGCACAGTGGCCCAAGATGCCGACCAGCTTAGGCCGCTAGCGTTAGGCTCTTTATATTGCCTTCCGGGTTGTTTCATCGTAGTCATTTCAGTTTCATGATCTGACTTTTGTCATGCCTTTGTCGTCACTTCTTTCACGCAGATATAGTGGCCTAAGTTGTCTAATAACTAGGGCGGCTTCGTATGCGCATGTAGTCTTGATGTAATTGTGGTCATCCCATCGTCATCATACGAGCTTTGTAATCCAACTGTCGTCATGTCGTCGTATTCATGCCATCGTCGTCATCGAACGTCACGCATTCGTTGTCGCACTGCTATCGGGATGTGCTTGTGGTCGTTTCATCGTGGTCGCTCCAGCTTTGTCATTATACAGTATTCTTCATTTCATCGTCCATATACAGTTTTCGTGCCATCGTCATGATTGTGTCGTCATGCAGTCGTGGTAATGCATTTGTTGTCATACCGTTATAGTGAGGCTGCCGCGTTGTCTCCTTCGTCGTTACACCGTTGTCGTCCCACATTCGTTGTCATACCATTGTCTTCATGCCATCCACTCGTCTTACCATCTTCATCATTTCACGGACGTTAATCTCACTACGCAATTAGGTCGTAATTAAGTTGTCAATAAATTGTGCTTAAGCCGCCGTTGTAATGCGATCTTTATCACTGCGTCATCGTCGGACAGTTTGTAGCATGCACTCGTTGTCATGGCGTTGTGGCTGTGTCACCATGATCATTCCAGTTTCGTTATCTGTTGATTTTCATGATGTCGTCGTCATGCCATCGTCGTCATACCAATGTCCTCATGTTGTGGTCATGCTGCCTTCGTTGTACAAACGTCATCATTTAAAGAATCGTCATCTCATTGAGATCTGGCCGTCATCGTCATACCACTTTGGTCGTTCCATCGACGTCATTCTTCCTCCGTCATTCCATCGTCGTCACTACGCCGGCGTCACACAGCCGTAGTCATTCCGATATGCTCATGGGGGACTTTGGCAAGCGAGTACCACGACAAAGGTGGACGATACCAGATAATGTCGCATATAACCTAAGCAACAGAAGTCTCAGTATGCCTAGTACAGATGGTATAAATGGCTTCAGAAAAATTGTGTGTTGCTACATAGCTCGAATACTAATCACATTAGTATGGATAGTCCTCGTGAGATGAGTTCTGAGGAAATGTATTTGTCTGATAATTATCAACGCGTTAATCTTCTCGCTTTGCTTATTGAAATCTGTTTACCATCTCCATGCGATTTCTCGCCGCCACACTTTCATTTGCGGTGCCTGAGTTTACGCTTGAATACGCTCACAGTACGCTGTTAGGAACGGCCTGCAGAGGTGCTGACACGAAAAGTTTTCTCAGCCAGCTGCAGCTGCCAGCGCGGCGAACTTCCCCGAAGCGACCATCGAAGCCTTCACCCCCTGCCGCGGTGACTCATTTCGTAGGGACAACGATGTGCCGTGTCAGCATCCCCTTGGTGCCGCTATGACTAAACGCGGTCGGGGGGCCAAGCATTGTTCGTGGATACACCGTGTCCGCTGTTTGAAGCAGGGCAGCCCCTGGAAGATATTTTGCGCGGCCTTCTCACGGGGCTTAGAAGTCATGGACGGACATGGTGGCCATTGTCTGCGGGTTCAACACTGGGATGAAGAGGTGCCTGCCCGGGCCAAGCCCCGTGTCTCCAAGAACCCACTCACCACGGCGCGGTCAGCAAAACCTGCGTGGAAGTGTGTGTAACCCTCCCCCTAAAAGGCGAGTCCACTACGATGACGTTGGACGCTACAAATTGGCGGCGAACTGCCGTTTTTCCCTCACCTAGGGATCTAGGGAGGACAGAGTGTTTATAAGCAGCTGTTGTGCGGCTGCTGAGTGTGCTTTCTCTCACAGTCATGCTAGACTGATGAACTGCCACGTTCTTATTTAGATACTGTAAGTAAACTCATATTCCTTTTTCTCGATGACAACCAGTCCTTCCCTTCAACAACGTCCTCAGCTGAATAATTTGGACGACGGCATGGGCCAGCTACCATCTATTTCACGCCCTACTCCAAACATGACAACTGTTTGCCAGCGGTGGGATTGACCTCTCAAACTTTACAACGCCCATCCCGTCTCCTAACTACCCGGCAATTTGCCCTGCTGCCAAAGTACACATTTAATTTCCAATTTAGTTTGTTGCAATGTCTATAAAAAGAAAAAAAAGACAAAATGTTTGCCCTGTTGGCATATCTTTACCCTATGGAAGAGCTATAGCATTGCTGAATAATTATGAAGCCATCGGTAATGATGTTTTCTTCCTGAACACTTTTCCAATTCACTCTAACTAGAAATGTCTTAGATGCGTTCTTTCAATAGCTGTCCAACATCTCTTGGTATTTTTGTTCGTCCCGAAGAAGTCGATGAAAGTTTAGTTTAATTTACAATATTTATCAAGCCCTTTATTTCATGAGTACTTGTCCAGCATTTCATCATTGAAATAAAATGGCCTGGTGCTCACCCTTCCGCCTCACGTAGCCTCTTATCCATCAAGAAAAGGAGATAAAAAGGAAACAGCCGAATGCAGGGCTATTAAATCAAAAGGTTACGGTTCGCATTACTACCGCTGAGCACACAGGGGTCTCCGAAAGATGAGCCGACAGGAATTTCATGACCAGAAGCGAAGTCCTTGTGTGATCAGCAAGCAACTCATGCGAGGAGAGAGAGATAGGAAAGGCAGGGAGGTTAGCCAGATGTGTGTAGCGGTTTTGCTACCCTGCGTTGGGCCAGGTGAAGTACCACTGTAAAGAGGACAAATCGCGATAAAAGAAGCGGATAACACATTTCCGTGATATTGGTGAGCGGGTGTTGAAGAAATATTAAACGCTAGGGTAATACGAGTAAGCCCGCAGTTTTGCCCGCCAGGTGAAGCATTGATAGGCATATTAAAGTATTAGGCCATTATGCGAAATATGGTTTGTAGTTTTATAGGCCACACAGATTACAGCAAACATTGGCTTACGAACTTAACAACCATAATGTCACGCGCGCACTGGCGACTATGAACAGAGATGGCCGCAAGTACTCGCTGTCAGAATTCTAGCTGCATAAGAAGCGCCGGCAGTAGGAATGCTTCCTGCTGCCACTCGCTCGCTATTACAGGTGCGTCGTGCCTTCGAAACGCAGATTACACCACTTCCAGACTACGCGTGCGGAAATACAAAGCACATGAATCCACAAGCAATCTTGGCTCAACCCTAGCTTTTACATCTACTGCAGATGACCTCCACCATACAGCTCGTGGCCCGCGCCCTATTTCACCTTGTGGACAGCCACGCACAGCCTGAGCCGGGTTAAGACAGGCGCTAAATTATGTGACCTTCAAGATTGGGTGCGCATAAATATGGCGCGCGTCAGACCACCATTCTTTCCGGTTCACCTTCGCACGCTTTTCCTGGCTCTCGCAGCATACGGGCGGCATGCTGCTCATTCTGCTCGCCCTTGTGCGAGTAGGCGGCGACGAAAATTTGCCAGGGTTGTGTGTATTCTTTATTTATTTATTTATTTATCTATTTTTTTTATTTATTTATTTATTTATTACAAATACCTGCAGCGCCTGAGTTGGGCATTATCGTAGGGGGGTTAATTACAAACGCAGAGGTCAAACATTGAACTTCGCGAAAAACGGCATCATATCAGCTATGGTATTAAAAATAGAATCATCGTAATTAGTATAGAAAGACAGCACATCCTACACAAACAACATCGGATTATAAAATTAGTTACGCAATGCATACAATTCAATACAATAATTTCTAATCATAATGAAGAGAAGACGAATTACTTGGCCATAATATAGGGAAACACCTGGAAACCGTAACGCTAGCGCAACCAATTCCACAAATTATTTGATATACTTAAAGAAAGGTCTCCCTAATTCCTTAAGTTCCATGTTCCTTCTATTATTTATGCTGTGGAGTCAAAATCGTGTACGGAAAGTTTCAGCTGTGGACAGCCGCTACCAGCGTGCTACTGCAACTCCAAGCCAATAGAATATTCTCACGCTGCATCTGCTCCGCGTGCATAATATTGCTAGGGGCCGATCACAACACATGTAGGCGTAATTAGTCCCACGGTGTGATTCTCGACCCAGAAGTCTCTCCCAAACTAAATCAGCGTTCCACATTACGAAGAGCATGGTATTAAATATAAAGCACTCGATGCTTGCGAGACTAGGTGACACTAGAGTGAGCCGACGACAGAACAGAGCTGTCATGTCGTCTATTGCAAGAAAAATGAGATCTATAAATTTGAAGAAATTGCACAGTAACAAAGTTGGCGTTGCCTTATATCTGTTCGTTTGTTTTCTAAAGATTTTTTTCTATTAATAGGGTTCCAACTCGTTCCCATAATTATCTTATGGTATCGTACATGCCAAGCATTCTTCTGTACACAAGAGAGAGGCTTACAGTGCCTTATCAGGGTGATTCAGTGAGGAGTCCAACCGAAAAAGACTGCGTACTATGATCCAGTGAAATAAAGCGGGCCGTCTACGGGACGGAATACAAATAACGAGATCACCCAAGCGATGTGAAGAGGCGAGTCAAGCGGTGAAAAACGAAAGAAAAAATGGTACTTACGAGTGCCGGTTCATTTTATAAGTTTTGTAGCCTGTAGATGAAAACCGGCAGATCCCACGCCGTATGGGAGTCGCTGTTACGCGAAGCAGTGTGTGGGTAGCCTACCAACATAGAAAGAGCAGCGGCTTCAGACGGGACACAAAGGAGGGACCACATACACTCTGCGCAGTCAGCGCAGTGTGTGTGTGGTTCATACTTTGTGTACCGTCTTGATGCGCGGCTCTTTTATGATAATGAACCAGCTAGTTCGTCAGTCAATCCTTGCTGGTCTATCAAGTTAACGAAATGGCGATGAGAGCACCAATACGCATAGGCGGCTCTTTCATGACCTACATCACATGCATGTCATGACATTCCTGTCATGACCTATCATTTATATCCGTCATAAACTCTTGTCATACTATGCCATTCGTACATACCAAGACGTCGGTGGATGTTTCGTGACCTACGTGATACGCATGTCATGATATTCATCTCATGACCGATCATTTATGTTCCTCATACACTCTTTACATACTGTGGCAGTTTTGGTGCCTACCACATTAGCGAAACGACCATGAGAGCATTAGGATATCTGCGACTGTTTCATGACCTACATGACACACACATCATGACATTCACCTCATGACCGATCATTTATGCTCCTCATGCACTCTTGTCGTACTATGCCAATTTTGGTACCTCCTTAGTGAACGGAACGACCATGAGAGCACCAAGCTGAAGACAGTTGTTCCATCCCCTACATGACACACACGTCATGAGATTCATGTTATGACCTATCATTTATGTTCGTCACACACTCTTGTCATACTATACCAATTTTGGTACATACCAAGTTAACGAAACGACCACGAGAGCGTCCAGACGCGGGTGGCTAAATATATACTCTTAAAGTTGCAAATGATCGCCAGGAAATGCTTCGCATGCTCGGGGCTCTGTGGGACAAGCGCTATTGCTAAGCGTTTGCCCGTGTGAGCGAACGCGAAAAAAAGGTTTGCTTTTTCGGTAGATTATGGCAATGTATAGTTCCATCAATTTGGACTTTTAGGGAAATAATCTTATTGTCCGCGGAGTGCAATGGTTCACTTGCCTAAAGAAATAGGGGCTTGAATTTGAAATCATCCGGGCTGCACTTGCCGTCCGGCATTGCCAATCATGAAGTGCAGCATCGTTTCAGAGTGTCTGGGGTGTGTAAAATGTTCCCCGGAACCCTGCATTTACACAAACGAATTCCACAAGTCAGAAGGAACCGAACCAAGCTGGATTGGTCAGAACATATAAAAGCTGTAATGTTTGCCCATGTAGGCGAAAGTAGCGATTGAATTTTTCTCTCGTTTCCACGCGCTTCACGGGGTTCAGTGCAAGTGAAGGTGATTAAGCTGATAATCTCTGTCTAATGGCAGTGTTTGTCATTATCTACAAGAAAGGCAGTCGTGAACTTCTGAATAACTACAGGCCTATTTGTATCCTTTCATTTTTCAGTAAAATCATTGAGCGACTAGTTCATACACGTTTATCATCCTACCTAGCAAAATTTAATCTACTATCACCTAAACAGTATGGCTTTCGGCAGGGTTGCTCAACTGAGCTTGCGCTTCTAACCTTCGCCGATAAAGTCAAGAAGGCAATCGACCAAGGCTTGCTGGTTGGAAGTGTATTCATAGATTTAACAAAAGCCTTTGACACCATTCATCACAAAATTCTAATACGTAAACTTGAATCTTACGGCACAACTGGCCCAGCACTTCAGCTTATTTCTAGCTACCTAACTAATCGTACTCAAGTTGTTCAGATTGACGGCAAACTCTCATCTGCTAAGAACATATATCGAGGCGTTCCTCAGGGCTCGATCCTTGGCCCGCTGCTGTTTCTGCTATTTATCAACGACTTACCTAATGTTCTAACCACTACGGACTGTATATTATATGCAGACGACACGACTGTTTTTACTTGTGCTAACAATGTCGACGAGCTACAGCAAAATGTTAACGTTGATCTGCATAACATAACTTCATGGTGTCAAAAGAACATGTTGTGCATCAATCCGCTAAAAACGGTTTTTATGGTTTTTCATTCGTTCCCGACACTAATTTCGAACTCTATATCGGTGTGTCTTGAAAACAACTTAATACCAATACCTGTTAGCACTAAGTTTCTTGGCGTAGTTTTAGACAGGTATCTGAAATTCAATCTTCATGCGCAGTCATTGCCCGTAAGATATCGTTTGGAATACGCGCCATAATCAAAACCCGCTCGTATTTTCAGCCACACATTATCCTTTCCCTTTATCATGCACACATTCACAGCCATTTATCTTACTGCATATCAGCCTGGGGAAACACATACCCCGCTCACCTCAGCCAACTTCAACGCATACAGAATCAGGCGATTCGCCTCATGACTTTCAGCCATTTCCTATCCAATGCAACCCCACTTTATTGCAGTTTAAACATTCATCCTCTTCATCTGCTCTTTCAGTTAAAGTGAACAATCGTGATCTATAAGTTATTTCGTAATATTGCACATATAGATGGCTTTGTTATTGAAACTTTTGTAAATACTAACACTACTAGGTTCTCTGAACTCGATAATCGTCTTTTGCCTAAAGTGCGCACAAACTATGGTAAGTTCACTACCACATTCGCTGGAATAAAACTATGGAATTCTATTCCACATACCATTAAATCATCCCCCACAGAGCACATATTCAAGAATCAGGTTAAGAAATACTTTATGCAGCAACTCTCTTCATCCTAACCACTGACTTTTGTGATTGTAATCATAATTGACTTAGCTATTATACTACATGTTATATTACTCATATTTTTATTGTGCTGTACACTTGCATTGCTTGTTCACTACAGAAGTCTGCTTCGCAATTTTTTGTCTTACTAAACAGTTTCGAATTCTTCTTTTTTCGCGCTGTTTCTTATTTAATCTGTAATGCCACCGTAACCAATGCTTGATCTGTATTGTCTTTTTTTTATTATTATTATTTCATGTATGGCAGTCCCCCTGACAGTTTGTAACTTTGGGACTCCCTGTGTAGTGCTCATTTTGCATACAATTTTTGTAAATCTGACATCGTTGATGAATAAACTTGAACTTGAACTTAAATGCATAAGCATTTCTATGACTACTAAATGAGGAAACCCGTCTGTCCGTCCGTCCATTACTTAAGACGATCGCTTTGAAGATAGGGCCCACAGCAGCGAGCCAATTGACATTCGTGCGGTCTCTCGCTTCAACGTGAACTCAGCTGTGAGAACACAGAGCACATGAAGCTATCAGCACTTGGCCCTCACTGTCTCCATCGCACATCGCTTTCAAGACAAGGCCTGCGCGGCCTAGCCATGCGCAGACCGCACCGGAATACGGTTGATAACGGTTCATAATGGTTCTGACGGAGAGGAAGCAGCGCCATCAACTATATTTAGGTACGAGGTCTAGCGAACGTGACACTGCTCAGTGACGTCACGTACTACACCACGCATCAGCTAGTGATAATCTTCCACAGAGCAGCGGCACCATGGAAACGCACCTTAATATGACATGAGTGAACCTTGATTGCTACTACTTGCCTCTTATTCGTCGTTTCACGCTGGTCTCAGTTTACATTCGGTGTTCCGTCCGCGCTCCTCCGTTTTACAATTTTTTCGCGGTGTTTCTCGCAATTATACGAAGCACAGCAGCATGAGACGACGAACCAGCCGGTGATTAGTCGCAAATGCTTACACATAATTTTGAAGAATCCCACAGGGGATCCTGGGTGTAATTTTTTCACAGTGCTCTGAGTTGAAAGCCAATTGTTGAATATCGTCATGAAAATATTGATCATCACGATCATCATTATCATAGTCAATTATCGTTATCTCAGCTATCAGCTTATCTTCGCCCACTGCTGGTTCATGCCCTCTACCAGCAATGCGCACTTCCCTCGACACCTGCCCCGGTGGTCTAATGCCTTTTGTGTTGCACTGCTAAGTCCGAAGTATAGCGGGATCAAATCCTGGTCATTGCGTTCGCATTTACATGGGGTCGAACTGCAAAAACACCCGTGTAAGGCGCACCTAGTGCTCGTTAAAGAACCACATGCTGTCGAAACTATTCCGGCGTTTTCAACTACAGCGTGCCTCATAATCATATGGTAATATTGGCAAGTAGGGCACCAGAATTCCATTTTCCCCTGTCAACCGTTCTGTAACCCTAACAGACCACCGGTGTTGTATCGTGCGCACAATATGGCCTGGCCAACCTCAATTTTTTCTCATTGTCCTAACAGAAAATCGCCTATCTCAGTTTTCGCCCCAATCCGCACTTCTAACTATGTTACTCTAAAGGATACGTGCATCATTTATCGTTGCATCGCTCCCATTTGCGGGTAAATTCACATTTCTTGTTAATCTTCCAATTTCTGCCTTACATATATTAGTAGCGGAATGAGGGAATATTGTGCACATTTATTTAAACTATACTGCAGGCCCAAATGAGGGCCCAAGCAGGAGGGGCAGAATACATAAATATTTACATATGTACGTATATATATACATACACATGCACACATGAAAATGAAATACAACAGCAATGCAACATATGTAAATATCAGAAGAAAATATCAGAAGAAAACTAATATGAAAGCGACGACTAGTAAGATTAAGAGAGGGTACACTGAAGGAAGACAACCGGACAAACCTTAGAACAGTATCACACGCACATATGAGCACTTGCAACCCCTATCGAGAGAGGAAAAAAAAAATACCAGAAGTTAAACGAGCGACCATTGCAAAATACTGAAAGTAATAGAACAAGGAAGATCAGGAAAGTATCAA
This sequence comes from Dermacentor andersoni, assembly GCF_023375885.2. Classification (NCBI taxonomy): domain Eukaryota; kingdom Metazoa; phylum Arthropoda; class Arachnida; order Ixodida; family Ixodidae; genus Dermacentor; species Dermacentor andersoni. The sequence continues at coordinate 102,921,063 of NC_092817.1, read as the reverse complement.
ACAAAATTCACGTGTAAAAGAAAAGAAAAAGAAAACAGTAACAAGGCTTGCCGACATGGCAATACCCCTAGTATTAAAGACACATGCGTTCAATAGAATCGGTGTTTAGCAATTGTGATAATGGCAGGCTGTTCCAATCTGTTACAGTGCGCGGGAAGAAGGAAAACTTAGAGGTTAGTTAAAGAATTAAGGTTAGTTAAACTTAAGGTTAGTTAAAGAGTTAGAGGTGTTAAAGAATCAGCCTGACGATGCCGTGTTCGGCGCGCTGTAAGTGGCTTGGCATAAGCCTGTGGGTCGAGAGACAAACAGTTGTTTTTAAGAAAGAAAAGAAACTTCAGTCGTTGTATTTTCCTGCGTAGTGGTAGAGGCTAGTAGGGGAGTCACTCAGTCTATATTTAGAAAAAATAAACCTGACAGCTTTACGTTGGACCATCTCTAAAGCGTTAATGTTAATTTTCTTATAGGGATCCCACACAATGCATGCATATTCTAGTTTCGGTCGGATGAGTGAAGTGTAAGCCAGTAATCTAGTACCAGAGGGACCGTGCTTTAGTTTGTGCTTGAGGAGACAAAGCTTCCTGAAAGACGAGTTACATACGTTAGAAATGTGGCTATTCCAGCTGAGGTCACTGGTTATTGTGATTCGAAGATATTTATACTGGGATATTATGGAATAACGGTAACACGTTGGTCATGATTTGGTGAAGCCAGCCGTATGCACTCTAACGCATTTTTATTGTTATGTAAATTTTCTTTTCATGATGCGGGTCCCTCATGACTAATTGGCCTGCGCAAACGAAGGCTTCCACGAATTTTAGAGAAGGAATGCGAATCACTGGCTCTCGTTATTTTGTTCGCTTATTGACCATTCCCTTCTTCATATGCAAAATACTTATCCTACCTACGCTCACATTTACCTAGCTAAGGCCTTCAATCGCTTGTTACAAGTCCTCACCAGTGTTGCTGAATAGAACAATGTCACCTGCAAACTTAAGGTATCTGATGTGCTCCCCGTTGAACTTCGCACCTAGTCCTACCCAGTCTAACAGTTGGAATATTACTAATCACGCAGCCAATAACATAGAGGGCGCTGTGTCTTCTTGCCTGACGTAATTCGTATTCGGCATTTCCCTGCTGTCTTGTGCAGAATGAAGGTATCGATGTACAAACTTTATATATGTTTGCTAAAACATTTAGGTGTGCTTTTGCAACTCTTTGACAAAGAATACTTTCATTACTGCTGATATCTTTGCTCAATCAACAGCATAAACATTACGTATGAAAGCCATATATGGTTAGAATAGTCAACCTTAAAACTGAAGGTAAACTGAAACTGAAGGTCCTTAGTGGGATCCCGAGTATGATTCCAGAATCACGAACACCATCAGCTCAGTCTCGTTCAATGATCCGCAGATTAGCCTACCTGTAGATTGGTCCCCCATAAAGAAAATACTTTATTTCGGCAATTCAAAAGTTAATCTCAAAGTCATGATGCCGGAACGGGGACGATAATGTGGTCTCACTGTTTCTCATGAGCCGCAACTAAAGAATCACAACCATGGCAGGCTAGTGGCACGCTACTAGGGATATCATAAAAAGTCAACAAACACACATCAAGGACAACATAGAGAAACTTACTTGTGCTTAATAAATGAAATAAAGAAAGGATAAGTTAATGGAAAGGAAAGTGGATGAAAAAACAACTTGCCGAAGGTGGGGAACGATCCCACAACGTTCGCATTTCGCGTGCAATGCTCTACCAATTGAGCTACCGCGGCGCCGTTTCCCCATCCACTTTCTTGGGTATTTATGTGTCTTTGGTGTCAGTGTTTGTTGGCTTCTTATGATATGACTAAGAAAAATCGGGCCCCTCGGTTAACCGCCTTTCTTTTCATTCATTACACAATGAGGATCACGAATCCGGCAACATTGATGGCTTCAGGTAGCATGTGTGTGTTTATTGACCGGTTACCTTCACCCAAGAAGATCACGATCTCGCGACGCCTGCGGCAAAAAGGATGTTCCACATCCGCCGCCGAGGTCTGTGAGTGGTGGCGTTTACGAACACTCCCAGGGTTCTACTAGGACACATGCATACCCAAGAAAGAGAGAGAGAAAATAATGCAGAGAAAGGCAGGGAGGTAAACCAGAGGTAGTTCCGGTTGGCTACCCTGCGCAGGGGGAAGGGTTAAGAGGGATAAAAAGAGAAACAGAGTGGAACGGGGAGATAGAAAGAAAGGGAGACAAGCACGAACAAAGCGCGTACACTACAAAGCGGTAGGGGGCGGCATTCTTAGATTCTGTCGTGACGCCCTGTTGACCGCAAGAACCTTATTAGCGCGAGTAAGGCCTCCAACGCGGATGTTCTTTCGGAGCATTGGCCTAAAGCTTTTAGTTCTGAAATTGGACGGTGACGGGGAAACAGCGCAGCGGTAGCTCAATTGGTAGAGCATCGTATGCGATATGTGAGAGTTGTAGGATCGTTCTCCACCTGCGGAAAGTTGTTTTTTCATCCACTTTCATTTCCATTAATTAACTTTTCTTTATTTCATTTATTAGGCACAAGTAATTTCCCCTTTGTTGTCCTTGGTGTGAGCGTTTTTTGGCTTCTTATGATATGACTAGGAAAAATCGGGCCCCTCGATTAACCCCCTTTCTTCATGCTACTGGGGAGTTGCATAAGACATACTGCTTCACTTTGTATTCGTGAAAGATGAAAATACCCATTAGGTATCAATATTGGAATAAAAATTGTGGCAAAGAATGGGCCCAATATAGGGCACCATACCGATCGACGAAAGTTTTGGACGCGCCAATAGAGACACCGTCTGTGCTCAGAAGAATACCGACCGCCCTTGTATTGCGAAGCACGTCTGTTGAATCAAACACAAACATTTTCCAGACGTAGCTGAATAGGAGAAGAAAGAGTGGGCACGACATCCTGTTTTCTGTTCTGTCGTATTCCTCTCTCGCACCCGTCGTCACGCTGCTGTGCGGCTATTAAAGGCAGAATGATGAAAATACGTCATTCGCGAGTTCGCTGCATCAATACCGCTTTTATTGTTTTTTTTTTCTTTCCATGTTTCCTTTCGTCACAATTTTCATGATTTTACTTGCAACCACCGCGGTGAAATCGCTTCGAATTCGCTCCGCATGAAGGATCCCCTTTTCACTACCGCTACCACACACTCTCCCTCTTGAACTTGGCACGTTGCTTATTTGCCACAAAGGATGGGGCGAAGAAGAAGATTCGGAAGAAGATGGTTTAGGAGGGAGAGGAGGTCAGAAGAAATGTGGGCTCTCACAAGCGCCTGAATGAAACTACACGGGCTGCTGCTTGTGTAAACTTTCGCATCGGTTTGTGCTTCTTCGTTTGTTATTATTTATTTTGAATGTATCAGCCGCTTCTTGGCCGATCCGTCGTTGTGCGTATACGCACAAAGTATGAAAATTACAATCATCCTCAGCCGCCAGAGATCATAGAAAAGAGCGAGTGGGCGTTAGCAATATATTACCGCCCACTTCTCGGCGAATTGCGCGTTGTGGCTCTGTGTCCTTTGCACCAAAATCATCATCAGAATCAACAAGGGATTGTCATCTGAAATAGCTAGTTGGTCTTCGCCGGAGAGACGTATACGTGTAATTTTGGCCTAATGTTTCGGGTGCATGCCACAAGCGACATGAGGCCCCAATATAACGCAGTTGTGTTCTATAAGCTGCAGAGAGGCCGTTTTGTTTTACCATGCGCGAACGAACTGTTCCAAAAAAACTTTGATATAAATACTCCTTCCGAACGCTATCAGGTGCCAACTAGTTGTGACGATGTACAATTTCATATGTTTGTATTGGGTGGGATGCACAGCTTGTGGGAAACACACGTGCCGGATCGAAATGCTGAACCTTTAATTTGATCAGCAACTCATTTCATTCAAATGACCATCAAATGAAAGATCTATACAAGGAAATGAAATTTCGTTCGGATTTGTATTCTGTATCGGTAATTTGACTATTCTTAATCACGTTATTGTTTATATTGACGATCAACCGGAACCTGGGAAACACGTTTCAAGAATTAATAGGAACTATGTAGTGCTGTGCGAGTGTGTCTTCGTCTCCGTGCAACTCGAAGACTTCGTTGCTCTTGCATCTGTTTACGTTTCTCGCAGAAGTCATGTGTGCATGAAATATACACCATAAAAAAAGCCGGGAGATCCCGCGCCCTATGGCTACCGATGTTGTGCGAAGCGAGGTGCTGGAAGTCTATCAAGTTAACGAAACGACCTTGGGAGCACCAATACGTAAGTAGCTCTTTTGTGACCTACATGACACACATGTCTTGACGTATCATTTATGTTCATCATACACTCATGTCATATTATGACAATTTTGGTACATACCGAGACATAGGCATGTGCTTCATGACCTACATTGCACGCATGTCGTGACGTTCATGTAATGACCTATAATTTATGTTCGTTATACACTCTTGTCATGCTATGCCAATTTTCGTTCAAGCCAAGGCATAAGCAGCAGTTTGACGACCTACATGACACGCATGCCATGACATTCATGTCATGACCTGTAATTTATGCTGATCCTACACTCTTGGCATAATATGCCTATTTTCGTACATGCCAAGACGTTGACGGCTGCTTCATGAGCTACTTGACACGCATGTCATGACCTTTTATTTAGGTTCGTCAGACACTATTGTCATACCATGCGAATTGTGGTACATACCAAGTTAACGAAACCACAATGAGAACACCATAACGTAGGCGGCTAGATAGATACTGTAAAAGTGGCAAATGTTTGCTTTTAAAAATGCTGGATTCTTGATGAGAGCATCAGCCTGCTGCCTGGGGGACCAAGGTTTGATTCCCTCCTCCATGCGTCCTTTTTATTCTGTTTTGTTGAGAGTTAGGGGAAATCCAGGTGAGAACCCGACCAGCGACCGATCAGCTAACCTACCCAGGCGAGACCATTGGCATGGTAGGCAAAGGAAACTGCGCTTTAAAAATTGAACAGAAACCCTAAACACAAACCAACCGAGGCAATTTAATTATTGCAATTTCTGACTTAACGAAACTTATCAGCAACGATTAAGAAAAGCCAGTGTAAGTAATAATACCCCTTTGATGTTGTCTGCGTTTCGGCGGTGCTCTCATTTTAGAGGGTTCCATTCTTTCCCTTCTTCTCGTTGTAGGTGGTGGTAAATAGGGAGGAAATATGCATCGAATGAAGCTAAACTTTCACTGATTGCTATAGTTTTGATTCCCGGACTTCGTGTCAGCATTCCTCAACATCTTCGTACTTTTACATTGTCCTCGGACGTACGCGCTAGGCAGCCACTTCTCTTTCCTTGCAGTTAGAGTTTCCGTAGGTCTAGCTGATTCGTTTGTGCCCAGTTAGCAGTGTGGTGGCGTAATGACAGGCGGCAGAGTTTTCTGCGTAAGTATTATGCATATTGCAGAGCGATTTATAAGAAGAGCAAACTGTTTTGTTTTAGGTGTTTTGATGTACCCATTCAGCGTCCGACTGCAACATTGCTCTATATATGGAATAAAGGAAATACAGATTATGCCACATGTGCGTGTGTATGCTTAATAATGAGGGCATTCAGAAGTTCACAATAGAACCTTCTATATGCTTTGGACAGCCATGTAAAGCAATGCGTCTTTCGACCGCGTAGATCTTTTGACATGAAAACAACCGTTTATCTGTTTTCAAAACTCGATGTACAGTTTCTGTCGTTTCCATTGTTTTCGTATGGTGCCGAGGAATTTGTACATACAAAGCGTCGTACAAAATCTATTTATACGACGACAGAAAATTGTTTAAGCAAGTCACTCTAATGACAACAAATTGGCGTAGAAAAGTACTTTCCCCATGGTGCTAGTTGTCTTGCTAATATATCTTTAACTTTCACGTACTTATTGCATTATTATATGGATTCGCTCTTTCATTCTATTACCAGCACTACAGAATCAGTCGTCAAGCATACTTGTCATGGAAAGCTTATTGCTTTCCGTGGTAAGCACCTTTGTTACTTCCTGTTGGATAGCTGCTCGTTCCGACGCAAGAACACGATATGGACGTCGGTGAATAGGGTTCGCATTGCCAGTATTTATGTGATGGATCTGGACAGGCGTTTGGGATAAAGCACGATTGTGCAAGTCAAAAATGTCGCTATAGCCTTCAAGAATGCAGCAGAAGGCTTCAGAATGGGAGGCGGTGTGAGGTCGGAGGAAACCATCTTCATTGTCGACGCCACTGCCGTGGGATGACGTCGCTGTATGGCCGGAGCTGCAACTAGCTTTAACTCTGATGGAATTGACCTGATCCTCGTGCAGATCGCTTATTTCAGTCAATGAGATCCTTGTAGGAGTACCTGCGCTGTTAGTGCGAAATTGGCAAGGGCAAGGCAGGTGTGGTTGCGAGTAATTGTCAGCAGAGTGTGCGGAACGGTAACATATGTGCACGCATAATGACCAGAATTGGTGCAACCATGTAATTGGCGTAAGGTACGGCTGGTGTACAAAATAACTCGACGTGTGTCACAGACTTGGGGGGAGACCAATAAAATCTATGCAACTGAAACGGTCTTGAGGTGGGTCCATAGCGTCGGCAAGAAGAGACAAGTCAAGGCGAAGTGAGCCGGCCGAACAGTCAATGAGGGCAGAATGTGTGGCAAGAAAATCCAGACCGAAAATGAGTTGATGAGGGCACTGGACGTTGATGGTGAAGAGAACGGCGGTGGTTCCCTCAGCGATGGTGATTCCGGCAGAGTACATCCCAACTATAGCGACGGTTCCTCCGTCGGCCACTCGTACGGCTCGGTTCAGGGCAGGCGTCAGAACTTTCCGGATTCAAAGGCAAAGATTAGCACTCATAATCGACAAATGTGCCCCGGCGTCATTCAACGCGCACACAGGAACATTGTCAACAAGCCCTCCAAAAGATTCTGGTTCGTGGGTATGGTCAAGCGAGGGTTTCGTACCAAAGTCATCAGTGTAGCTCCACGTCCAGAAGCTGCACTGTCTAGGTTTCCGGTCGGGGTGCTGCGAATAGGTCGGAGAAGGAGCACGACGGACGGAGGTGAACGAGCGTGACGGTGGGAGGTAGAAGGTGAGCAGGTGTAGCAGGGTCTTGTCAGAGGTGGCGCAGGGTTAGATAATGGGTTGACTATAGATGGAAGGAACGAAAAGGACGAACGAGAGGAAGGAGCGTGGTCAGCAAAAGAATCGCGTGTCGATGAAGACCAGCGGCGGCCCACTGGCGAGCGATATGCCCGATGCGTAGGCAGTTGAAACATATTGGCTTGTCGTCAATGGTTCGCCATTCGTACCCGTTGCGTTCTCCTCATGAGTAGTAAGAGGAATGAAGTGGGAATGTCGTTGTATAAAGAGGTTCCGAGTGCACAGGACGAACGGAGTGAAGTTCGGCGTTTGACAATTCTTGGCTGACGACGGTCTGGATGAAGGAGATCGTCGCCGGAGAAGGGTCAGAGGACGAAAAGGAAGTGGCCGCCGGCTGTGTGGCCTCGACCTCAAGACGAATGATGCGGGTTAAGTTGTCAGATCGTGAGTGCTGCTAGAAGAGGTCGTCACAAGATGCCGTAGCGGATGTGTTTGGAAGGCGCGTTGTGTTGAGATACTTGGCGGCTTTTAGCTTGTTCGAGACGGTGGCATTCCTTGATGATTTTATTGATGCTGGTTACGTTACTAAACATCAGTGGATTGAAGGCATCGTCAGCAATGCCTTTGCGGACGTGACTAGCCTCATCCTCTTTCATCATGTTCGGGCCAGCCTTGCTACAAAGGGCCCAGACGTCGAGAATGTACGACACGCAGGACCCGGTCGATGTATAGACGCTTGCGGCAAAGGCCTCCTTTGGATTGAGTTGGCAACCAAAGGGATTGCCAGAGAGGTTGCGGAGCTTCATTTTGAAGAGATCACAGCTCGTGATCTCCTTTTCGCAAATCTGGACCCATGACCATGGAGTGCCGTCGATGTAGAAAAAGAAGGTTTGCGAGCATAATAGCCAGATTCCACCTTTGACTGGTGCTGACACGTTCGTATAACCGGAGCCAGTCGTCAACACCAGGACTACCGACTCCGTTGAAAGCGCCATGATCCCCAGGCGGGGAAATGGTGACGCAGGTCGTGGCTTCAGTCATAGAGGGTGGCGTTCGGGCGATGTTAGGAATAAAATAACACTGGAAGTTGAGCAGCCCAAGAAGCTCACGGAGCTTTCGCAGTGACGTCGTGCGAGGAAATTCACGCAATTCTTTTCGAAAAGTTGATTTTTCGGGAGTCACGCGGCGTCCGAGGAACTCAACGTCGTGGGCACCAAAGACACATTTTGCGGGGTTGATGAGAAGGCCATGTTCCTGGAGCCGAGAAAATAGCAGGCGCAAACGCTTGCTATGCTGTTCGGGGGGAAATTCTAGCCACCAAAAGGTCATCGAGGTATGCAAAGACGAAGGGGAGTCCGCGGGTGACCGCGTTTATAAACCTCTAGAACGACTGAGCAGCGTTTCTCAGTCCGAACGGCATGCGGACGCACTCTAAAAGCCAGAGTGGTTTCGGAGTTGCAGTTTTTGGCATGTCTGCTGGCTCGACAGAGATTTGATGGCAGGCCTTCACTAAGTCTATCTAGCTGAATATTGCCGTTCCAGCTCGGTTGGTTGTGAAGTCATGAATGTGAAGGAGTGGATAGCGATCAGGGACGGAACGCACGTTGAATGCATGGTAGTCTCCGTACGGGCACCAATCCCCTGGGTCACGCTGTGGTACCATGTGGAGAGTCGAAGACCAACTGTCTGACAAAGGACGGGTGATGCCCAATTGCAGCATGCGGTCGAACTCTCTCCACGCGATGACAATGCGGTAACCAGCGAGGCATCCAGGTCGGCAGAACACTGGGAGCCTGTGGTGACAACATGACACGCGACGTTGTGACGTGCTCGCAGCTCAAGATCGGAAGGTTTCGTGATGGCTGGCAAGTATGACAGAATTGAGGCGTACGCAGATGATGGTGTGTGTGGTACTATTATAGTGCTTGAAGTCAAGCGCGAGGATGCCTCCTATGGAGATACTAGTCATCACGTATAAAAGGAGGCCGAGGAAGATGACGATAGCTGCTAGACAAGCAATTAGGGGCCCAGAATGGCAGTTGAAAAAAAATGTAATTTGATATGTACGAATAAATACGTTTATTTGCAAGCGTTTGTATTGTTTAGGTGCATGGAGGCACCAATAATTCCAAAAGAGCGACGGTCACAGGAAACAAGCATAAAAAAAAAGACCAGCAATAAACTTAACAGGCAGTAGTGAAATCGTAAACGCTGGCAATTGTTTATACGCAGCCAGTATTCTAAGAAACCTGTATGCAGAGACCACTGCTGCAACACTCCTGGAATTTATTTTGCTTCGAATATTTTGCTACAGGGCAAACCGTAAAAAATGCGTGATTACGCACAAGGCATTACATAAAGCTGCAATGCAACGGAAGATGTAATGGGGCTTTTTAGGTTGTTTGCGGTGTAGGGTCGTTTCTTCAAATAGATAGCGTTACCAGCCAGTGGGCTGTAACCAAAGTGACATGCGAAAAGAAGCGTGCTTTCGTTATCAAGAAAAGCTATAGTGAAGCTAACTGGCTAACTGACAAACATAACACACCCATACCAACACTGGCAGATCCGACGGGCTCCGGAAATCACAATACGCGAAGGTTTCATTGGTGCTTCTTAAGAACGCTTTTCCAGCTTAAGTGAATACAAGTAAAGACAACATGACTGAGTTAGACACGGTTTCGGCACCAATCGCTTGGTTCCACATCAATTCGTTGCGCTCGGTCTTGCATATGCCACGCATCACAAAGCATAAATGATAGTTGGAGTGGAGCGACCATGGCGGCAATGAAGATTAGTGTATGATGACAGTGCAATGAGAACGATGGAACGGAGACGGCGGCATGATTAAGATATATTCACTATGACCAAATCGAGATGGTAGGATAACGATGACCAAAAAATTATAGCAAGACCGCCATAAAATGACGACGTTGGTGTGATGACGACGGTACGACGACGGCGTCATGACAAGAACATGAAGCAGATGCTATGATAGACGATGACGACGTGAAATGGACGGTGTGTTGAGGGCATTATGACAATATGATAACCACGCCAAAATTGTTAAAATTTTATGACGATACAACGATGATCACGGCGCCATGACGACAATGGGACTCTCTGCCACAAACTGACGACACTCTAACCACTACGAGGGCAAAATACTACTTCTATATAGACGACGACAGAATGGTGACGATATGACGACCATTCAGTTTCGACGATGGAGTCACGACTAAGGTATGACGATGACTGCGTGACGATAACGTGATGGTGATATTAGAACTGTGCCAATTACTTGACGATGATGGCATGACAACGATGGTGTGACGAAGGGAATGACGTAGCTGGAGCGACAACGAAGGCATGAAGACAATATTATCGGCATATAAAATGACTACACTGATATGACTACAACATGGCGACCATGAGATATCGTGAAGGTGGAATGACCACGGTGGCGTGATTACAAAGGGATGCCAAATGTGAAACCACTATGACACAATGACGACGATGAAATGATGACAACAGAGGACGTTGAGACAACGATGACAGCATAACAACGACAGTGTGTAGGCGCTGGAGATCGCATCCGCGCTTGGTGCATCGCCTGCCACCGCGGACAATCTCGAATTGCAGTTTCTGCGGAGTTTGTTTGCACTATGTCCAGTAGTGACCAATTGTCCGAGACTGTAGCCAGGAGCAAACAGGGTTGACAATGGTACGGCGACGACTGGCGGATTACTACATTATTTTCACTATAAGACACGTAATCCCCAAGAGCTATTTGTCACTGCAGCAGCCAGCAGCAGCAGCATATGAAATGTCTAGGCAAGAGGCAAAGAAAGCCTTGCTTTGATACAAATCAGCGTTAAGCAAAGAAAGACTTCAATACACGAAAATTCACGGGTAACGAGCGAATATGCCTAATTACACTCGCGCCGGCTTTGTCTTCGCTTGATAAGTAGGCCCCTTATTGCATTACTTACTATCGCGCTCGTTGACCGAAAATAATTTGGAAAGTCAAACAATAGGTACAAGAGCACAAAAGAGGATTAGGGCAGTCGCCGACTTCATGAGAGGTGTTGCCGAAGAATACTCAGTGGCCACAATACCTCGACAATAGCTTGACATCATTAGTGTTACTACTTCAGAGAGCCACAAACACATGCGCTTCAGTTATGTAACCTGCTTTTGGAAGGCCTTGAACGAGTGTCGAAACGAGATGAAAGTAAAAAAAAAAGCCAGAAAGCGTAAACAGAGTGAGGATTCGCGCTATAGCTCAGCGACTTTGGCGAGAGCACATTAGTTAAGTTCGCGCCTCAGTTTCCCCCTAATTTAAATAACATTTTGCTATTACGCCTCTAGGTAAATTGGCGTTTCTAGAATCCCGACATGCGTAGCATTTTTGAAAGAATGGCGGAACAGTGCAAGATCTGAGTGCTTTTTTAGCGTGTTCGACTATTTCGGAGACAGCTGTGTCAGTTAGTTTTGAAAATTTTCGAATTTTTTTTGTTTGTTCTGGGTGTCCGCATAACAATATCTATTGTTAGGACGCAACCACGAAGAAACAGGTGGACGCCCGACACAGAGAGAGAGGAAAGAAAGGCAAAAAAAAGGGATGTTAACCAGAAAAACATACTGTTTGGCTACACTACACTGGAAGAATGTAATAGGAAAGTAGAAAACGAAAGATGGTGAATGGGTGCACACGCGGGCTGCCGCACTCAGTTGAAGGCGTCGTTTTCAAAAAGCACAAAAGGGTATTTCTCTTGTGTCTATATGTATCTTTTATGTCTTTATATGTCCTTTTTCTCCTACGTATGTAACGTAGCGCTGAGATATCTAGCGCTGCAATATGTCTTTGCATATTCACCAACTGGACTGGCATTTCCACCATAAGTACATCGCGAGAGCCCAATTGCCGACGTAAACTTTGCATGGGATTTCATGTCTGAGCTCTCACGGACATTTCTAGTCAACTTTCGTCGTATTTCGCGACCTGGAACGCACTAAAGACGAAAGAAACATGAACCGCCATTGCCGTAGAACAGACCTTTAGGAGGACGACACAATGTAAAGCTGAAAGAAGCCCTAATTTTTCAACGCTCTATGGCATGCAGTTTATTTCTTGCAATCTCCTGAGTCGCCTTGTCCCCGGGTGTAGCCGTCCTCTTTTAGTTTCGTAAGCATTCACAAACATCGTGCACGTAAGTTTCTGCTTGCGTAGACAGCAATGTTTGTCGTTTACAAAGTGTCTGAAATGCTTTAGACGTAGTGAGCTGGCGTCTTAGTTTCCACGACCACTGTACGTGCGTGCGCCTAAGCATTAGAAGGTGCAATGAGCGAGCTTATAAAGGGCAGTCTTGATGCGAGCCTCATATTTTCTCAGTTGCGGGTGGGCGACTGGGTTATGAGCATGGTCGTTTGTGGAACAACATTAAAGGAAGCCAAAGCACTCACTGTATATCCCAAATAGGACCTTGACTTTCTAAGCTGTTATTTTGCCACAGCAGTGCTCACTCGAATACAAACATGCTCGTACCACAACCAGCGAAACGAGCAGTTCGGGTTAAGCAGTCGGCTGACGTGAAACTAGAAATATCTCCAATAATTTTAAGCGGGCGGTAATGTCACACTGATGGTAGTTTGGGAAGTGACTGCAATGTTTGTAAAAATTAGGGGAAAATAAGCCTCAATGGCAACAATTCATCAGTATTATGTACCTAGTGGCATGCGGCGTTCTTATTTACAGAACATTTTGTCGCTTCTAGCGGATGCCGGCCACTGGTCGCCATCAGGTAGTAGTCAGGCAACTGTAGGCAGTTGAAGAATACGATTATTTGCGAAGATCCCGCAAGAGCAACGGAAAACGCTTTCGTTCCGATTTCAGTCCAGTATTAATTTGACACTGATAACTTTAACCTGAAACACGCGCGCGCTCGTCGAGGCAAGCACACATTCAGTGGCTATAGTGAAAGCTGTGGCTAACCTATTGGGAGAAGCATCAATTATTTTCATTATTCACTGACGCTCATGGGAACACTGCGTATCGTTCATATCTTCAGATTAAACTGTACTATAGGAACTTCCCCCACCCTGGTTGTTTAGTGGCTATGGTATTGGGCTGCCAAGCACGAGGTCGCGGGAACGAATCCCAGCCACAGAAGCCGCATTTCGATGGGGACGAAATGCAAAAATACCGGTGTTATTAGATTTAGGTGCATCTTAAAGAACCCCAGGCGGTCAAAGTTATTCCGGCGTCCCCCACTACAGTGTGCCTCATCGTGGTTTCAGCCCGTAAAACTGCAGAATGTAATATTAATATTACAATTGGAACATCACATGGCGTCGCCGCGTGGTGTCATTAGTCTGCTTCTGGGGCGACACTGAGCTAGAATGCCCGCTATCGACCGTAATTTGGTCGGTAGCGAGCGCAACTAACACTGACACGTTTTGGTAACCTTACGCTGCGCGAAGAGAGGGAAACTGAATAGTTTATGATAAGAAATAGCTGAACAAATGGCGATTGGACTAGCCCTGATGGATAGCTCACGGGGCATCTATAGTGATTCAAGGTCTGCAGTCAGGGCATTTGAACAAGGCACCGTTTCCAAACAGGTCCTCAGACTTCTTGGGGGCAAGGCAATCACACACCACTTCATTTATTGGTTACCCGCAGATCAGGGTCGGATAAAGGGTGCTCCTCCCAACCTCAACGAGTCGGCTCACGGGGCTGCGCGTCAACTTGCCCACCCCGCTACCCTCGACCTATCGGAAGCCGACTCCTCAGAGAACAGGGACACGCCCTCCACCTACAACGAGATTACTAAGCACTAGTGCCTCAGCCGTAGAACCTACTTTGTCCCTCATCCGTGGCTCAATAGAGCTCAAGCATTAACGCTCCGTTTACTACAAACGAATACGTATCCTAATCCGTCGCTCTTACATAAAATCTATCCGGATACTTACACCAATGCTACCTGCCGCGATTGTGGATAAATAGCCACGTTAGACCACATGCTCTGGCGGTGTGCCCAGTCACGCTTTATCATCGATAACAGCTCGGCCGTATGGGAGGCGGTTCTCCGCAGCCCTCTTCTGGCTGACTAACTCTGGGCTGTCCAGCAAGCCCAGGATGGCGCCGAGAGGCTCGGCCTTCCGGTTCCCACGAGGGAGCGGCCCACTTCGTGAAGGCTCACGCTCGGCAGTACTTCATCAAAGATTTACTATACCATACCATTCAGATTGCACAATCACAAGGGATGTGTATTCAACCAGAATTAAAGGAACCTATAAGAATACAGGAGGTTAAGTAACATAACTTAGGCTCGTATTCCCCTGCTCTGCATTGCAGCCCTGTTCTGACTATTACACTGCTCGAAAGCAGTATATAAAGATATAAAAATTCGGGTTTAATGACTGACATTAGGCTTGGTTTGAATCAAAGAGCGAGAGGCTTGCAAAAGGCAAGTAGAGGGTTCATTTCAAAAAGGACTGAGGAAAAGCACGATACGTGAAATAAAAATACAAATACAACGAACAGACGTGACCAGCGGTAGAAGAACTTGTTCAAAGCGATCCCTCGACTCTGGCGTTCAGTTCAGTAATTTCTATCAGTTCACATTCTGCATTGCTTTCACTTCACTTTCACTCGACGGCATGGCTACCATCCCGGTGATAAAAAAAACGGTGTTGTTGGCTCCTCAAATCAGCGCTTCGCAGCTATCTGATTTTCAGGTGATGTCACTACGGTACCGACGAGGTTACGGTTACTCACACAGAATGCATTATACTGATCGGGAGTTTGGAAGAAGAAAATTGTGGTTGAGCTGCTTTGAAAAAAAAAATCGATTTCTATCATTCTCCTGCGCAAAAACTCACATTGGAAAATGAAGAGTGCTACGCAACCACAGGGGGAAAGGGTGAACACAGGTTTGGGTGGTGTCCATTCTTTGCATTCTCGCCCTTCAATCGACATCCCTGCAATGTTTGTGGCAGAATGAACAGACGCGTTCGCCAGTGCTAGCCGTTCTTCCGGTCACTAAAGGCATCTCTCATGGTGCGTTCGAGGCGTGGGTAGATCAACGCACTAGCCAGCACCCCCTCTCTCCCCATTTTCTTCTCCCTGTCTTTTCCGAACGTGAAATGAACATTCTTGTAGCTTTCTTTTCGGCAACGCGCAGAGGATGATAATACATCACTCGATCTACAACGTGAGATTTGTGATATTTCATTCCTAGACGTCCGCGACTAATCATCACCGTTAGGTTGATCTTGTCTCCTACTTTTGTGCGTACAAATTTTAAGCCATGGCCCTTCGGCGACAAACAGATTCGACAGAGAACTAAAATTTTGCAGTTGTGTGTTTCTGCAGCACATGACGCGTGTGGAACACCTAAGTGACCCAAAATAGGACATCGCTAGGGATAAAAGGCTCCGACTAACGTCGCGGGCACTGCGGATATAATAAGCCCCGCCGGTACGAGACATTTGATCTAGAAACTTGTTTTCCACGATAGCTTCTATCTCTTACTTGCAATATTACTCTTTCAATGGTTCCTTAAAAACTCGCATACACAAGCTGCACTTGTATTACGAGAAAGTAAACTTCGCTTGTCGGGGCTTATGTTGTAAATCTACTCGTAAAGGTACGAATACATTTCCTATAGTTTTCGATTAATGTACAGCTGTTATCACCATTTATCTAAAAGAATGCTCATTCTATATATTTATTACGCTAGCAGGTTTGTGTGTTTCGAAAATGATTTGGAAAACAGCGTATACTGAGGTTTGTGTAGGGTTTATTTAGATTGCACGTTATGAAGTCCTTCTTTTTAATAGCACAAATAGAACATTAGGAACAAATATGTGGTTTCCTCGCATATCCAGGAGTATTGGGAGAGTATAAGGAATGGTCGTCTTTTCGGCAAAGTCTTTAACCCTGAGTAACATAGCTAGAACTACGACCACACGTCCAATGTTTTATGCTTACTTGGTCCACTTGATACATTTTGCAGCACTTTTCCTGAAAATTTGCATTTGATTGAGCTCAGTTGATTGTTCAGTTTGATAATTATTCCTAGCTTCTGTTGTTATTTCGTCATTGGTGGCACATTTGTACAAGAGATCTTATACAGAAAGAGACCTCACAGCTATAAACTGCAACTGGATCTCTTGTTCTAAGATTATTAGCATATAGTTATAAAAATTCATAATTTGCAATGGCAAGAAAAACAAACGACTAGAGTTATGCGACGTTGATACAGTGCAACTTAGCCCGAAAACCGGTGCATAATGAGCAACCCCAAAACATAAACAAAACACGTCAAAGTCAGTAAGTAATAAAAAAATATATGCATATTTACCAATTGTTAATATTCGACTCGAAGACTGAATCAAATTGGATACTCTTGGATTCGTTATTCCAAAATACGAATATTCGCGTAGCCCTAAAATCTAGCTAACATTTGGGAAGAGAAGTATTTCATATTTTTGATCTGAGAACGTGGACAAATTACTGGCACTATCTTCGGGATCGGCTCAGGTATGAAAAGATGTTGGTCTACGTGCGGACGCGATCTGCCAAATCCTAGCCGTAGACAGCGTCGCTGTAAAAGCAGTATTAGATGCGCCAAAGCCTAGAAACATCACAAAATTGAGGGCCTACTTTTGTCTTCTCAACTTCCTTGTGAAATTTTTGCGGATTTTGGTAACTGCAGTAGCACCGCTTCATGTTTTTAAGGAAGACCACAAATGAAAACGGAGGCAACGATGCACGAACGCATTCGACATAACTAAGTAAACGATTTTGAACAGCTATGTGCTAGCCTTTTACGACGTCAGCAAGTCTCTTAGTTGCCATCCTGCCGCTTATGGCTTGGAAGCTGTGATTGTCCATGAAATTCCAGACGGAACAGAACAGCCTATCGCATTCTCTTCACGCACTCTAAACAGCAGCGAGTGATACTAGGCTCTAGGGCAAGAAGATGCACTTGCGCTCATAGTTCGTTTGCGATGGATTCATCGTTAATTGTGCTGCCTCAAGGTTAGCCTTGTTGGAACCTCAGTGCTGACGCCCGTTATTGCAAACGGGTCGCAAGCCCCAAGGGTAGCGTTGGCCTGGTGGCCTGGGGCACCGGAAGCATCCGAAGGTCCCGGCAAAGCATGAGTCGGCTGGTAACAGAACAACTGGTTTATTCTAACATCGCAAAAGAGCGGGCGGTCAGGTCGACCGAAGTGAGAGACGGGAGAGCACGTAACTCGACAGAAGAAATCGGAGCCTCTCTCCTGGCGTCCGGGGGCAGCTGCTTTTATAGTCTCGCAGCTGAGGGCAAGGAGGAACGTCTCGTCAGATGCGCACGTGACTGGGCACGGACACGCTGAGAGACAAGTTGAGACGAGTGTAGTGACTCAACCGCCGGCCGGGCGCCGGACAGACCTCCTCGCTTCACACTTGGGGCGCTCCTCTCCCCGGCTGCCGCGCTTTGACAAGCGTGGGCACACACACACACACGCACACACGAAGACACGTGGCACTGAAACACGCCTGGACGCGCTTGGCGGGGAGGCGTATCGGCGGCGCTGAACGGGCCAAAATGTCCGCTGCTTGGAACGAAGCCCCGGCGTCCGTTGCATCCGCGCCGGCTATACCGCGCGTCGTAGGCGAAACGTAACAGCCTATATACCAGCCATCAGCCACTTATCGGACTTCTTGGGCGGGATAAGTCGCTTCCATCTTTAGCAGCTGCACAGCTGCAGAGATGGGCACTGTCGTTGACGGCATATCAATACGATCTCAAGTTCCGAAACGGCAATAAAATGAAAGTTGCTTCTGCGTTGTCCCGGTTACCACTGTCGAAAGGTTCAGGCAATGACAAGCCGGAGTGTTTGGCTGCTTTCGACGCCACCCCGCTACTAGTTAAAGTTACTCGGGAAAGGAAGCGAAGCGCCCGTCTAGCACGCGCTTTAAGCTACGTTCCCTGGGATGGACAGCGAGCCCAACCATAGAGAAAGAAATTGAACAAGAGGGGGCACTAGGCGAAAACAGGCAACAGGAAATACGTCATGCTGTTATTAATACAGTCCGTTAGCTGCCACGAGAATCTGACAAAAAACAGTAAAAAAAATGGACATCGTGTTTTTTTTCCCCGATAAAGCTCAAGTCTTGCGTATGAATGACCTTAAACTTTGCGACTTATTTTTCATGTGTCACCTGGCAACCGTGCTTTCGACACGTCAGATGCGCCAGATGCATGCGTCGTGCGCCAGACACCCAACCGACGCCAGCAAGGCCGGCCGCGCGTGTGAAGTGATTCTATTCGGCGACCCCTCTCTCTTTCTTTTTTTTTTGTGTAGCCTGGTTTGTTGGGCTCCCGGCGTATTCTTACGTTTCTTTCCCACTTTGACACGGCATCAGTGCCCTATTGGACTTCTGGAAGCTGAGGAATTTTGTACGACAGTCTGTGGCGCATTTTTATCAATTTATAGGCTTACAGCACCTACCGAGACTTATGATGCAGTTAGCGATAAACAGTTCGGCCGTCCTGCCGCAGTTAATTCGACTTAATGACTCGTACTGAGAGATGTTTGCCACGCTTTCTATGGGCCCTAACATTATTGTAACTTATTTCGTTAATTTTTAGGCACGCTTGCGGCTTGGCCGTGTGACGCATTTAGTGTTGCGTGTACTGAATCTTACTGGGAGAAGTTCGTGACGGTTTCTGACCCCCGACATTATTGTAATTTCGTAACTTTTTGGGATAATGTTGAGGCACGCTCGCCGCCCCTGGACTTGCGAGGCAGTTAGCGAAAATCAGTCCGGACGTGGGGACAAATCTTGGCGTGTACTTATCTTAGTTGGACAAGTACGTGACGCTGGCTATGGCCCCGCAACAACGTATACCGTCTTTCGGTATTCATGCTTGTCGAAAACGCGAGGAGCGATTGCCAAGAGTAATAACACGGGAGTGTGTTGCGGGCTCTGGCAGCGCGTGTAAAAAACAGGCCGGCTTAGTACTGCGCCATGACGATATGTACGCGGCACGCAAGTGCTTTGCGGAACGTAGGAGTGCGTGTCGCGTTAGAGCTTTTAGCACTGCGAAATGCCTACGTATGTAAGCGGGCGAGCGTAAGACGCCGGGCGCGTCAGGGCGCCTTGGCCGCGTCCGCCAGTACGTCGAACCGTTAGTCGAACTACACGCTGTTGATCTCACTAACGCGATGTAACGTGCGGGCGCGTTCCCGCTTCGTCGAACTGTATTTAGGCCTTTAAGAGACTATACATTTAGTGCGGATGAAATGCACGAATCATATCGAGAAAAATTAAAACCGAGTGCTTGCTTTCTGTGTCTGGCACGGTCATTTGCGACGGACTGCGCGAAAAGCAGGTCGAGCTTTTCGAGCAAACAGCACACACTGAACACTTTCGCAAAAACAAAGTTCCCATTTTTGCCATGCATTCTCACCGTGCAGGACCCGGGAATGACGACTGCGCGTTCACTTCACGCATCAAAGCCAAATCGTAGGCCATTAAGAAGTACAGCCTTCCGCTGGTCGCCTTTGACGCTGCCATTTTGGGAAACTCTTTAGTCTCGCGGTCTCCCGAACAAACGAGAACCACGAGAGCAGCACGCAAGGCTCTCTACCTAAGTACGCAAAAATCAGATGCGTGCGTACGCGGCGGTCGCGTACGCATCACGTACCGTTCGTGTTGCGTTCTGCACATGCGCACTTTGCAGAACGTAGTGATCTTACGTACGCAACGCCGTTGCGTGCGCTACGTACGCAGTACTAAAACTGTCTAATAACGCCGAGGAGCTCAAAACGCCCGACCTTGTAACTCGACAATTCTGCTTTTTGAACGACTGAAAACAGGCTTTGCACCTACGCATTTGTCTTTAGTGCAAGTACAAGGTATTCTGTGACCGTCCAGCATGGTCTGGCTGAGAGCCTGTGCTGTGACCACTTCTTTGTAGATAGCATGTCATCGCGTCGACTAAGGCCAAGTTGTTTTGGAAACGCGCACTTACCGGTGCATTCGTGCTCTTAAAGTGCAGGAAGTAATTCCCAGGTATTGGAGGACGCTTGGAAACGAGATGTTTTCTTCATATTTTATGGTATTGTTTGGAATGAGTCGGGCATTTTCTACATCATGTAGGTAAAAGCTAATTGATTTTGTTTGTAATGCCGCGCATTCACCGTTTTCGCACGTTTCGCCTCTACACGCGCTATTTCTATAAAGTCTAAATACCAAAGATAACACATGCTTGTGATTTACTTTTACAGCGAAGCTGTTTACCCGACGAACCTATACGAATGAGCCGCATACGTGGTTCCATGTGGGGGTATCTGGGTTGGCTAAGGTCTATAAAGTGAACGAAAACATGACGACGCTGCGTTGTCTGTTAGGCAGGCTATCTGGGCTGGTTAACTTCCGTAAAGTGAACAAAAAAGATGGCGCCGCCCGCTAGACTGTTAGAGGGGTATATATGGGTGGGCTAACGTCCGGGAAGTGAATGAAAAAGACGGCGGCGCAAGTGCCGAGTAGGGAATAACGAACGATGCTATGGTGGAGAAGAAAATGACTCGTGCTTTCAGCGCGCGCCTCACGTGCGGAGGGGGGGGGGGGTGAGAGTGCTCCCACGCTGGCCGCCGTTGTGCCAGCTGCGTCTGCTGTCATCTGCCCTCAATACAACGGCACGGCAGCCGTGGCGATAAAACGGGGGGATGTGCGCCGTGGTAGCCGTCGCACTGTGTAAGAACCAGATTGCGCATTGCAGAGTGGGACCGTTGCAACATCTGCAACTTCAACAAAAATGGGAAAAGTGGGAAGACCACGCATTGTGCGCACGGCCGAAGAAAAAGCCGAGTAGGAGGAGAGGCGTCGACACCAGAGACGTGACTGTAAGCACCTACAACGCGCCCGTGCGAAAGCTGAGTATGCAGCCAGTGGCCTTGCCTGCTCAGAGCGTTGGCGAGAGTAGATGCGAGAGTCTAATAGTCGGCGTCGAGGGCGAGCCACCGATGAAGATCACGCACTACAGGTCGCTCGTAAGCGTCAAGCTAGGTCGTTCGAGTTTGCGTCCAAGCGGCTGAAACGTGAACTGCCATCTCCATAGAATTTTGCCGAGGCGAATTCTAAATTCAAGAAATTCTGTCTGGATGCGGAATTTGGCCATAGTTTCTCGGTCTACCATCGACAGCTACACTGGCTAATCCGCCATCATATGCATGGATGGACCCGAAATGTTTTAAGCTAATTATTTCCAATGCATCTTCGTACGAGAACTACTGCTGCTCGCCTGGTGCCACAACGTTGGATGAATGCACCGAAAAGCATGAAACGCGCATTGATATAATGCAAACTAAACATTTCCTCATTTCACAAGAATTCTTGCGTCTACTTTGGGAAATTGCACGTGAATTTGATGGAGATTTGTAAAGATTGTTCCCAAATGATTTTTACTACATAATAAAATAATTCCGCAACAAAGACAGTGCGCAATTTAGCAGTAGAAGAAAAAAAAATGCCGGCCGATTAGCGCAGCCAGCGTAACGCGTTCCAGCTAGCGTGCAAAACGCGCACGTTCAAAACTGAAACCGGAAGTGTGGTTCAAGTATTATTTCCGGCGGCTTAGTCTGCTACAGTCGATTCGGACACTAAGATCTGTTTTAGTGCGGGCTCTGGATGAATTTTTTTCTCTATGGCACAACCCTGAAGGAATGCGACCGTTTTTCATACAAAGAGATGAACTGTCTGCAGAACAGATTTGGAGCAATCGGATGATTGTGCGGGAAACTTAGCAAGCATATGTACTCTCATTGCTGCACGAAGTACACCCGGGGATGACTTGTATGAAGATGCTCGCACGGACCTACGTGTTGTGGCCTTCACTCTACAAAGACATAGAAGAAACTGTTCGGAATTGTCACGTTCGTGAAAGCGCTCGTCCTGCAAATTTGGCAGGCCTCTGCAAACGTGGAGGTACCAACAAAGGTTTGGGAAAGGCTTCACGCTGGCTACGCTGTAAAAGACTCTGTAAAGCTACTAAATGTGGTATAAGCATACTCTAAGCGGATTGAGGTGTTCGTCATGACATCAACCATAACGGCTAGAACCTTGGAAAAATTGCACAAACTGTTCACAGCCTACGGCTACCCCAAGAAATCGTTGCCGACAACGGCCGACAATTCACGTCGGATGACTTTTGGATAGTTCATGAGGCCTCTCCGTATCATGTCGCTTCGAGTGGAGCCGCAGTGAGGCTGGTAGGAACAACCAAGGAAGCTCTCCTAAAACAGGTGCTGAGCGATGAAAATGCTGGAGTGAAGAGTACTGTGCAAGAACGCCTGAACAAATTTATATTTGCCTATAGAAACACCCCGCTGTCGCTGACTTTGCGGACGCCTGCTGAGGTTTTCGTCGAGCATCTGCCCCTAGTTTCATACTCTTCTCACGCCAAGTTTTTCAGGGGAGATGGTGGAGCGTCTGATACGAGACGTAACGACAACGTAAGGACCAGAGAGGATCTGCAGAATTCTTCTCCGTGGGCGATGGAGTTTACGTAAAGACCACACGTGGTGAGCCTGTATCGTGGCAAGAAGGTACTGTTGTCAGCCCAGTCACGTACATGATTAAGGTTCAAGGTCGACTACAGGTCACTCACTTTGTTTACCTGCGGCCCAGAAAAAAGCAGCGTGTGTACTGAAGCCACCAATAATGCGACATTACTAACCTGTCCGGAGCGAATTTCACATGGACACCCCAAAATTCCAGTTTGCCCACCGCGAAATTTAGTTTGGTCCACCCCCAATATAAGTTGCCCTCCTTCCCTACAAATATCATTTCGCCAACTCCCATATATCAGTTGACCCACCCTTAAATTTCAAATTGGCCCACCCCCTAGTTTAAGTTGCTCTAATCCGACACATTAATTCGTCCGTTCCCTAATATTAAGTTGCCCCATCCCTACTATAGGCTTCCCCATGCATTCTTTGTGGAGCACTATTTTCATCTTTTAGGATCTTCATGTCTGCCCTTACCCCTTCCACCGTGCAGGGTAGCAAACTGGATAACATATATATATATATATATATATATATATATATATATATATATATATAAAGATCAAATTTTTTATTTCAATTGTTCCACATCGTCTATATATTTTCCAATCATCTAGACTTATACTATTCTAAAGAATAGTTTCTGCGCAAATTACGCATTTTTGGAAGATACAAGGCATTGCACTTCTCGTGTGATGGTCTGAGGCAATATTCAAAGAATGCGTACGGAATATACTGCCAAATATTAGGCTGATTTAGAATAGGGGCCCCCAAAGATAGGAGGCCCTAACAATTAGACTCACCCAGCGCCTGCACAGAAGGCAAACGGTATATTTCGGTTTGAGTTTTCGCTCGCCGATGACGCTAAATTTAAAAAATAGCGTGGGTAATCAAACCTGGATTGCGTTTTCTCAACGTAGCCGCGAACATCTCAACAGCGCGTCCATGCCTCCTTACTGAAGATGATGCTCTCAAACATACTTCTCATCCTGTAAAATTGTAGGGATTGCACCATTTCATTTTTCTTTTGATCGTGCAATATGTCTTCATTTTCCTTCCGCATGAGAAGGATATCAACTTTAATGAAGTCGCATGAGTTGCATTAGTTGCGAGTGCCTTCTTTTTGTTTGGTTTGGCCGGCCATTTAAGAGCATTAATTAA
This sequence comes from Dermacentor andersoni, assembly GCF_023375885.2. NCBI lineage: Eukaryota > Metazoa > Arthropoda > Arachnida > Ixodida > Ixodidae > Dermacentor > Dermacentor andersoni. The sequence goes on along the minus strand of NC_092817.1, from coordinate 102,897,196 downwards.
ATATTTCGCTAAGAAAAGAATGTGCTTGACTATGTTTGGGTGGAAAGACGTTACATTTGTGTGGAATAGAGAGAGTGAACGCGGTTGCCAGGAGCTTCTCAAACCAATATGATCGGATACTGTTTAATTGCTCTCACATTTTGCAAAGCCGTATGAGCTATGCACTGACGCATAACCTTTGAAGAAGGGCGCGGTTATTTACTAGCGAAATGACAGGGAATGAGCAGGGCGGCACTTCAGTGTTATAACTTACCTATACTTTCAGCAAGTCTGAAACGAGTTATTCAACAGCAGAAAAGGAAGCACTGGCTGTGGTTATGGCGTTGGTGTACATTGAAGGCCGACCTTTCTAGTTCTGCACGGATAATCACGCTTTAACTTACCTCTTAAATATGTCTCTATCGAGAGGCAGCATTGCAAAATGGTCAAGGCGGTACAACGCTTTGTTTGGCGCATTATGAAAAGAGATGTGTACGACTACGTGAAGACAAGTCACCAATGTCGGATGACGAAAACCAAGAGCAGACATGGTGGAAAAAAAACGACGAACCCAACTTACTCAAAGACACCCTTTGAAGTATTCTGATTTTCTTGAAGCGAAAGAATGAAGGGGTGTGCAAGACACAATCATACATTGTTTCTATTGAAAAGCAGGAAAGGATAAAACTGGGTCTGTCACACTACTTATGAACGGCTTGCTGTTCAAGAAAACCGAGTTAATCGTGTTGACGACGGACCAGACTTTCGAAGTGATAAACTGAGGCAGTGGCCCGAAGAAACAGGCGTAAAGCTAAGATTTGCCACATCGTACCAACCGCGAATTTCCGCGGCAAATACGAATCGTGCTACGGTGCGGCATTCAAGCTTAGCTGAATCGCTAACAAGAGATATAGAGAACGTTTTAGGCACTGTCTGTGCTCTTGAAGAAAGGAACAAAGGCCGAGACAGTTCCTTGTGTTAGCGCTTTGTTTTTTTTTTCGACCACCGAGGAGAAACAGAGTATATCTTTATGCTGATGACTGGAACAGGCACAAAAATTTGCAAGCGTTTCTCATCTAATTTTGTCAAAAGCCTAAAGTAGGCGAAGACGTGAGGAGGGCAAGTTTTACGCAATATGTGCCGGGGCTGTCAAATTTTTAAATTTGTCGCTTTAACATATATACATATATATAGTCAGGGCTCTCGAACTTTCAATCTAACGCGAGCGTCAAGTGCGTGTTGCCGTTTTCTTTTTTTTTTAGCCCGTCCTCTCGTCGGGCACACACAGTTCGCCCGTGTTTCTGCATAAGTGGCTGCAGCCTGTCTTTGTTCGTCTCGGCCCGAGCAGTTGTAGCCAGATGAGAGGGAACCGGAGAAGTAGGTTTTGTACTTTCCTGTGACATTCTCTATCCCTCATTTCGACTTTACGCATTGGCTTTATGAGTACATGTCATTCTTCTCGTCTAGGTTTCCTGTTTTCAGAGACTGCATCATCTTCCCGCTCTCTCACCTTCGGGTTTATATTATTCCGACTCGCCGACTGCTGCCGGCGATGCCCGTAGATTTGCATCTTCTCAAAATAAGGGCAGAGGATACCCTGCTTTCTTCTTTTTTTGTTGGCTTACTTGAAAGAGTAAAAAGCGAAGTTAATTTTGTATAGGACAGAAGGATTTATTTTCATCACTTCTACTTCATTTATCTTTTCTTCCCCTTAGCATATCTTTCGTCGTCGCTTGCAGAAGGGCAATACTTCGATAACGACGCACTGAAAGCAGCTCAGTAGGGAAGAAAGAGCCTTATATGTAAGAATGAAACTGACAGCCTGCGCATTCAAGTGTGTACACCGCCCGTATACGAGAGTTTGACATTCAATTGTGTACACCACCCGTATGCAAGCTGTTTATGTAGCAGCTAATAAACGTATGTTAGGCCTGTAAAGTCAGCTCAGTGTGCCTCTATACAAAGACGTATAACTGATAACTGCCCAAACTGTCTTCTCCACAATAATCAGAGCTTTGAGCGGAAGCAAACTTTCATCATTTCTTTCGTTCCTCAAGTTAGCACAGTCATCGCATCCAAATGCGACTAACTAATGTCCAACATCTGAGCAACGCGAACACGAATGCCGGCGACTGGCGAGCGTTAGTATAAGAAACTGTGCCGACCAAAACATTTTCAGGAAGTGTATTCACATGCAAGCACTTAGGAAAAAGATGGTCTCCAATACACGCTGTGTAAGTGATTGGACAGCGAAGCTGTATGCAACTATATATATATATAGAGAGAGAGAGCGAGTACCCCTTGCGATGTTGGTTGAAATAATTCACGTGTACTTTACCTAATTATTAGCCTGAAATGTTTCGACGGCTTGCGATTTGGCTTGCGCCACTACTTCGTGCACGCCAAGTCGCAAGCCCTCGAAACATTTCAGGCTAATAATTAGGTAAAGTACGCATGAATTATTTCAGCCTACATTCAGCCCCTCGTTGGGCTCCGTGGTGGCCGGTCGGCGCTGTTGCCGAACAAATACATTTTCTTATGGCAGCGCAAACTTCTGTCTATGATCGGCGTCTGAAAAGATGCCGCACCGATGCACCGTTCCAGTTCTCCTTTCGGAGGAACGCCCCGTCATTTCCCAAATACTATGTCATCCACAGTGAAAATAACATACCAGTAAGAAAGCTATTTCCCTTTCTGGTGGCCAAATGTCTCAAAGACAAAATCTGAACTACATATAAAGCATCAAAAATGTCCAGTGGGGACATACTCCTAGAACTAAATGAGAAAGATCAAGCGCAAAAGCTATCGGAACTTACCAGTATTGGCGACGCCACAGTGGCAGTTTCACCACATAGAACACTGAACACAAGCCGGGGTGTGATATCAGAGGAAGACATTATTGGCCTGAGTGATGAGGAGCTACTTGACGGTATCTAGAAGCAAAACGTGACAAAAGTACAAGGAATTGTCTTCTACTGAGATGACCAAGAGATCCCAACAAGACATGTCATACTTACATTTGGAGCAAGCGTAATGCCTACCTCTCTGGATGCAGGGTACGTAAAAGTTAACGTCAGACCATATATACCGAACCCAAGACGGTGTTTCAAGTGCCAAAGGTTCGGACATGCTTCACATGCATGCCGAGGCCAAATAACCTTTGCTAAATGCAGCTCAAATGATCATCAATCTAAAAACTACACTTCTTCCCCATATTGTATTACCTGCAAAGGAGACCACCGAGCCTACTCGCGGTCTTGCCCTTGCTGGAAAAAGGAAAATGAAATCATTGCGCTAACCGAGAAAGAAAAAATTTCGTTCTTTGAAGCCAGAAAGCGGCTATCGTTTCTTCCGCGAAGAAGTTATACCGATGTGACGCAGGCGGGGAAGGGTCACAGAAGCCTCCTGAGTCCTCCGAGCCCACGCGCAGCAGATAGATGCGCATTTATGGCAGTGCACGAAGGTATAACACGAACAACACTTCCATACAGAGACAGTATCCGAGCGATTCTAAGGCCCTGGCATCAAAGGGGCAACAAGAATGGGACTCTTGCGTAAATAACAACTTACACGCAATAAAACCCCTGCTTAGCGAGTGGAAGTCGTGCAGTCACCGGCAACGCTTCTATGAGGTTATCCTATGTAGACTCCGAATCGGGCATACACACCTGACACACAATTTCTTGCTTCAAAACGAAAACCCATCAACTTGCAAGAAGTGCCATGAACTACTCACAGTAATGCACATTATTATGAGATGTCCACATATTGAAGCACAGAGACGGAAGCTTGTACAGAATCTCTATAACTTACATATACCTTTACACCCCGCCTCAATACTCGTACATGAACCGCTAGTCCCCTTCACTGACCTGTTAGGCTCTCTAGAAGAAACCGGTTTTTCATGCAAACTTTAAAGTAACGCAGTTCTCGCTGCTTTAACATTTGATTTCTAAATATCTCGTGGCTGGCGCAGCATGGCCTTAGTCGCTTATGCGCCATTAAACCCGAATTAAATAACTACTTCGTGCACCTATAGAGAGTGGACCAGGGAGAAGAGAAATTCGCCGCGCCTCCTATGGACATTAAAACTTCTTTCTGGGCGAGTTGTTGCATACTTGACTTGAAAATTGTAGCAGCGCTAACACGTGCAACCACAAAGTAACAAGGACGAGACACAAGCGCTGAGTCTTGTGTCTTGTCTGCTTGTGTCTCGCCCTTGTTACTATGTGGAGACATGCGTTAGCGCTGTTACAATTTTCAAATCAAGACTACTATGGACACTGCGCTTAAGAATTTCTAATAATACGTGGCCTTCTAATACTGCTATTGCTGTCACTGCCATTTGCTAAGCCGGTTCTTCTTTCACGTACGAAAGCGTACTCTCGTCACTCCCTGCTTCGTACGCTGCAGTCAAGCTGCCGTCGCCGTGGCAGCTTGCGCAAGAGTAATCTTTAACGGGAAACGTATGCGGGGAGCGCCACATGCTTCGCGTTGCGTGTAGGCGCAGGTACGCATAATCATCAATTATGTAGTAGGGATGCTTGTTTTGAGCGTATTCTTTATTGAAACCTATGCTGTTCTGTATGTTCTATGCATCCTTCTAAAGAATGTATGCACTGTTCGCTTCATTTTGCTGCATGCTTGCAGGCTCTGCCTTACGGGGATATGAGCCATAGCAGTTAGATGTATGAATCTTAGATGTTGATAGTTTTATGCCAACGTTACGCAACGAAGAAATCCCGGGCTCGTAGCGATAGACAGCTTCGCTGTAACAGAAAGCAAAGAACAAATTCAGATTCCACACACATCGTTGCAATGTGAAAAGAAAGCCACTTCTCAGTTACCTTATTGCAATCTTTTGTTTTCAAATTTGGTTGGATTCTTCAAATTTATGCTGCGCTATGTTCATGCTTTTCCACCATCTGCATGTCTTCATGTAAAGCCGTATTACTGCGACCCATAACATAATCCACCAGTTCCACTTCCCCCTTAGAGGCTGTACCTCACAAACCACTAACACCATTTTTCTATTGTGATACATGAAAGCTGAGGAGTGACAAGTGTTTCGACTTCAAGACCTGCAGGTTACATTACAGGAATTAAATAGTGACATTAACTTAAACTGAAGTGTGTAGTGCAAGTCTTGAATGAAAACCTTATAAACATGTTGCCTACGCCAATCACTAAACTTTTCCGCCCAATCTTGAAAAGACCGCCAAGCTCGTCACGGCGAGTCTAGTACAATGCGAAAAGTTGGACAAGCTTTTCGCGTAAGCTTGTCAAGCTTAAGCGAAAAAAATTAATTGTATCGTACAGTCCTACACAAGAGGCAGAGCCAGGATGTCCACGAGCCTACCAAATGGCAGGTGGCATAAGCAGTGAAAACAGCGTATCGATTGCGCAAGGAATCTTTCGCACCGTTATCTTAAACGTACGACTATGCACTGAACATTTTCCCATAAATTCCTGTGTACAAGAGAAAGTTTATCTCTCATTAAATTTTTTGTGTATTTCATTTTGAATCAGCCATATTGAGAAATGGCAGCTAAGTTAGGTAAGGAGACGCTATTCGTCCGCTTACTATTCCCACGAAAAACAATTCTAGGGCTGCCCAAGCAATTTTTTAACGAAATGCACTCTCAAGGTACACCCTTTGGAGTGCATATCTACCACACAACAATAATCATCATCTGCACTGCTTGCGTTTCCTTTCTTTAAAACGCCGCGCCCGCTACTTTCCTCTCGGGAATGGTATGTCATGCTGATACCGCGCATGCCGTTCGTTACTGGGAAGGACCAGGCTCGCAGCGTTAAAGAAAGGAAATGCGGACAAGACAGATGACATTTATTGTTGTGTAGCCAGATACAAACCAAAGGTTGTTTTTTGTTTTAGAGTGTAGAGTGTAGAGACAAGTTTCAGACAAGAGATTGATAACGTAGAAACAAATACAAACAACTGTCTACTGTTACTTCCCAGGACGATTAGGAAATCCAGGCTAAAATGAAACATCGCGATAGCTTCGCATGGCTTGTTCTGAGCATCGAAGAAAGCAGTAATAGCCACAACTGAAAGGAACCCGCATAAACCTCGTAAAAGACCACGAATTTTCGCGAGCTTGGTTTGAGTAAAATTTAACACGGAAAACACATATCAATAATTTTATTACAAACGTTTCTAGTGTCCAGATCCATGGGCGTCTACAGTATAGCCTACCTAATCCCTCTTTTTCTAAGAAAAGGACATGTACAATTCTTTCCTTTATCCACGGCGGTACCACGGAATCTAAATTTAGGATATGCAAAGCAAAATAAAACACTATAGCAGCCTCCCAAAGCACCACGGAATTTTCAATATTTTACGTTGGTACAAAAATTATCAAGGATATCTAAGGTAGCTTCTTGCATTTTTACTGCTTCTGAAATATACCATGTAAGCAGTAAACCAGCTAGATTATCAAAAGTTACTTCTAACAGCACATCAATGAGCCGTCTTTATATATTTAATGACGAAAATATTTCTCCCTATTGAGTAAGACATAGACCACTCAGGGCTCCATGAACACGAACTAAGTATAAAAAGCAAACACTGTAGCCTGAGGCTACTTCTATCATGAATAAAATAGTGAGTGACAGTTTTTACCATCCAGTAAGATGTTTCTAAACCGAAGAAAGGTGTTTCTGAAACGAAATTTAAAAAAAACTTCATTTTACGTGTCACAACCACGATCCCATTATGAGGCACGCCGTAGTGGGAGAGTCCGGACCACCTGAGGTGCTTGAACTTGCACCTAAATCTAAGTACACGGGTGTTTTCGCCCCCATCAAAACGCGGCTGCCATGCCCGGCATTCGATCCCGCGACCTCGTGCTGAGCAGCCCAGCACCATAGCCACTAAACAAACGCGGCGGGTTTTGAAACGAAAAGTTATGTTTCAACAGTAAAAATGTTTATTCGTTTTTATTTTGCTTTTCTTTTTTTCTGTATTGCAAGTGGTCATATTTTCTACGTATGTGTGTGTAAGCCAGTGAGTCTGTAGTTGTCTAACGACTGCTTATTATTTGGTAGGTTTATTATTATATTCACATATGTGTAGCTACACTGTGTCACACTGCTGGCTTAAAGAATAAAAAGAAGACAAAAAAACGACAAAGGGAATTCTGATGCGCATTTCCATGAACTTAGCGCGCATCCATGCTCTTTGATATACAACTGTACGCTTCAGGTACAGTAGCCCTCATCAGGTGCTGTCCACTTTAGCACATCTGCCTTTCTTGGAACGTATAAAAAAATCTGAACAAATCAAACCAAATCGAATTTAGGCCTACAAACCCAGACTAAGCAAGCTCGAAACAGTCGATATTTGAATTTCAGCAGTAAGAATTCGACTATGACATGACATGTAAACAATAAACCATTTTTAAAATAAGCCCTTTGGGCCCTTGCGTCCCATAACGAAAGGACATTAAAATGGTTTCAAAGTGTGACATAAACTGTAAGGAAACTAAACCAAGAACCGGAGCTATGCTCTTCACATCTTCCTCAGCTAAGGCACCAGTTCCTTCGTTATTGTCCTCCTTGTCACGAAGCAGAGGGGAAACTGAATTTTAGGATATTTTAGGCAATTTGCGTAATTGCCTGCTAAATTCTCCTGGCTGCTAATGTCTGTCAAGCCAAGTAGCTAATCTGCGAAAAAGACAGGGTCCTCGATGTGACAGTTTCTTTTTAAAAAATGAAAGAGGTCGTCATAAAAATAAACTTCTCGTATTGTTCAATGCATACTTGAAGAAAAGAGCGCTATGAAGACGCGGACTAAAAGAGGAACATGTACGATGAACAAGGCGCTACTTCCAACTAAATGTTTTTTTCGAAGAAACAGGATTTCAAATAGATACAACCTAGAATAGGCTATCGTGACATCACGACCTCCCTATCTCATTAGTAATGCTATCTCTTTTTCGGTAAGCGTCACTGAAGGGCAGCTAATGCACGTGCCCTCGGCCTTTGCAATGCGGAAAGCTTCTAATCCGTTCTAGTCTATCTCTAGACCGTACCAGAAACCTGGTGTCACGAAGATACGAACAGCAATTGTGACGTTTACAGTGTTCTGCCAGATGGCACCTCACATTGTCCGTATCTACGTGACACCAGGTTTCTGGCACGGTCTAGAGATAGACTAGAACGGATTAGAAGCTTTCCACATTGCAAAGGCCGAGGGCACGTGCATTAGCTGCCCTTCAGTGACGCTTACCGAAAAATAGTCAGCTTTTCTAATGAGATAGGGAGGTCGTGATGTCACGATGGGCTATTCTAGGTTGTATCTATTTAAAATCCTGTTTCTTCAAAAAGAAGACATTTAGTTGGAAGTAGCACCTTGTCCGTCGTACATGTTCCTCTTTTAGTCCGCGTCTTCGTAGCGCTCTTTTCTTCAAGTATGCAAAATCAACTCGCCCACATCAAGCTTCTTGTGTTCAATGCATAATGCGCATTGCACTGCATTTGCGCCCATACTCAGAGCTTAGGCAACATGCCGGTCTTTGTGGTATTTTTTTCACAACGACAATATTTTGGAATAGTCTAGAGAGACATGAACCCATGCGCAGCGTAGGTTCCAATACGCCCAATTTATGGCCCATTTTCACTACAATATCAAAGCTCGGCGAGAGCCACGCACCAACATTTCCACCATGAAAGCGGGTAGCTGTGCCATTTAATGTAGAATTTACGTTATTTGAAGTGCAATAAATTTTCTGCACACATTCACGTGGCGCTCTCTAGGCGGGGATGGAAAATGCATTTGCTCAAGTTGGGGAAAATCGATAAGCGCTTGTTAGTAGACAGCGCTAGAAGCTGAGTGCGTTTTAAAAGTTAATCTGCACGCATATGAAATGATTGCGCAAACACAAGTCTTTCTGCATGATTTAAAAGGCGTTCGCATATTCTATTTGTCACCCGGTCCGCGTAAACAAAATAATTTAATTTGTTCATTTTGTAGTATTTGCAGTGTGTGCAATGCTCATGTAAAAACGAGAAAAAGGTAAAACTATGGCAGACGCACTTAAGACTGCTCACGTGTGGAAATGCGAAAGCATCGTAGTCGCTTTGGGCAAATGTTCTCGCTCATCTAATCATCCGTATGTCGTGGTGCAATTCGCAAACTTGCACGGCCCTGCTTTCTGTGTTCCCTTGCTTCGCATTCTGCTGCATGCTTCCTTGAGCGACCACGTTTCGCAGATGCCGCTAACGTAGGCGCTTCAGAGTGCATCCCAGTAGACACAGCACCAATAAAATCCGGAGAGCAAGTGTCGCGCTGGAGGCAGCGACGTGATGTATGCAATTTCGCACGCGCTAGGCACAACTTTAGGGAATCTCAACCCTGGAGCTACCGTGGCGACGACAATTAATAATAATAAAAAAAGCCACCGTGGCGTCGGGGAAGCGAGCTCATCTCGCTACTTGAGGCCCGGACTCGATTGCCACTTAGACCAACATGTACCAAATTTTCTTTTCAGTTCCATTAATTGACTTTGTTAACAAAAACCTGCCTGAAAAGTTTGATGTTCATCCGAGCATCTTTGAGGTGTGTTTACTCCTCGCGCCGTGAGCCATTTTTGGTACAATATTGCCGTCACGCCACCGACGACAACTTCGGATTTTGGCGCAATGGGGCATATAATGCTCTCGCACAAAAGCACTTTTCCTGTGCGTCTTGTTGACGCTTGACGCGATTCTTACGATAACCATTGGTTGCGATCAGCTGTCCTCTATTATACGTATTCAGGTTATGTTTTCCGGCAGGCTGGGAGCCCTGTTACCTGTCATAATACTATTATACCTTAAGATATGTCAGTACAGCAAGCAAGAAAACAATTAAGAATTTGCATTATTTCGCCGAACTGGCCTCCTTATTTTGTCCTCTGCATCATCCCTCCAAAGACCTTCTGTTTCAACAGGAACCGAAAGAAGCGCGCAATCCACAAACGTAGCTAGCGAACAATGTCCAATAAGTCGTCTGAAGTTCCGCCACAGAGTCGTGGCTGGTTATTATTCGCAAGCTGTACTAAAGGCTAAACTCAAGTCAGTAAAGACAAGCTCAGCGTAAGGAGGGGTAGACTTGAACATGGACAGGGACGCCTCACCGTCGAGGAGGGATGAACGATCACCTCCTTATCAAGCCGTGATCACGCTAGCTTTTTGATCTCCCGAGAGTGAGGCACCAGCAGTCACGTCAATCATGGATGACGCTGTAATAAGACCGTGACAGACTGGCTCTTCAGTTGTTGAGTTCCTCTTTTCTGTGTAAAATCAGCTCGAAATATTTGCCCTTCAAGAATTAGGAGCATAAACTTCTTTTTTTCATTTCGGGAAACAGTTTTTCTTTTTTTTAGAAAGTAATTACTAGAGTTTGTAAATTTGCTTGTATAGTTATTACATCAATATATATTCAAATACGCGCCTCTGGGATAAATGTAATCTAAAAACAAATTAGTTACGCTACTCCACTTCCCTAATTTCAGAGCGATTTACCACGGCTTTCGTGAAAGACCCGGTTTGTGACACGTATGAGGATAACTTCTTGGGTGAGTTGGTGTCGTCTTTCCTTACCTTTCGCCTCTTACTGTTTTCTTTTTCTCCAGTTTTTGCGCTAAACGATATCATGTTATGTGACGTCTATGTCGCCGCGCGCTGAGTGATAAACTTTTTAGAACATAATAAACATGAGAAAATAAATTTTCAGCGAAGGATTATAACTTGGAATTTAAGGGTTCAGTACATGTAGCTCTGTGTGCGAAGTTCATAAATCCAAGACAGGTAGCCCCACATGGAGCCTAACTCTATACCGTAACGATTTCAAAAGAGGGCTCAACTCTACCTTTCGCTCCCGAAGGCTTGTCTGTAGAAAGGCCCTTTATTATTTCACGCAAGTAAATCAGTCACAGACTGGTGTTTCTCAGGACAACGTAAGGGCGAAAACTTTTCCAAAACAGCAAACCGGGCTTCATGAAGGTGGCCTCAAAATACTATTCATCCATACTTTTCTAGAGCACGCTTAGTGAAAGTTTTCAGCGTGCATAGACAGACAATCGTTCGATGCAGTCGCTATGATGCCATCTGTAAAAGAATAAGGCTGCAAAGCGACAGAAATGACTTCGCAGACATTTATGCATGACAGCGTGCTCGCAGGCACCCTCACAAAGAACGGCAGCGGTAGCTCATCCGGCGGCCTCGGTACGTGACTTAACCTCGTTAGTATAGAAGGGCACTTAAATGCGGGCGGAATACGACAGGATATAGTGGGGAACTTTCTCGCTCGCCCACCGCCATTACGCTCGCCGCAGTACCAATAGGGTGCACGCATTCTCAAACAGCCAAGTGTTGGGAAAGATCAAAAATGAAGAAAAGAAAGCCTCTTGTTGATGACACTGATAATATGCGCATACCATTCATGGATAATATTGTTTACTGGGTCTCTGGCGGAAAAGGTTCCTTTTTCTTCGTTACTTCTGGTAAACTGTTGGAAGGGTCACTGAACGAGGCTAATTTTGTCGCAAGAGGGACCGAATGGTTATGTGCTAATTTTGCCGTAGCTGAGACAGTGTCCGAACATTCTTTGTTCTCGGTTTCGTTAATTCGCACCTATACGCCGGGAAATAAGAACGTGAAACGCATTCACACTTCCGCCTGTGTTTCTGAAATCATCTTTCTTATATTGGTCTGATGTTGTGCCACTTGGTATTTCAACATGAACAATTAGTACTCTGAAATGTATTTCATAAAGTAAAACAAAACGTAAACTAATACCAGCGAAAAATACAATAGAAAAGTAGGCAAATGAGGGATTTCCTTGAGCAAACGGGAATGGCATTGGAGAGTTGAGTTTCAGAGCTGTTGTGCAATACAACGAAGGTGACAAAATAAAAAAGAAGGCGAATGGAACTGACACAAACTATTGCGGCTTAATACTCTTATAGGTGAGGATTTAGTGCATAGAAAAGGCAGATTCGAGACTCTGCAAAACAATTTTAAATAACTTTTATACGTCATAATACTGCACCTCAAGTATAAAAGCCACTCTACATGCGAAATATTATGATACGTAATAATGGGTTTATCAGTTTTTGAGGAATACAAGAGCTCTCTGAATACAAGAAAAATATAATATACGCGTAGGAGATCACACGCTAGTTTTGAACACTCGTGCAAGTTGTTGTGAAAGCACCCAGTACTGCGCATGCTGATATTTTGAATCGTACATGATGGCGCAGTGGGTCTGTCTGCAAACAGTATGATGCTAAAAACGTTGATGTATTCCTGTTTGTTTTGTTTTTTCGGCTCTTCCGTTCAGAAGCGCCACTCTGGTTTAGTTTTCGCAGGATAATGTGTAGTAGATTTCCATTATGGTGTGGTAGTTACGTCCAGAACCGCGATAGTGCTGCTAGCGTTACGACTCGCCAATAGGACTTGAAACGCACTAAAGTTGTCGCGATAGTTGCAGATGCAACACTAGCACTCTAGTATAACTCGAAAGACAAAAACCTCCGAACAAAGTAATATACCAGCACATATCAACTTGCAAAGAGCATCCACGCCATCCCCTGTTCCTGAATTGACGCACTGTGTAGAGGTGGTGCGGCGGCCTCTTTTACATTCGGCTGGCAGCAATCAATTGCTAGGAACCGATTCGCAGCTGTATATCAGAGCTCCGCGCTTCGTCCCGGAGCTCTCAGACTCGGAGCGCACCTTGAATTTAACTGCGCGACCAAGATTGGTGCAGTTGCGGCCACGTGGCTGCTGCAAATTTTGTTGTTGTTGTGGCCTGTTTCATGATTTGCGTATGGAGTTTATTTGGCAAAGGAAATCACATGTGTCGGCCATTCGTCGATACACAGTTCAAAGTAAAGGTGGCGAGGGAGAAATGCCAAAGCAGTACTTGTGTGCGTACCTGACGCCTTTTCGGGCCTGCCTTACAGCCGTTTGCTACAAGGATGAAGACCCGGCTTTTTCATGTCTGGAAACAACAAATCTAGGAATCAAAAACAAATTTCCGCTATAACACGCAGCACGAGCGCTCTTACAGGTAACTGATTGTGATCGCAGGGCATGTCAGGAATGGCCGGCTCGAATTGTTGTTGTTGACCAACTTGATTATTTTAAGTGGACGTGCTTTCATTGGCGGCCCTCTGAAAGGCGCACACCTCTACGGAACATAAAGGTCTAATGGGTCCAACGAATGGTAAACTGAATGAATCGAATTTCCTTACACCTAAAGTTCATGCAAGTAATCGCGGCAGACACAAACTGAAAGATAATTTACACGCAGCACAAGGCATATAGCCTACATATAAAACATTATGCCTTTCGAAAGCATAATCTCATTCGCAAATACATCTCTAGCGAAAAGCAACAAAGGAGACAGGGGACAGAATGAAAGTAGGCTGAAGTAGGTGACATTGAAATTGAGAATCTAAAGAACGTAGATTAGTCGGCCAGTTCTTAGAAGCGAGTATTAGGAACAAATTTGACATCTCAGTACTAGGCCTGTTCTAACGGCGTTGAAGCCCTTTACCTGGCAGTATAAGAAACATTTGGTCTATATCTCTTATTGTTTTGTTTCGTATTCATATTGTAAAAGCAAATAACTGAAATAAAATAAACAAAATAAAACATAAAGACTTTTCTGCAAAAATTAGAGGAGATACAGAAGGTCAAAACAGATAGTTCATCTGCTGGTTGATGGTTAACATACAGTTTTAGCTTGTTCGGTATTGCGGTTAACATAGGCGGACTGGACGTTTTACCGGAGGAGCGTAGGCGTAAATATGAGTGGCCGAAGTGGTGCAGCCACCTGGCGGCGAAGAGCTCAACCAGACAAACAAAGCTAATACTGGAGTAACCAAGTGTATTCTTTTTCGCTGCTGGTCGTAATTTTCGCAGAGACGTAATTGTGTCGCGATTTTTTGCTGCCGAAAATTTACATCAGCAACGAAGTAGAATACACTTGATTGATGCAATGTTAGCTCTGTGTTTGTCTATTTCAGCTTGGCCCCACGAGCTGACAGCACCTATCAATGCGCTCACGTTTACGCCTCCCGCCTATACGGTAAAACGTCCAATCCGCCTGCGCTTATAGGAACGCCGGGTAAGCTAAGGCTCGCTAATGCATCATTCAATACTAATGTTTGATACTTCCTTTGTCATGGTAAATATGTGTTCTTGAGAATCAACAGTATGGAGATAAAAAAGCTAGGACCTTGCTTAAATAAAGGAAGATATACTTGCTCGAAGCCGAGGATATGATCACCACGTGCCGTAAGAGAAGGACAAAGCCTGAGGGCTTCGTCACATAAACATACGCTGCGGCTTACAATGGACATTTTGTGAGTAGCACGGCAGAGACTAATAGCTTCATATGTTTACTTTTTTGCAGACTTTTCGTCAGGCCAACAATACTGTTGAGCTGCCAGTTCAAAGGGTCATGATGCGTGCACAGTTCGCGCACGATGAGATGATACGGCAAATTGCGGCAGGCTGTCAGAATGACGCAATCTGTTGTTCCATTGTGGCACTTGTCCTTCGTTTAGCCACCTCCGATTTTACAGCCCACTTTTAAAGACATTAAGCGACCAGGCACACAAAATATATGCTCACCGCAACTCCGTAGTATCCACCATGTCCAATATTATAAGAAACAGTGACTCTTTTAGTGAGGCAAGTCCTACGCGTTCGAGTTCGAAGGCGCCGCATTGTTTGCCTTCACTTTTCAAACGTCATCTGCTTCTCTTGAATTACGTTCCTTTGAATATCTCTTAAGCAAATGGAATGCCACTTTTATCTTACTCCTTGTCTTTATCTCCGTATTTCTTCGAACATAGTCCAGATTGTAGGAGTGATATCATTGACGCCTTCTTTTTGCTTTGATGTATCATTTAACGGCACAGAATAGACAAAGTCAACAATGAAAGCTTCCTATAGCTGTTCGAGTTCACGATATTTGTTTCTTTAGCGCCGACAAAGACAAGATGCTACACACATAGAGTGCGGCGCATTTTTTTTATATTGTATGTGTCATTGTCCGTCACCATTATTATCTATTATAACAAGACTAACCAACTTTCCTAAACAGTCGCCCTGACCTGCAGGCTACTATGTGTAGCACATCTTGTGAACCCAACCAAGGTGCTCCCCCGGTAGCGTACGAAACAGCAGCAGCTGAAAAAACCAATCGAGACAAACAGAGGAGTCCATTGCTCGTTTCTTTTTCTCATACAAGCTTGCAATACGTGCCAACTTCCCCGTCCTATTTCTCTTCTAATTTGTAGCACATTTCCGCCCATGGCGAAATTGACGAGCCACAGATTCGGTGAGTCAGTCTATAAGCTTATATAGAATCAGCAGTAAGTGGCTCATCGGGAAGAGAAGTATTAAGTCACGATTCATGAACGCATGAGGACCACCCGGACAAGAGCTGTCGGAATTGGTGAGCTTATGAGCCACAGATTCAGCGAGCCATATTCCATAGGCGCATAAGTCGCAGGTAGTTCTGTAACGGTTCTGTGTCCGTGCTGCACCATGGCTCCTTGTTTAAACGCTCAAGGTTTTCAACCCGAAGAAGGCGTTCATACATGATGCTAACCAGGGACAAGTGCAGCATTCGCTGCGTCTGTGCAGTTCTCGGATCATGAATCACTCGTTTTTCCCTTGTCCGTTGGCGAGATAGTACACCCTATGGCTCACTTTACTACAGATCTGAGTGCTACATCGCACTCTTGTGGTTGTCCAAGCAGTGACTGCCGTTTTATGCCATTGTGCTCCGTCTGCCTGATGATTGGATAGATGGGACCACCTTTCACCAGCCCGACAGAAACACTGATGTTCGAGGCTCGCAGTTTATTTTTCGTGCGAGCTTGCGTTCGTGGTCGGCGGCTATCGAGTCCAACATGCCTTACTTAATTTTCTGGTTTGTCACGTTGAATATCGTGTCAGCGCCCACGCGTACACGTGAAAGCGATTCACCGGTGCATTCAAAAAAGATCCAGGAATATATTAATTTTGTCGCTTCCTTAAGTCACCTCTAGATGCACGTAAATAATTGCTCTTTCCATGATGCGTCCAGTGTCTCTGCGCATTCTATGTAACAGTTTTGCGCAAAGACAGTTTAAATCCTGTATTCCTGACATGTCTATGTATTGCGTTGTAGAAGTGGCTTGAATGTTATCCTCCATGTGGCAGCATTATTTTTTTCCCTAGTGCTTCTGCTTTATTCTGTGTAGTCCTTTCGACTTTTACCTGCCTGCACTTGTTTTGCTGCTTCTTTCTTCCACCCTTCCCATAATGCTGAAAGTGGTTCCCTGCATGCAATTACTGATGTGCTTCACGTCGCTTTATTTCTGGTAGTTCCAGAAGAAATCCAACTTTTCTTTGGAATTGGGTATTGAAAATCCAGATGCATGCCAGAGTAGGCCTTGTCAGTGCTGACGTCTTTGAGTGCCGATTCTGATTTCTGTGTCGCGCCTGTTAACCGGTTTCTCCTAGTTGTCAAGTGGTGACTGTGCAGGCGATAGTCTGCGAGCAGTTTGAGTCTTGCTGGTTGTGTCCGTTGCTGCCGTCGGTTCTTTAAAATCTTCTCGAATCACATAATCTTGGAACAGTGATCGCAGGTTGGCCCAGCAATATTAGGGATCGCTAGGAAAAGTGTCATCTCTTGATGCTGCTAGCGCGTTTGCAGCTACGCTATTATGAGTTCCGTTTGCTGGAGTTCGCGGGGCAGTAATGTTATTTTCCTCTTAACTACAGTACAATCGACACCTTGTCACGGCTGTCAGATGGCGCTCGAGGCAGTTGTCATTGGGCCAGGTCTCTTGATTTGGCAACAGACGAACAGTATGGCCGAAGAACAGGCGCCCTTTTCTTGTCGCATGGCGTCTATATAGTAGCCGACGCTGCCAATGATACTGTTGACTCGATAGCCAGGTCTCCTTCGTTGCGGCAGCTGCATGTCAAGATCCTCGATGATAATCTTGTTTCGATGCTATTTTTGTCGCCAGTGTCCTAGATAGATGCTCAGATGGGAGCTGCTTCGGTGAATGCTGTGCTCTTGCAATGAAATCGGCAAGGAAGCTCTCTATATGCGTAATTATTTCTCTTGAAAGCTCGTACGGTCAGGCCAAGAGTCAAAATAAAGTGAGGCTATGGCTGAACTGCTCGTGAAATTGGAACATCTCGTTAATGTCCTTTTCGGCTAGATCGCAGTCTTGAATGATACAGTCAAGCACCTGGCGGTCGCAGTGCTTCAGGACTGCCCGCTTCCTCGATAGCGCGTACTTGGCACATATTTTCGACAGAGCCGCTGCCGCAAGGTGCCGCAGCACCGCCGCCTCCACGATGATCTAAATGACATAATGCGGGCGAAGTAGCGCGTATAAATTAGGTTCACCAATGGCTGCTTTATCTCAGGCGGCGATTTCATCGAGCGTGCTGCGTCCTTCGTCATCAATGGTCATGAATGACAGATATAGCCCGGGATTTGGCACCAGATATAGGAAGGGACTGCTGCTTAGCCCATCGAGACAAACTAGGGAAGACATTACTGGCACTATTCTAATCCAAGCTTGCGATGCGTGCGCTTACTGCCCTCTTCTTCTTTCTCTTATAATGTCTAGCAACCCTGGCTGTAGTGCGCTTCAGTGTCCAGACATCCTGAAAAGTTGAAGTTTGGGGCACAGAGAAGAAAGAAAGAAAGGAAGGTTGTCCATCCGTGAGTACATCATGCTTGCGCTCGACTAAGCAGGCTGCACACCACCGCATTGAAAGGCCTGGTAGAAAATGACGGAAAGCAGGTACGGTGCTCCTTTGCGCGCTGTAGGCAGACCCATTCGTTGCCACCCATGCAGTACTGGGCAGATGTTTCATTTAGGGGAGCCGAACCACTGATGTCCCGAGTCCTTTATATGTGTTTATCAGTGACAGTCAGTTTGCTGCACACGGTGTACTTAACATGAACAGACAGAAGAAGGCAAGCTGCACTTTGGAAGCACTTCATCAAATTCAAACAGTGAACAAGTATACGAAGCATTCACAAACCTGTGGAGGCGCCTGCATCTTCCAACGTAGTTAAATTTCCTGGAATTTATTCAGAGGCGCACGCAGACAAGCGTCCTTAAATCCATTGGCTGATTTTCGAGAAATTGCAGGTTAGCGGCTGTGATCACTTCGTAAGCGCAGGTAGAAAAAGAAATAACGAAATGCATACGTCTTATAAAGAATGCTAGCGACCAGACGCACGAGTTCACATAGGCAAGCCACACGCATGCACCCGCCAGCGAGCGCACGCGCACATTGACCCACTCATGCACGCACCTATGCGCCCACCCAGGCACGTGCACAAACAGTATGCCGATCCAACGCACATGGCGTATTAGTTCTGCCGAAAGCGGAAAGGTGGACAAAGGTTCACCCAAACGAAAAACGTTAGCAGCGATGGTCTCGATTCCGGCAGCTTGATGCTGTCAGACAGCATGTGAATGTGTTTTGGCCAGTTCCGTTCTCCTAAGTTCACCTATTACGTGACGACTGCGGTGTAAAGGAGATTCTACGTTCATCGTCATAGCCGTGGGTGGTGCTTTTTGCTAACACTCTTAAGACCAGATTTATTACACGCACAAATACCCAAGAAATTACCTGGGAAGATTGGTGCCTTGGAAGCTGACTTCGTAAGAGAATTGCACGCCTAATGTCAAGACGTTGGTTCAGTTCTCACCTGCAACGAGTCGTATTTCCGCCCTCTTCATTCCTCTTTACTTTGTCATTTTTGCACTTTAATATAAAGAAAGAGAACGTTTACTTTATGCTTTCCATGTATTTATTTTCTTTTGGCTACATATGATTATGAAACAGTCAAAATGATACGTCAACACATTAGGGTGACGTCCTCAAGACTAATGCTTGTGAAAGTAAATGTAAGTATTATGACATATGAAGAAATGAGGCATGAATGAGGCAGAAATGAGTTGAATGAGGCAGAGGGAAAGCATCAAAAAGAGAACAGTGAAAAGCTCGTTGGTTCATTATTTTGACACGGGAAGGCTTGCTGTAGTGACGCCTGGTCGGCTGGCCCTGACAACCCACGGCTGGACGTCGTCCACATCGACGGTGAGCAACGAAGACATTTCTCGCTCCCTTGCGATTGACATCCACCGGCGCCACTTCTCACTACTTTGCGATTAGAAGACACGGTGTGGGAAAGTTCAAGCCGTCTAAAGAGCAGCAGCCCGCCAGTGAAGTACACACACGCAACACATGGTATGAGAAGCTCTATGACAGCGGACGCACCTGTCTGTCACAGCAGCACCGCAAGGCGTCAGCCATCAGCCTTACTTTACTATTGCGCACTCCAGAATGTTGTATGCTTTTTTTGTATCGCTGTCAAACTCGCTCGGCATGCGCTTTGCATTCTGTTTAGTGTTTGCTTTCTGCTTGGTCAACTTTGTTTTTATGGGCTGTCGCCTTCAAACACATAGTTCTTCACAGACGGGAATTTCGCGACTATGAAAACTCAGAAATAAAAAGCATGTCAAGTCTGTCTCAGGCCTGCCAGTTTTCTTTCTCCGGTACAGAGTTTTTTTCCGAGGCACGTGTGGGTATCCTCGAAGAGGCAAACTAGAAGAACGGTGACCAAATAAAAGAAGCGGTAACTTCTAACATTGTACGGACTGTTGGTCTGGTAATCGTCTCAGCAAACTGTTGTACACGTTACAGCCTGGACGCCTGGGAGGACAAGAGGCAGGATGGTGAACCAAGCAGTGGTGACGGCCCCCTGCGCAACCTTGAACTCTTCTATATATTCCATATGCGCCATGCCTGCAGTCACCTGCTTACGCAAGAGAAAATTCATGTAAATTATAGAGGTGTATCAAACAAAGCGCACGCGCTTGAAGCTTTAGTAATTGATTATGAACCTGATATGACTGTAATTACAGAAACCTGGTTGCGTAAAGATACACACGATAGCCAAATCGCACCACCTGATTACAGCTAGCTTAGAAGGAATCAAGAGGTAAGAGGTGCAGGCGTGGCACTTCTGGTTAAGCGAAACATAATTTTTTTCCACTTTATAAGTGCCAAGCGATAATGAGGCTATGTGCATCAGAACAAAATTGAATAATTGCACTGTATCCATCGGGGGGGGGGGGGGGGGGGGGGGTATGTAAGCCTCCGAACTCTCCTGTAGACCAGGACAGTATACGTTTACTATGTGATTTATTTATTTATTGGTACTGCAATGCCAATATCGGGATTATCGCCGCGTGGGAGCAAGTACTAAGTACTTTCACAAAACAGGCACTATGTACACAAAAAGGAATAAGGGTGCAGGTTGAAGCTCTGCAGCCAGCAGTAGGAAAGCAGCATTTGAACAAGATGTTAAACAGTAGAAATAAAGTATACAATAAAACAGTAAACTGACAAAACGTAGTAACACACACTCGGTATTATGTTGTGCGAACAACGTCCGTGACGTTTGCAACTCTTCATTGTCGGTGAGGTTATTCAAATCTGTTATTTTGATCTCCCGGCTATTTGTTGGCGTTCATATGTGGCCCAAGACAAAGATGTCAGCTCATCTGAAGTGTTCTTGGTTTTAATGATCTCTTGCAGTTTAACTTAGCTTTTTAATGAATTGCCTAGGGAGTGTGCAACAAGAACATCTGTGCTTGATCCTACTTTATCTTTTTTTTGAATCTCCACTGCTTTGACAATCTGTCTGAATGACTTCCTTGTTGATGAAGCTTTATTGAACCACAAAATGTTTGTTCTGTCCTCTAACGTGTCCTCGTACCCCTTGCACCAGAATTCAATCATCTATTATCTAAACTTTCAAACTGCTGATGATGTTAGTGTTATGAATTACCTGGAAGAATTATTTTTAGATTCATGTGTATTAAAGAATCAAACGGTGTCACTGACAATCTGTGGGACCTTTTTCTAAGAATACGATCCATTGTATTACGCGATTTATCGCTAAGCACTTCGAAAAGTGCAAAAGAAGGAACCCCTGAATTTGAAGGCCAGTAATTCGTGGTAAATGGAAGATTAAAAGGGAAAAAAAAAGCTTTTTATCGGCATCCAAGTTTCCAGAACAAGAACTCACTTCATAACATAGGGCTTGACGTAAGTCGTCTTTTCAAGGAATGGAATGAAAGATTCTTTATTTTAGCACTGAAAAAACTAGTGCCATGAAGTACCTAGCAAATTTTTGGAGATATGAAACCCTACATACAGACAAGATAATGTTGACGAATAAAGAATGACCCAAAAATGTAGAGAAAATTTGAATTCCTTTTTTTTCCTCCGTTTTCACCAAAGATGATGCTACACTTCCATCTTTTTGTGGCACTTCCGCTCACCTTTCAGCGTCGAACCTGGAATGAGTCCAAAAAGAAGGAATGAGTCCCGAACCTTCTTCTGCGCATTACCACTAAAAAGTCCCTGGCTCTGACAGCATTGCAAATCAATGCTTATATATATATATATATATATATATATATATATATATATATATATATATATATATATATATATATATATATATATATACACACACGCTCAGTGGGTCACTAAATAGCTTACAATAATATTCCAGTCTTCGCTTACCCAGGACACATTTTGTGTAGCCCGAAAACAAGCTGAAATAATGCCACTTAACAAATGTGGGAAGATATCTGACTTAGGCAACTACAGGCCCATTACTCTCACGAGCACCTGCTCCAAACTGTTTGACTGTATAGTCTGTAGACATGACTCAAATTATCTGGAAAATTTATTGTCACCAGTGCAACATGGTGTTCGTAATGGATTGTCTACAATAACGCAACTTGTTCTGACAGTCTACAATCTTTCACAAACAATAATAGTCCAGGGCAGACTGATTTCGTTTGTTGTAGACTTTGTCAGAGTGTCTGATAAAATTTCGCATCCTAAACTCTTGATAAATATAGTAAATATATAGACGTCCAAATAATACTAAGTGATTTATATCCTACCTGCACTCTCCTGAGCCGGAAATCAAGATAAATAAAGTAAAATCCAGGTCCAAACCGGTTATGTTTGGAGCACCTCAAGGTGGCGTTTTGGGGCATCTTTTGTTTTTCATCTTTATTAGTGATTTACCTTGTGGTATACCCGCCCCACGAAAACTGTTTGCAAATTGCGTCATCTATAATAGGATCGAATTTTCAAGTAACCAGTAGGACACCAACAACAATTTACAGGAAATCCTATAATTGTGTAATAAACAGCAAATGTCACTGAACCCAGTCAAATCAGTTTGTATGACTCTAACAAGAAAGAAGGTGACCCTGAGGTATAATTACAGCATCGGTACACATAATCTAAAAAGAGTAACAGAATATAAATATTTTTGATTAATATTCACCCCATACTTGAGGTGGAGCCCACACATCAACGAAGTCTGTGAGGGGGAAAATAAAATTCTGCGGGGCCTCAAGCGAAGATTCAATAGCGAAACTCTTGAAGTGAAAAGCCTTACTTATAATATACACATCTAGCCAAATATAAAATAAGCTAATATAGTGTGGAACCGTCGCAGAGCCACTAACCGTCACAGATTGGAAACTGGAGTTCAGCAACTGGCGTCCAAATTCATATTTATTAAATATCAGCGTGTGCACTCTCCCACTCAACTATGCAGTCGCGCAAATCTTTCCGATTTAGAACTAAGGACTAAGTTTGACTGATTAAGTTTTTATTTCTAATTATTCATAATCAGCTTAACGTTAATTTACGTGAACTCTAATATCTCACCCGATCAAAACTGTAGACACCGGCAGAGTTCATACATACAGCAGCCAGTTACACGGAATGATACACATATAGATTTTTTTCCGAGAGATAATGAATTGAATTACCAAATTCAGTCTTCATATCTTCCTCGGTAAATGCTGTTATGGCAGGTTTAGTGATTCCACCTTGATAACAATGCGTGGTAGCATGTATCTCTGTTTCTGATGCGCGTAAAACAAGTGTATTTTGTCTTTGTTCACCACATTTCACTTTTTACAGATACTGCCATTGTACTGCCTTGTCATTTTTCACTTGACTTGCAGCAACATTTTGTATCTTTTTTGTATCTTTCTTTCTACTCCTGTAAAGGCCAATCTTCCCCCACTCTTCCAATCGCCTCTTACTAATCTCTATTGCGGACACGTTTACTTTCCCCCTGCTCTGTGTTACGTTTCGCCTACGACGCGCGGTATATCCGGCGCGGATGGAACGGACGCCGGGGCTTCATTCAAAGCGGCGGACATTTTGGCCCGTTGAGCGCTGCCTCAACGCCTTCCCGCCAAGCGCGTCCAGGCATGTTTCGATGCCACGTGTATTCGTGTGTGCGTGTGTGTGTGTGTGCATGTTGGTGCCCACGCTTGTAAAAGCGCGGCAGCTGGGGAGAGGAGCTCCCCAAGTGTGAAGAGAGGTCTGACCGGCGCCGGCTTGGCGGATGCGTCACTACACTCGTCTCAACATGTCCCTCAGCCTGTCCGTGCCCAGTCACGTGCGCCTCTATCGAGGCGTTCACTCTTGCCCTCAACTCCGAGAGTATAAGAGCAGCTGCCCCCGGACGCCGAGAGAGGCTCCGATTTCTTCTGCTGAGTTACGTGCTCTCCCGTCTCTCCACTTCGGTCGACCTGACCGCCCGCTCTTTTACGATGCTAGAATAAACAAGTTGTTCTGTTACCAGTCGACTCATGCTTTGCCGGGACCTTCGGATGCTTCCAGTTGTGCCCCAGGCCGCCAGGCCAACGCTACCCTTGGGGCTTGCGACCCATTTGCAACAACGGGCGTCAGCGCTGAGATTCCAACAACTGTTTGCCAGCGGTGAGATCGCGACAACGGAGGCCAGCAGCGAAGATATGCAATTGACTGTATGCTGAGCAGCACAACGACCATCCGGGAGCAGTGCAACGAGCCCTGTGTGATGACTGGTTGCCTGCAGCGGAACGACTGCGTTGAATTCTTGGCTGCGAGGTTTGGTGAGTGCGGGACTTTCTTCTTCTGAGTTTTGCCAGGCTTTTGTTAGTGTCAGAAACAGAGCTGGTAATTGTGGTTGTCGTTGCTGCCGGGTTAGTTTGCGGCAAGACAATAGTAGGCAGTAGAGAAAGCAGCATTCAGAGCAGCCATGGATTTGAAGTCGTTGCGCAAACCGAAATTGCTGGAGCTTGCAAGAGAGTTGGGTCTGGATGTCTCAGACAAACTCAGAAAGCCAGAACTGCTAAGGGCTATTCTTGAGTTAGAAGCTGAGGATGACGAGCTGTCGGAATGCCTTGAGACCATTGAGGAGCGGGCAAAAAGACAGGAGCGCGAACTTAAAGAGCAAAAAGAAAGACAGGAGCGCGAACTTAAAGAGCAAAAAGAGAAACAGGAGCGCGAACTTAAAGAACAGAAAGAGAAAGAGGAGCGCGAACTTAAAGAACAGAAAGAGCGAGAGCGACGAGAAAAAGAGCGCGACCGTCAACACGCTTTGGAAATGAAGCGTCTCGAGATAGAGATGGAACGCGCTCGTAATGGAAGTCAGGCACACGGTGCAGGAGAACGAGTATTGTTCAAAATGACTGACCTGATGCGGCCGTTTAAGCTTGGAGAGGACATTGGTTTTTTCCTGGTTAACTTTGAGCGAACGTGCGAGAAGCAGGGGTTCTCTCGGGAAACGTGGCCACAGCGCTTGCTCCCTTTGTTACCCGGCGAGGCGGCCGACGTAGTCGCTCGCTTGAAGAAAGAGGAGGCAGAGGATTTCGAGAAAGTGAAATCGAGTCTGCTAAAAAAGTACAGGCTGTCAGCGGAGGCGTTCCGTCGGAAGTTTCGGGAAAATGAGAAAGGCAGAAGTGAGTCATATACAGAGTTTGCCTACAGGCTAATGTCAAACATGCAGGAGTGGCTGAAAGAAGAGAAAGCGTTTGGTGACCACGAGAAAGTTCTGCAGTGTTTCGGGCTGGAACAGTTTTATAGTCGCTTACCTGAGAACGAGCGGTACTGGGTCTTGGATAGGCCAGACGTTAGTACGGTTGCTAAAGCCGCTGAGCTAGCCGAGGAGTTTGTGACGCGTCGGGCTCGCGGAGCTAAGGACGGTCAAAAGGGTGAATTTGGCTCCAAGTTTGAGAGGCCGAAGTTCACGCCCATGAGAGCAAAGGGGGACACACGTAGTTCGGATGTGAGTGAAAGCAGTCCGACCGAACGTAAGGAGACGGCGGCAGCCGAAGCCGAACGCAGAAAACGGTTCGAGACGAGGCAAGCGCGCGTGTGTTATACGTGTCAGAAGCCGGGTCACTTTTCGGCGCAGTGTCCAGAAACAAAAACAAAAGTCGTGTTTTTGTCATTATGTAGCACTGACGAGAACATGAAGCTTCTCTAGCCTTACATGCGAGACCTCCTTGTGAACGGGAAAGAGTGCCGAGTGCTTCGCGATTCCGCAGCTACAATGGATGTAGTTCACCCCTCTTACGTAGAACCCGATATGTTCACGGGCGAGTGCGCATGGATCAAGCAAGCCGTGGAAGCTCATAGTGTGTGTCTGCCCGTAGCAAAAGTGCTTATTGAAGGACCTTTCGGAGCGCTTGAGACGGAGGCCGCAGTGTCATCTATGCTGCCCCCCCAGTACCCGTACCTATTTTCGAACAGGTCCGATCACCTCCTGCGCGAGAAGGGGCTTTTGTTTGGTGAGGCTAGCGTTCAGGCCTTAACCAGATCGAAGGTTCGGGAGCTCGCTGCAAAGGCGGTAGCTGCCGGACCGACGTTGTCGAACAATGAGAAAGGGTCAGAGGCGCAGCAAGCTGATATTCAGAGCACGCCCGAACTGAATAAAATTGAGCCTGTAGCGTTAAAGGCACCAGATACTGGAGAGGAAATGCCCGACACGGGAAAGTTAGAAGAGCTATCTGCAGATTTGCTCATCGCGCCTACGTCAGACGGACTTAATAGGTTGCTAAAAGTCAGCCGGGCGGCTTGGATAGCCGAGCAAAACAAGGATGGCAGCCTAGAAAACATACGCTGCATTGTCAAGGAAGGTATCACCAAGAAAAATGCTCGCTTTGTGGAAAGAGGTGGGGTCCTGTAGCGGAAGTATCTAGACCGCAGGGGAGTGGAGTTCGATCAGCTGATCGTGCCTCAGTGCTATCGTCAGGATCTGTTGCGCTTGTCGCATGGGGGTTCGTGGTCCGGACACCTAGGAGTTAAGAAAACTAAGGACCGTCTCTTGCAAGAGTACAATTGGCCAGGGTGTTTTCGGGACGCAGACCACTTTGTGACGACATGCGACACCTGTCAGCGGGTGGGCAAACCAGGGGACAAATCGAAGGCGCCGTTGAAGTTGGTACCTATCATTACGGAGCCTTTCAGACGGCTCGTTATTGATACAGTGGGACCTCTGCCGGTAACAGCCACGGGGTACAGACACATTTTGACTGTGATCTGCCCAGCGACAAAGTTCCCTGAAGCAGTGCCGCTTAAAGAACTCAGCTCAGTTGAGATAGTCAATGCACTACTGTCCATATTTGCGCGAGTTGGTTTTCCTGCAGAAATCCAGTCAGATCAGGGCACGGTGTTTACGAGCGCTTTGACGACAGCCTTTCTCGAAAGGTGCGGGGTAAAGCTGTTACACAGCTCAGTGTACCACCCACAGTCGAATTCCGTTGAGAAGCTCCACTCCGTCATGAGGCGCGTGTTGAGAGCATTGTGGTTTGCACAACAAACTGACTGGGAGCTGTGTCTGCCTGGGGTGATGTTTGCATTGAGGACCGCGCCGCATGCGGCTACGGGGTTTTCGCCAGCTGAGCTAGTGTACGGTCGCTCGCTGCGATGTCCGCTTCGCATGCTTCGAGACGGATCACTGCCCTCTCCAATGGCTGCAGACCATCTCTTCCACAAATGGCCGCCTCCTGCGCTGGAGCCTCGCTTTGCAACAATATTCCTTTGAGGTGCGTTACAAAATGGGGAGTCTCAACGGTAACGCCGATGGCTTAAGTCGAAGCCCCTAACGTAAGAATCAGCCTCAAAGTTATTTGTTACTGATGTTTTTCTTCCTGAGGCAGGATTTTTAACATATTGCTTTTGTGTAGTGTTTCAAAGTGATGACGTGCTTTCTAGTGCAATTTTCCAATTTGTGGACGCGTTCTGAGTGCTGCTAGACTACTGTAAGGAACTAGGCAGTGGTATAAAAGGGGAAAGAGCCTGGCAGGACTTGGTGAGGGTTGTTTCGTGCTTGCTGACCGAGCGGTTGAGTTTCGGCGTAGTTCTAACGCTTGCCGGGAACGAGAACAAAAATGTCAACTCTCCCGAAGTCACTTTGCAGTGTCCTGTGTGAACCTGAACGAGAGAACGAGGCCTTCTCTGTGCGCTTCGGTTATGAGCATCATCGAGCGACATCCCTCCGGACAGCGGATGCAGTCCCCTGACCATCGGGATCTCCTTCCCCCGGCGGGGCGGTCTGTTACGTTTCGCCTACGACGCGCGGTATAGCCGGCGCGGATGCAACGGACGCCGGGGCTTCATTCAAAGCGGCGGCCATTTTGGCCCGTTGAGCGCTGCCTCAACGCCTCCCCGCCAAGCGCGTCCAGGCATGTTTCGATGCCACGTGTATTCGTGTGTGCGTGTGTGTGTGTGTGCATGTTGGTGCCCACGCTTGTAAAAGCGCGGCAGCTGGGGAGAGGAGCTCCCCAAGTGTGAAGCGAGGAGGTCTGACCGGCGCCGGCTTGGCGGATGCGTCACTACACTCGTCTCAACATCTCTCAGCCTGTCCGTGCCCAGTCACGTGCGCCTCTATCGAGGTGTTCCCTCTTGCCCTGAACTCCGAGAGTATAAGAGCAGCTGCTCCCGGACGCCGAGAGAGGCTCCGATTTCTTCTGCTGAGTTACGTGCTCTCCCGTCTCTCCACTTCGGTCGACCTGACCGCCCGCTCTTTTACGATGCTAGAATAAACAAGTTCTGTTACCAGTCGACTCATGCTTTGCCGGGACCTTCGGATGCTTCCAGTTGTGCCCCAGGCCGCCAGGCCAACGCTACCCTTGGGGCTTGCGACCCATCTGCAACATCTGGCTGAACCCAAGGGCTTAAAGGAGGACAGTAGTGCCTAAATAGACAAGCTGGGCAGATATTCCCACATTCTAATAAAACGTGCTCTATCGTTTCCCTAGCTTTACCGCTTTCAAGAACGCCACCTGGAGGGCAGGTAGCCAGGTGGCCTTTTTGAAAGGTTCATCTTCAAAGAAAGATTTAAAGAAAGAATAAAATAATTATAGACAAAGAAAGGATGCCTAAGGTAGAGGTAATGACTGCACGTGCGATAAAAAATAATTTACCTGCTTGTGTGTTTGCGTTCGAGCGTTCAATGTATGCGTGCGTGCGGGCGTATTTGTGTGTTTCACTATCCAGTGTGTCCTTGCTGAATAAGCTTTCGCAATAGTAACAACTTGTGAGTGTTCGAGAATGGTTGCAATATATGTGAGACGAGGTAGTACCGCAACTGACCTATCCCCGTTTGTTGGCCTATTCAAGTGGGGACTGGCAATTTGGTGATGAAACTTCACTTGATAAGTAATGTGCCACGGCCGGATGGAGCGCATGAGGGAAGGAGCTACAGGGTGAACCTCGCCGCACTCACCAAATTCGGAAAATCATGGTCATATTCAAAAAACACTTTTACCTTAAGTTTGTTCATAAGGCAAAATTGTAGCGAATCACGATGCTGGACAAGTCGGCGAATATTAAGAATATATCGAAAAAATGAAAGATCGCCTGGAGTAGATATCGTAATTCTAATGCTTGAACTTGATTACAAGGGGATTGACATTGCTCGAGTAATTAATATGCCTAATGGGCCGGCCGACATTATAACATTAACTATCTTTTGATGTAATTACGTTAACGCACATCGCAATTTACGAATTTTAGCCAGTGAATTCACAAGGCGCACTTGCTCAGAAGTAATTATGAGAACGGCGCGGCTTTCGAGACATATCCCGTCGAATCTGCGGCAAAATTGCCCGTTGTCTTACTCAGATTTTATAACCGGTTCTGAAATTAACGTTAAAAAGTAACTAAAAGAACAATGCATATCGCCACATAACTTTGCAAAAGAATACTTCGAAGCTGATTTCATCTTTTGAGTTCGTTCTTTGAATATATGTCTTGCGAACTCACCGGCTGCACTTCGTAAGTTTCAATTTTGGCCATAACGTATACAGGTATGTCGAAGTCTTTTCTTTGTCAGTTATGCATTTTCATTTTTTATGTGTTGTCTACCTCTACGAAAATTTCTGCCCAAGCATCTTACAGAGGTTATCTAAGAAAAAAATCGCAGAAAGACAAAGCAATAAAAAAAAACACCCCATTAGTAGCGAAAGCGGTCGACAAATGACAGTGAGTGCTTCGAAATAGAAAGGTTTGTAATTTTGCTCCTATGTGTCCAGCAGTCGTTTCCTAAAGCTATTTTAGTTTTTATTCCCTCACGTGGAGCTGCTGCCTTTCCAGATATAGATGGAGAAGTTTGTCGGTCAATGCAACTCATATTGCGTGGTGAATCTCGTCATACATGCGCGATGGTGGTCGTCTGGAGAAAAGAAGAATTGACGGCGTCGAGGCACGGCACACAAGAGCTCCTCCTCCTCCTTACCCTGAGGTTCCAGGCTTGGTACGCAAAAGTAATCGCACCAAGCGTAAGATTTGTGGGTAAATATTTTTGAACGTGAGCAGTGAAGAAAAATGAAGCCGATTGAGCCGGTCACGGAGTAACACAGTCTTTGAGCTGCCATTATCAATTATATATACTTATACCCTCAACTGGAAAATGAAAAAAAGCTAAATATCTTTGTTGTAGTGGAAGGCTCAGGAGTAAAGCCCCACATCGGTTTAATCAGCTTACCGACAAAGCGCTAGCAAGGTTTGCATCTTACGTGTGCCTATCAGTGGCATCCTTCCGCCTCTTCTGCTTGCGTCATCTTCGCAGCGGCTTGGCACAAATTAACCCGAACTTTCGCAACTGGTCTATTCTGGACCCGAGCACACAGAAAACGCTGGATCGTTATTCGCGCGGCCCTGCAGCAGACTGGTGAGGCTGTCAAAGCAATTGGAACGCGTCAGCCTTGTCGAAAAAAATACATGACTACAACTTCTTTTGCTTCGCAAGTTTTAGCAGCTTGCACTGGCATCCTCGTCTACAGCTTTCCAACAATGGCTCCACCCGCTTTTTCTATTTTATATATTCTGTGTTTATAGTTTCTTGTGCTTGCGCACATCGTAACTGCTCGCAAGTGGCAAGTTTCTAAGCATGGACGAATTGAAAGAAGAGAAGAAGCGGTCGTGGGCTCTAAATCTGCTTTTGTTTTTCAATTTGCTCCGTCCAATTTTGTAGACAATTTTCGCCTTCTCTGTATTGAAACCATCGAGGCTCCGGCATCTCGCAGCAGCGGGACTTTCTCCGCATAATCGTAGCGATTACACTGCGGGTAGAGGAATTTCGCTTCTCTCCTGCTACTCTGCGTAGGAGAAAACGAGAAGGAGTAATATTATAAGGGAGAGAAAGCAAGTGAGGATTCTGATGACATTGTACAGAGAACTATTTATACATCCAATATGCATGCGCGTTCTGCGCACGCACATAATCCACGCCAGAATACGTAGGCGTCTGTTATGTAGGTCTATATTTTTGACGTGAGGCCACTCTCCGCTGGAAATGTCACTTTGTAGCTGTTTTATTTTCACCAAAAAAAAAACATCTGTGAATAAGGGGCACGCTGTCGTTGCTCTCAGTGCCCTTCGACTGCCGTTCAATGGTCCGCACCTCTGAGCTGACGTTCGTGCTACAGAGAAAGATAAGTCTCAAGCCGAGAGTCTGTTGTCCCGATGAAGGTGAACCCTACTTACTCGGATCGAAAACTAATTTTACAGACAAAGAAAATAAATAAATCATAATGCACAATCCCTCGACATCAATAACAGATGGGTACAGTGGTGAATGAAAGGAAGAAACAACTTTAAAAACGATGAAAGATGGGCTCTCAGTGAAAGAAAAAAAACGACACTCAAGACTTATACTAGCTCGGTGAGTTGATGGTACTACATAAAAGAAAAAGGCTGAAAAGAGTCCTTATGGCAGTAACGAAAGAAAAGGGTAAGAAGCAGAGAAGCACGGAAAGGCGAAGGCGGAGTCACATTTCTTCCAGGCGATGCCAAGAGAACCGTGTCGTCGTCTAATTTTGGTCTGCGATTTCCCAAAGAGGCCTCGCTTGGCGTCTGAAATCGATCGTCCAATTTTTGTGTAAGTTGGAAGTCTGGTGTACAGGGCAGGGCGCTATGATAAAAGAAGGCCAGATGAAAGAAGAACCTTGGGGGAGCAGGATGGCATCCTCTAGAATTGGGAACATTGTACGGAAGGATGGGATATCACAGACAAAAACAGAAACAATAAGCAAAAGAACGATTGGAAATTGCATTGCTCTCATAGCAAAGCTTACGTTGTCTAGGTTATATCACGTTACGTTTTGTATTATGCTGTAGATGTGAGTTACGGCAGCACACAGGTCATTGAAATTAGGAAGAGATAAGAGAAAACAGGTTGAGAAATCAGAAAATAGGAAATGGGTGTTTTGATAATGAATATTAAAACAAGCCTGCTTAACGATGACCTCTAGCTTTCTATTGGTGTCACCACTGCTCTTGCAGCAGTAAATTCATGTCTGTAAAGTATACTTTTCCAAAGCTTTGCGACTTTCTACTTGAGCGTAATTCACGTTTCTAAAATTGTTTGGCGCAAAAATAAAAAGAAGGGCTTGCTATTTGCAGCGTTCAAATCGTTTGTTCATCCTTAGCGCAGGGAAAGTGAAAGCGACCCAGATTGCGATATAGATCGGGTCGCACTTACCAATAGAATGTTTACTCGAACTACTCATGCGATATCACTTATCTAACTTGCTGTGATTTCTAATGACCTAAATCTTAACCTAGGGATAGGCAGCTGCAATTCGTATCCGCACAGAACTCGTCAGCGCAATGGCAATGTGTTCAGTGCTTCCTTCGCAGCAATCGAGTCTTGATTGAAACGCAATGCTGTAGCGCAATACTGCACCGGCGCAAACTAGAAAATTTGTGTCGCATTTTTTTGGCGAGATTGCGGGCGCCTAAAAAAGCAACGTACCAAGAGATTCCAACAGATTATGCTGCAGTTGATGTAGATTATGAAAACCTAAGAGCCATCAGACGCCAATCCGAAAGAGCATACCGACGGAGCGGCAGACCTGTAACACCGAGGTTCTCATTTCGTGCTCTCGCTGTAGCTTGGGACACGTGTGAGATAATAGCTGCAGATGAATTTTTCGAACTCATTTCCAAACCTCCTTTTTCATCACAATATGCAGAATTTGATAATTCAGTAGTGTTAGCTAAGCAGAAAATTACTGCTTGCTATTGGACACAGCATCCTCAATTAGCTCATGATTTCACTTTAAGTGAGCTTCAATGTGCAATTGCATCATGTCGCCAAAAGTCTGCTGCTGGGCCGGACGGCATTAGGTACAATATGCTAAAACACCTCGGGCTGACAGCTACGAATGCTCTATGAGACATCTATAATAATCTATGGATAGAAGAAACTGTAACTGACTCTTGAAAAGTCGCTCGAACCATCCCAGTTTTAAAACCGGATAAGACGCCCTTGTGCCTTGAATACTTCCGTTTGACAAGTTGTTTATGCAAAATAATGGAGAAAATGATTGACGCGCGACTTCAATGGTGGTGTGATGAAACGGATGTGTTGTCCAACTACTTGGCAGGTTTTAGAAAACAGAGGTGCACAATGGATGCGATATGAGATATAGTAACCTGTGTGGAAGACGAGCGTCCACGTGGAAAGATGATGGTAGCAGTATTCCTAGACATGAAGAGGGCATTTGACACTGTTAGTCACGTTCATGTTCTGCTAAATATGTTGACACTTGGAATGTCTGGCAGGTCCTTGCGATGTATTTCCGAATTTTTATCAGGTCTCAAAATATTTGTTGAGACGGGTGAAGGAACGAGTGCTGAACATGTTGGTCAAACAAGGAGTACCGCAGGGAAGCGTACACAGCTCTTTTCTATTTGACTGCGTCATGGATGATTTAACAAGATAGATAGAGAGATAGAGAGAAAGGCAAAGGAAAGACAGGGAGGTTAACCAGAGATTGTCTCCGGTTGGCTACCCTTTACTGGGGGAGGGGAAAGGGGATGCAATAGGTGAGAAAGAAAGAAGGATAAAAAAAAGGAAAAAAAAACCTAAGCACACACACGCACGTACACACGAACTATTTCTGTGGGCACCGTCACGCAACCCGCAAAGGCATTCCTAGGATTTAAGAAGACTGCCATCACAGTTAAGGTTTTCACGCAGATAATGTTTTAAGGTTTTCATGCAGATAATGTATGTATTTTACCATCTGGGGTCGGATGTTCAATTACTTCAGGTGGCATTGCAAGACGGCATCAATATCATTAACCAATTTTTAAGAGAGAGAGAGAGAGAGAGAGAGAGAGAGAGAGAGAGGAATGGTTCTATCACGCGCAAAGACAACTGTATTGCCCTTCACTCGTAGGAAGCTAAAAAATTTCACTCCTAATCTGGAAGGACACCCGATAATGATTGTCAGACGGCATTGATTTCTTGGCATAATACTTTATGGGCAGCTATCCTGGGCCCCCCACATGAAAAAAACTCGAAAAAAAGAGGTCATTGGGATAGTTACTGTACATTGCAAACTTGCAGGCACATCATGGGGCAGATCAGTATCGTCCAAGCTGACTGTTTACAATGCCTTAATACGACGAAAAATTGCATATTCCGCATCCATCTTACGCGGACTTTCCCACAAGTCAGAAGAGGGACTTCAAAGACGTTTAGCTAGAGGACTACGCGTATGTCTAGGAGTCCCACGAGTGACTTCTAGCTGTCTTGTAATAACTGAGGCTCGCCATTACCAGTTTCCAGTTATGAGAACTGCATGAACATGCCTACATCATTTCCATCTTCAAGCATAGCATAAAAGCCACCTATCGACTCTATACATAATTAAACCAGACAGAAGTTATCTTCATGCGAAAATTCGAGAAAACCTTTATATTGCCAAGAAATAAATTTTGCAACTCAGACGTCGAATATTCTCCATGGCTCCTAACACTTCGAAAAATTGAATTGTGAGTAGACAGGATATTCTGAAAAAGAGACATGTTCATTCAAGCTGCTCAACGACTAGCAGTTTACAAGATATATATGCGGTATTCGGGATACAGACGCGTCCACACAGATAGCTCCAGTACAGCAACCTCTTCAACTTCAGCATTCATTATACCACACCTCAACAAACAAGAATCACTTACGTTATCTCGTGCGACTTCGTCCACAACTACTGAACTGTTCGCCATGCTATGTGCGATAAAATTTATATTGTCAATAAGAGACGCACAAAAATGAGTAATTTTCAGCAATTCACGGCTGCTCTAACATCACTCTGCAACACAAAAGAAAAAAGGACGAATGATAGTACAATACACAAAACACTTAAAGACCTCAAAAAGGCAAGCCAAGCGAAGCATGGAATAGCATCGCAGTGGATACCAGGGCATTGTAACATCCTTGGCAACACAGCAGCCGATGAAGCAGCATGACAAGCACACCTCAAAGATGATGTGGTTCCGCTGCCAATACTGAACAATGAATTACGCTGCATTATAAGGACAACGGCTCTCAAAATGTGTTGAAATACGTGGTTTGACGAGAATTCTGAGAGATCCGATTTGTATCATATTGATCCGTTTATATGGCACACATCGTGAGCTCCTACTGGGAGCTTACCTTTACCATTGAAAAGGAAAGTATACAATCAGTGCATTTTACCCATTTAACCTACGGGGCACAGACTTGGAAACTTACAAAGTAGCTATAGAACAAGTTAGGGACCGCGCAAGGAGCCATGAAACGAAGAATGTTAGGCATAACTTTAAGAATCAGAAAGAGAGCGGTTTGGATCAGAGAGCAAACGGGTACAGACAATATTCTAATAGACATAAAGAGAAAAAAATGGCGCTGCGCAGGTCATGTAATGCGCAGATTAGATATCCGGCACTGGACTAAAGGACCCCTTTCAATCAAATGGAGGAGGAAAAAAAATTTCTGTCATTCATGGCTGGTCATTTCGGAGTGCTCGAGTCTACTCTCACGAGCAGCATTGTCTTCGAGTGGTCGAAACAGAGAGCGTCCCTTGTGTTCGGCTGGTTGTGTCGTCGGAGCTGCCGCCGATAATGAAAGCGCTTCTCGCGGCGTCATCATAACACACCATCGCCGCTGTTGACGACGGTCCACCGTAATCACTGCCTGCTGGCGTCTCAACAGACATTGGTGCCGCCTGCACGCCCGGCGTTTTTCGCAGCAGCGCGGGGAGTTCTGGCTATGCGCAATCACGGGATTTTTATTGTAATGTGTTTTCACCTTTGCCATTTCCTGCTCCGAGAGGGATTAACTTATTAGGCTTGCGTGCTTGTACTCTAGCTCTGAGTGAAAGAAACGCTGGATTTGCCTAACAATGACTCGCAGGATGGAGGCGACAAGTGGAAGATACCATGGGAAGTGAGTGAGTGAGTGAGTGAGTGAGTGAGTGAGTGAGTGAGTGAGTGAGTGAGTGAGTGAGTGAAAGCTTTTGAGTCTTTCAAGAGTTTCACGGTTACGAGGTCTCCGTCGTCTTCATCTTCTTGGCGCTGGTGACTTGAGACTTCTCTTCAGCAAGGGTGGGCCCCTATTCCAAGGCTCCACTGAGTCATGCTGCATCGTTCGCGTGCTGCAAAACCCATATGACATACTAACACGATGATTCAGCCTTCCAATGGAGTATGAGGTTGTCAACTGGAAGAGAAATAAAACGTTCAGAATGATGCACCGGAACAACTACTCGTCGCGTGATTTGGCGCAACCCCCATCACGTTGCTACCGACCGCCTCAATCGCATACTTGAACCATCCCAGGAATATACATTAGTGAGCCCTCGCTTGCGGTCTCCGTCCACCATACTGGTTATGCGTAACTCGAAACGTATGAAGAAATCAAACTAAGTCATAACTCAGCGCATCAATAAAGGCATTGCGGCAATGCTCTGCACGGTTGCGTACTCAGATAGGGCTCACGAGATGAGGCTGAGAGAAAATTGTCGCTGTTTGTCAACGTCCATTGCACACATAGGTTGACCTGCGCAATCTTACCGTGGTGTAGTGACTAAAGCGCTCAGCATGGGAAAATAAAACATGAAAGCCTAGGTGAAACTTGCTTCTTCATTTCGCAGTATGTGTGCCTCAACCAAAGTAGGACAGATGAACGGGAATCTTTGACGCATTTCCTAGCCCACAGTTGTCGCTCCCTGCTAAGAAAAGGCAAACAAGAGCGACGCCACGGAAGTGCCAGAACTTTAGTAGCACGTGTTCTGCACGTCTTGCTGTAAGCCCGATTAGCAATTCTCCAGGACACTTAAAACACCAGCTCGAGATTGCTAATACAGATACCCCGACTTCTCACGTATGATTCCTGATATATGTTAGTCTCGTACCATATTTCATAATTCAAGTTATATCGATCTCTGTCAAATGGTGATATCGATTTAGGCCTGCAATTTTGTGCGCCTATACTGCGTAAGGACTCCACTGTTATTTAATTATTTTGGGAGGAGTTGAACTCGCGAATCTGACTCACGTAATCAGCGAATGGACGGCTGCTATGTTTCAAAATCGATTCGCTGACACCGAGGCGCCGGCGAGAGTTGCTGACGCGCGTTTATTTCCCAACTCGGTCGATGTCCGTGTCAAAGACGTCTCGACACTCATTCAGTGAAAGACGGCACGGTTGTTGAACGAAAGTACGAAGCCAGCGAGAACATGCAATTGTAGCTTCTACACATGCCACTAGAATGGCGTTTCCAAAAATCTTGTTTCAAATCCTGTCACAGCGTTGGGATGGGCTCTGAGTTGAAAGCCATTGTAATTGAATGACTGATTTTGCAATTCGCTACTGCGAAGCAATCCACACTTCGGTTTTCTAACTTCTTGTCTGCAGTGAAGCGTCAAAACGTAACGT
This sequence comes from Dermacentor andersoni, assembly GCF_023375885.2. NCBI lineage: Eukaryota > Metazoa > Arthropoda > Arachnida > Ixodida > Ixodidae > Dermacentor > Dermacentor andersoni. The sequence continues at coordinate 102,860,076 of NC_092817.1, read as the reverse complement.
ATAGCAAGCAGGCGGTGCACATTCGACGTTACTTTGTTTTCACATGACCTTTAATATATATGATGCAGGTGTCGCATAGTGCCTCTGGGTGTAACTAATCTAAGAAATGAATACAAATAACAGCTGCTGGTTCGTTGTCGTACAAGCAACGCTTAATCAGTAGAAATGATCAAGAAAAGGGGCTCGTAAAAACTGCAAGTGCATTCCATTTTGTAGTTGCACCGTTTTACAATGTTTTACCGCTTACAAGCCAAAGTTCTAGGACTACAGAACTACCACCACAAAATTCCAAACTTCGAACGTTTATGGTCATTGGCATGCCTATCTCTATGCCAAACTCTGCCTGAAAAATGTTCGTCGGTGTCGTGGCGCCTTGCAATGTTTTGAGCACAATGCGAGAACGAAGTACGGCACACAGAAGACGACATCGCGATGACATCGGTACGCAGACGATGGCATCACTTGCAAGTACTTCATCAATCAGAGGGCCGAGTTTACATAAGCAAGAAATAATGACACCCTGTTGCTAGACGAGAAATATGGTTATGTTAACACTGGAGACAAGGATATCATGTGCGCGTTCAGGTATACTTTCATCTTTTGGGAATAAATAAAAGTATCTGCTTTGTGTATTACATACATTTCCAGGCAGAGATTTGGCCGTTTTATCAAGTTATTGGTCTACATCGAGAGCATAGCATGCAGATGCGAAAACATATGGCCGTGACGATATGCCAACTTAGCTACCGCTGAAGTTGTTCCCCAGTAGTACAAGCTACAAGGCTCAGTACACTGACTAGAACGCATATTAGTCTGCCTAGGAGACCTCACGCAGCTGAGCTCTCTCTCAAGCAGACATGGAGCAATGCATAACGTGTATGCGAAAAAACGAAACTTGCCGCCACCGTATAAAGTTTAAAATGGCCTGTCAATGGACTGCCGATCGCTATCAATGCTTCCCCCTTCCGACGGAGCAGCGCCTTTGTCCACTGATTCACAGCCTTCTTTCACGGACGGTGAGGACAGCCCTGGAAATACAATGAGCGGATCCTAATCAATGCCGCGACTACCTGACCAGACTTTGCATCTTTTTCAATTTCACCTCCCCATTATGATTCTACGAGACTATGAGATACTGCTACATTGACTGAGGCTTCTATGGCATATGTGTATCAGAATAATACATGACGTAAAATTGGAGATGTGGATAATCCTGCCCGCAGCGTCTCTTAAGCCCCTGAGATTATGCACAGTGTGCTCTGTGTATGCCCACACTATACGACTGAGCTCTTCTCGGAACAACACCGTTGTGTTGGCTGGGAAGGTGCCGAGAATGCGCTGCAAGGAGCAAGAGAAATGTTAGACTTCTTGATTGAAGCTGGTTTGGACAAGCGGCAGTGAATTATGTGGAGAACGTAATTGATTGTTATGACGTATTCAATGTGTGGTTATTATGCATGAAAATAGCGTTAGTATGCATTCGCTTGTATGTAGTGATGTGGACACATTTAGAATCGTATATATATATATATATATATATATATATATATATATGTGTGTGTGTGTGGGTATTGTATGCGCCTTCTCGCAGACGGTGGGAGTAATCGTATTCAATTGGGCTGATGAGATAGCAGGCGCATATGAACACGTAGTTTTTTAGCACCGTTTACCCATTTCACTTTCTTGTGTTTTGGCGTTTACTCCACTTCGTAGTACCAGGCCAGAGACAAGCTCCTCCAGTCAACCTCATAGTCTTTCCTCTCATTAAACCCCATTCTCTCTTAGCACAGAGTGTAACTGTAGTGAGCTTTTATGTGCTTTAAACACTACTTTGATATACCTGAGTTACTACGCGATTGTGTTTGGTGTTTAGTACGCAACGCTCTAGTACGCAACAAACCTAATACTCAACTAGCAGAGTAGTGTCGACTTCCCAGCCAATATTTTTATAGGCGTGCTGTACTATTATGAAAGCATATATTTCACTACTATTGCACGTAAACAGGCAATATCGATGTGACCGGGCTTACAAATAACACCGTTTGCTGACACGTCACCTCTATAGTAATGTCCATGTTCTCTCCAGACCACTAACCACATTGTATTTTGGCGGCAGCATTTTCTTGCGATGAACAAGAGCACAGATTACTGACTAAACAACTTACTCTGTTCTGCTTATTATGACAACAATATCTTGTCCATTTCGCCGTTCTTGGTGCTGTAATTGTCAAGTGGACGTACGTAACGTGTTGGCGCGCTTTTTACTGATTTTGACTCCATTTTTCTCCACCTTTCTTTCAATGTTCGCTTTTAAGGCGTTTGAATTCTCGACAATAATTTGTCGTGTAAAAAGCAAATCGAATAGGGAATATTTATGTTCATTATCACTTAAAGATACGAAATCTTTCATACAATACTCTGCATATTGATTGACAGCTTTGTAAGAACACTGCGCACTATAGCGCAATGAAATGCATTTAAAAAAGACTTGCATTGCACGAATGTGCAGTTTTGGAATGTGTAAATGATATACAGTGGATTGAAGGCATGTCTGGTCGCCGTTCCAACTAAACAGCAGATGCTCATGCATTATAAATAGAACTAGTTAATGACTAGGCTACATATAGTACTAGGGTAAAGGGTGGGTGAGCAGCAGGAGGGGATATTTTAAGCGGTTGGGAATGCTGAGTTCCGCAAGTTAAACGAGAGTTATTAGCTTAAAATATTCAGTTGGATTCATTTTTCTGTATGGCTCGTAATATGCATGCAGCTCAGCAACATTCCATGTTTTCTTTCTGTCAGGTCCCTTCTACGGTCATCGCCTACGCACTCCCATGTAGCTGGTTTGGCTCTATGACACGCTATACCTATAACCAGAAAGAGGACGTCAGACATCGTGAGCGAATGCACTTAGCTAAGTCGGTTCAGCGTTGACGCTCTTCCAGGAAACCTGAACGAATGACCGAGCGGGGTTAATTACTCATTCATATCAAATGGCGAAACACATTGCAATAGTACTTTTCTGACAACATTGGAGGAGCCTAACAGTGTGAGTGGCTTGTTAGCGATTCTCATCGGTGGTATGGATGCGGAGAGCCTTTGTAGGCAGCACTGAGGTACTTATTGGATGCGAGCACAGGTCAGACCAAGCATATCGCGTGTCATTTGCCTATTGGTGAATTTCCAGAACCTTCAGAGCCTTACTGCAAAAAAGGAACCAACACGGATTATCCCGCGCAAAGTGAAGTTGCCAGGGAAGACTACAGCTTCAGCTTTGGGAACACATCATCCTGGTGAGGCTCTGTGTTTTACTCATTGTAAACTTCTTTGGTACAAATCTTATATAGTGAAAATTCAAGAGAAGTTTGCCACATAAGCATTGTTATGGCAGTTTCTGACAGGTTTCGTAAGTTATCTGTGACGGTTATTCGACACACGTGTGTTCTATTCTCATGGTAAAAAAAAAGAAAAATATGCATATCGCCCTAATTTAAGACATCCAGAAATATATATCGCAGATAGTACGATCAATCAAGGATTCAGCAAAAGTAATTCTGTCGGTGCTTTTGCTTCACTTCTAGCGTCGCCATACACTCATTTTTCAACGTTATGTGAAAAGCGGGCATTCTAGTGCCTTCTGGAAAATCTATCCTTGAAGCCAAACATTCCGACAGAATTACCTGCATGGTTTGGAAATTGATTAAGGCTTTGAGACTGACGCCAACCAAATAAGTGAATTTTATTAGCTCTGCGCTTCGGAGCCTGCTAGGCCTCTTCTTCAGGGGGTATTCTTCGGGCATGGCGGTGTGCAGCTTTTAAAGAGTCTTTCGTAAAAATGAGAGGAGAGTACGGAAGATGGGGAGACACTTGATAGACGGGAGGCCGGGGGGCGAAAGGGTGGGATGGCTGCAGGGGTGCTGGTCGGCTGTGATGACCGATGCTGGGGGAGCTTAACTTGCGAGAGTGCCGTTGAAGGGAGGCTGGCGGGGGGGGGGGGGGTCAGGCACGGGGGAACGCGGACGTTTTCGTGTTGGTGACCACGAGTGGGGATCTGCATGGCTGGCGTCCATTTCTTCTTTTCGTCATGACACTAAGGCCATGGATAAACACCGAGGGTAGGTTGTCCTTCACGCGGTTTTGTTGCCCCTCGTATTCTGAATGTCCCATGATTCCAGTAGTAGTCTTTCTCGTCTCTGTAGAGTCCGTATCTGTTTTAGGGATTTGGGTTTCTTAGAAAGCAGTTTTGTAGTCGGCGTCTTCAGAATGTTCAGTGACGGCGCTGCGTATACGGTTGAATGTGCCGACTGTCCGACGTCGTACATCGGGGAAACCAAAAATCTAAAGGAAAGAATCAGACAATACGAGAATCTTCGATGTTCTAATTTTCTGATGTAGCACCATCATGCTTACGCACTTAGAAGTAATTTTCAGTGAAGCGTGCAGATATCTAGTTTCTTTTTTCCTCTATGCCAAAGCACGCCTGAATGCGTGACTACTGGGACTCTGCCAGTACCACTCTCTACAAAGCTACTCTGCCTGTTGACGGTTCCGGATAAACTAGCTTGCTCAGTCGGCTGCGCAGCGTCACGACTGCATTGTTGTGCTCAAGACTAGATATATTGTGTCCGCTTATGCAAAGATTTGCCGTGCTGTTTTGGCAGGTGTATGTTTGTTTTGCCGGTTACAGATAAATATTTACTTCAAGCGGCACATAAATTTATAGCATAGATGTGCTACATCAGCAAGCCCAACACAGTAACACCTGGTCTTTTCCGTGTCAAGGTGAGTAGTACCATCATAATTCTAACTTCTTCATCCGATTCCCACCATCATGCCGTTTTCATTACGCTATCGTGGTCACATAGTCGTTGTCATGTCATCGCCATCACGCTGTCGTTTTATCGCTGCCATCAGTTCAGTAACACTATCAGACCGTTGCCATGCCATCGTTGCCACACTACCTTCGTCGTTTCATCTACGTCACTCTTTTTTTTGTCATTCAATTGTAATTATGCTGTCATCATGCGATCAAGATTATGGCATCCTTCTCATGCCGTCATCGTCTGTCACTATCATGCCTCCATTGCCAGAGCGTTGTCGCGATGCCGTCTTGTTTGTGCCACGATTGTCACTTCCGGTATGCCATTCGCTGTCGTTGTCAAGCTATATGGATCATACAGGTGTTGTGATACAGTCTTCCTCTCGACATTGTCATCATACACTCGTGCTCATTCCGTTTAGCTCATGCCAACGTCTTGCCATCGTCACCACTGCATTGTCGTCATGCTGCTGCCATCATGCCAGCGTCATCATGCTGTCGTTTCATCAACGTAGTGTTCGAAGGTTTGGTCATGCAAAAAGTTCAAGGAGCAGGATGTACGCACAAATGCGCGTAGGTCTCGGCGCTTGCGCTCCAAACTTAAGCGCCAATGTGTTCGTGGCATGCCGAATGTATCGTTGGTTAGGGCTACGTTAAGGTGTTTACTGCAAGTGTGGTTAGCCCGACCGTCTGTGTCAGCAAGTGCTACGATGGGTGTCTCTTTCTGGTATTCAAGAACTTGTTTCTACGTCGTGTGTTGGACTACAACTGTGCGTAACATAGCTTTCTTGCCTACATCCAGACATTCGGAATTAGTTTGCGTCCGTCTTCTATACTGAATTTATGATTTCTCGCACCCTGCGAATCCTCTTTTGTTCGATGTTTTGGGCCGTAGGCCAGAGGTGTCGGAATAAATAATAAATTTTGAGGCCTCGGACAAGAAAAGGTACTCTAGTAAAATGGGCTGACGACAAAGTGAGGCATACAAAGTGCACAGAAATCAGATAAGAACAATGTCAGCATGCAAGACCACGTGGAATAATGTGGTGTTACAAAACAACTTGACTTCTCGTTGCCTACTCTTTACAGGTATGCGTAGAAAACAAGTTTCTCGAACAGAAGAAAGATAAATATGGATTGCGGTGAGAGTAGGACTTTCTTCTGCAAACTTTTCTGGGACTGATAGAACCAGTTTGATTAATATCGCAGAAGATTGCTGCTTCCATTGTGTACGTAGCCTCTGTAGGAGTTCTTGGTAATGCTTCTTTTGCTTTAAAAATTCTGTTTTATTGCTGCCCTAAAGTTTAACGTTACTTAAAATGTCCTTTCTGCATTTTCAATAAGAACAGTAGCCACGCACAAGAATGAATTAAGCAATGTCAGACATTGAGAGTACAACTGAACAGTGAAATTGGCAAATGGACAGGGAATTCTACACAGACAAGCTGTAACTCATGACTGAAAAAATTCCGCGAAATAACACATATATGTACAATGGGAATGCACGAAAAAAACCTAAGGAAAACATTACAAGCAAGAAGAAATAACGAGAATTGTGCACACATGTATTTCTTAGTTTCTTAATAGAAACCCAGTGTATATACACGAATTATTTCTCAAAGTGATATTTTGCAAGTTAGCGCTTGTCTATGGCACTGGTTCGTTGTCCCCTGTTTAAGTTCCGCACTTCCACTCAACTGACGGATTGCCATCTAACCCATTGCTAAGCCTTTCCAAACACTGCCTTGAGAGATTATTTCTGTCAAAACTTTGCCAGACCACGTCCCGGTAACGCGATACTGTGCTCGAGACACTGAAAACTACTCTTATTTCTACGCTAACTGGGGCGTTGTGAGCTTCTGTGAAGTACGGTGAAATAAGGTTCTCAAGAAAGTCGCCTTCAGCTGATGTTCCGTTCCGATGGTGTCTTTTTTATAACCTGCGAAAGACGAGTCAACCTGTGAAAACCGCTCGAGGTATCATTAGCTTTAGTGTGATGAATTTCGCAAGCTTTCTGTGATTGTAAAACAGTGTACGGAACGGGAAGAGCTTACGATAGTGCTAATTGGGTTCTTGATTAACACTGCAGTGGTGATTTCTTTTTGGCAAGAAACTCGAGCCTCAAATAAATGTGCAGGATGACATATACGGTTCCTTGACGCAATAGCATTGGACAGACCTGATTATTTTACGTAATGGCTATTAGCGTGAGCCTTTCTGGCAAACTCGCGTTTCAAAACGGCCTAAGGCGCTTATATTACGGTAGTCTGGTCTTATGCGCCCATGTAGTCTGAAATGGTGAAACCTTCAATGGCTTAAGGCTTAAGCAACTCGCTTGCCCAATTTCATGTCTAATGGTGTTGTGTAATTTTTCTGCATTAGTGTTGCATCAACCTGTCCTTTTTTTGTCATGAAGAAACGGTTGTAATTTAAGCCACTCTTAGACAATAAGCCACTCCGAGACACTGTTTCGAATGGGGCACGCTAATTAGCACGTCATCGAACATACCAAGGATAAGCCGACGCACTGCTACTTTATTAGAAGTATTTAGGAGCAATTTCGTCAGCGATACAAAAGCGTCTCAGCGCGCGTCTGCAAAGTCATCAGCAACTTCTGTTTATCGAGTTATCAAATAAATGTCAGCTATAATATTAAAGTACGCGCTGTCAGCTAAGTCAGCCATTTTCGTAAGGAGCTCTGCTGTCGATATGTCTGTGTTACACAATGTGTTCTTTTTTATTTCTAACGCTTTTCTTGAAAAAAAAAGAAGAAATTCCCAAAAATATTTACACGTGTCACGTCACTATACAAATGAAATATTTTCCCTGGCAGAAGTCATTGCCACGAAAAGTGAAATAAATCTGTTATGCAAATAAATTAATTGCATTATGTATTCTTTAGCTACAAACATTGGGTAGCTATTTATACTTGAAAGTTCAAGCGAATCTTCATAACTGTCTAGTTCAGCATCTCCACATTTAAAGTGGCCATGTATACCTAAATAACTGGTTTAAAATTATTCGTTCAACATTCCTGATTACGCACGCGGGGCGACGATGCACGATTCTCGTGTTGCGACACTGCTTTGGCGTAGTAGCATAGTATGAAATAAAATCCAGGAGTGCAGATTTTTGTGCTAGCTGGTTCGTTGCATCAACTGAAGTCACAGAGCTTGATTGACAGGAACCTGAAAGACGACAGCGCACGTCCTGTCATCTTTCATGTCCCTGTCAATCCAGCCCTATGACTTCAATTTGTGAAATAAAGTTTCGGTAAACCGCGCGATGAACTAATCTACGTGGCCCGTAATGTGAAAGTGACAATGGGTTGAATCAGGAGTTGTGTAAATTGCCTATCTAAATCAGCTTGTTCAAGGAGAGAAATTCCCCGACAACAATATTTTACGTCACATATTTAGTCACAGTGTGATTGGCCAGATAGCCATGCGTCGCGGAGCTGCATGCGTAATCTGCTAACACGCTCTACATGGCCATCTTTATTTATATCGGTTTTATATTTATTTATAAGGTTTATAGCGGAAAAAGCGGTCTGTGTGCCAACGATCGAACACGGTAGCATGAACGGTCTGTAGATAATAAAGCGTCATTTCATTTGCCTATGCATTGTTTGTCCTGTCCCTGTGAGCGAATTCTTTCCGGTATTCGAATTCTGGGCAGGTGTGGTAATGCTATGGCCATAGAAATCATGGAGCCATTTATGAATAAATAGAAAGAGAGCGTCTGTAGTAACAAGTCGGTGGTTGTTTTGCGTAGCAGACTAAAGCAGTTTTTAGAAATGATGCTGTAATCTTTACTCTCTGTAATCTATACGCTCATTTGTGGCTTGATGGACAATGCGCTTGCACGATCTTGATTTGCTGTGTATTTAAGCAGCCAAAATCTTCAAAATAGAAAGCGCTCGTCCTGTGCCTGGGTGTTTTCTCTTGTCCCGCCAGGAAACTGCGCTTACCAGTATTCATTTATTAGCATGAACCAACTAGGCCAGCAAAAAATTTTGTTTAGTATTAAATGGAGCTGTATAATTCAGTGCTACCTTGAAGGTTGACCCAATAACTCGTTAAACAAAAAGTTAAGTCGTTCCTCTCTTTGGATAACCTCTAAACGCGCTGAACATCAAGTATTTGGCTTCGTAATTCTCAGTACATACTACAGCACTTGCGATTCTTCCTGCCCGGCCATAGCATAAAAATATGCGCATCCTACGCTTCTGTAAATTGATACACGCGAAGGTTTGTATGCTGTTTGCTTTGATTGGCGATAGCGAGTGGTCATGTTGACGGCGAAAGTGTACTTTCCTCGGCGTTTAGTCCAATACGAGAGTGGTGAGCCGATATTACACTTTACCTTGCGTACACCACTGCTGTTCGTCTGCGTAGTACACAGAACACACGAGGGGACGTTTTTGCTTGAGGCGTTGTGCGTCATTGTCCATAATCTCTGGGAAGGTTCAGTATTATTACTGCCGCAAATGGCACAACGGGTCGTGGCAGAAGCGTAGAAGTGTCAAACTATAATTGTAATATGGGTCTGTATGTAATTCACTTAAATTCTGTGATTGTATGTATACATTGTACACATTCATATGTGGTCTGCACCACGTTTCGCTGCGTAGCGAAGACGCTCTTCTTCCGCGCGACGCTTCTTTCGGGCCTGGGTGCCCTGGACGCTGAGTGCACGCTTTGGATCCATTTTACGCGAAGCATACTAGCCGCACAACCACGCTCTTCCTTGCTGTGCCGCGCGCGGCCGCGTAGCTACATAGCCGGGTCTCAGCTCGTGCGCTCGCCTGCATGAGTTGTTTCTTCGTCTAACCGAACCAAATATAGCCAAGCAACAGCAGTTCACCAGGCTAAACAGTGGTTCAACAACTAAAATAAAGACTAGTATGCTTCGCATCCTGGGCTTAACCTTAGCTAAGCCACAGCCATTTTTTTATGGTGAGTGTTTACGTGCTCCTTCTGCATGCGTGACCAGCACGTTGTTGAGACGCCAGTCCCAAGCGCTCTCTTCAGGCTATGGACGATTGTAATGTTTACAGTATTACAGCCCAGCACGCGACCTCCGCAGCCAAGCACCTGCATTTTTGTCGCTTAGGAAAGCAAGCAGAGCACGTGCAATACGCACAAACTGTGAAACACTGCCTTGGTGGCGCCGACCAGGATACGCGGAGGCAAGCGTCATATGTGGGTGTTGCGAGAAACCCAGCCGCACGCGCTGTGAAACCATCACAGCAGCGGCGTCCGGAAAGTCGGGTGAAGATGCAAAGAAAGCTTTGTTTGAAATCGGGTTAGAATTGAGTGTGAGATGGAACCCATCAAGAAGCTTTTCGTCCACTTATTTGCACAGTGCGGGAGATTCGCACAATGCTTTTCAATAATTAAATTGTGACTTCTTGAAGTCGAAATTGTGGGTTCTTCAATGTTACGCGAAGAGCCATTACAGTTGCAAGTGAGTGCGTTACAATTTAAACTGACCTTTTTGTTCTGCCGTTATACACGGCGATGGAAGAGGTCGCCGCGTCTGGCAGTTCTGCGTGCCGGCTGAGAGCATACGAGGACATCGTGAGCGTCAACGAGAGCAAGGATTGCAGATTCACATGCGACCATGGCATGTGAAATAGAGTGAAAGCAAGTGATACTCGCAGGTAGGAAACGTGACACCAAAAGTCAAGGCTCGTCTGCTGCTCGTATTACTAAATATATTCCTGCTCATTCGGTTACCTCTATTTGGAAATATAATTACGCATAAACTATGACAGAATCAAAGGTAATTGAAGCCACCGTACATTGAAACTGCAGCATTTTGTGCACAGTGTTTTTGTCCTCACGTGTTTGTTTCTTCACTTCCTTTCGATGGATTGAAAAAAAAAAAAAACATTTCTGTTTAATCACCCTGATCAGCATTTTTCACTATGTAGTAACGATGAGTATTCCTCGCAATTCAGTATTTTGAGTAATAATCTGGTAATAATATCGGGAATACAGCTGGCGTCTAACTTTCTTCAAAGGAACCGACAAATACAACACGTCATACCCGCCGTGGTTGCTCAGTGGCTATGGCGTTGGGCTGCTGAGCACGAGGTCGAGGTCGAGGTCGCGGCCAGTCTATTCTTTAAACTCACTGTGTTTATATTACATATGCATTTGTGCCTAATTCCATGCGTAATACGAAGTAATGTTCACGCTTAAGAGCAGCACTTCCCCTCTAGGCAACTAATGGAACGGGAGCGGCACAGAAGCCCTCATTGCATGGGGGTGCACATGAGTGCATCTGTGCGCGCGCGAGCTTGCGAGCTGCACCGTGCTTGTGAGTACTCCGGTTATTTGCTCTCCATGGGAGATACAAAGTCGCATTGAATAATTGTGTCGTAGGTGGGCACCAGCGCTAGAACAGGTTTGGTTAATTGCGAAAACGTACCCGGCACCACAGACGTACCTGAAGGCGCAGGCGGTGCCGCTTGAGACGCGTCGGGCTGCACCCACTCGCACCAAGGTTGAAGGGTGGCTTCACCGCGGTGGGTCCTTGTGTTACACTCCGTGCAATCGAGGATGGAGGTGCAGCGTGTGCCGCTGTGCCTCGGACAATGCAGCACACTGTAAATATAGGTGCAGTAAGGGCAAAGAAACTTGGGGCACTCGAATGGACGTTAATAGTAGTAATAATGGCAAATCCTAGCTACCACTTACGTGGGCTAAATAAACGCCTTGACTTGTATGCGAGCAAATCAGTGGGTGAGGAAACCAAAAAAGCGGGCAGATATTGTTTTAAGCATAATTTGACACTTCAGAAAGCATGAACCGCAGGGACATTGGCTTGGTAAACATCGTATTATTTCTTACAGCTAGGACTGCACCTGTTTGCTTCTCACCAGTGCAGGCGCATTTTCGCTATCGCGATCATCTGTCATTGTTTCCAGTTTACCAACATCGTATCCTCACTGCAGATATAAAAGTTCTGATAAAAAAAAGTTCGACGATTTCCGCGTTACCACTGCGGGATTGGCACTGAAGAGTGCGCTTTCTGTTCTACAAAAAATTAACGGTTCTCAGAAAACTTTGTTGTCAGTCCCTTTAAATTTTTTTCGACACTGGCAATGGCATACTTTATCGTATTTTATCGTGCTTTGGCTAGAATGCTTCTGACACACCACATTTCAATAGCATGCCTGTAAAGAAGGTTTTTGCTTTTATCGATTTATTTTGTCCTCTTTCTTATGCGGCTGTATGCGTTCTCGAGACAGGCACGCCGATAGTGTTTTTGGAAGCAGTTATGTCCAAACGGTTCCTCTTAGCAAAACGAATTTGCACTAGCACACTCGTCCGAATGGGATTTTAGGCTGTCTAGGGTAATATTTTTCGATTCCCTTAGCTACCTGCACAGGGTTCTGCAAATCATTACGTGAAAGGAAACACCATTTGTCCAACTGGTCAAAATTAAGTAATTTTTTGCGTTTGACTTGCATGGCCTGTTTATGTGAAAATCAAAGCATCAGGAGTCATTTAAGAAGGATTGAGTGTCAGCAATGCGCATCAGGTCCCTCACCCTTATGGAGTTCCTGTGACGGTTACAGCGCTGCGGGAGAAGCGTAAACGGCACAACACTGCTGCTTGTGGCTCAAATAAAAAGAAGTTTTTCACATAAAAAAACAGTGATCTCAGCCATAGCACAGGGAAACGCGGTAATCGAATGTTATTTCTGTCGAATGAAGAAAGAAAGTGTACAGCTATCACTAGCTTACAGAAAACTTGAGGTTCACTGCCGTGTATGACGCCTCCGGAAAACTACAATTCCGTATCCTCGACATTACCCGAACGCAGAACTTGGCGCACAAGGCACCTGCACTGGACAACGAGTTTCAACAACATAATGAAGGAGATTGGATTGTAGCCAACCACATTCACAGGATTCGCAACTAAGTGGAAGTCGTTGAAATGGACACTGGATTCGAATTTAATGTCAGAAACAATTTCTACTTAGTGAGGTCCCACTGGTTTAGTTTTTTCTTGTAGTACAAGAGGAGCCCTAGGGGAAAATGCTACAGCTGCAAACAACTGGCGCTGAAATAGGGTAATTCATCTTAAGAAGCAAACAGAGCGCTGTAGGAGGAATCTTACAGATAGGTTCTTTTGATAAAACATAAATACTCTTGCTTTTTTTTCCCTATTACTTTCCTTTGTATATTAGACAAGAAAATGTAGCGAACGAAGTTGATTGATGATTTCACAGTGTAAGAGATGACGGCAACTTCTTTCGCCAGATTTTCATCCGTTGTCATAGAAAGCACCTAGGTATTCGCTTGTTTGCAGTCCCTGTAAGAAATAATGAAGTGTTTGCCACGTAGCTATTAGCTACAACAAACTGCGCCTCATTCAATTGAAAACACTTTAATGTGTTCTACAAAAAAAGAAAGCCGCATAAAGACACGTAGAAACAACAGCACTGGGCTAAACTATCGCAAAAATGAACATCTCGCTTTTGCCGAGATATCAGCGGTAGACAAAAAGAAGAAAGACTAGGAGAAAAAAGAAGTGCGACACAATAACAACACGTGAACAAATAGGGCATCGTGAGTGTTCATGCCACACTCCTCTTTGCTGCAGCTGGTTTAGCAGTTTAAGCTCCGTGAAGGCAGCGTTCCAGTAAACCGATAAAGAGAAAGAGCCCGTAGCTTCTCCAAACAGGCAATCATCGAGCGCCGCTTTTAAGGTGCGTCGTTCACCTGCACATCGTCCACTAGCCCTGGCAGCTTTACGGAAGGTGTAGATGTAGATAGCCGCTTTGCGCCTGTGTTCGCCACCATTGCAGTGCGATCGATAACATCATTGTGCATCGTTGTGCCGTTTTCCATTAGATGCGCGCAGTGCACTGGAAGCTGTGATTGATATCACCTATGAAGGCAACGGGTCATGGTGTCAACGCTGCGCGCATTTCCAATAGTATTAGTTGAGCGCTACATGTAGTAGGGCAACATTTGTGCGCAGCTGTTTTTACACCAAGCACGCAGCTCAATAATGATGTCTCATCTGCATACTAACAACTCTGTAACCGAACCTACAGTGAATACAAAGCGGGACTCTAGCCTGAACGTTACTGCAGTGTTTTAACGAGGTATGGTATCGGGGCACAAAAAGAAATAAAATGAATGAAATTTCGCATACAATGCACTCTCCGGGGAATGCGGCGAAAATCATTTTCGTGACGCATGTCGTAACGAGCGCAGGAACGCAGTACGCTTCTCTGCCTTGTGCTGAGCAAACACACGTGCCTGTTTTTCTTCGGCGTCGATGATGGCTTGCCCGTTTTAAGCTCGTTTACGAACACTTCATCGTGCTCCCGCTAGGCACCAGCATTGGAGGTGTTTCTTGGGAGCGTCAATACTGCTGCGACCTTCTTTTTCCCCAGTCGACTGCGCACGGGCACACGTGTTCGAAACCCCCTGCCAAGCTCCCTTCCATTCGCCGTGTTTTAAACAAGCAAAGGGAAACAGAGGAAAACAACAAAGCAATGGAAAGTCCTGGGAAGCCTGTTCGCAAAATAAAGCAGCAGCTTGCAGCAGCACAGAAGCAAAGTATACGGATGAGGCGTATTGCAGAAAGCCCACATCTTTCTTTTAGCTTTAGTCGTAAACTCCCTTTCGTTTTTCTACTGTGCTCTATTTCTGCATTTACACGAACGTTGATTTTTGTTATTTCTGTTCTATGTTTCAGTACTGGTTCGAGGCGATGGGGAGGTACAGGCGAGGTGCAGCCAGCAGAAGAATGCCACAATATGCGCCCGGCTGCGTCACCGACAACTTTCATTAGCTCTTTATTTTGCCACAGTGAACGGGCTCTTGCTGAGTTGCAGTATTGAAATGGTAGCATCGACATTATTTCAGGTTGCTGCGTGGAGTGACGACTCTGGGGTATATTCAAACAGTTTATTTAACAAGAAAACTAATACATCATGTATCGATGGTTGCTTCCATCTTTTCGGCTCTCTGGACGCCTACACAAGTTGGCATGGCCCTTTGTCAGCACTTATTCGCGCTGGCACATGGACAGGTGTCGCCAGACGTTTTACGATCACCGCATCAGACACACAACATGTCTCCCTTCCTTAAGTATAGCCATAGCGACTTGGCGGTTGCACAAGTCTTTCAAAATATGTTCGTTGGGAGCCTTCAGGACCTTCATTCATGGATGCCTGAGTGCCTGACGTCATCCTTCAGCTGGTACTTTAATGGGCAGGCGATGAGAAGAGCGGCACAAACAATTGAAGCACATCAAATTGTCATCAATGACATCGCGAATGTCATCTACCAATAACATTTTATTATGGCGTACAGTGCCTCGATCGGTGGCAACTTAGTGAGAACGGAGTGTTTTTGCCTTCGCCAGCACAGCTCCACTTCGCTTTAGGAGGATGAACAAAACTTTCTATGATGTACGAAAGTCTTGCTGTATTTTCAGTCTGTATACTGCTCAGCTCGTCTGACAATTGGCCTGCCTGGATTGGGAATAGTTGTCTGCGGCTCGAGGCTTTCAAAGACGGTAGTACGCACTACTCTAATGTCTGCTGCTGCGTCGAGAAGAAATGGGATTTGCTGGCCACGGCTCGTACCTGCGTGAGTGACTGGTAACGTCAGTGGTAGTCACTGACTGATTTCCCTTAAGCGCGTCACTTTGCAGACTCATTCAGAATCACCCTACTTGTTGCACGTGTGACACTCTGCCTTGGATGCAGGACATTTATGTTAGTGGATGTCTCATTGCGCTCCCACGCTAGTAACATACTGTAGTGTACGTGCCTGTTGCACGAGTGTCTTCTGCGTGGCATTGGGTTGCGAGTGCTGCAGTTTTTTTCGACGAGCAACTTCAACAGGCGGCTTTACAGAAAGCTTCAGCGCTTATCCGTGGCGACGTACTGTTTCCTCACAGCAGGCTGGGCGAGTTCTTAACTGAACATGTTCCTATAGGGGTGGGCAGCGTAACGCGGATGAAGAATAAATGAAGTGCACGACACGAGAGCAGATTGACAACTGGTTTCTTTTTTTTTTTTTGACGCACGTGAATAAATATAAACCGAATGAAATGGTGTGACGTGTACAAGTGGTGAAAGGGTGTCAGCCTATCAGCTATTAAAAATGTGGTTTCGTTATGATGTACATATATGGAAGATAGCTTTAGTTAAAAAAATAAACAACTAAAATACTGTGTAGAAATGGAAACCAAATCAACCGCAAGATTGTAGAAGCTTAATTTATGCATGTTAACATCAGGTGCATGCATCAGACTTCGATCACTCTGTATGATAAGTAACCCAAGCATTATAAAATACGCTGACACCGTTTCACCACTTGTACGTGTCACCTGATCCCATTTTGTTTATATGTAATTACTTCATTTATTCATTCATTGAAATAACTTTAGTGAGTGCTCTGCAATTTGTGACGCACATGCACACACGCACATGCACACACGCACATGCACGCGCACACGCGCACGCACACACACACACTTAAAAAAAGACAGAAACAGAGCAATACGAACAGCCTCGGAAGACAAAGATAAATATATAAAGAAAACGCAGGGAGGTTAATGAGGTTGCACCTGGTTTGCAACCCTACACTGGAAAGGAAAAATGAACGCAAAGAAAGAAAGGATGAACAAATGAGGCTCGCGCACGCACATAACCGGCTTTCACCGTACAATCATAGGTGATTGCAGAGCTCAGTCATCTTCAAAACCTGTAGCGGTGCTCTCATGACATGCATCGGTGGATAGCGGTCGAAACCATTGACCCAGTATTTTTAAAGGGAAAATTCATTTGCCTCTTGCTTCGACTTTTCTACTGCTACTGCTGCTGCCTTGATTTTCTTTTACCCCTTGTATTCTCTAAAATTCTGCAGAAAGCCAAATGATGAAGTTCTTCGCAGCAGGCGTGGACTATCGTAAGACGGGATTAATCTCTTTATCTAAAGTGCTCGTGAAGCAACGCACTGACGTAACGTAGTATTTAGTGAGACCACCTCGCTCTAAAGCGAAACAGCGATAACAGTAACAAGTAAGGGACATCAATCACCGCAACATGTAAAAAAAACATGCACTCACATATTTAGTTCGATAGAGAGTACCGTCCAAGAATGGGCATGAAAAATTATACTTGACGTCAAATCCAGTGGCAGAATATTTCACATCCATGATTTGATGTTCTAGTTGCCACTTCAAGAGGCTTTCACTGAATTACTGCCAACTTCCCGCTGTAATTGGAACTGAAACAGCAAGGTAAACTACGACCCAGATGGACAATAAAGCAAAGAAAGAAACAGAAAGAAACAAAGAAAAATTAATAGAAGAATAAAGAACAATGTCAAGGTTTGTCTTCATTATCGGCTGTTGCGTTCCCATTTTCTTCACTTTAGTTCATCTTGTGTATCATGTGTCCACAGAATTATGATTAACGTGTCGGCAACGGTTTTTCGAACGACAAGACCGAGAACTCATCGACGTTGTTGTATACTGCGCCTCTAAATTGGACATTGGTGCCATACCATGTTCTGTACTTCTCCAGCTACTCCTTCTCAAAAGTAGCCTCAATAGATTGTGCTTTTTGTGAAAATAAAACAAAATACCAATCTACACATTGCAGGAACACAGCAAGTAGGGGAAATCGGTAGCTAGTTGGATGCGCAGCGCGACAACTATAGCATCCTTTCATTATCCGTCGGCTGTGTCGTGTTGCCCATATAAGTAGAAATCCTATACAATGTGTTTTATGCCCCTTTTAGAGAGTCAGGATCGAGCGGCTTAACACTGCTGTAAAAACCTCAAGTCTGCGAATCCGTGTAGCAAGTAGTCTTGTTGAGAATTCTTGTTTGTGTGCTCAAATAATGCTGACGCTCCCTTCTTCCCTCTTTTCGTACCTATGTCCATTCTACTCGCATGCAGAGTAGCCAACCGACGATGCGTCCTGTTAACCTCTACGAATTAATTTGCTCTCTTCTCTCTCTCTCTCTATTAAAAGGCTGAAGAGAAACACATTTGGGTGCGAAGCGCACCATAACCCATGAACACCTAAAAGTTACAGCGTCTACGCATCATAAAAAAGCCCGTACACAGTTGCCAACGAGAGCAAATGCAAATACAAACGCATACATACAAATACAAGCGTCTATGCGTGTGTATTAGTGGTTGCAGGGGCGTCCTTGTAAGAGCTGTCATAATATTTAAAGCAACGCCTCTGTTAGTTGGCAAAGTCCTAGTACTGGAACTCAAATACTAAAAAATACGCATATTCCTTCAACAAGAAATCGACATGTATATTCGACTATCATAAAATTTTACTATTTTTGTGTAACTACAGCACAGGTCAAATTGCGCTTATCGAATTACGAATTGTAGCCTGTGAGACTAGATGGAATATCCTCTTGGAAATATTTCTGTGGATGGTACTGGTTTCAATATCTCCATGGTCGAAGTGGTAGCAAAAATATGCTATTGTTCCAAGTAATTAAAAAAAAAACAAATGCAATGAAGCTAAAAGATAACTCGAATGTCAGTGTGTTTTGTTGCACACTTAAGGAATGAGCTTCTCGCAACTGACGTCATCTTTAGAATTTGTTCCATGCAAGTGAATGTGCCTTGGGAACTCACTTGGTATACAATCCGTAAATTGCATTATGTGCCGCTAAAGAAATTACTTTAAAATTTAATTCGTCAAAATTTCTTAATTACTTGATCATGCATTTCAGTGTGTCGTGCAAGTAATGTACACCTTTTCCAGAAATGCAGCTCAATGACAAGAATTGTACTGTCTACCACAGGCGATTTTTTTGTAGCAGTCATCCAAGAACACCCTATATATTCATTCGAAGCATTCCTGAGCAGGATTTGTGACCTAATTAGTTTTTGTTATCTTTCGTTAATCGGCCCATAAAACCCTGGAAGCGTTCATAAAAATGAGCGGACGCTTGAGAGTGAGTAAGGAAAATATTTACGCGAATTGTCATGCGCTGCGACTGTGCCATCAGTTGCAACTCAAGTCACCTACGGCGCACTTTGCAAGGAAATCTGCATGAACGTGTTTCTGGAGTTCGCGATTCATAAACATACTTTTAAGGGCGAGTTATAGCGGAGGTTTTTCTTACTTTCCCACAAATTCGCACAGAACACACTCTACGTGTTGGAATAACTGTACAATCGTAGGGAACGCGATACATATTATGTGTGAATTGAAGCTGAAATCCGCAATATCAACCACACCGGTCACCTTTCGCGTTGTCTATGAGCGACACGCTTGACGGAAAGCATTAAGCAGCGGAGTCCCTGATTTCTGATCACTGGGAAGCGAATGGAAAAGAGAAAGCACTCATTCGTTTAACTTTTACGCAGAGGGCATCGCGGACGAAACAAATCTGTCAAGGTTATACAATCATTCATCCGAGTATATGTACCGTATATACTCGTGTAAGGGCAATACTTTATTTGCTAGAATCTTGGCTGGGTGCTGCCCTTACACGAGTCAGGCGGATGACGGCCCACTAAAGGTTCATACTGTTTCCGCAACTGTATCAGAAGCTGAGAGAAGCGCAAATAAAATTGCGCTGCCGTAAACGACCTCAGATGCTGGCCCATCATCCCTGACCAGTGCTGACCCAAACAGGGCTCCCTTCGCTACAAAGGGTTGTTAGCTGCTATAACTGTGTCCGCAATATTAATGAAATAAAAAAAAAAAAGATACAAGAAAGAAAGTGTCCTTTAAATTGCCACGTTGCGTATCATTCATTCAGACGCCTCAAGAAAACGATAATCGACGAGAGAAAAGCACTGTACACTTAGGCCAGTGGCAATCGCATTGTGAATAGCCGGAATAATACGCAAAAGATACAGAGAGAACGTAATCACGCCGGCAATATTCCAGAAAGCCGTACTTTATGTAGCAAGAAACCGGAAATGTGTCGCGTAAAAGCGGCGCAATGAGTGCACTGTCAGGCACGACGTCATCTCTTGCATGCGGATGCGCAATATGCAAGCGGAACAGCCAACCTGCCTCTTGTGCGTCGCTGAGCAACGCATCGGCACGTAAAGAATCAGCGCAGGCTGTCGCAAGCAGGGCCACTGCAAATGCGAGAGTGCCACTCATCCGGCCACTGGGTTCTCGGGACACGTCGGGAACGCATGGCTTGGTTCATCGTTTTCGAGTGGCGTGGACAGTGACACCAAGTTTTTTTTGCTATATGAAACATTCGGACATACAGCAGTCCAAGGGAGGCTACAGTAATGATTGGAAGGACACATCGAGAGGCGTCCTGACGGAAGTGACACAGCAGAGAAGGAAGTATAAAATGAAGAGACAGCAGTTACATGAGTGTTGCAATCGATACGTAAATGCTGCCAAGAAGTGTATCATCATTGGGTCGATCAATGTATGGACAGAAAAACTAAGAGAACAAAGATGTACGACGCTTAAGAGAACGAAAAGGACATAGAGAAAATGTTGTGTGAAATTTAGTAATGAAGAAACGACAAAGCACGCCGCTGTGACGAGGCGTCGGCAACGCTATCTTCGCGCTGCACACCGCCCGGGAAACCCATAGGGCGACATGTCACGACAAATGCTGGCGTAAACAGCGAGAACCGATGATGACATCTTACGGCTGTCAGTACCATTCTGCCGCCACGTTCCCCTTCTCGAAAGAACGGGGAGCAGCTATGCTGGGCCCGAATTGAATCGGATCGTCAGCAGGCAGCGAGTTGACAATGAACTTTGCACGTGTGGTCACACACAGAGACATAGGCAGGAATTTACGTACGCACATGTAGGCAGCACAACGATGGCGCTTTCACTACTGAAGCCACTACAAGCAAATTTTGCCAATAGGAAAGCCTAACGCGTCTGTCATCAGTGGAGGGACTGCGTCATCCATATGTACTCAAGCACGGAGCAGTGGCCTTCACTTCCTCGACGGCGTCTCTCCCAGCCCCTAATGCAAGTGAGGAGCATTTCTATTGGTCTAGTCTTTTTTATTTCGGCACGTTTATTACTTACTTGCCATCGTCTTCGATATCTTGTCTCCTCCGCTGTTGCCTGTACCGTGAGGCGATGACGGCGAAGGAGAGAGAGAGAGGTATGCAGCATTTCTTGTTCGTTTTACCGCACTAGTTTTCGGTCTCTTGATGAGGAGCTTTCTGACAGAAACACGCTTCGGTGCGCACCGTCGTGAATGATGGAAATGAGGAACCTCGCAAGATATAAAGAGAAAAAAAAAGACTGATATCGAGAGAGCGACAACTTGTCACGTTATCACTCAACCGAGAAGCCTGGCGCATATATCAAAACTGAGAAGATGAGTATATGCGAGACGAAGAGTTGCTCTCTCGGATGAGGCAGGAACGCTATGACGTAGAGGCGCAATCCCCAACTCCTTCTCTCGCCCTCATATTCCCCCATCATTCGCAGGCAGTGCGTGGTCTTCTTTCCCAGCCACAAATGCGTGAACAAAGTTGAGCGTGTAACATGGGAGTAATTTGACTTCCCAAGCCTTAAAAACCGAGTCGACCTGTGGCGAGGGGACTGACTTCTGAAGCTTTATGAAGCTTGCCGGGCTATTACCGTAAGATCGTGGAGCATGGTGTCATTGCAACTAACAAAAAATCGGTATATCGGGATGAAATAGGGCGAACATTATACACTTCTAGCGATATTAGAAGAGCGTTGAAAAAACGTAGGCGGAAGTATTAAATACAAAAATGAAGACCATAGGAGATCGAAAAGAAGACCCATGTCATCGCCGCAGTTTACGAGTATACAAAAGCATACATCGAAAGAACAAGAAAGCTGAAAGAATAGGAAAAAGGTAAGGTACAAAATCAGGGAAAGCCTCAGAGGTTGAGGGAGACGGGGTGATTGCAGAACCGCATCAATACTGCATCCTGCGTCACCATTTTCTAATTTCGGCAAGGATCACCTCAGGCCGCGGGCTGCCAGGGTTCCCCTAATTGGAGCTCACATGCGATCAACCCTGTGCTGTGCAACGTGTCATTAGAGCAGAATATATGGAAAAGGGGAGCTGGACGGAGATAGCTAAATTGCAAAAAAAGAAAAGACGCAAGTCGTGGTTAAAGAGAAGTGACAAATAAAAAGAACTAGAAGACTCTTAAGAAGAAATAAATATCAACATCAACTAAAAACAGACTGCCTCACTTCAGGATAAAAAGGAGACACTGACAGTTCCGCCATATAAAAAAGCAGGAAACGGTGGTTGCCTGAAGGCAAAAGCGAGACTGAAACTCTCTGGGTTTCGTTGGTTGCGACAAGCAGAGGACGGCAAAAATATAAAACTTTTTTTTTTTAAGTGTGAACCAAAGCTAGATAATGAACACGCTACCTCGAGTGCCTCCGGCCGAAATATAACCCGTACTCTGAAGTTGTTCAGAGGAGCGTATGAATAACTAAAACCATATGCGTGTGAAAAAAATAATTAAAAGCGTCTGCGGTACACGCTGCGCCAGAGGGGGAATTGCATCCATTGCTCGTGTATGGAAATTTGTAAGACGGCTGATCAAAGGGTTTCTATAAATGACAACTCATGAATATTTATTTGCTATTGCGACACGCCAGGCGGAAAACGAAGGCCGGTAAAGGAACTGCAATAGAAGACGGAACAGTTTGCCTTCCGGTGATCAGTGTGATAAGAAGTTATTTTTTTTTTGTACGGATTTGAAACAGTGTGTCGCGGCAATTTGCTTGGAGGCGTTATGCGCAAGTGTAATTTTATGATGCGGCTGACTCTTACATACTGCTTGCTTGCACTTTATCCTCATTGCCGCAGTGAAATAAAGATTGTATTAAAAATGAGTCACAAAGAAATCAATGATTACACAAAAGTATATATATATATATATATATATATATATATATATATATATATTTACAGTCCCATAAAAAGTAAGGGCTTGAAAATACCGAATAGTAGATTTCAAATTGAATAGCGAATTGAACCGCCGAGAAAGTAAAGCCTAATCTCCATTCAAATATTACTTATTAGGCGACTTATCACAAAATTTACTGTTTACAAGTTCTGGGCAAGAAAATAGGGTACAGCACAAGCTCCGTAGTCTACTAGCATTGCATAACAAGAATGTAGCAAGCTATTAGTAAATGAAGTACGTAGAAATCAAGATATACACATCGGTCTACTGTTAACAATGGGAATACCAAATTAGTACGCGAGTGCTGATTACTGTCTTGTTCTTGTATACGAAGGTCTCAAAAATATTTTTTATCAGCAGAATTTCTGTTGAATAGAATCAAGTGCTTTTTTTTCCTCAGAAACTAACGAATTAGTGACATTTTGTTTTACTGAATACCGATGAGGTTTTCAGTTCAATAGTAGGCCTGTGTTTTGAGGCAATCTTTCATTAATTGCGTACAGTTTTGAATTCCAGTTTTTCTCCATAATAAATTAGCGCTATCCCAGCTTTACGGCAGGTGGGTTATCGTAAGGCCAATCTACGCGACATCTTCACGCTGCTGTCGAATACCTTGAAAAAGAACCGCCTAGCAAATGGGCAATATTTTGTGATTCGAAAGCAGCCCTCCAGAGCTTGCGAGGTTTACGACGTGCCAATTATGAACAGCTCGTGCCCCAAATCAACGAAATTTTCCATTGCGCTTCTGAACGAGGACTTCATATAATCTTTCAGTGGCTGCCGGGACATTGTGCATCGTTGGTAATCACCTCGCCAATAACGCTGCCCGACGTGCCCAGGCTGGAGCACCGACACTCCTTATACCTTTGTCGAGAGTAGACGCTGCACGAGAGCTTCGCAGTCTCGCTCGTACCATCACGTTAAGGTAATGGCATACAACGCAGAACTCTAACTGTGGTTTATACAGCTTCGACCCATCACTGAAACTGAAATTACCAGCAAACGTTTCACGACGTGACGCAACACTGCTGTGTCATCTGTGGGTAGGAGTAGCATCACAAACTCCTACAGCTATCTTATTAGAATGGCGTATTCACCAATTTGCGATAAGTGCACGTGTGAAGAGACCTCAGTCATCTTCTGTGCCACATTCTCACTTGGATAACGAACGTCAGACTCTCCAGTATGCCTTGAATAGACTGGACGATAGGCCATTTAGAGAACCAAAGATCTTGGGAGCAAGGCCTCACAGTACATTAGCCCAGAAAGCAGTTCGAGTGCTTGTTCACTACCTGAAGGCAACAGGCTTCAGTGTCCGACTATAGACATCCTGCACCTAACTTAGTGTGCGTCAAAGTGCGATAGACTCATGTATTTGACTCATGTAAAAAAGCTCTCCTATAGACAGCTTTCTTCCGCCACCCCCCATCTGTACCTTACAAGATGGAAATAAACTTTCATTTCATTTGCCTTCCCTATTTCCCTCCCCTCCCCCTCCCCACGTGTAGTGTAGCAAACTGGGCTCAGTCTGGTTAACCTCTCTGCTTTTCCTTCCGCCCTTCTGTCTCTCTCTACGCGACAGACGGAAGCAGTGTGAGTCACGTAACTCGAGTTGCGTAGGCATTTCAAGCAATCGTTTGGATAGATCGTAAATGGAGCGTATTTTCATCATTAGGTTTTTTAGCGAAATGTGCTCGTTGTCATGGCATTGGGTCAAGAGTCACAGAATGGAATCCGTTTTTCTTGCTGTGAAAAAGCAAATCAACGCTATGGAAGCAGATGCGGCAGGTGTTACAGCCGTGTTGAGCATGGGGATCGGCGCATGCTGCGCCAATTCAGGCATGCTGCACCGCAACGCACACAGAATAAGCATTGACGCGAGGGAGGCATGACCTGGTGTACTTTGGGTTGGAGGATACGAAAAGCGAAACAAAAAATAATTGATCACTGTTCGAAAATACTTCAAGGAGCCAATCCAGTCTAAACAATTCAAACGCCCGCACAGACCAGGTACATTCTCTCCAAATAAACATGTCGCGGAACCCATCTCATGATTACTGTCGACGCTAATGTGTTGAGCATTGAATCAACATTGCAACACAACGTATTCTTACAGTAGAAACGAGTTCTGCCTGAGGTGTGTGCTGCAGTGCGATTTCTCTTTCGCACTTCCTTAAGCACGCTCGCAGCCATCTAGCTCCGCCACCACGAAGCCTGCGCATGGCATCCAAAAGGCATGACACGCCAGTGTGAGCGAACATTGAAAAATTCATCATGCGGCCACCAGGTTCCTCTCTCGTGCGTCTTTCGGGACACGCAGTGCCATATCGCGGCACTGTCTAGAAGTACACGCGAATGGCGTCCTAGACGAGAAGGGGAACGCCCCGGTGCCGGCGAACACTGAGAATCGTTCCCTCTCTTGCCGCACACTCAGTGGCACATACTTAGTGAGCGAAGTTGGGGGGAGGTTTGTGGAAGAGCGGCTCATACCCAATGCATTCATGGGGCAGCTGGCTAAAGCTTTCCGTGAAAGGAGTTCTTTGAAAAGCCTCTCATACCCAGTGCATTTCTGGTGCAGCCTCCGACTGCACCGAATCATGGAGGAACCCTTGTGACATGGGTTCGATTCCGCTCAACACAGGTGAAGTTTAAGAGATTCTTTTTCGTCATTTTAGAGCGGCATATTTCCAGTGGAGCATACCTATAGTTACCTAAGTTGGTGTCAAATGCATTCACTGAAGAACGGCACAAACCTGCTTCCACATGCTCACTGACCCATGATGCCAACAAAAAGCTTTACTGATAACTATCACAGAGCGTGTGGCACCTACTCAATGCGCCAAGTCGGCGTCAGAGCTTCTTCGAACAGCGGTACCTACAATGTCCCGCATGGGCACGACCCATGGCGGCACGACAGAGGTTCGTTGAGGAGCGGCACGTATAAACACATTGCCTCATACGCAATGAGCCTAGTTGGTCGCCTAGCTGATTTCGAACCCTGTTACATCAGCACAGCAGCACGATGCACTAACTAGTCGACCATGGACTAGCCAGTGATCCAGATAAGGGGTTAAATGGTTAGATACATACATTTTACAAACAAACATTCACAGACAGACAGAGTCCGGAAAATCCGTGAAGTACCCTAAGAATGCTAGCGCATTAAAAAGGACCATTGTAGTCGCATTGGCCGACGTGAAAGGCAAAAAAAAAAAGAATCCCGCCTGCTAACAGAAAACGCGAAGTATCTGACATTCGCGTCAGAAAGGATGTCTCCCCTTTATAGAATTTGGTAGACGTCTCGCCTTGATATAAGAAGCGCTTGACAGAATTCTATCATTGTAGTATCTTCAATCGAAGCTTCCCCATAACATACGTATTGCTGGTAAAGACACGTATATATTTGACCACACCGAAAGCGAAGTCATGCATTTTGAAACAGACATTGCAGTTGCAGCTGTTTCGTTTTTTTTTTTTTTTTTTCAGCAGTCACTATATTCAACAAACTTTGTCAAGCAGCAGCCTGCATAGCGATTGGAAGTATTGTGTAATTGCTGCAGTTCATAAAAAAGAAAGCATCTCTAACTACCACCCAATTTCCCTAAGTAGTGTTTGCTCAAACATTTGAAGCATGGAACTTACACCCATACCATTACTTCTTAAATTCTGTTGTAGCGGCGCGGCAATGTAGCGGCGCGGCGATGGAGCTGCGCACCACCCCCACAGCCATAAACAACTCCGCGGGGCGTCCCGCGGGCCTCCCGTAAGCGGACCTTCGCGAGTGTTGGACACCAGGCACACGGACACATGATCCGACTCACTGTGCCGAAGGTCGTGCGCGGGCTCCCTTTTCTTATTACTTTGTTTACTGCTTTCCTTTCGCACTAGGTCCGCGCACCGCACTTCTCTATGCTCCTTTTCCTTCTTTTCTCCTCTCTCTCTCTAAAGCCCTCGCCACTTCCGGCGCGCTGCGCGCGCCCGCTCAATTCTCTCTTTAGACAGAAAACTAGACCTTGTTACCGAAAAGACGTGTGTCCGTCTCGTTTACCACGGCTCTACAAAGATTTTACAATCCTGATATGCGTTTTAAAAATTTTCTTTGTGGGAAACTCAGCTTGCAATTTTTCTTCACCAGCTTCATACTAACATACCCTAACAAACCATATCCTTCGACGCCCTTTTCATTAATTTTCAAAAACGCATTCAACGAAGTCCAACACAAGCGCTTGCTAATAATTATTTCACCACTTAACTCACACTTCCGTCCCCTAGACAGAAATAAATATTTGCTTATTAATCGGCAGGAATTCGTTCATGCTAATAATGCCTTTTTCAACTCCATCTTCCATGTTATTTTGCATGCCACAAGGCACTGTGTTAGTTCCATCCCTGTTTCTATTTTACATTAACGACCTACTCAATAATATTTCTTCAAATATATGCTTGTTCGCAGATGACTGTGCTATTTTTCGCCCCATCGTTCAAATAATCGATAAGCTGGCTCCCCATAGGATTTTCTACAATTAGATAAATGGTGTCGTGACGGGTTAATACTAGTGCATACTAACAAGAGATTTTAGTTTTCTTTTTATAGAAGGCAGGAGTACCCGACATGCGAATACACTCTTAATCGCAACAATGTCACTTCGCATTCTTGCGCAAAGCAGCTAGGCATTATTATCTCACATGACCTAACTTGGGCAACGCATATAACCGAGCTTACTAACAATTCTAACCGAAATTTAAATTATCTCAGGCGGATATAGCACAGGCCTCCGCTCCTGTAAAACGGCTTGCTTACAAAACTATAATCCAACCAGAATTAAAATAAATTAGCTCTGTTTGGGATCCTGCTGAACACATGATAACCGAACATATTGATTCAATACAAAACCTTGTCTTTAGATTTATGTTATTCTGAGTACCCTTACGCTACTCACGTAACTACCTTAAAGAATAAGGATGTCTACCAAGTCTTCAGACACGTCGCAAAATCGCTAGGATCTTTTGTTATGCCGTATCCAAGCGTTCTCTCCAGTTCATTGCATCTCTCAACGCATGAGCCCTATTAAAGCTGTGTACCCTGCCAGCACAGCACCAGCAAGCACCTTCAATTGTCTTTAAAGAAGACAGCCATCGACTAGAACAATCTTCCGTCAAAAGCCGTCTTTCATGTCAACCCTGCTCCCTTTATAGGCGCCATTGAATTACGTTTCATCAGCATCCACTAACTTGTTTTTCCCCCACCCCTCATGTAAAGACCTTGTGTCCAGAATCCTTGGGGTATTGCCACAAATAACAAACTACTTAGCTGTTCAAACTGCAATGATGATGACTTAAGATATTTAATGGCATCAACAGCGAAGCGTGATGGCGACCAAAGGCCTTCTTGCATGGGTTAGCTGATCACTTCTTACTACATCGATTGCGCTTGAGCACTTCGCGGGTCTCAACATTATGTTCTTTCTTGTCAATAATACTCCTACACAGAAACGTTACTCAATACACGTCGGCACATGGCAACGACCACCGCAGTATACACACCTCGAAGCCCCCGTTTCGTCAAAAATATTAAATTCAACGTTCAATGTCATTTAAGAGCAACCGTTTCGACACATAAATGTTTCTAGAATTGCAAACATTTCATTATTACTCGTGTTAGCGGAACTTGCAATGCTATGAATTTCAGAAGTTGTCTGAACACTCATATATAAAGTCCCCAGAAAACGTTGGCGCTCTCAGTAACTCAGTGGTACTCATGCACGATACAGTAGACGGTATAAAATGGGCAGTGGCATGGACAGGTGCGTTCTTTCCTACCATTTCCGGCAATATGTTCGAGGCATAGGATGCTTCTATGTTCAAGACTGCACGATTTTCACAGATATTTGGAGTGTTTCTCCTTCTTCATTTAAGGGTAGCTAACAGTATATTCTCATCTTGTTATCTGCTCTTCCTTCATCTTTATTTCTCTCTCTCTTTTTTCTTCTTTAAACTCAGGCAGTGTAATCTTAAGTAACAAGCTGTTTATTGTTCAATGCTGGGTTGTCCTATGGGCCATAGGACGCATGCTCGATAGGTGGTGAGTTCAGCTCCACCAGTGGTGTCCGTGGTTTGTGATTACTTCTCTTGTTCAAGTGGAAGCTTTGGCTCAGGAGTGCCTGTCTGTGTAAACATAGGGGAAAGGAGAAATCGGTTTCTTATCAACCACTGCAGTGATATTGTTACGAATGATGTTTATTTAGAGGGTGAAACGAGGTCCGAGAGGGAAGCTACAAGCCAGGCCTAGCCGGCGCAGAGTACCCCGAGATCACGCGCTCACACTCTACTTCTTATTTCTCTGCCTCAGCCGCGTAGTGCTGCGACATTTTCCCCGGGGGCAGACGAAGCTCGCTGAGCGAGTTAAAGAGACCTGTGATGGCACTGCTTGAGTCTGGCCACGTGAACAACTTGCGTCGCCCGTGAACGCCGATTACTTGCCGTCACTTTGACAACGTCATAGTTCACATCACTCAAGCGGCTGAGTATAACGAATGGTCCGGTGTAAGTTGCGAGAAACTTGTGGTACAATCCCTTTTTGCGAACAGGTGTCCACAACCAAACATAATCACCGGAAGTAAAGCTGACCGGGATAAGCGGCGCATCCAAGCGAATCTTGCTGTTGCCTTGTGAGGACAACGTCCTAAGATGTGCCAGTCGACATGATCGGCTGGGCCTGTCCTGTAGCTTCCCTCTCGGACCTGGTTTCACCCTGTAAATAAACATCATTCGTAACATCTTTGGTGGAGGTGCAGGGTAAATCTTGGACGATCCTGGACGACCCAGCTTTACCAACTGTCCGACGGAGTAGACGCTTGGCCAGTTTACGACCACAAGCATCGGACATGGCCGATTCTGGAGAAGGCAATAACGACCCCACCTGCGGCGGACCAGACAGCAATCACGCAGGTCAGGCTGGCAAGTGGACACCGCTGCGAGAGCCACCCACCTTTTCTGGGAAGGCGAACGAAGACGTCCGACGACTAGCTTATACACTACAACCGAGTGAGTCGCCACAACCACTGGAGCACTACGAAGCAGCTCGATAACGTGGTTTTTTTCTCGCTGAAACCGTGCTCCTCTGGTTTGAAAACCACGAGAGCGTTCTGACAAGCTGGGATAATTTTGTAGAAGAATTGACCAAGTGCTTCGGGGACCCGATCACTAAGAAAAGGAAGGCTGAGCAGACGCTTTCCCGACGAGCTCAATTACCTGGCGAAACGCGCACAACGTACATAGAGGCTGTTATGAAATTATGCGGAATCGTCAGCGCTACCATGACAGACGAAGATAAAGTAGGACATCTGCTTAAAGGAATCGCTGAACATGTTTATAACTTTCTCATAACGAAAGAAGATCTTAGTACTCCGTCTGATCTGAAGAAACACTGCCGGGCGTTTGAAGCGCCGAAAATAAGAAGGATTGGGCCAAAGTTTGGACGCTTGGACAATGTTACTACTATTGCAAGTGTGTCCGTCTCAACCCACGACGACATCTCCTCGGTGATTCGGCAAGTGGTTAAAGAAGAGCTTGAACGCCTTAAAGTTGTTGACGACGCTCATGTGTGCAATCAATGTGCATTTGATCATCGCTCTCGTGTGCCACCGGCCACCTGGGCACCTCAGAGTTACCGAGAACCTCGCAGGACCTATGCTGATCGTACGGAGGAGAGCAGCAAGTTGCCACCGCAACCGACAAGTCTGGGACGCCGATAAGATGCACCACAACGATTTGTTCCGCTAGCTCTTCCCTCATACAACCTACCTGAGAGTACGTTTCTACCCATGACACCCATGTCACCGTGTGTCGCCCGCGACAAGCCGCGACTCCCGCATTTGCTACAGCTGCGGTGTGCCTGAACACATTGCAAGGTATTGCCACCGCCGCCAGCAGCGTGCTCTTCGGTTTAATTCCTACACACCCCGCATGCACGCTGACGAGCCCTGGCCGTATCCCAGTTCCTTCCAGCGGCTGCAGCAGGGACGCGCCAACCGCAGTGACTCCCCCGTTTCCGATCGCAGCCTCACACCACCACCGACACGACAACGACGCTCTCCATCACCTCGTCGTCGCTTGTTATCCCCGCCGCCGCTGGGAAACTAGCTGGTGCGACCGACGGGGGTTAGGCCGCAATATCTTCAATTCATCAAGACCCCCTTGCGTAATTTTGTTTAAAAACAAAGTGTGCGTTTTAGTTGACAATGTGAGTGCTTTTGCTTTAGTTGAGACTGTGGCGGCAGTTTCTGTTATGACCCTGTCCTTCAAAAATCGTCTTGGACAAAAAGTTATGCTTTCTTGGGATCGGAACGCAACCTTTCCTGGAGTTGAAAGGGAAATGTTACACCCACTTGGGGTCTGTTCTGTTTCAGTTACGATAGGGGACCAGACATTTCGAAGTGAATATACTGTGCTTGCACGTACAACGCATGACATTATTTTAGGAATTGATTTCTTGTGTGAGTGGGGGGCAACTTTGGATTGTGTAAGTGGCGCAATTTCTCTTCGCCGCGACGCGCGAACTTCAATGACAGATAGCACCAGTGATGCCGCCGACGTTCTCTCCGTGTCACAAGATGTGTGTTTGCCCCCTCAGACTACAATGTTTGTACCTGTGAATACCTCTCGCCCTCGTACAGGTTCTTGTTGTGGTTTAGCCGAGCCCGATCATAACAATGCGCTCAAGAAAAATACGATAGTCCCTCGCTCCCTCATTGTCACCACTGATGGTTGTACTCGTTTGTGAACAGTGAACGTATCAACCCAATCCATAACATTGCCGCTAGGACTTAAACTGGCAAGTTTTGATGAACAAGCCATTGTCAGCGTCAGAACAGTCGAAATGTCAACTATCGAAAAAAAAATGCAACACCGATTCCAACCATGACAATTCTGCTGACTTTAAGCGCATGATTAACAAGTCGCTGTCTTCTAGAGAGCAGTGTCTGCTGGAAGCTGTGCTCGCTCGCTACGCCACAGTGTTTGATTTTGCTCAAGGCCAACGAGCGTCCCAAAGACCACCAGCGTCTCGTATGCAACACCGCATCCATACAGGGCAAGCAACGCCAATTCGTCAGAAACCCTACCGCGTTTCACCTTCAGGTAGAAAAGTCATCGCCGAGCAGGTCGAAGAAATGTTACAGAAAGGAGTGATCCAGGAATCATGCAGCCCTTGGGCTGCTCCTGTGATCCTAGTCAAGAAAAAAGACAACTCATGGAGATTCTGTGTGGACTATGGCCACGTAAATACCATCACAAAAAAAGACGTGTACCCCCTACCACGAATAGATGACGCCGTCGACTACCTCCACTCCGCGTCGTATTTCTCTTCTGTTGATTTACGGTCAGGATATTGGCAAATTTCCATGCACCCCTCAAACAAGAAGACAGCCTTAGTGACACCTGACGGTCTCTTTGAGTTCAACGTTATGCCCTTTGGCTTATGCATCGCTCCAGCGACATTCGAGCGATTTATGGATACCGTGTTCCGCGGATTCAAATGGGAAATTTGCATGTGCTATTTAGACGATGTCATTATCTACAGCCGGACATTTCACGAGCACAATCAGCGCCTGTCGATCGTTCTTGACTGTATCCAGCAAGTTGGCCTTATTTTAAACTCGAAGAAATGTGATTTCGGTGAGCGTAAAGCCCAGCTGTGTCTTACCAGTACTCACGTACGGGGCAGAAACCTGGAGGCTTACGAAAAGAGTTCTACTTAAATTGAGGACGACGCAACGAGCTATGGAAAGAATAATGATAGGTGTAACGTTAAGGGGTAAGAAAAGAGCAGATTGGGTGAGGGAACAAACGCGAGTTAATGATATCTTAGTTGAAATCAAGAAAAAGAAATGGGCATGGGCCGGACACGTAATGAGGAGGGAAGATAACCGATGGTCATTAAGAGTTACGGAATGGATTCCAAGGGAAGGAAAGCGTAGCAGAGGGCGGCAGAAAGTTAGGTGGGTGGATGAGATTAAGAAGTTTGCAGGGACAACATGGCCACAATTAGTACATGACCGGGGTTGCTGGAGAAGTATGGGAGAGGCCTTTGCCCTGCAGTGGGCGTAACCAGGCTGATGATGATGATGATCATGATGATGAAAGCCCTCGTACTAGGCTCTCTGGTCGACAAAGACGGCATACGACCAGACCCTGAAAAGATAGCAGTGGTTCGCGACTTCCAACAGCCACAAACGGCGAATGACCTGCGAAGCTTTTTGGGCCTTTACTCACATTTCCGGTGCTCTAACAAGAATTTCGCACAGCTTGCCTCTCCCCTCACGTCTCTCCTTCACAAAGACACCCCATGCTTGTGGACTGCTGACTGCAAGTCGGCGTTTCAACAGCTGAAATTTTTTTTGACTACACTAGTCGGACACTTACAAAAGTGGAGACAAACTACACCGTCACTGAACTCGAGTGCCTAGCAGCCGTCTTCGCCATTCAGAAGTTCCGTCCGTATCTACATGGCCGCCCATTCACGATAGTGGCTGACCATCATTCACTCTGTTGGCTGGTCGGGCTGCGTGACCCGTATGGCCGGCTGGCCCGCTGGGCTTTGCGCCTTCAAGAGTACAGCTTTTCCGTTAACTACAAGAGCGGACGCTGTCACACGAATGCTGATTGCCTATCCCGTCTCCCTTCGCCGCACACTAAAGCTGAGGATGATGACTTCGATGACTATCTAGTTTCCATCTCTTCCGACTTTCCAGACCTGCGTACCTTCGAGAGCGAGCAACGTTGCGACCCTACTTTGAAATCCCTACGGGCACTTGCACGTGAGCCAGTAGGAACAACACCGTTTACTTTTCGTAATGGTTTGCTGTACAAAAAATTACTCAGCTGATGGTCCCCCATTGCTTCTAGTTGTGCCCGAAAACCTGCGCCCTGCTGTCCTTCGTTCCATGCATGACGATATCACGTCCGGGCACCTTGGCTTTGTACGCACACTACACCGACTTAAAGATTTTTCTGGCCCAAGCTCTGGAAAACAACGAAACAGTACGTCGCCAGCTGTACTGTTTGCCAGTGCCACAAGCAAACGATGACGGCACCAGCAGGCTATTAACAACCAGTTAGGCCACCGTCGTTAGCCTTTAAAAAAGTCGGGATCGACTTGCTTGGCCCGCTCCCAAAGACGTCAGCTGGCTACCGCTGCATAATAGTATGCGTAGATTATCTTACTCGCTACATGGAAACGGCGGAACTTTCATCTGCCACTGCAGCAGATGTCTCTTCATTTTTGTTGCATCACGTCATACTTCGTCACGGCGCTCCCCGTGTTGTCATCAGTGACCGTGGACGGCAATTCATCGCTGACGTCGTTGAAGAACTTATACGGCTTTGTGGTTCTGCATATAGTCATTCCACTCCTTACCACCCGCAAACCAATGGGCTCACAGAGCGGACGAATTGAACCCTTATCAACATGTTATCAATGTATGTCGCTGCTGACCACAAGAATTGGGACGCCATCTTACCTTTTGTAACGTACGCGTACAATAGTGCCAAGCACGAAGTTACGCGCTCCCCAGAGCTTTCTGGACACTATTCTACCTTTATCGTGCCAAGAAGATGCTTCCATCGCCCATACTCTGTGTCCTGCTGAGGAAGCACGTCGACTGACGCATCTTAGGACGTTGTCCTCAAAAGGCAACAGCAAGATTCGCAAGGATGCGCGGCATATCCCCGTTAGCTTTACTCCGGGTGATTATGTTTGGTTGTGGACACCTGTTCACAAAAAGGGATTGTACCGGAAGTTTCTCGCAACTTACACCGGACCGTTCGTTATACTCAGCCGCTTGAGTGATGTGAACTATGACGT
This sequence comes from Dermacentor andersoni, assembly GCF_023375885.2. Classification (NCBI taxonomy): domain Eukaryota; kingdom Metazoa; phylum Arthropoda; class Arachnida; order Ixodida; family Ixodidae; genus Dermacentor; species Dermacentor andersoni. The sequence continues at coordinate 102,825,461 of NC_092817.1, read as the reverse complement.
CGCCAAAGTGACGGCAAGTAATCGGTGTTCACGGGCGACGCAAGTTGTTCACGTGGCCAGACTCAAGCAGTGCCATCACAGGTCCCTTTAACTCGCTCAGCGAGCTTCGTCTGCCCCCGGGGAAAATGCCGCAGCACTGCGCGGCTGAGGAAGAGAAATAAGAAGTAGAGTGTGCGCGCGTGATCTCGGCGTACTCTGCGCCGGCTGGGCCTGGCCTGTAGCTTCCATCTCGGACCACGTTTCACCCTGTAAATAAACATCATTCGTAACAATATTATCAGATTTGTTGCGTTTTCAAGAAAAATGGATGTCTATTGACCGTAGAAAGTAAATTTCCTATTTAGGCTGCGAATTGGCTCAGAAATATCTCGAATATTGCAAAACAATAAAATAGTTATAAGGTTCACAATTTTCCGATTCCGCAATAAAGGCGATACAACTATTTTCTAAAATGCAGGTAATTATGCATCTTAGAGGAGGAAACTGACGTAATATACAGCTCTCTAAAATGTCACAATAATTTATAAGTAGAACGCTTGCGAAGCTCTTTTAAATATTCTAATAGTTTATTTTAAGGTGTAACTTTACATGTGTATGATATCGGCATAAGTGCTCTAGCATCTGTACTTTAAAGAACTGCAATATGTGTTGTTGGTGTAGAGATACGAATTCATACACTTCGTGGCAAAATTGTACTTAAGCCTACCAATTTTCAGAAACTTTAGTAGAACATTGCAAGCCTTACATCAAAATTTTTCTTCGTAGAAATGCGATCATATAACTTTCTCTTTCGAGTACAGTAAATTTCCCTTAAATCAGTCTAGCGCTCGTTTTATCAAAACATTTTACAGCGTAAGCTGCTCATGGGCTCATTGCAACAGCCGTTTCGGGTTACGATGGCGCCCGCCGCAGCCGCCGCCTCCGCTGTCCGGTGTCCGTAGCAGCTATCGCCGGGAATGAGAAAAATAAAGGCCCATTTAAAGAGCCCCAGCCCGCTTCGTCGCAGTCAGCTACTCTAACACTGAGCCACGCCAGCGCTTGCTAGCGTGCCGCAAAAATAAAAATGCCCTAAAACGCGTCCTTGCACGCGAGGTGTCACGAGATACGACATGCGAGCCGCGTAGCGTCGACACGTGCACATTTTTCATTGCACTTGCATGTTATTACACTAGGTAGAACGCCATGTAGCAGCGGCACATGTAGCGGTGCAAGGCAGTTAAAGAAGGTTTGAGGAAGAAAAACAAGTTTAAGGAGATGTGTATAAGAATGCTAGAAAAAAATATGCATTGTGTACCGGAATAAATCAAGCTGGCCATGCGACTATGTCACCACCGCATTTCAAAGGGAATTCCAATAAATCATGATAATCATTAGTATCGTATCGGACCGTTTGCTGTGCAATCTGAGATTCACGCAGCGTAGCGTCTATACTCGCGTCTTTTTCAGTGCAGTGGCACGCCATGTTGCAGCTGCATAGGTAGTGGTGCAGGGTAGACAGATACGTTTTCACGAGGGAAAAGAAGATTATGGAAATGTACAAATACTGATGTAATGAAAAACATGTATGATATACACTGACAAATTCAAGCAGGCTAGGCGACGGTTTTTCACCATCCCGTTTTAAAGGGAATGCCATTAAATGAACATCACTATCATTACCATCGCAATGAGCAATTTGACATGCGTAGCGTGGACATGTAAAAAAATTGCCTTGCAGTTCCGTTACATTCCACAAGGTGTCCCGACATGCAGCAATTGCGTATAGCATTGGCATGCTGTATGTAGCTGGCCCTGGATGTAGCAGGCTAGGTGACTATTTGTTACCATCCCGCTTCGAAGGTAATGCCATCATTATCATCACCCTGATCAACAGCTACGTACCATGCAACGGGTTAAGGTATGTGACGTGCGTTCTGCGTAGTCTGGATACATTTGTTTGCTCCTCGGTACAGGTTAAGGCGCCTCCTCGCAAGGGGCGAACCTGAAGAAGCAATTCGTAGAGCTACGCGCGTGGCTGCAACTGGGCAAGATCTGGCTCGGCAGGCCGCCGTGCAGAGGGCAGGACAAGCAGCAGCTCGCCGTTAACACCGCATGGACTGCTCAGATCGTTCTTGTGAAAACTATGCGAAGATAATTCCTTGCGACGACCAGTGGTACGTAGTGTCGAAAATGGTGCTCCTATGTGTCCGCTCCTCCAGCTTATGCTGTGACTGTGCTGCGTGCACCACGCAGCCCTGTGTCTTTTTTGTGTTTTGCGTGCATTTGGATAGCAAAATTAGAGCTGGGCCTGAGCTAAAGGTTCCGCTTCAGGAGCATATGTCAGGACGTGCGTATAGTTTACGTATAGGTTATAGTATTGGCACACTGTACCCAGGATGAACTTCATGTGTTTTGTAGCATAGACTTCACTGATGTGCCGCGTGTTTTAACAAAGAGAATTTTCAGTAAATAACAGCCTTCGGAGAACGTATAGTTTTGATGCCAGCAGAGTTCACGACTGATGATCAATTTGACTAAACGAGAATTATTCTCATGGGAGATATGTCGACCTTTAAGGGAGAAGATATACAGCATCGTCGGCTTGAGGGTAAATGTTAGGAACCCGTACTTCTCAGAAGACGCATGCAAGCCTTCACCGCTTAGAAGGTGCGATGTCCCTATTGCAGCCCCTTGATGTCGCTGACCTACTAATAGCCTAAATAGAAACGGGAAAAAATTTGATGCAGACTAAAATGGTTTCTTTCATTTCCACGCCCGCCTGCATTTGTAATTGCGGTAGAATAGAGCTTGTAAGCGTGGTTTTGGTGCTGAACTACGTTTATAATCCAGCTACAGAACACGTGCACTTCGCAGTGTCATGTAATTACGCCTAGCAGATATTCCGATCGTTGACTTTCAGTTTCCATTCTAATTTATGTTTATGGTGCACCATGTCGAGGTATAGCAGATGTTCAAAGAAAAATATCGTCTTAGCATATCGAGGAGGAGGAGGAGGAGAAAAGAGTGAAGGGGAGGAAGGTTAGCCTCGTAAATACAGGCTAACCTGTGCTGGCGAAATGGATAAGAGAAATAAATGGGGACAGAAATGACGAAAAAAATAAAGAGCGATATTTCACACAATCGCACTACAACTTTCAAAGTAGGTCTCAAGATTTACAAGTATGTCGAAACCTACATTTTTTCAGGTACACTCAGCAAATACTATGAGTGTGAGATTAAGCAACGTTACGCCAAATACTACTTCAAGCGTGATGCCACAAGATGTAGACCGGAAGGCAGTCATACCATCTTCAAGATTTCTCACCGGCGATTCGCTTAGCTCGCACGACCAAGTTGGTCCCAAATGGTCACTTTTGTTGTAAAGTACTGTTTTGAGGGAGTCACAAGCTGCAAATTTTTTATTGGCACGACTTTCGTAATCATACTGAACTAATCAGCAGCACACGAGCACGACGTGTCAGCGCGCTGGCGATTATATTACGTGACTACGTGACCAGAGCTGAAACTGTTATGAGAAATATTACGCGGCGATGGGCACTTCGCACTTGCCAGAGGGAACATCGGTCGCCGGTAATGGCTCCTTGGGCACCACCTGTGGTCTGTCGTGCATCCTGAGTCCCTCGCCAGTGTGAATGCGCCATTAGCCTGCGCGAAGAAGCTGTGCTTACTCAAGCAATCCCGTAATCAGTTGAGCATTCGTCCGCCGATTCCAACAGCTTGAAAAGGAGGAGCGAGTGTTTTCTTTTTTTTTTTAGGAACATTGCCACCAGCGCTGTTGACATTTAGAAAACTGCCAATTACGTGTGCTTGTAGCTTTTACGGCGTAAGCGGTTATAGGGCCATTCTGAAGGCCATTTCGGGTGGCATTGGTGTCCACCGCCACTGCCGCCGGTGTCCGGTGTCCGTAAGAGCTATCCTCGGGAGTGAGAAAAAAAAAGACCCAGTTCTCGCTGGGATCGAACCCGGGCCCACTGTCGGGGAGTCAGCGACTCTACCAGTGAGCCACGCCAGCTCCTTTTTTTTCTTTATTATGGCATGACAGCAGAATTTTCGGAAAAATAAGAGAAGCAAAGCGCTACAAAAGTTTAAGGTGACTGAAAACACATTCAAAAGTCAGACAACTACGTGCAAACGTCGAATAAAGGTATCGAGTCCGACGTTGCTTTCTGTGCAGCGTACACACTTCGAACGCAGGCAATAGATTCCTGCAAAAGAGACCGAGTGCTTCGCTGTGGTTCAGGGTGCCTGTCGCACATTCTGCTGCGTCAGAGGCTATGTAGACCAAGTACCATGAACGTGTGATATGGTGCGTCACAGGGATCTTTAAAAGGTAAGAAGTGAATTGTGTAAGGTGTGAAATCTAAATCCTTTTTAAGTGCTCGTTGGAGAATGTCTGAGAAGATGGCACCCCTACAGTCTACAAAACAGTGATCAATCGTTTCAGCATGTGGACACAAGCGGCACTTTGTTGATCATGCACGAAACAGGTCCTTTTTCTAACCATGCTTTGACAGGAAGTGTTGCCGAATGTAATTTAAAGAAGTAAGTTTTGATCCCTGGAGGATTGATCATTCGAAGGACATGCTTAAGTACATCTAGGTAATGGCATTCCAAATAAGGCGCACGATTATGGGGAACAGGAAACAATGTGTCTATGAGTGCAGCATAAATTTCTTTGCAGGAGGCAGTGAAAATGTAATCCATACTTAAGTGAGCTTTAAGAAAGTGAAAGCCTTCGAGAACCTCCTTAAAGAAGCCCCAAGGATCCCGTGGTTCATCTCTGGCAGATGACGACACAACTATTTTAGGAAGGTAATGGATTCGCGAAGCTGTAACATCTGTCTTAGAAATGAACTGTTTACATCACGAACGAACAATAACCGGGAGACAAGTTGCTTAACAAAAGGTTGAACTAGGCTAAAAGCCCCATTCGCAAGAGGAAAAAGGTTATCACCTAGCATGGGCTCAACACGTAAGCTCCATACATAGGTAGCAAGCATACGATGGAAAGCTTGCAACCTAAGCCGTCAGCAGTGTAATACCTGCAGGACATACATAAGTCGAGCTGCTAGAAACACATTGTAAGCTTAGGCTAGGCTAAATATGGACAACTGCCGTCCCTGCCTGTTGTTAACCTTACGTTTCACTTCTGCAACTTCCACTTGCCAGTGCGGATTACTATTGCGATGTTAAGAGAGAGGCACACCTAAATACATAAAGCCTTACCTCCACTGAATGCCTGCGAAGTGGGTTGGCATCATACACCATAGACCAAACTAACACCCTGAACTCTTCTTAAAGTTTAGAGCTGCGCCAGAAGCTAAGCAAAACTGTTGAGTTATGGCAAGGTCATTCTCTTCACTTGTCAGCGTAAAAGAAGGCTATGCCATCTGCATAGGCAAGTACGGATGTCGTTGGATAACAAGTTGAGCCCGTGAAAGGTGTGATCCTTCAGAATTCGTGCACAAAGCGGTACTAAGAACAAAGTGAATAATAGAGCGGATAAAAGACAACGTTGCCTTACCGATGCCCTAAAGTAGATAGATTAGGATAGACAACCATCAACTACTTAAATGATATCGCGCACAAAAAAAAAACGACACGGTCGTGAGAGAAGACGACACACCTAGCGCTAGGTGTGTCGTCTTCTCTCACGTCCGTGTAGTCTTTTTTTTTTTTTGCGCAGTATCATTTAAGTAATGGATCACCAACTTGCCCGGAATGCTGCTCTCATTAACCATCAACTATTAGCCTTGTGGGGCCATTAGCATAAACGCTAGTGATGCCTTTAAAAAGAAGAGACCCAATGTTTATGTGCTCTAACACACGAAGCAAAAAGTAGTGATTAACTTTATCAAATGCTTTTGCCAAATCAACCTGAACTATTGCGATCTCACCTACACTTTCTGCTGCACAGTCTAACAGAGCTCACGGAACGTAGAGTTTTGTCTGGATATATCTTCCTCTAATGCCACATGCTTGGTCTCCCGCCACTGATTAAATTACGTCTTGAAGGCGCATAGCTCATATCTTATTCCGCGGCATTCCAGCAAGCGCTGGCGTGGTTCAGAGCATTTTATCATCCTTTGCAACGTGGATTATGAAATATTCTGTGCCGTGCTAGTACTTGCTAGCATGCAGCGGAAGAATGGTTTTTAAACGCGTCCTAGCGCGCGAGGTGACACGCGGTGCAACATGCACGCCGCGTAGCGTCGATACGTACACACGTTGCATTTCACTTGCATATTATTACACTAGGTAGAACGCCATGTAACAGATACACATATAGCGGTACGAGGCAGTTAAAGAAGGTTAGAGAAAGAAAAAGTAGCTTAAGGAGATGTATACAAGAATGCTAGAAAATATTTACATTGTGTACCTGGTTAATTCAAGGTGGCTATGTGACTATGTCATCGCCGCGTTTTCCAGGGATGTCAATAAATCGTGATGATCGTTGGCATCGTAGCGGGCCACTTGGAATGTGAGACTGGCGCCGCGTATCGTCTTTAAGTGCACCCTTTGCGCTGCAGTCGTATATTATTACACCACGCGGCACGCCATGTAGCAGCTGCACTGGTAGCGATGCAAAGTAGATAGAGAAGTCTTGAGGAGGGAAAAGAAGATTATGGAGATGTATAAATATTGATGTAATGAAAAACATGTATACTATTCCTTAATATTCAAGCAGGCTAGGTGACTGTATTTCACCGTCCGGTTTCAAAGGGTGTGCATTTAAATCAGCATCATCATTATTACCATGCTAATGTGCCATTTGACATATTTCACAAAGTGTCCCTACATGTAGCAGTTGCATATAGCAGTTGCATGCTGCATGTAGCTGACTCTGGATTTAGTAGGCTAGGTGACTACTTGCCACCATCCCGCCTTGAAGGTAATGCCATCATTATCATCGCCATCATCAACGGCAACGTACGGTGCCACGGGTCAAGAGATATGACATATGCGCCACGTAGTCTGGATACCTGTGTTTACTATTCGGTACACGTTATGGCACCTCCTCCCAAAGCACAAACCTGAAGAATCTATTCGCAGAGCTATGTGCGCGGCTGCGACCAGGCAACATCGGGCTCAGCAGGCTGCTGTGCAGAGAACAGGACACCTCGCAGCTCACCGTTGACACTGGGAGGACATTTCAGAATGTTCTCGCGAAAATGACGCGAAGATAATCCGCCGCGAAGACTTGTGGTGCGTAGTGTCCAAAATGGAGCTCCTATGTAGCCTATCCTACAGCTTACGCTGTCACTGTGCTGCGTGTGCCCTGCAAGCTTGTGACTTTTTTTTTAGTCTGGGACAAATGACATGAAGGCGATGACATTGACATTAGAAGAACGACCACTCTTGAAGCTTGGTATTGCGTCAGCGAAAGTGCGAAAGTTCCAGATACCACGCTCGTTTTGCCAGAGTCATTTTTTCATGACTTTGTCTACGCAGCTCGCCAGTACTACCTAACAATAAGATGTCAAGCCAAGAGGAGATCTTGCAACCTGACCTAGACGAACCATCCTATTTTTCTTCCACTGCATGCTAAGAAACAATGACCTAATATCATACTGATAGTGAGATCCACTTTTTAGACAAAGTTAGCAAAATGAAACATCGCACATTTTGCAAAGGTGACTGCCATACGATGGATACCGAGCTATATGGCACTTCCATTTCCTGCTACGCACTGCAAGAGGAATAGTCAAAGGATGGTTGAGGAAAGCGAAAACCTGGAATTTGTCGCCGATCTCCAGGAAGGCGACGAGGCTTATTTTCGAGCTCTACGAGAGCAAGCCTTTACAATTATCCAAGAAGCACGATATGGTTATTCTAAATTTTGCCTGTAACACCTTCGTCGATCTAATGCTTCCATCTACCACATGGCGCCAAGCTGCAGAGGAAAAGTAAACACCGATTGATTCGTGGGAAGTAAACCTGGATTGCCTCAGGATATGCACTCCTAAAGCCATGGTCAAGCGGAGCCACTTGTGGGCAAACCAACACCTTGTACAACGTGGTCTCCGTGGTACCATCATATTCACCCGTAGTTTACCATAATTGATAAATACATAAATAACTTGGAGAAAGAGCACTTAACAGTTAACACTGCAAGAAGACACCCTATAGGTATTGTTAGAATCGTGTTATGTTCATATATACTTTTGCAAGATGGGATGACTCAGTCACACGAGTGCGAGTAAGCAACCTTTCGGTTATTCCGAGGCACATAGTTCCACAGGGGTGTTTTTCTATTCTAGGGCGGGATGTTTACTGTGCTTACAGCACAAGGCTTCACGTGGAAGAAAGAAGGAACTCGAAAACACAGAGCACTGACTGACTTTCAACTGAACCTTTAATCCCCAATAAACCACCTATATGCATTCTTACAATCAAATGGAAACACATGCGAACTGCTGTCTTATTTTCACGCAAAATTATTTCTGCATGGTATCAAGGCCAATGGTTACATTTACAATAAAATACAAGCACAGGCGCACTGTTGTCATCTAATCGCACAAAACGTGATTATGCGTGATGTCAAGTACACGTCTTACATTCAAGTCGTTTAGCTTTTTATCGATTAGGGTGATTGATGACACGCTAACACAAATGTTTCATCTTGTTATCTCAGAGGCCTCAGTTATTTCTCTGGTGGTTCTTGAGCCATTTCTGTCTTAGCCACGCAGCCTTCAAAATTATGTCTGCAGCCACACCCTTTGGAACATATTGTCAGATGACCTTCTATGTCTCACCTCATATTGTTGTTATGACCCTGAAAACGGTCATTGATGCAAGGTAAGGTCTATGCAATTGTACTTGCCATTAGATGACAACAGTGCATCGGCGGTTGCATTTGATTGTGAATGTAACCCGAGCCCTTGATATCGTGCCAAATTATTGCTTGTCTGATTATAAGACAGCAGTGCGCCTGTGCTTACATTTGATTGTCACAAGGCATATACCTGTTTTCTCGATGATTAAAGATCAAAGATTCAGTTGGAAGTCAGCGCTGTCGGTGTCGTAGCCTCTTCTCTCGTTCACGTGAACCCTTGCGCCGTGCCTACAGTTAAAGAAGACCCACTAACTAGCCCAAACGTTTATACTGCTAAGTCATGCTTACATTGCGGAATCTTACTTTCCTGCCCTGTTAGGCTTATATCATGAAGAAAGTTATGGTACTTTACGCCTGATGAGGACTGAAACCTGCAGTTCATGAATTGAGCCGGTTACCGTAATTTCACGTGCCTAATAGCAGACAAAATTGAGCTACTCTAGTGAATGCATCTTTTCGTTCATCTCTCGAAAGGAAAATCGTAGGCAAAACTGTTTACCCATTCTTATTGAAAAGTGAAAGGAGTTTATTTTGCTCGGACAGCGGCCTTTTGTTTTTAATCCGTCATTATCCTGGTATGTTTGCCTCATGCCGAAAAGACCTGAACCTTGAAATTTTATTTCTAATACTTCACATCAAATTATTTGAGTCCACATGGTTCAATATACATCCTAAAAAAATGGAGCACATAAATGTGATTGTTTTGCCTGCATGTTCAAGTACAGGCGCTGCGCCATCAGATCAATACGGCGAACCTGCTCTAAATATCCATTAGGTCACTGTCTGCGCCATTGTGGTAGGTGAATAATGTATTTTGAAGAAACTTCCGCCGGAGCCAGAGAACCCGTTGTCGTCAATGTGCATGACGTAAAAAAGTGGTTGGATATTCTGGGTGCGAAAGTGCTCCTTTAATAACGAATAAGCAGGCGTGCCACGCTGCGCCTTGTTAACTGCAGCAGGTGCTTTATTTAAGGCAGAATTCTATTCAACTTTATGGCGTAGCTCTACAAACTCTATATAAGCCGAACTCCTCAGATGTTTGCACGCAGGCGGGCAACGATGCTTCACAATGAAAGCCGTAGTCCTACGGCAGCGTTAAAAAAATCTCAGAATTGGGTTTACTTTAAGGAAGGCTTGTAAACGTTTTTGTGGTTCATTATAAATTCATTATAAATGGAAACCGGCATCATCACGTTGCATCTTACGCCTTCGATGCACAGAGCACCCAAGTAGGGCACAAGTATTCTTTTCGTGCGGGTTGAAGTGTCGAATTATTACGATTAGCATTCTTTGGCAACTTCGCCCAGTTTGCGGTATGTCTGTCATTTTGTCCATCCATGCGTAACGGTTTTCTCAATAACTCATATCACTTGGTGATGGACGGGTAAAGCATTGGGCTTCCGTACTGAATGAAGCAGGTACGAAACCAACTTGAGTCTTTGGGCATGTGAGACTGGGCATGTGTCACTCTTCAGTGAACCTCTTTGAAGATAACTTCAGCCACTGGGTATATGCTACTGAATATGTGCTACGCGCGGAATTCATGGGGGTGCTATTAGATGGCGCAGCGTTTAAAGAAGAAGGCCCGAAAGAAGAGCCCAGCTTCATTACAGATCTCATAATTGGCGCATTTTGTTGGCGGCAATATGGTCTGTTGCTAGATTTCTTCACTGGTGGTCGCACTATCATGAACAGTTATCCTGATATTTTTTAATTATTCTTTTTCATTAAACTATTTTTTTGTTAGTAAACCGTGTATATATTCTAGTTCCAAGTAATTATGTGCTGGCTTAAGCTAACCACGTAACGAGGCGTACCACACTTTCGCGGCAGATCAAAATGTCCCGGTAACTAATTAAGCAAAATGTTCAATAATTCGCTCTTTACTTACTTAAATACATATGTTAGAGTTGGGAAATCGAAATTCAGTAGTAGTGATGTAATGACTGCTTAGCACAAATGCTAGGGGTAGCGCCATTGAATATATTCACCAAAGGAACATGCAAGAACGCGCATTGCTGCTGAAGTTAAGATCATCCCAAACTGCTTGACCCATGTTTTTTTACTTCTTTTTTTTTGGTGGGGGGGGGGGGGGGGGGGCAGTGTTATCTTGAACGCCCATGCACCTCTTGGCACAGCCGAAGGCTGGATATATGGAAAGTGGTGCCAAACTTGCAATTTATGCTGAGCAAACATGGCGTCACTGCTGCTCAGCTTCAATTTAGCAGTCGTAACGTGTACCGTAAAATATTCCGAATAAACGGGCATGGTCACTATACTTCAGTATCTTACAGTACATGCCACTTATAGCGAAAATCTGTTTACTGCAAAAAGAAAAAGACAAGAAGATATAAGAATACGGAACCTGACGGACCGGACAATTTCGCTCAAATGCTGATAGTATAGTAGCCGAATCCCCGATTCTTTAAGAAGAAAGGAGAAATGAAGGAAACTCGCAAGTGTCCCCGCTTCCCTGTTTGTAGTGTACTTTTGCCCAATTCGTGACCGGTCTTCCGTAGAAGGTTGCGCCATATTACGTGGAATGAGCCAACCAACCAACCCCAGAATATGTTGCGCCAACTACATAACCGAGTGCTTACTTTTGGTTGTTTTGAGCCCGGCTTACCTAAAATTTGAGATGTTGTATTTAGTTATGTGGCGATCAAGAATTAGGGACAAGATGAAGTGGGCGATAAACAAAGCGTGTTGCGTGAAATTTTGTTTCTGCGTTTTGCGTTAGTCTGGGAGAAAATTGAACAATATCCAGGCATCCTTTCATCGGACAGTCCAGGCATGGTCAAAGCTACCATTTCTGTCGGCTTGCAGTTTATATGCCTTATTTTACCTTTGCTGTCTATCAACTATCGCAAATGCATTTCAACGGTTTTACAGCGTGTGACTGACTACAGGAAAAAAAACTCGCTCAGTACTTATCGCTGAGCAGTCCTAGGTTCCAAAAAAAGTAGACTCAAGATATGCAGTGGGAATAAAAGCAAATTTTGGAAGCCTTTAGGCGGGTCCACTTCCCGAGAGAATCGATAATCCAGCATTTTTCTCACTTTCTAGAGTCCGAAGGAATGATGGCGGATGTTTCAGAGGCGTCATTTTTATCCACAGCTTGTTCTACCGCTCTGCCACCACAGCTCACAGGATCCTGGAACAAATAGTCTCCCTTGGTAACTGCATTGGTCGTTCAAGAAAAATGTCTTTGAGTTGATTCTTTCAACTCCACTTATCTTGGTTAAAGCTGAAGCTTCACTTCAGTCTTTGGTGCTTACGCTAAATATTAAAAAGAAAGAAACGCTTAGAAGATTATTCGCGTAGCACGAGGTATAGTATTTGGAATTGTTTCTAGACAAGATTCACAATGCTGAAAACAGTTTTCGAAGGACAATAACATACCCCTTTTTCAGCCATTTTAGCGATTAAAACTAGGCGCAACATCAAGCGCCAGCATGGCTTCGGCCTAGAGGAAAGCATAAGGCGATCGAGTAATTTGTGTTCATTTCTGTAACATCTGAAAATGTGTGCCGGAAAGCGGGAATAGCATCCAGTATACGCAGGCCTCACAGCTCTTCAGCTTTAATTCTTTCGTCTTATGCACGAGGTGATGTCACATTCATTCTGCATCATTACAACGAAGTAAATCTGAACAGCAACTCAAACTGATAGAAGGCGGCTGCATCTCGAAACATAGCACAAAGCTGTAGATATTTTGAGATTCATAAATAGGCATGGTGTCCATGAATTCTGGCGCGTTTTTAATGAACAATTATTAATGAGCGCTGAGACTTAAATGGCGTCGAGGCACGCAAAATCATGTGAGTGAGAATCATAAAATAATATTTTTTTTCCTTTCTTGCGAAAGTAATCCAGCGCTACTTTTTTTAGACAGGGACACAGAACGATATGACAGGACTCTGTCCTTGTCTGAAAGAGTTATGCTCGATTAATTTTTTATGAAAGGACAAAATAATGCCTCTCCAACTAGCCCCGCAGCGTGCTTTGTTGAGGATCATAAGATTTGCCGCAATGGCATTGGTGGGAAAATTGAGAATCAATTTCATGCATGCCACATGAGTATACTACCAATTAAAAGAAGGCTGCAATTGCCATGCAAAAGAGAGGAAAAGAGGGACAGGGCGAGCTCCAATTTCATTAATTTCTCCTGCTTAATAAAACTGTATCAATCTAGAACTCCCTAGGTGTTCTCCTGATAATACAAAATATTTTCTTGTCTTGTGAAATACCACGTTGGTTATAGTACATCAGAATACGGTGTCATATGCACACCTACGCTTCAGTTGGTCCGGCTTTAAGGAGAACTTATGCACAATAAGAAATACGAAAAAATGCGATTCACCACACACAAAAAAACGTTCAGATAACGTGCCCCCCTTCCTACCCACCCTCCCAATAAAAAAAGAAACAAGATTGTGGCCCAATCGAATCTAGAAGACGACCCACGAATGCTAAAATAATCCCAACGAGTAAAACTCCGTTGATGACGCACGTCGAATGGCAACATCAGGTGAAGCACATTGATATCCGTACTTCTATTAAATTACTTACGTTCAATGTATATTACGCACGCAAAGCTCTATGCTCTAACGGAAGGCTTTTCTATTCTGATTACATTCCGATCTCCTCATCACCAACGAAAACGCGGGCGGTAACATTATTGAAATAGCCAATCCAATACTTTCCTCGTTTATGGGAAGTGCCTCTTGTTTGCATTGAAAGCGAATAGTATGGCCCACCGCGACACGATTTCTTACCTTATTGGTTGACGAAAGGCGAGGAGTGTGCTGAAGCGTGGAAGGGTTTCGGGGTTTGCCGAGCTAGCGGAGTGAAAGTAGATAATTGGGAAAAGAGTGGCGCTGGTGTTTCCGATTGGCCCGCTTACCCTTTCATAGCCTGCGGCGGCATGCAACGGGGCGCTAAAAATGCCGCCAACACGGGTTCTCAGCGAAGTAAATTTGCCAGAACGATGTGTTTATAAGTGCGTAGAGGACTCAGCAACTTTACAGTGCCAGGCATATTTTTTTTAATATGCGCACAGATATACATTCTCACCGGCAGTTCTGAATACACACTGCCAGGACGACCGGTCGGCATCCATCTTCCATTCTTTCCTTAACTAGACTAGTCTTTGACTCTTACCGCTGTCTAGTGTGCGCAGTTTGTGCTCGTCTGTCTCTCTCTCTCTCTTTCCTTCCTCTCTCTTTCTTTTTTTCTGCCCCTGCAAGTTCCCTCCGTGCAGGTAGGCAAACGGTAATACCTCTAGTTTATCTCTCCGCCTTTCGATGCATTCTTTCTCTTTCTCAAAATTGTAGTACAAATGAAATGCAGTGGGCCATTCTGCTAAATTAGACGTGAATTGCTTCAGCCACTCTAATTATCGCTAGACAAAAAAGGAAGTTAAAGACAAGAAATATGAGCTTAACAACTTGCTTCTATTCTCGAAAACGCTGGCACGCTTTTCGACAAAGTGGACAGTCAGTGTGCTCCTGTAAAGGTGAATTCCTCATCATATCAGAAAAAATTAATCTCTTTTAGAAGGGGCTTCCATTTAACAGCACTATAAAAGGCAGAAAGTTTTGATTCTAACTGGAGCACACCTTTGGTTGAAGAAGTTGGCGAGTATTAGTGCGCTCCGGCAAAATGAACTCTTGTAAGCACGTGGGCTTAAATTTGATCCCGTTCCTGTAACTCACGTGGGACCATAGAAACCGATTCCTTCTAAAAAGTGCAAACTCCCTGAAACGCAAGCTCACTTCTGTAAAAAACAATGATCAAATTAGGATGTGCTAAATGTTTTGAACAGCATGATATGATTTTATACTGAAACAAAGCTTTGCCTGCCATCAGCTGCAGTATTTGTGCGGAAGTGAACTTGTTAAACATGGGAAGGCAATTACGTATATGATGACACGTGTCACTGAGGTTTGTCGTAGTTCGTCGTAATTTCGCTATCTCGTAACGTAGCGGATTCACAGGTGTGGAAATCAAGACTTTCTTTATTAAAATAAGCATCTAGAACCTCAATAACAGCACTGCGCAGAGCTTCTAATTACAAGGGAACTTGTGTTCTTACATTAGGGAAGGTATAAATAAATTATTCCTGGAGATTGTCTCACTGGCTTAAGCCTAATGAGTATTAAATTTTCGTACCGATTCATAATGATACTCGGTGCCATGCACAGTACCTCTTTCCTGTTATGACAGAAAACGGCACACGCGCTACTCAAGACAGTTTAGTCAGCAAATCGAATCACTGACAGCGATGGCAAAGTATGAAACAGCTACATGAAGTAACGTTCGTAGTATTATCACACACGCAAATGGCAGTAAACATTCGCCTGGTATATAAATCAACAAGCAAGTGGTCACCCACGCAAGTGAGTGAGTGAGTAAAAAACTTTATTGAATATAAATAAAATAACGCACGATGGTTGGGGCCTCTACTCCAGGGCCCCACTTACACGAGCGGCTCGCTGGGGCTTGTTCCAGAAGATCCAACTGGCTCTCCCGACCCTCGTCCGCACGCCGTGTCTCCCACTGCCTATTCCTCATTAGTCAATGTTGGTGTAAGGGGCTGTCTATGGGCGGAGGCCTCCTGGAGCACTCCCATGTGATTTGTTTTAGTGTGGGTGGGCCTGTGCACCACTGGCACTCGTCAGTGAGCCTCGTGTGGTGTATTCTGTGTAGCTGGTGCAGGTTGGGGGGTGTGTATTCGTCTGAATACGACACCAGTCCCTCTCCTGCTGGTTGTTCGAATCGGATTGAGGATGTCCAAAATGTCTCCGCTCCTGTCTTTGCTGTAGGAGGATGTCATGAGAATTCGGTGGAAGGTCGTCGCTAGGCAATTCCGTTGCTCGGACGCTTAATCCTCGAGCAATGCGGTCGGCCTTCGCGTTTCCTTCCAGTCCCTCGTGTGCCGACGCCATATAATAGTGTGGTGCCCCTCTAGCTGCCTAAAATTTTGAGTATTGATTGGGGTGCCGGTCTATGTAGAAACAGGCGGCAAGCCACTTGTGAGTTGGATAGTATGATAGCCGAATTGCTTTGGCGCTCGGCGTCCTGAATGGCCAATGGCTGCTGCCTATGCCACGCATGCCAAGGCGGTTTTGAAGGATTCCGTTGTTGTGTTGTTCTTACATGTAGAGGCTATGGTGAAAGTGTCTCAGCTGGTCTGACTGGCATACGTATAATACACTCCCGGCCCCATGCCAAAAAGTTTGTGTAGAGTAAAGATCTTTAGCCTTGCTCTGCGTCGTCCGGGATGGTACTTGGGGTGCATGTTTTTGGGAATTGGGGCCACCGCGATGTACGGTCGAATGTTGCGGTCTACCTGTGCCGTTTCCTCTCCGCAATACTGGGGTCTCAGGGGAAAGCCTAACGTCACCAATACTTCGCTGCCCTGAGTTGATGAACAAAGTCGTTCTTTGTGACCATATACCGTCGTGACTGCGCACTGTATTGTGCAGACCTAGTTTCTCGGATCTCTCTGTACTAGTGCATTCAGGAATACAAAGGGCGGCTTCAAGGCTTTTCTTATTATTGGGTTTGCCTGTAGGATCCCTTGTTTTGTCAAGAACCGCAAAGTAAAACATGAACCGTTGTCACTCCTTCATCGCAAACGCTTGCTGTCAGAACAGTGGCGTAATAAAGATAAGCAGCAGCGGTGAGGGAAACTTATGTGCGGCTCCTCACTTGAGCACTTCTCAGAAGCTTGAAATTACGCTACCTCCAACACTAGGCGCGATGGATGTCAACGTACACATGGCTACCAGACATCTCGGCTCGCCTAGCATTTGTACCGACCGAAGATAACCGATAAGGAAGGGCGCATGGGGGGCACGTAATGGCTCATCTATGCCATGCGCAGCCACGGCCGCGCTGCAGGAGGAGACGAGTGCTCATCTGCCCAACTTATCCCCTCACCCCGAACCTCCTAAAGCGTGCTTGATTTCGTTACCGCGCGTTTCCCTCTTCTCCTTGCGCGCGCTTGATCACGTAACCTTCAACATTGGGCACGCGAGAAGGCTGTGCGCATCAAGTCACCATACATTTTATTATGTCTCCAACTCGCATGCTTTCAATTTTAGTGAAAGTATAGCGTCAGAGGGTGAATCATGTGCCGCGCTTGCACTCTATATGAACCCTCACGAGAACGTAGATGGCAAAAATTTGCCGAGTGTGTCACACCTTTGCTGTCGCAAATATAACATAATTAAGCGCGACACTTTTCTTCAATGACAACTGTAATCTCGCCCCAGTACTTTGAAAGCTTCCGGATGCCGAGGAATAGAGATTGGACTTACCTGCTGTACTGGGATGAGTTGAGCGTCTGGCAATAAAAATAAGCGATGCCGATTTATAATATGTATACATATATACGGGGAAGGAGCTGCAACAGTAACAACACCAAACCTTATAAGAAACTCATATTCGAGTGGCGTTTACGGCTACCATTATTGCTAAAGGTTAGCTGTCCCACCTTTGTACCGAGCTTCCTTCCTGAATTATAAATATCTCGGATAGTCGTGAGAAGTACGGGCGTGAAGGCGCTTTTTATGTATACTTCTAAAGCACATAGCAGTTTCTGGCAAACTAGCTGTTTTATAGAAAACACATGATGCGTTCGTATGCAAACTTCACGCAATAATGCACATGGTGGTGCATATTTACAGCCTTGAAAAGCGTTCGCAGTAATTATGTGGATGTCTGACGAAGGATAAGCTGAGAGTGTATGGCTGCCCGCTGTGACCGAACAATCTTTACGCGAAAAGCGGTGTTGGCGTAAGTGTAATCACGACGTGCGAAATTTCCTACTTTCCCAGACACACCTCTTTATATTTTTTTTCTCTTGAAGGGGTTGAAGTTAGAGGTTACATCTGTATTGCGCATGAATTTTATGGGGAGACAGGAGTATTGCTTGTTTCAAGCGGACACAACTTTGCCATACTTGCCCTCAATCGCTCTGCCTGAGCCCCACCTATCCAATTCAGTATGGTCTGAAACGACACCCGACACACTCTATCTGGTAACACAACGGTGTCTTGAAACACAAGTGAATACTTATACGAAAGTATATTTGAACCGAGGCACAACGGGCTACAACCCGCCGTGGTGGTGTAGTGTCTTTGGCGTTGCTCTGAGGGCGTGGGATCCCTGAGCCTGAGGGCGTGGGATCATACCCCGACAGCAACGGTCGCTATTCTATCGGGGTAAAATGCATAAATGTCCGCGCAACGTACACTAAGTGCACGTTTGAAACCCCAGGTGGCCAAAATTATTATTTTCAGAATTTATTTAGGTTTTAACAACGGGCTGAGCGCCAGCTATTGTGCGTCATCCACGTTCACCCACCATGCACCATTCGTCACCCACCATGCACACTCTCACTATGTGCAGGCATATCGCCAAATTTTGGAGTATCTAATAAATTTCCATCTTCCAAATTTCCAAATTTCCAATAAATTCTGCCATCACCTTCTACGCTTCCCTTCCCTTGGAATCCAGTCCGTCCCCCTTAATGACCATCGGTTATCTTCCCTCCTCATTACATGTCCTGCCCATGCCCATTTATTTTTCCTGATTTCAACTAAGATGTCATTAACTCGCGTTTGTTCCCTCACCCAATCTGCTCTTTTCTTATCCCTTAATGTTACACCTATCATTCTTCTTTCCATAGCTCGTTGCGTCGTCCTAAATTTATGTAGAACCCTTCTCTTAAGCCTCCAGGTTTCTGTCCCGTACGTGAGTACTGGTAAGACACAGCTGTTATACACTTTCCTCTGGAGGGATAGTGGCAACCTGCTGTTCATGATATGAGAATGCCTGCCAAACGCACCCCAGCCCATTCTTATTCTTCTGATTATTTCAGTCTCATGAACCAGATCTGCGGTCACTACCTGTCCTAAGTAGATGTATTCCCTTACCACTTCCAGTAACCTATCGTAAACTGTTGTTCTCTTCCGAGGCTGCTAAACATAACTTTAGTTTTCTGCAGATAAATTTTTTGACACACCCTTCGGCTTTGCCTCTCCATGTCAGTGAGCATGCATTGCAATTGGTCAACTGAGTTGCTAAGCAAGGCAATATCATCAGCAAATCGCAAGTAACTAAGGTATTCTCCATTAACTTTTATCTTCAATTCTTCCCAATCCAGGTCTCTGAATACCTCCTGTAAGCACGCTGTGAATAGCATTGGAAAGATAGTATCTCCCTGCCTGACGCCTTTCTTTATTGAGATTTTGTTGCGTTCTTTATGGAGGACTACGGTGGCTGTGGAGTCGCTATAGATATCTTTCAGTATATTTACATACGGCTCGGCTTTACCCGGATTCCGTAATGCCTCCATGACTGCTGAGGTTTCGACTGAATCAAACGCTTTCTCGTAATCAATAAAAGCTATATATAAGGGTTGGTTATATTCCGCACATTTCTCTATCACCTGATTGATCGTGGGAATACGGTCTATTGTTGAGTAGTCTTTACGGAATCCTGCGTGGTCCTTTGGTTGACAGAAGTCTAAGGTGTTACTGATTCTATTTGCGATTACCTTAGTAAATACTTTGTAGGCAACGCACAGTAAGCTGATCGGTCTATAATTTTTCCAGTCTTTTCCGTCCCCTTTCTTATGGATTAGGATTATGTTAGCATTCTTCCAAGATTACGGTTTACAGTTTTTCTAGAACAATCTGCCCACCATCCTTCAACAAATCTGCTGTTACTTGATCTTCCCCAGCTGCCTTCCCCCTTTGCATAGCTCCCTAGGCTTTCTTTACTTCTTCCAGCGTTACTTGTGGGATTTCAAATTCCTCTAGACTATTCTCTCTTCCATTATCGTCGTGGGTGCCACTAGTACTGTACAATCGCTTTTGGTAACGATTCATTCGGCATTTTTCGGGACGCTAATCATAGTTTGTTCTGTTTTTAAATGAAAGAATTATCTTGTTGGGTTTTAAACTGATCAATTGCACTTGATTAGTTAGGTGCCTTTCTCGCACTAGTTCACATAGGCGTGGTGACATATCTTACTGGACGAAATATTTATCTTGTACACATATGCTCTTTCGTTTGGCATTCCGATATTCGATTCGATATTAGACATTTTTTGTTCGTACTTGACTCAGATTCGATAACATTTACATTCAGAAAGCACTATATATTAGAATAGAGCCGTCATTGGACAACTCGATATGGTGGTCGTACATTCTGTCAAGGTATTGAAGTCGTAGAGATCTTGGTGCCTCCAAAAGTAAGCCGCTTAATCCGAATATAAGGAACGTTTTATGCGACAGGCGCCACATTGCACTCAAAGAGATGCAAATGGTTACTTAACAACTAGGACAGTTTATTGTCAAAAGAAGCAAATCACAGGTTTTAATAAACTAGCACTTTGAAAGCGAAATAGTGCGGGAGTTCGGAGCTTAATCACCGTGCACACTCTATAGCTTTGTGAAAGAAACATGGTCTCGTCACCTGTGCAACGTCAAGCCCGATTGCTGGCATCTGAAAGGTGCTGCAGGCATATAAAACCGTTCGTGCTGACGAAATTCCGCATAGTGCATGTAAAACCACAGCGCGTAAACACACGAAAAGGTCGTATGTGCAACCACATGCTTTGGTAGCGTGGAGCGAATGGGTGAAAGGAAGCGCTTGAATTACGAAGCGCCGGCGCAACAATGAAATTGCTGTGGCTCGCCTGTGTTATTGTTCATTTATGTGTTTCCAATCCACGGCTAGCACAGGCTTTGGGGCACCTTCATTTGCATGGCCACAGTTTGGCGCTCCATTATATCGCGCATAGTATCTCTCTCCCTCCAGCAACTGCTGGTGAAAGGAGAGGGAGTAGGAAGGGCTTGATGCCGAACGAGCGTGTATATAGCTTTAGTTTCTTTTCGAGTTTCTTTTTTAGCATGGCTTTTCGCTCAGTCCCGTGCACCCATAGCCGCCGCCGTTCGGCCTTGCGGGCTCGTCCTGGAGCTACGCTTAACGAGCAAACTACAACAGCGATGGACAAATTGCCCATAGACGCTAACGCCACAGCAACTGCGGAGCGCAAATTAGCTTTCGTCGCCTTCTCTCAGTCCTTCACTGTCCCTTCCGTAATTCCTTCCCCTCGATCCCCACTTTCATGCAATGCATTGTGCGACTGCGCCTCTCGGTCGCGGTCATGCATACATAACCTAAAGGCAGGCATGCCTCGTTTCTATTTTGTTTTGGTTCCGTAGACTGCACGCTGCGATGAATTGCGTTAACTTCCCTCTGTTTGCTCTGACCTCTCTCAGCGTGCCATACTTCTCGCTTTCTTTATTTTTTCTCATCATTTTCTCTTCACTTTTTGTACGCATTCAGTAAAACCGGCACGTACATTACGGGAAGGATGGAACTAGGGGCTGGCCTTCAACGCTATGCAGCATGTTCCAGAGGCAAGGAAAAAAGAAGTTGCGTGAACGCAGTGCATCGGCGATACATGTAGTGTTCAGTGAGCAGTGCAGAAGCACTTATCGCTTACAGAAACTGTGGGCATAGTTGGGCACACGACTTGCTTTTTCCTAGTTCTGGTCAATGGTGTCAGTGAAAAACAAAACAAAACAAAAAAAGCAAACCAGTACAAACAAAGACATAAGGTTCGGGTACCTTCGACACCCTGCGTACAGCCGCTTTAGTTCGCTTGAGTGTTCTGAGTACTGTTACACACGTCCACTATGGTGGAGGCACTGCAATGCTTGAAGTGATGTAAGACGCTGCATTTTGTCAATACTGGAAAACAATTGATTTTTTTTTATTTCTAGCAAATGCTGCAGCAAGCTAGCAATATACTTGTAATTCGTCATTCGTCTTCACATTGTTTAAATGTGTCAACTCCAGCTTTATAGATATACATTTTTCCAAGAAATGACCTTACTAATGACAAATAAAGGACGTTGCAAATTTTCTACAATAGCCGGGTTGCGTCTTCCGTTTCTTTATGAGCTATACGTTGGACACGGAACGAAGCTAAGAAAAGTGAAGCAGGAGCAAGAACCAACATTGAAAATTCATGCAACACATGCGCTGGCAAGAAATGGCCAGAATTATTCCAACATTGAAGAAAGTAATAGAGTACGTGCCAACAAAAAAAGAAACAGAAAAACAAAATGCGCGGCGAAAGATGAACAATTCGTATCGCACATTGCATCAGTTCCCTTTAGTCCTTCGGACTTTCTCTCCGCCTCTCTTGCCAGTTGGGCTTTATTCGTGTGGATCAAGACATTAATTTTGTTTATTTATCCATTTGTTTTTTGCTTCCGAGTTTCTTATGAACCGTTTGAAAGCGACATAAAGTATTCTTGGAATAACGAAAGTGCGTGGCATGTAATGCACGTCTTGTGAGGTCTCATTTGACGATTTCCCAATGGGAGAAAACAGTGTGACAAATAATGAACGATATTGGATGCTGTCGAACCGAGATTTTTTGTTCTCTTCTTGCTCTGGTTCCGATAAACTCGTTGAGTTTTGGTTTAAATCAGGAGAAAAATTTTAACAGCTTAGATTTGTTTGAATACATGAAGAAGATTGGCATGAAACGTGTAAGAATGTATTTTCTGCCGAAATTCTTATTTAAGAATACAAGAACTACAAAAGCCACAAGAGGAAAGGCTCCTGTAGCAGTAGCTTGTTCCTTCCATGCACAAAATGCACTGACAGCTGCTGGCCAGCCCTGGCAAACAGCGACGAAGAATATGCAATAGCCGAAGCACCTATACTTCATGGTCCTTCACTTTCTTTTTCTTTTTTTTTCTCTAGAATTTGTGAAGGAGTACGTTTGCCCGGGTCAACTACTCCACCCTGCTTACGAAAAGGAAATTTGCAGAAGCATAAAAATGGGTTGGAGTGCATACGGCAGACATTGTCAGAGCCTAACGGGAAACTTACCACTATCATTGAAAGAAAGGCATACAATCAATGTATTCTACCGGTGCTAACATATGGGTAGAAACCTGGAGATTGACAAAAAAGCTCGAGAGCAAGTTAAAAACCGCACATAGAGCGATTGAAATAGGAATGTTCGGCATAGCGCTATGAGAGAGGAAGAGAGTGATCTCAATCAGAGAGCAAACGGATATAGCCGATATTCTAATTAACATTTAGAGAAAAAATGGAGCTGGGCAGGCCATGTAATGCGTAAGTGAGATCACTGGTGTACAATTCCGGTTGCATAATGGGTGCCAAGAGAAGGGAAGCACTCTCGAGGATGGCAGAAGACTAGGCAGGTTGATGAAATTAAGAAATTCGCAGGTGTTAGCTGGAATCGGTTGACGATCACAGGGAGAGGTCTTCATCCTGTACTGGACATAAAATAGGCTTATCATGGTGTTTTTAACCAACATCAGATGTAACAAAATTTTTATACAAATTATGATCAGGCAACTATTGCCGAACACGCCACGCGCACGAAGACTTTTTTGTTCTTGTTATTGTTCATTTGCGCTGGCTTTGACTTGCATTACTGTCTCAGTACACGGAACCGTTTGTCTCACTTAAGTCACTACTCTCGCCTGAGTCTGTGGGCTCTGTGGAGCTGCGTCATACAGCGTTGCCACATCGGCAAGTTTTTCTTCGAAGATAGGCATGATGTGAAGAAAGGGCTCGCTGTGCAGCTTTCCTATTGTGTTAGTTTTGAAATTCATCTTGTGATATTCATCAATTATTCATCTTGTAATGCGTACTAATCCAAACAAAATACTTGAAGACCATCTTTAGAGGAAGCTACGAGATAATTTAATAATTTTTTTGGTTGGCAAATAAGCCAGTATTTCGACATCTCGTTTCGGTGGTAAACCGCCTACCGTGGGAGCTAGATGGGAAGAAACACTCCATACATTTCATTGGCCCATCAAACATGCACTGCAAATATTTGGTTCAAAATTCGCCATCGCAGTTGATATTGAATGGGCATCTAGTTTTGCTGTGAAGTGCATTCTAGAAATTAGAAAATTTATCTTCCGTACAACAGCTTCTATAAAATAGGTAAAGTCACTTTTGCACTTGCATAGCCAAAGAATAATCAAGCGCTTGGGGCTTATAACGTATTTGTAAACGGGAAATTTCGCTGGAATAGGAGCGGGAGCTTCTTTTAATAAACTGCGCTTCATTGTTCGTGACGCTAGTAATTTGGTTGATATATCAGCGACCAGAATAGATTGTTTCCTCCCAATTTGAAAGCGGACGAGGTTACAGTAGGGGTAATATCGCAAAGTTTCTATAGGGCCATTCAAACCAAAGATTAGTGCGCTGCACCTCAGGCTCTGCAATCTACAAAAACATGGCGTGGTTACTTGTGGGATAACTCACTGCACATACATATATCAGCAAGCGTCCACTAGTCAGAAAGGCTCATTGCTGGTTCGTTTCAGAAGACGTGTACATACGTGTCACCATTTCTGTCCTCCCTTTTCTGTTTGTGTCTGCGAACCGAATAAGAATAAAAATAAATTCAGAAAGTCAATGGCGTCAGCTACGCTAACAAAAGCGGAGAGAAAACAGTTTGTAGCAAACGAGGCACACAAGAGTAGATAGGACAGAAAACGACGACTTAGGAATGATGTATTGAGCTTCGGGGCCAGTAGCCACGACATCACTTCACATTTTTTTTTTCAGCGAATCCGTCTATGGCTAGCCGATTCGTTCACCTGTTCCTCCGTATGTCACCTGTACGCTGCCAACGCCTTCAGCGCAGCCCCACGAGCATGCGCAAAAAAAATATACAGGCACACGATCGGCTGCGCCAGTAGTGACGTTGTTGCTCTGCGTCACAGCCGAGCACGTGCGCAGCAGTTTATCTCCTGCTCCGACGTACTCCTGAGGAGCAGGCAGCTTTCCATCAGCAACGCCACGAGCAGAACCGGGAACGAGCGCGTCTACGCCAAGCCACTGCTGTAGCCCGGACAAAAGAACATGCTCGTGCAGCCGAGCGCAAGCATGCAACTGCGTACAGCGGATCCGGCAGCCTACCAAGCCATCGTTTAATGAACTGTCTGGATTAACCCAGTGATAAACACCTGTGCCATACGTTTCAGCTTCACTGGTTAACCATCTGCACGGAGTGCTTGAGAGGAGATTTTTTTTTTAGGTCGGGGTCACCCACAACGATTATACCCAGGCGCATAAAGCCTGTATTGCGATGGTGCCTGTCGCGAAGCCAGT
This sequence comes from Dermacentor andersoni, assembly GCF_023375885.2. NCBI lineage: Eukaryota > Metazoa > Arthropoda > Arachnida > Ixodida > Ixodidae > Dermacentor > Dermacentor andersoni. The sequence goes on along the minus strand of NC_092817.1, from coordinate 102,800,422 downwards.
TTCTTCGAATGCCTCATGGTAAAAATTAAAAATGTCTCCCGCTGGTGGTCATAGGGCAATTTAGAGGCTGCCACCAGTTCCCATATTTTTCGCTTCTTGTGATGCGACTTCTTCCCGCAGGCAAATTATTGTCGTCATGTTTGTAATTATCACATCCTCCTTCGCTCATCACCGCGCACACTCGCGTCTTCATAATCCACCCACACCCTCTTATTTGTGCGCCGTCTAGATCACTTTACGCTCGACATGTTTCTTTCTTTTGCCGATAAACGAGAGAAACTCCGAAAACGCACGCCTCAGCACTTCTCCGGTGATCGCCATTGCGTGCGCTTTATTTGCGCGCTCTTTAGCGTACAGCCTCTTGTTTATGAGAGACGCGCTTGTAAAGGATGCACAGTGTAGCTCCGCTGGACAACAAGACAACTACGAGAAATTGCCTTTTATGAAGCTCAGTTGGCATAAGTTCTTTCCTTCTTTTGTTCATGCCGTTGGAACCTTTTGCTGAAAAAAGTCGTTTGAGCTCAGCGGTTTTATCTTTTCTTTTTCTTAGGTGGAATAAGTCAGAAAATTTAGAGGGCTGCTGATAATTTTGCCTGCTGAATGCGGACATGCCAGAACTCGTAGAATAGCGTAAAACTTTTAGTCATTCGCAGGCATGACCTGTTTCCCTGCTAGCATGATTCCATGAAATTTCAATTGTTCAGCACTAGCTCTCACCAATACAGTTACGCATATATGCTTACAAGTATGGACAACATCTTTTCTTTCGGTTTCAAGACACGTATTCAGCGGTATCCACGCAAGGGAGAAATCCCTGGTTTCGAAGCATGCATGGTCCATCGCATGAAGTCAATGTTAAGGATTTCCGAGGTCAACGCGCTGACAAATAGATCGTCATAGAAAGGAAGACGCTTTAATACACCGGTATGAGATAATCTCATTTGGAGGAGAAGTTGGCCGACAGTTTGTCACCGAGCCTGTTAACTTGGCACAGCCCGAACAAGACTAAATTGGTGCCATCGGAATCGGCACTTTTGTAGTGGTCTTGTTTTCGGTACACCGAAAGATGGTGAAGTGGATCAGGTAGTTGTTTCCCGATGAGGTTCCAGGAAACCATAAATAAGCTGCTAAAAAGTTGTATTGTTATGGATGCGTGCTGCTCGTCATATGTAGCGTAAATTTGCAGTAGTGGAGAAGTAGAAGAAGAAGAACTTTATTGAAAGTTCCGGCGAGTTATTCGGGGAGAGGGCGAATATCGCCACCTAGGCGTCGGCCACAAGCCCTTGACCTCTGGCGGCTTTCTCAGCCCGCTAGAAGGCCCAGAGTTGGTCTTCGAGGGGGGAGCTGAGCAGCGCAGTCTCCCAGCACGTTCGGTCTGAGGCTGCGTCCCAGTTAGGACTCCCTCCCCCTCCCCCCCCCCCCCCCCCCCATTGGCTTGCACGCCCATAACATGTAGTTTAGCAGAATGCGTTGGTGGGCAAGTTGGTTCATTGTATTTGTAAAGATTGGATACGCTTTGTAGACGATCGCAAGGAAGAAGACAGGACAGGCGCCTGTCCTGTCTTCTTCCTTGTGATCGTCTACAAAGCGCATCCAATCTTTCCAAATACATATCATGTGTTCCAGTGCTTACCTGGCCTCACAAAATTTACATTGATTTGATGGATAGAGCTTTGGGTAACAGAGATTCAAGATCGCCGGGTTTAGAAACATTCTTGTCTGCAGCTGTCGCCGAGCGACCGCATGTCTTTTGTTCATTTTCTCTTGTGGTGGCGGAAATTTGCACCGCGCCAGTCTGCAGTGTTGTATGATTTCTCTGTAACTCGTCAGGCGATCCTCCCCCTCCCATCTCTCAACCGACTTCGCGCATAAGGCGGCGGCGGCGGCAGTGACGGTGGTAGTAACGGTGGCGGCTCGGTCCGTCACCCTCGAGCCGCCCCATGCGCCGCCTCGTTGTCCGTGAGCGCGTTGGTGTGGGCGGGTGCCCAAACATTGTAAACTTTATTCTCGGTTTTGCCTGTGAGTAGTATTCGTAATGCCTCGGGGGAGATGGCCGCCACGAGCGCGATGGCCACCTTTTCCTCCGTCCCCAAGTGCACCGGGCGTACCGTGACGCTAGTCTTGCAAGCATTCTCGTGATTTACCACCGCGACCGCGAAGCTACGCCTGCGTGCCTACCTGACCCCGTCCACGAACACCGCGTCCCCACAGTTGCTGTACTTCTGTACGTCCTGCGCTCTCTTTTCCCTCCTACTCCTGTGGTATTCCGGATGCATGTTCTTCGTTAGCGTAGGGACGACGAACCTGTCCCTGACGTACGTACGTAGACTTTAACACCGTGGTTAGCGTGATACACGATGCCTAACTTTTCGATGCCTCAATCTTCTTCGTTAATGCCCGAGAATGTGTAGCGCGGACAAAAACAACGAAGTAAATTATTTTAACGAATGATCGCGCATAGTAGTGGCGCTGCAAAAATTGTTGCTTTTTTTCGCTATATTATCCCACGCCGTGGTTGCTTAGTGTCCTGTGTCCTGTGTCCTGTGTCCTGTGTCCTGTGTCCTGTGTGTCCTGTGTGGAACGCTGCCTTTTTGTCTCTGAGAATTTGAAGCTACTTTGTGGGAGACGCCACTCCCTTAACTACGGCGATGGACGTGGAGTCGCCTGGAGAGGTTCCTGGTCCTTGTACGTCAACAGCGACCGCACCGAGAAAGCGGTCCAGTCGCCCGAGTGACACCTACAGCGAGGACACTGTGATCTACTCAGGAACCAGTGATGAAACCTCGGATGACAGCGACTTCGTGCCCGTAGCGAAGCACAAAGCAAAGAGAAGACTCGTCAGGACGTCTCCTTCCTCAAGTAAGGCAACTGTGATCCCGACGCGAAAGCCATCAGACCTCACCATTTTATATGTGCCTGTGGCTGCTAGCGACAATCTAAACCGGATCAACCACCAAGCCACATCTGTATCGCTCGAGGCACTTGTTCCGGGTCAGATCAAAGATATAAGGATCAACGCCCGTAAGAACATCCTCGCTATAGATGTCACAAACCGCAGCGCGCTAGACATTCTGAGCAACGTTAAGGTGCTGGATAGCATCAACGTACGCTGCTATAAACAAGACCATCACGACTCTACGGCCGGCGTTGTGTATGACGTAGATAATTCCATAAGCGATGCTGACCTGCATATACTCATCAAGCCGGCGACAGAGGGAATTGCCATATTGCAAGCCCGTCGCCTGGGAAACTCGCAGTGTGTCAAGTTAACTTTCAAAGGAGACAGCCTACCGTCCCACGTCAAGGTCGGTCACTTCCGACACGTTGTACGGCCTTTTGTGCCAAAGCCGCTTCAGTGCAGGAAATGTCAAAGGATAGGGCACGTTAGTGCGGTTTGCACAAACGCTGCCGTGTGCTCACGGTGCTCTGGGTCGCACAGCTCCGACGCCTGTCGTGCAGAAAACCAAAAGTGCGCCAATTGTCAGGGCTCTCACGATGCAACTTCGAAGAATTGCCCACATGTGAAAAATGAGGCGAAAGTCTTGAGGCAAATGGTCAGGGATGGTTCGTCGCACAGGGAGGCTGCCGCTAAGGTACGACGTCGACGCTCACGTCGTCAAAGATCTAGGAAACCCACTGCTATTGCTAAGGATGCACCGCGTCCACTGACAGTCCAGAAACTTACGCATACAACTAGCAATAGCAGCAATGAGATTCCTCAGCAGAAAGTCTCCAATATCATTGCCTCAAGCGAGGAGTGGCCGCCATTGCTACAGCTACATCCACCAGCGGAGCGACAAGATGTAGCACGCTCGCCGAATCACGCTTCACCTTCTGGCAGCAACCAAGACAACGACAAACAAGTTGTCACCATGATAAGGGCCCTTATGAACACGCTACGAGCACTACTGGCCGCCATACACACTCCGGCGGCTCGAGGCGCACTTCAAATACTGGATGCCCTGTATCCGGTACTGTCCGGTCTTGAGAAGCACCATGGCTGCTCCTCTACATTCGTTCCTTAGAGAAGTCAAGGAAGCGTCTATCTTCCAATGGAATGTCAGAGGCATTAAATCCCGCATTTCGGACTTTCGTCCATTTGTTTTTAAGAACAAATTTCCAATAATCGTCCTTTGTGAACCAAACGTTGAGAGCGCCATCCGCCTATCAGGATATGAAGCTTTGATGTCTGCCACCTGTACCGACCGCAGCAAAGTCATCGTTTATATCAGATGCGATTTCACATATGTTTTACACCCAGTGGCACCTGATGACGACAATCAGTATGTGTGTTTGACTATAAAATGCAAGAACGTCGCACTCACGCTCATAGGTGCCTACATTTCACCTTCGAGTCGATTTGACAGCGCAAGGCTAAGTACAATTTTAACAGCGACACCTGGACCATGGGTTATTACCGGCGACTTCAATGCGCATCATCCGCTATGGGGAAGCTTAAAGATGGACTGTCGAGGAAGACGTGTACTATCCTTCGCGTCGGATCATGAGCTCTGCTGCCTAAATGATGGCAGTCCCACCTTTCTGCGGGGATTGACATACAGCAGCTGCCTGGACTTGACTTTTGTTTCAAGATGCCTCAGTGCCAGTGTGAAATGGTTCACGGACAACGAAACGCATGGTAGTGACCACGTTCCAACATATGTTAAAATCGACGGCATACGCAAGTCACACTCTACTACAGTTCTTCATCACATCGACTGGCCTAAATACACGTTGCTCATGGAGAAGAATAGCCAAGAGATCCAGGATTGTCTGCCTGGCAACATCGAGAAGCTAATTAACGCCGCTGCTCAAGAAGCCACAAGATCTTTTAGGCCTGTTCCTAAATTTTCTGAATTCGAAGCAGAATTGGAGCGGCTTCGAGCAATCCGCCGTCGCGCGGAAAGAAGGTACAGGCGCACCAAGTCCATCTACGACCTAAGGGAGGCGAGACGCATACAGAAGAAGATCCAGCGTCGGATCAACTCCCTGCAGTCTCTAAGATGGAAAACCTTCTGTGATACCCTTGATCCGCATAAACCCCTCTCACATATTTGGAGAACAGTGCGTGGTCTTCGAACATCACCGCAACAACGCCACCCCTTCAAATGCCTGGCTCTCTATCAAGGTCGCAGAGAGATCGACGTAGCGGAGGACTTCTGTTTCAAGGTTGCTGGTCTACCGCCATCGTTCGCTACACGTGATCCCCGTGATGTTCCAATCTCGCGAGATTCTCGTATGGACAATTTGTTTTCCATCGAGGAGTTGCAGGCGGCGTTGGCAGCGTGCAGACGTTCCTCGTCGCCTGGGCCTGACGGGGTGACATACGCAGCTCTTGGAAACCTCGGTCACACAGCCCGGCATGCACTTCTAGACGTGTACAATAATTCATGGTGTGAAGGAGAAGTTCCAGCTGCATGGAAGTCTAGCCGCCTTGTGCCTTTGCTCAAGCCAGGTAAATCACCCCTAGACGTGGCGTCTTATCGTCCCATTGCTCTGGCCAGTTGTCTAGGAAAGGTGATGGAGAGGATGGTGCTGACGCGTCTAGAGTGGTATCTAGAACATTACAAGTTATATCCTGACGCTATGGCAGGCTTTCGACGCGGACGCTCTTCTATAGACAACGTCATAGATCTTGTCTCGTCTGTTCAGCACGAAAAAAGCCTCAGGAGACTGTCAGCGGCGATGTTCCTGGATGTTAAAGGCGCATATGACAACGTAACCCATCAAGCCATCCTGGACGCCTTGGGTGATGTCGGCCTCGGCGGCCTTGTATTTCGGTGGATATCCAGCTTCTTGAAGGACAGGTCATTCTTTGTGCAAACAGAGGACGGTGCGTCATCACAACGCAACACCTACCGAGGCGTACCACAAGGCGGAGTCTTGAGCCCCACTCTATTTAACCTGGTGCTCATCGACCTGGTTCACACCCTTCCGGAATCCGTCCATGTGTCGATCTATGCAGATGATATATGCATTTGGTCATCAGGAGCGACGCGTCCTCAGGTGCGCGCCAGACTTCAAAAAGCGGCCACAGTAACATCAGGTTATCTTCGAGCACGAGGTCTGGAGCTGTCCTGCGAGAAGTGCTCTATAGTCGCTTTCACGCGTAAAGCAATGAAACCGTACGTTATCAGAATTAATGGACAGCCAATTGCCTACGAGAAGACGCACCGCTTTCTAGGAGTGATAATCGATCGAGACCTTTCCTGGAGTACTCATGTCTCCTACCTAAAAAGGAAATTAGTCATGATAACCCACTTGCTCAGATTTCTTGCGGGAAAGTCATGGGGTGCGTCTGTGAGTGCGATGCTCCAACTCTATAACGCACTGTTCCTTGGTCTCCTGCGCTATAGCTTACCTGTACTATGTGGGACCGGCAAGACCAACCTCCGTGCCCTCCAATCTGTACAAGCTCAAGCTCTGCGAATTTGCCTTGGTCTTCCCAGATGTGCGTCCACGGCAGCAACAATAGCCATCGCGCATGACCACCCCATCAACACGTATCTTCAAGTCGACACCTTAAGGATGCATATCAGGCACTTCGCCCGACTTCCATCGCATCATCTCGCCTCCCTTCCTGCCGCTCGACCTCGTTCAGCGTTTAGCAAGATTATTGCCGCCAACCATGGAACTTTACCGTTGAACTTCACGCCTGCAGCACGACCATCTCAACCGCTGTGGTGCCTCCATCCACTCCAGGCTCTTCTTGTTATTCCCGGTATTAAAAGGAAAACGGAGATGTCAACTTTCGCCCTCAAACAAACCGTGCTTTCAATGCTACATGAACAGCACAGAGGACGCATCCACGTTTACACAGACGGTTCTGTATCCTCTAATAGTTCAGCTGGAGCAGTGGTGATTCCCGCAGAGTGCGTTACCCTCAAGTTCAAGACATCTCACATCACATCATCGACGGCTGCAGAACTCGCAGCTATCCGTGCTGCTCTGGAGTTTATTGTTCACAAATCATCACATTCATGGTCCATCTTATGTGACTCAAAGGCAGCTCTTCAGTGTCTGATGTCCCCTTTCAGCCATGGACCAAATGAGCAACTAGTCGCAGACATCCGACTACTCCACCATCACGCAATCAACAAGGGACACAACATCATCTACCAGTGGATACCGGGTCACTGTGGAATTTCAGGAAATGACAGTGCGGATGACGCTGCCCGGTCGGCTCATGATGGTGCCCAGATTACACCCATACCGCTGTCAAGAACAGATGCAGCCACAAGTCTTCGCTCCCTCGCCCGCGAGCTTACACAGAATCTGTGGAACACCAGTGCATTCACTAATGCACGTCTCCACAAATTGGATCCACGTCTGCAACTCCGCCTACCACCAGGGTTGCCACGAGCGGAAGCAACACTTCTGTGCCGCCTGTGGCTCGGCGTGGCATTCACAAACTCCTATTCATTCCGCATTGGAATGGCCGACAGCCCTACTTGTGACACCTGCGGCTGCGAGGAGACGATTGAACACCTCCTTTGTGACTGTCCCCGTTACGCAGTGCGAAGAAAAGTGCTCGTGACCGCTCTCGCAAAACTGGACAATCGCCCCTTTACAGAGGAAAAAGCTCTAGGACACTGGTCCAGACGGGCTTCGGCACTCAAGGCCTTAAGGGCTTTGTTGAATTTTTTAAGGACATGCCAATTGTGTGACCGCCTCTGAACGTTGTAGCGCGTAGTTTCGCGTTACTGTGTCAATTTTCTTTGTTTTTCCATTTTTTTTCCTCTTCTTCTTTCTCCTTTTATTCCCTTTACCCCTTTCCCCAGCACAGGGTAGCCAGCCGGGACTTTTTTTTTTTTTACTGGCTAACCTCCCTGTCTTTCCTCTCCTTTGTCTCTCTCTCTCTCTCTTGCTTAGTGGCTACAGTGTTGGGCTGCTAAGCACAAGGTCGCGGGATTGAACCCCGGCCACGGCGGCCGCATTTCTATGGGGGCGAAAGGCGAAAACATTCGCGCACTTAGATTTAGGTGTACGTTAAAGAACCCCAGGTTGTCCCAATTTCCAGAGTCCCCCACTACGATATGGCTGATAATCAGATCGGGGTTTTAGCACGTAAAACCCCGTAATTTATTTTAATTGTTATCTATATTATCAAATCGCATAAAGATTTGTTTGCCAAACATGCATTTTGTTCTCTGAATGGTTTCAAGGCTGTCTAAAATAGCAAAATTGGGCGGTCCCTATATTAATGAATAAATAAGTTACTAATGTATAAAACTTTAATTCGCCCAATCCTAGATTATGTTTCTCCTGTCTGGAACCCTCATAAACAGTGCGACATTACCTCCACTGAGTACAACGAAAATCTATTAGGTTCATATATCGCCGCTATGATCACGATTTTTGTCCCTCTCGTGCCTTACCCACTTTGAACCTAACCCCTTTATCCATACGCCCTCACATTGAGTCATTGAAGTTTCTTCATGGCATCGTCAATTTTTCTTGTCGTGTCTCACATCCCATATATATTCCTTCAGACATTCCTCGGTCAAGTAGGAGTCACCATAGCCTTAATATTAAGCCTTACTTTGCTCGATCTAATAAATTTAAATGCAGCTTTTTCCCAAGTACTATTGAATTCTGGAACTTAATTCGTGGAACAATTAGGTCACTGCCATTAAACGATTTCCTGTTAAAAGTTAACTACACCTGATTTTACGTATTTTCTTGTTGTTGCAGTGTATTCACTCATTCTAGTTTTTGTACTGACTATCAGTGTTGCTGTTATTTTGAGTTTGATTTGTGTCATCTGCCTTATTTCTTGTGAATTCTTAATATGTTATTGCTTACTTCTGTTTTTTATTACTTCTTTTTGTCTAACCCACTCCTGCAATAGCCCCATAAAGGGGCTGCAGTATGTATGAATAAATAAATAAATAAAAATTAACGTCAAGAAAACGTCAGGTGAGCAGATGACGTGTCGGTATGCGATCGAGTAGGTGCGTTGGGAAATATTTGCCGTCACACCACGTACAGAGATTTGTGATGGTTACACTCCTATTTGCAGGTGCTGTGTATCTAACCGTTTTCGCCTACCTGGGTCACTAGGCAGTCCTTAGTCAACTAAGCACTGCATCGGGCTGCTGTGTTGAGAAAACAGGGTTTGAAACCAGCCATTGGACCAGTTTGGGTAACTCAGTATGTGGCAGTGTGTGCATACGTCGGAACCTATTTTATGTCCTAATATTAATTCTGCTAAATAGAATATGAAGCTGTTCCGATTAAGGCTACACTTTGTCTTCTATCTGTGTTCAATTCTTCTTCCTACTTTGCTACATCGTCCCGGTGCCGCAAGTGTCCACTTAAAGGCATGCTTTGAACGGATAAACCAACTATGGGGGCCTTCGAACCAACTTATTTTCAGGTGTGTCTGATACACAGACCCATTAGAAATGGTCTCTGTCTAAAAAACTTCCTTCACCAGCCATATCTTGCAAAGGGCTCTTCGATGTCGTTCTTCAGGTAAGATGATGCCACCTTCATTCAGTCCCTGGTGAAATTTCTTAGCAGGTTTCAATTATGCGCCCCATATTTTTTTTCCTGCACTCGGAGTGTCGCCTTTTCCACCATGAGTTATTCCCACCACTCAATCTCCTCTTTTTTCTGATGGTTGTCGTCCCATTCTTCACTGATGTGTCTTCCCGTTTCCGCCAGTCAGGTCTGCAGGATTTGAAGGAGTAGGTTCACCAGGTTCAACACAAACGTACGTTAACATTCGGTTATTCTTGATACCTTCTACTTCGTATACAATGTATTCAGTTCTTCAATATGCAGTAAGCGTCAACCAATATTTTTTCGCAGCGATGACAAACTGTGAATGAGCGTTTCCTAGAAACCACCCCACCACGGCAAGTTTTCCTGAACGAAGTTCCACTTAGCATGGTGATCGGTGATCAAATCTTGAGTTCTTTCTTGCGCGATGTAATATTGCCGTGATGGCATTCGATTGCTTGGCAGCTTTCTTGAAAGTTTCTTGCTGTATATTACTAAGCACATTCCTATTTGAGGTGCAAAGCGCCAGAAAGCTTGTAGACAAGGTTAAAACAAGGCGTCTATGGTGATACGTAAGTATTTCTAAGACTTTTGTAAGATCATAGTGTCTGCCGTGACAACCTGCTGCTGAGATCACAATTCAGAGTTGGAGGAATCGCCCTAATCTGATGGCTTCTTTCTTTCTTTCTTTCTTTCTTTCTTTCTTTCTTTCTTTCTTTCTTTTTTTCGTTCTTTCGTTCTTTCGTTCTTTCTTTCTTTCTTTCTTTTGTTTCTTTTTTTTCTACTTGTTTTGTTGGTTACACAGCATTATCGGCTAGGGTGCGAGAAAGCAGGAGTGAGAAAATAACTTATACAATGATATAGACAGCACTTATAATCAAATAAAGCATGACTCAAAGAGGAAACAATTATTGTTCCACTAATAGTTTTTGCTCATCAAAAAAAGAATACACTGCACTGAGAGCAAATAAAGTTTTCACCAACTCAATATATTTGCAAGACGAACGAGTATTTTACATTCACCTAGGTTTCATCCATATTATCAAAAAAATATATGTTTGGTTCATCAATCTTGACTGGAAGTTTCTTTTTCTTTTTGGGGGGCTCCACCAAGTGGTGTGATGAGTTTCTAATCAAAAGACGGGAATATTTGAATAGTCACTACTGATGCAAGGGCTCTAGCTACAACAGCTCTTTCTTCATGAACTCTTCGGATACTTATGCATTGTCCGGATAGTTTGTTAGAGTAGTTGAAAATAACTCACAGTAAAGTGAATGTATCTATTTGACGAGATGTTATTTCTCAATGGAGGTTTGCTTACCTGCATTACACCTTTTTTCTTTCACGGGAGGGAAACCTATCGCAGTGGCGAACACCAAAGAGAGGCTCATAAAGTATACGCTGTTCGAAGAACATCGTGCCACTTAGGACAAAAAAAAAAGCGAGTAGGAAAGTTTGTCTAGATCTGAACAGGATTTTGGGTATTCTAGTTTGTCGATGAAAAAGTTTAACGACCACCGAAACTGTTACGGAGAAAAATCGGGGCCAATTTAATAGGTCGTCGAGAAAGTTTCTGTTTTTTTCGAAGTGTTTCGTGATTATTGAAACCTTTATGAGGTCCCTCGGCGTTCGGCTTCTATTACTCTTACTTTGAAATGCCTTTTTTTCGTCTTGATTATCTGGGCGCAGTTAAGAAGGCTGTTCAAGGCTACACAAGCTGGAGGCGGAAAATAGTGGAAAAAGCCTTTATTGCTAAGAGGTCATGGCTGCGAATCAATTGGGGAAATAAATAAAAGCCCTTAACGCGCAGCGCATCCAATACGTCGTGGTAACGCGCGTGTGTGTGCGTGCGTGCGTGCGTGCGTGCGTGCGTGCGTGTGTGCGTGTGTGTGTGTGTGTGTGTGTGTGTGTGTGTGTGTGTGTGTGTGCGTGTGTGTGTGTGTGTGTGTGTGCGTGCGTGCGTGTGTGCGTGCGTGCGTGCGTGCGTGCGTGCGTGCGTGTGTGTGTGTGTGCGTGCGTGCGTGCGTGCGTGCGTGCGTGCGTGCGTGTGTGTGTGTGTGTGTGTGTGTGTGTGTGTGTGTGTGTGTGTGTGTGTGTGTGTGTGTGTGTGTGTGTGTGTGTGTGTGTGTGTGTGTGTGTGTGTGTGCGTGCGTGCGTGCGTGCGTGCGCGTGTGTGTGTGTGTGTGCGCGCGTGCGGAGTATACAATATGCGGAGTCCGTGGACGCAATGTGAGTTAAAAGAAAGGCTAGGCGTGCTTGGCAGAAAGGGTTGCTTACTTTGTATAGCGGGCCTGAAGCAAACGAAGGGAAAGAGTATCGCGTAATTATGCATCGAAGCTCTAGTCGTAGAAGAGAGTGTTTATCCAGAAGGTGCACGCATTGCCATCTGTAAGCGCTGTGTAATTCTATGCTACGGAAATCTAAAACGATTACAGCGCAAGGATCTGAGATTTGCTTTCTCTAGCATCCATTTGGGGAGGAGATAACGAACTTGTGCTTGTAGGGTTCGGTGTGTGGGTACCTTGATCCTAGAAGACACTTAAGCAGCCTTGAAAAAAAAGAAACTTGCTTCCTCCTGGCGTTACTTCAGTTTATTGCAACACACATTAATTTCTGATTCTTTAGGATATACGTTTTTCTATAACAGGCGTATTCAAATTTTCCACAACAGGTGTGTTCGATTTCTTAGTAGCAATATGCGTCTTTCTCCTCAGCCGAAGATAAGACGAGTGACAAAATACGGGATACGAACCAATAAAATTATTCCTACGTACATATTCTCGCGTAGGATGAAAACTATAAGAAAAACAAAGCATTATTGTAAGAGGAGATTGCAATTCGTTGCACGCGATGTAATAATATGACTGATGCGTTGTGATGGCCATCATCCTTGGCGTCGAAAGGAGAGCAGTTTTAGAAACAAACTAGATACAACAGAAAGGCTGAATTTAAACGGCATATTCAAGTTTGAGAATATGACTTTGTTCAGAGTTACAGATAAATGAACAAGCCATAACCTACGCAGAAAGTATTCAGCACCAGAGGCACAAACTACAAGTTTGTAAATATGGATTGCACCAGCCAGACTATTTTTCTTTCTCCAAATGTGAAATCATTTCTTTTAAGCTCGAGCATTTAAAGAGACTGAATTATTGAGTGAAGAAAATTCAAGTGGCTTAGCCAACTTTGCCGACATTGCACCCTCACAACTCAATTTTCAGTGGAATTATTACTTTGGAGAACTTGTATTCGCAATTTTTTCGAATGCTCGCAACTAACCCCGCTTATGCTTTTCTTACACATGACCCAGAGCGTGGGCCCAAATTTGCACTCAGTACTTTATTACTTATAAACGCACTGATTCGAATAATAAACCTACTGTCTAAACAACAGAAGAGTTTACGGGAAGTTGAAGACTTAAGGTGATTAACAGTCGTCGAAGAAGAGGTGTCTCTGGAGCGAATGTTTCGAGAGGACGTTCTGGCTTCGTCGGGAAAGACGAAAGCTCTTTCCTAAATGTTTGCTAAAAAAAATTAACATTTCTTTTTCAGCAATTGTATCCACTGTAAATTCAGCCCTCTGGAACTAGCACTTCCTTCTTAAGCCTCGTTGCACAGAAATAACTCGTAGAGGAGTTGTACGACTTGCAGCTTGTATCTTTGCTGCTGAACATGCTGTACATTCAGAGCAACGGTTATTTTCCTGAACGGACCATGCGCAAATAGCCTCATCGTATTATCTTGCAGAGAAGCTTGTCCAGCTATTTCTGCTATCCTGCGTCAGCCAAAGTAATCCTAGTGTGACAAGCCTCTGTTCGGCTTAGCCAGTAATCTACCAGTCATTTCGCATCTTATCATGTTTAAAGTGACGAGCAGTGTTCCAAGATGGAATGTCACCAAATCCAACGTTTCGACATGCGCACTTGTCTGGAACATTGCTTGTGCCACCACTGCTGGTGACGTCAAGCCTCCCATCGTTCTGTTAACTTTGGTGGTGTATGAATTACTCGTTTATGTTACTTTAGAGATCGAGAGGTCTGAGACCATTCTGAGCAAAACATAGCCTTGCTAAACATCAGTGAAGTCGAGCTTGATGCAGTATCACTACGACGGTCCTCACTTGTCTCCACAGGTTTCTCGAATAAATTCTTCTTATATCACTTGATGCGCATAATAAGCTTGCCAAACACGTCTGAATGGCATAATTGCGTCAGCATATTGCATTTTCATACAGAATATGCAGGAAAAAAACGCCCGAAATGGCACATCGTACCGAAGCCACATTATTTAGTATTATCTAATGTCATCTAGATTGGGCATTATGTGAGAAAGCAATCGTCACTCAAAGCTGGAGTGAACACAAAAGAAACAGAAACCAATACAAAGAAAAAAAAGAAGCTGAGGTGTAAAGTACGCGGTCGTTTAGGCGGAAATGAGTATAAAAAAAACGAGGGCATGAATCCGACCGACAGCGTCAAACTACGCCAAATAGTAGTTGATGGGAACAACTAGAAATGTTACGTGGCACAAAGATGCGTGGTGCCTACAGCACCATCGCCGCACCGTGCCTCCTGCGCAGCACACAGAGAGCAGTGAGGTACTCGACGTCAGTGCGGCGTGCAGGAGATGACGCTTTCCGTTTCCAGTAGCTGTCGTCCTTTTGACGCTTTCCCTTCATGAACACCGGAGACTCTGCTGGAGCCAATTTGAACCCAGCAGCCACACGCCCGAGGCCCGTACAGCGTGGGCGATCTCGGTTGCCGTCGTAGCCAACTGCTGCCGCCTGCTGAGCGTCAGCTGCTTTTGACAGAGACGCCACGCCACCTTCATTTACTGTTGCTCGCACCAGTGGATTTCCCTTCCGAGAACAACAGCTCCTCGCCCTTTTCTTTTCGCCCTCGCAACGAACACTCTCTCCACTTGTCCTTTGCATTTCGATCTGGTCTTGGTATTCTTTTGTAGCTCATATTGACTTTGCCGTAAACTGCGTTACCATGTGTTCTGCAGGGTTTTAAGACTGCAACGTTCTGCAGTTTGAGAAGTTGCAGAGATCGCTATCATCGATAGTCATCCTCCTTCAGAAAAATTTTTTTATCGCCCCCATTTCAGTTTCGTGTGCACTGATAGTCATCTTCATTTCGTTAGATTTACTTAACATAAACTGCAGCAATAGTTTAATACCCTGTACTTTTTCCGTGAGTGAAAGAAGTTTTACTCGCGTCATATTGATGGACAATGACGTAATTTCTAACATTCTCTCCCATTTCTTTTTGCTGATGTGACTAGTATCCTTAGCGTACTTAACCTGTATCGGTTGCTGCTGCTTGCATTATAGCTCTTGAGACGTCAGTCTCGTTTCGCCATTGCTATTGGGTAAAAAAAAGAAAACATCTCGACAGGGAGTACCACTGGGTTTCAATTTCAGGTAGCTGCTACAGTTTATATTTCGTAGTCACGCACATAACCACTATGCTAAGGAGCAACTTCCGCTCCACGTTGCTGTTGTCTGGTATTTAGTTCACGAAACATCGCTGTCAATCTCAAAACATTAGCCTTTGGCCAATGACACCGAATTAAATATGCAGCAGCGCCTTGCATCAAAATGCAACAGTCTTCGTTGCAGATAAAAGATGCCATTTAGAAGACCTTCTACAGATGCCGCGCTAGAAGACCGGGTGCGTATGGACGATGAAGCCGCTTGATTTTCTAGGTTACCTCCCAAAGAACTTCAATTTCAATATAATAAGAACTGCAAACGCCCTTCTTTCTCCAACTCTATGAAAAGCATTCTGAGTAGAAAGGAATTTCAGACTTCATACCCACACGCCAACGGTAGGGGTGATCGACCATGCGTTCCTTAAGGGGCTTACACACTTGCAAGCAATAAGGGCGAACCCCAGCGAACTGTTGGCCCGTGTAAGAAGCCTAGTATAAAATAATATGCATAAAGGAGCTTCCGTACAAAATTTTACATATTTATCGCGAGTTGGAGCATGACCAAATACTGGCAAAAACGGTGAGCACATTGTGTGCTTTAATGTGCTCATTGCGATAGCCGTTTCGGTTAGTGATGTTCGATGCTGTCGCCAGTGTCCATTACAGATATACCAAGGAATGAGAAAAAAGACCAGCTAGCTTCCGCCGCGATCGAACCCAGGCACTGTGCGCCGGAGCCAGCTACTCTACCACTACATCACGCCAGGACCTGCTTAGCCGCTGTGGAAACATGCCCTATACACGCGTCATAGTGCGAGAACAGTCACACGATGTGAGATGCGCGCCACGTAGCATCGTTACGGGCACACTTTGGATTGCAGTTGCATAGTATTGTGCCAGGTGGCATACTATGTTGCATTTCGATGGGTTGCAGTACAAGGTAGAGAAGTTTTAAGCAGAAAAAATAAGAATATCGAGATGTATACAAGAATTCTAGGATGAAAAACACGTATATCATGCCTGCTTGAAACAAGCAGGTTAGGTGACAATTTGTCACCGCCCCGTTTACCAGGTGATGCCAATCATCATCATCAGCAGCAGCAGCAGCATCGCATCATGCCACTTGTCACGCGATGTGAGACTCCTGCCACGTACTGTGGGTAATTGCAAACTCTGCATTGTAGTTGCGTTGTCTTCCAGCGGGTGTCACGACATGCAGCAGTTGCATCGCATCGTACCCAATGTCAAGTTATGTCACATGCGCGCCGCGTAATCTCGATACCTGTGTCTACTGTTCGATGCAAGTTATGGGGCCTTGTCGCAAGGAAGGAACCGTCGCTGATGAAGAAGGGAATCAGAGTTACGCTCGGAGCTGCAACCAGGCAACGTCGGGCTCAGTATACCGATGTGCTGAAAGCAGCACCAGCCGCAGCTCGTCATCGACGCCTGGTCGACAGGTCAGATTGTTCTCGTGGAAACGACACGAAGACATTTTGCCGCGAAGACGCTCTAGTGCGTGCTAGCGAAAATGGAGCTCCTATAGATCCGCTCCTCCGGCTTACACTGGGACCAGGCCTTTGACTTGTGTGATACTGATATTGAAAAACACACTGACATTATCACTTGATGGAGATGGCGGAAAAATTTTAGACGTACGCAGGACCGTAACTCTATCAATGATGGCGCGAACAGGGAAGCTTTCAGTAAGCCAATGCCACACTGGGGCGCGCCTCGCGAATGACAACTATAGAAAATAATTGTCTATTCACCTCTCAGTGCTACCTCGCCGTCGGGATTATAGGAGCCGCACGAAGGAGTGCGCAAGCCAAAGTGATAGAGAGACGGAGCATTTCCTTCAGAAAGGTAGCATCGTGCTTCCCTTTCATTTTGCGGGAAAATGTACGTTGTCCTGCCTCGAGAAGTATCACTGGCACGAAAAGCTATAACGCGATTCAGCATCTTGTTGAAGTCGATCAAAAACAATGGGTTCTTGGTTGAGTTGGGAGGTGGGAATGGGGTGAAGTCACTACCCACGGCTTTGTGTAGGGACTCACCCGTCACGTGAGGAGAGAAGAAGGAGTGTTGTACTTGCAAATTTTTTTATGACAGTACCGTCGGGATCAGCCCACCATTTGGAATGAACTACTTTTGGGATCGGCCAATATTCTGGCAATACATACTCAAGAGTATATTCGACATTCGTAGGCTCTACTATCTCCGAGATCGGCACAAGAAAAAAGACTAGAAACACAAATACACGATAGCGAAACTTCGATAACATGCTAAGAAAGACCTGATTTGAAAATGCAAAAGTCGGTACTTGTCTGTCGTGGCATCTTCAAAAGAAGCATGTAGTTGCGCCCACCCGATTCATGAAACTACCCACAATCTGCTTATGCAATACAGCATACGAAACATTCACAAGTGGCTGGGGCCGTTGTTCTTGTGTACACACGTGTCCCATCCTTCAGTAACTCCACAGGAAACCACTTTATCAGCGTGTTCTGAGAGGTCAATAAGGCAAAAAGAAATAATTTACTCGCCATCTCGACCATGCGAAAGTAGATACCCAGGAAAGCTGTCGGAAACCGCCACTAGGGCTGCTGAGGGGCGTATGCAATTCTTTATTTCTTTAGAGTAATAGTAATAATGCTAATTTAGAGCAATGACATTTGTGGTAGTAATAGTAATTTGGCAGCACGCTGCCGCTGGTCGTATTGCCGTTTCTTTCCCGTTGAAACTCCTCGTAATAATGCTGCTCCTCGAGAGCGCTAACTATGTGTTGCCTACGCATAGCAGTGCTGCAACAACAATCAAATAGGTTGCTAAGCTGGTTCCTTTATATATGAAAGGCTAGTGACGCACTCCTCACGTTGCAAGCTGCCATCGCCACGGCAGCTTACGCAAAAGCAATATCTACCGGGAAAAGTATGTGGGGAGTGCTACGTGCTTTGCATTGTCATCAGCAGTGCCTTATCATCAACGCTGTGTTAGTGTGCTTGCTTTATGCTTGTTCTTTATTGACAAAAAATGCTGTTCTGTATGTCGGATGCATGATGCACTTTTCGCTTCAGTCGATGAATGACTTTTTGTTATTCGCTGAAGGTATTTGTTTTTTCTTGACGACACGCCGCGAAATATCCCACCCAACTAGAGGCTAACAGCTTCGCTGTAAACTGTTTCTATGTGAAGTGGTTCCTTTTTGCCCATGGGCGTTAAAATAATGCATATCTTGCAGTTGCAGGCTTGGTTAACACCATGCAGCATGGTTCAATCGTTGAGGTTGTGCCCCGTGAACTAGTGCGCTTAAGTAGAGACCCTAAGCAGAAGTCTGCCGAACGTGACCTTCATTTGTCCCCAAAGAAATGGCTTGTAAGAGTTCAATGTAACCAAAATAAAAAAGCTTCTGCAGTTGGCTGACCTGTGCCATAAATACAATCTTCACACTCCTGGCAATGGACGTGAATGAACTCACTGCGAGACGAGCCACAGGGGTGGAAAACAGCTGGATCTGAACACACCTCAAAATTGGTACCTTGCTTTTCAAAGAAGGCTAATTCGGTCACACAATTCTGCCATTCTTACGAATGGTGGACATCGTTATCCTTATTAACCCATGTTCCCCCCTTGAGTGGGGATTCGTTATATGCACCATTGCCTTTCGTGTTATTTTTTTCTTCTCTTTCGCCGGACGGAGCCCCTCGGCGATATGAGATAGCACCCTCATTTCCACCGCTCCAATTTCGACTTTTCACGGCTCCTTACTACCAAGTCTATCTCTTTTATGGCGTTCGCTGTGCAAATGATAAATAAAACACAACAAATCAATGAACATCAGTCTGAAACAGGCAGCATTGTTCAGGAGCGGCGGCCACGCAAATGTCTTTTCTCGGCACAACACTACTCTCCGCGCAGAGCCATTGCAATATAATAACATGCCACAAAATCATCTCGACCAATCAGGTACTTTTTCACTTATTTATTGTTTGGCATTCACCTCTCTCTGTCATTTACTTTTCATGGTTACTTTCGACTTCGTCTGCACTTCCGGCTGTCTCTCATTCCGTATTATTTTTTGCCACTGCTATATAACATGTTTCTATCCTTCATATCGTAACCCGCTTCACCGCATAAGCTAACTGCAGCCTAGCGTAACTAGCCTCCTCCTACTTACTTTACCTTTCGATCTCATTATTTTGTTTTTCTGATATGTATGTGAGGATTCTCTGCCTATCCGCGATGTGCCACCTTGACTGCGATTAGTGTCCTTCGAAAACCTTTCACCGTTTGCAAATCCTAGATCGCCGGTCATTGTCCCGTGAAAAAAAGAGTTCAATACACAAACTAAAGCTTTATAAGTTGTATAAAACAAGGATAAAGCTCAATGTCGCCAACGACGTTTGTTAGGCCAAATGGTTTCATTGCTCGTAATATATACAAGGCGTGAACATCTGGAAAAAAATTAAGGCATGAAGAACAAAAGGAAGCAAGCACTGACGAGGAGAAATAAGAAACGAAAACTAGCAGGACGGGACTGCGCGCCACAAATTGCTAAAATAATTGGGTTAACGTCAAATCCAGGATGAAAATTATATGAATTGAGAACGAGAGGTAGTTCAGTAACCATCGACTAGAGATGTTTTACCCACTATGCATAGTTGTGGAGGAGCGCTGCAGACGCATTACTTTCTCACAAGTCTTAGGAGTAGTCAGTCTCATTGAAGCAGAAGACAGATGGATCGCGGTGTATAGCTTGCACGTATAAAGTGTTGGGCTTCCTGTTCATACAGCATGTACAGGCCAATCATAAAATGAAAGTACAGGCCACACTATAAGTATCACCTATGCGCAAGCGAAGTGTCCTCATACAAAGTCGTTCTCGGAGTTGTCCGCAAAAGTATATATATGGTTTTAAATTATTTATTATAATTTTGGAGGATTCCCCTAGGCTTCGGCTAAAAAGGATTACAATGCACCAACTTAGTGTAGCTGACCTCACGTTTCGAGTGTTGGCACCAAAACATCATGTGCTGTTGTTGGAAGTATAAGAAAAACACGGGGTTGTACTTCACCAAGCAGAGAAGAGGCTCTTGGAACAGAGACGGACAAAAAGCCTTTGATCTCGCGCCCTTTGTTCGTGGGCCGCGACCGTAAAGGTAAGTTGAAATAACGCGAGCGTAGAATGCGAGTTTGTATTTATGTGTGGTGCAGAAGCCCAGTGCTGAACATTTTGTTCGGTTTCCCGCTGTGTGTTACCGATTCTTGATGACCTCTCTTCGAAGAGTCATTTATGACCAGAGCCTTTCAAGTCTACACTCCTGGCCTGGGCAGCCAGTAAAATATAGCAGCGAAGTTTGAACTAAGATACAAGATAGGAAATAAGAAATAAAACGCCGCAAGGAAAGCATAAAATAAGATAAAGTGGGGAAAAGATTTCTGTGAACCAGCGCTAACAAAACACGTTCGTAAAGATCATGAATAAAACAAATGAATAAGGCCATACACAGTAGTGTGAACTTGTTTTCATGCATGCGTTATTTATTTCTGTTTGAACATGTTGTTCCAAGTGCGCTCTGTCACTGAAATCATGGACCACCAACTAGTCCCTCAGTGCCTATCAGCTATAAAAAAAGACGTGAAAATTCGAAAAAGAACGACGTATAGACATAATAATAATAGGAACAGTAGCTGGGTGAGTGAAATTGCATTGAGTTCATCTGCCCGGGACAATTTCACTTGCCGAATACATGGCACGCAATCATTTTTTTTTTTACTTTTATCGCTATTATTAGAGTACATGTGGGCAACACGAAACTTTACAGAGACTGCCGATTCACTTTAACCCTGGATTGCATCATTTCTCGTCGTCATTCTTTAGCATTAGTCACAAGAACACCTCAGCCTGCAAATTTGTGTCCGCTTTGATAAGGAAGTAACATCGTCTTCGAGTAACACTACCATGTAATGGTTGCTGGGACCGTGGTGTGCGGATTGTGACCGCGCGATGCATCCTATCCAAGTTGTTGTGCAGTTTTTAAAACTTTTGTGTGACTAAAAGAAACATTGGTTAATTAGTTAATATTTTCGATTGATTTACACATTGACTGATGGCATTTTAGGGCCCAAAGCGACACCTTGACAAAGAAGACTGCCGTAACTGGGTGATATGAGAATGTTTTGCTTCTTTGGTCTTTTTAAACATGCGGATAATTGTAAGTGTAAAACCCTCTTCAGAAAACTCTAGAACTTTAGCGTGAGATATTTCTCTGTGATTCAGGCGAATAGCGTCACAGTAATTGGGTTAAATCGCAGGAATAAATTGTGTAACACGGGAAGAGGTTCTATTGTATTGTTTGTCCCTGTTTACTCTATATGTCTCCTATGCTGTCCTCTATCCTGTCCCTCTATATTTCTTTTTTCGATTTAGTAGAGTCACAGAGCTCACTCAACATAAGTTTTAGCCACACTGCACAGGTGCTTCGTATTGATCGGTTTGTTGGTTACTAGTGATGCTATCTTGTTCACAGTCGAACTAACTTATAAGTGAAACATTATTCCACAATTTGCTGGTTATTAAAGAAATGATAGATGATCAAATGGAACCATTCACTTGTACATGTGGTTCGTTTTTCTATTTTCACATTGTTTGTCATTCTTTGGCGTTGGAGTATTTTGGTTTTGCTGTGTTGTCAACATTTGCCCGCTGTCGCTGGTTCACAAAGCGTGAATATGTGTTTAGTTTTCTCTAAGGTGAATATTAGGGTAATTGGAGACTTGATGTTCGTAATTGTACTAATTTGTTGCGGCAAACGTGCAGCAAACGTTGACCGAGTTGGCCAACACTGCATTGCTATTCTTTAGTTCTGCCGACCACTTTGCCAACAAAAGAGTAAGATTCGCCGCACTCTTCCTCTTAGCTTTTACCTTTCGAATAACGTAACGTAATGTCGAAGAACATTCGCTAAAAAAAAGTCAGTATAAGTTAGGAGTGGTGGCTTGCGTCCAAGAAAACTTAGCTTACTCTCGTAAGTACATTTGTGTTTCTGTATGAAGCCGTTGCCCCAAAATAGTGTCACAGTAGACAGTTCGCTTGGTTGCAGAGAAAGTTAGTGGCCTGTTGTACAATTAACGTTTTCTTTTCTATATGGATCTAGCAGTAAGATAAACAATCGACCTATGTTTCTATAGTGATATCGTAGACTGTTGACATAAAGCCTTTTTGTTACGTGTCATCTTTTAGGCTTATCAAAACAGTACAGATCCATGCTTGATCTAGTGTCAATATGCATGGGAAAGATACAACTGACATCCCTGTATAATAATAACCACCTTATAGTGAATAATGAAATGCAAGTTGTTCAAGCCAGATGGTGAGTTTTTGGGGAAGATTGAAATTATACTGGTAGACAAAAAACCAGCTTCATCGTCCATACCGAATATAGCAAGAAAATTCATTGTATGCGAAAAACCATCGGTACTCAAATAAAGCGAAGAGAAAGTTCGGCGGCATCCCACATTCCTGTAACACGTAAAAGTGAACGCTACAGTTATACGATTGGAGGGGTCAGACTTCCTGCAGGACATAACAAGCCGCAGTGTGAAGTAAACATGTAGCGGCGCTGTAGGTAGACCTGCTCAACGACACATGCGAGTACCTAATGCATTACGTACAGGTTCTTTCGTTCTTTCTTTTGTTCTCTCTTTCTATCCGTCTTTCTTCCTTTCTTGTTCCTTCATTTCTTTCTTTCTCTCTTTCTTCCATTCGTTCTTTCCTTCTATGTTCTTTCGTTCATTCTTTATTTCCTTCTTTCGTATTTTAGTTCCTTCTTTCATACTTTCGTTCTCTTTTTCGTTCTTCCGTTTCTTCATTCATATTCAGTCATGGCATCTTTGCTTGATTAGGGGGGCATGAGCCATTCCTGAGGGTGATATTTTAACAGCGGAGATGTTCTATGTCGAGCCTTCGCCGTGCGGCGTCGGGTGTCACGCAGAGGGGCAAGTTAAGTAACCCACTATGGGGGGATAGACCATAAAAGGGGGGAGGAGGGGGTGAAGGAGCAGGTGTTTCGCCGGCGCGCACCCTTTCGTCTCATGGATTCCGTTCGGCGCGAGCGGCAGCGCAGACGTCACGCAAATCCCGAGAATCAAGAGCGAGAACCGCAAGCGAAGCACCAGTGGAGGGAAGCCCCTACCTTCGAAGATCGAGAACGCGAAGAGCACGCCAAGCGCCGGTGGAGGCAAGCCAACCCCCACTTTCAAAACAAGGCCACCCAAGCCAAGCGCCTGCAGAGGCAAGCTAACCCCCAACTTAGGGAGTAGGAGGCCGAGTAGAGACGTCTATGCAAAGAGATTTCTTCCACGAAGGGTGCCGATAGACGGTTCAAGAGAGGATTGCTAGACCGTGAGGGCAGCCACAGGTGCAAAGCGTGTGATGGTTTGATCACAACCTCACGCAACTGAAGAGTGTGCGCAATCCGGAATGGAAGCTTGAATCTAGCAAAGCGACAACAATGAGACAAAAAAGTTTTAATGAAAATCGCTCTAAACAAGAGTTCAAACAGGAGAAAAAGACCACTGTTCACTGCGTGGAACTGGCTTTACTTTTTTTATGACACGGTGTGGTCATACCTAAATAAAGTGAAGTGCGATGTTTATCAGTACGGACGTTCATGAGCGCTGCAGTTATCGCAATGATTTACGGTTAAGTTACGTGTAAATATTGGGCCAAGAGCAGAAGATAGACTAATGGTTGGAATAATGACATGGAGGCGCGTCACTGCAGGAATCAGCTTTTATCTTTGAGTATTTAAAGCAAGCACTACACTCTTCGTTGCTTTGCATTGTAGTATTATTTACTTTGGTACATGATGTGTCCACTCTTATGAATCATGAATCGCGGTGCAGAATGGTGGAAGCAATGTGAATGAACAATGTCGCTGCTTCCGGTGGTAAGAAGTGTAAACAAAGATGGTATTTCGCTATGCAGCACAAATAGCTTGAAACTGCTCCAAGAAAGGTTGTTCGCACATCACATCATTCGCTTGAGAAATCATTTCTTACGATTCCATAAATACTTCTAAAATAGTGGCAAGGTCGGTTTGAATACCTCAATGTTGGTCATTATCAAATTTCTTGCAGAATAATTGTACCTACAACAAAGGCAGCTAACACTCCAAGTGCAGAATTCAGTTCCACGAAAAACTATGCAATACACAGACGAAAAATGCACAAGCATGTCTGGTGCGGCGTATAATGGCGCTTTTCGTCTCCACGTGTTGGGACTTTTGTACGTTTAGTGCGCCCCCGTTGCTGACAGCAATGATTCTCAATTTCATATGGTGACAGTTATATTTCTAGGATACCAGTTTGAAGCTCCAACATGTGTTTGCCGCTTCGGCTGGTCCTTTTGCGTTCACGCTATAATCGTCATGCCGCCGCCATCGTTGTTATCATGTCGTCAAGTTTGTATGTTCATTATACCGTCCTGTGCTTCACTCCATATGGTGAAGAAGACAAATCATCGTCCACCGCGGTGGGTTGAACTCATAGTTTTGCGGCAAAGTGCACTTTGGTGCTGGCCACGCTAACCAATGAGCTGCGCTGCCTATTCGCACTTTGCAGATTGTGCGTAAGGCCCTTGAATCTACTGAACTTTTAATGATATTGATAATGATATTGATGGTGATTTATTGGCAATGTCCTTGGAGCAGGGCGGTGACTAATTGTTGGATGGATGGACGGATGGATGGATGGATGGATGGATGGATGGATGGATGGATGGATGGATGGATGGATGGGTGAGTGGATGGATGGATGGATGGATGGATGGATGGATGGATGGATGGATGGATGGATGGATGGATGGACGGACGGACGGACGGACGGACGGACGGACGGACGGACGGACGGACGGACGGACGGACGGATGGATGGATGGACGGACGGATGGATGGATGGATGGATGGATGGATGGATGGATGGATGGATGAATGGATGGATGGATGGATGGACAGATGGACAGATGGACGGACGGATGGACGGACGGATGGACGGATGGACGGATGGATGGATGGATGGACTGACTGACTGACTGACTGACTGACTGACTGACTGACTGACGGACGGACGGACGGACGGACGGACGGACGGACGGACGGACGGATGGATGGATGGATGGATGGATGGATGGATGGATGAACGGATGGATGGATGGATGGACGGACGAACGGACGGATGGATGGATGGATGGATGGACGGACGGACGGACGGACGGACGGATGGATGGATGGATGGACGGATGGATGGATGGATGGACGGACGGATGGATGGATGGATGGACGGACGGATGGATGGATGGATGGACGGATGGACGGATGGACGGATAGATGGATGGACGGATGGACGAATGGATGGATGGACGGATGGATGGATGGGCGGATGGACGGATGGACGGATGGACGGATAGATGGACGGATGGATGGACGGACGGATGGATGGATGGACGGATGGATGGATGGATGGATGGATGGACGGACGGACGGACGGACGGATGGACGGATGTTATGCTCTTCTCCTTTGAAACGGGGCTGTGCGCTGCGCCACCAAGCTCTTGTTCTCATATCGTGTAATGCCCTACCTATCTTTAAAGAAACGCACAAAGAATTTCCAGCACCAAACCTTCCGACCCACTATTGGGAACTTTGTTCTTGTACGCCTCCGTTTTTAGGGACTGCCTACTTTTCTTCCACAAAACTTCAAATCGCCTCTTACTAATCTCTACTGCGGACATGATTTCTTTCCCCGTGCTCTCCCTGAATCCAAGGGCTCCAAGGAGGCCAAATGAGCTTACTGACGGCTGGACCGATATTTTTACCTTATAATAAAACATGTTCCATCGTTTCCGTAGCTTTACCGCCGCGAGCAGATGCTTCTTCTTCCTTGCTGTACCTCCCTTTATAAGTGCGTGTTCTAAGGCATCCTGATCTCACTTCGAAAAGTAAAGAGCTCCCCTTTGAGGTATCATAATTTCTTTATTTTTTATTTTGTCTTTCCTCTTAGGAAGTTACTCAAAGCAGCTTTCATTTCTATTGCCGCCCCCCATAGGATTATCTCAGTCTCTTTGACTTTGTGTTTGACGTACTTTACTGCCATATTGCTTACTATACCAGTCACATACTTGCTGGTAAGATTCCTAGATCTTTTCCTCCGCTGTCAGTCTATGCTTTTCCTTCATAAATACCTGAACACTCTTGCAACCCATGTACTTTTTTGTGTATTCCTCAGCCTTTTCTCAAAATCAATTTTAGACTGAGCTTCCTTCACTTCAAAACTTTTCCACCCCATACCCCTCAGCACAGCTGCGTTTGTAGTCTCTGTGAGCGCCAAATGTGAGGCGTCCCACCAACCTTTGGTTGTCATCGATTTCTGATTGTACCCCTGTTTTCAAGCAAACAACCATAATTGCAAATGTAAGTCCTGAACCACTACACATTTCCACATATCCTGGAGCACATCATATGCATTGCATCGCCATAGCGCTCTGTGTTTAATCATGGTAGCAGTTCTCAATTGCGATTATTCTTCTTTCCCGTTTTTTTCTATATCTATTACCTTTGTTTATCTATATACCAAGGTATTTCTATTATTTTATTAGAGGTATTTCCTAGCCCTGTATTAACAATGTGTTTTC
This sequence comes from Dermacentor andersoni, assembly GCF_023375885.2. Classification (NCBI taxonomy): domain Eukaryota; kingdom Metazoa; phylum Arthropoda; class Arachnida; order Ixodida; family Ixodidae; genus Dermacentor; species Dermacentor andersoni. The sequence goes on along the minus strand of NC_092817.1, from coordinate 102,773,790 downwards.
ACAGCTGTGGTCACAGCTCAATCAATAATAAAAGCCTGATTTGAACGCCCTAAATTACAATCTTAAATTCTCCTCTCCCTGTCAACTGATATTAGTCAAAACTTGCATATCACTTTGTTTGTTGGCAAGTAACACAATATCGTCAGCAAAAAAAAAGGAAAACCTAGGAGCTTCTGCTCTACTATCCTGCCCACCCCTTTGCATGAGAGATTAAGCCCAATATTGTGTCATTCAAGCGTCCTTTCCATCCTTACTATGCCCATAATAAACAGCAGAGGGGACAGTCGGCCCCCCTGTGGTGACATCACTTTCTCCTCGCCCCTCATCGCTTCCCATTCAACGCACACGGTACTTACAAGGTAAATATCCCTCAAAAGCTCTATACAGTCGTTGCCTAGGCCATTCACCTTCCAAAATATCCAACAAAATGTTGCGGTCTACGTTGTCATATGTTACGGTAATGTCTAAATAAAACCACATATAACGGCCTCCTTACTTCTTCGGATATTTCAGTGCACTGAGTAAGAACAAATATCTTATCATCTAGTAGTTGCCCAGCGATTGTGAAGCCATTCCAATGTTCTCATAGTGTGCCATTATGTTCTGCCCATAATTGCAGTTTAGTCACCTTGCATTTCAAGGCTGTATATCAACTGGGCACGGCGAAAGCGCTGCGGGCAAGGTGCTCAAGATGCTCCGTCTTTTCCAGGTACAGGTCCTGCTGCTATACGCATGCACCTTCGCAGACTATCGCCGAGCTTCATCAAGTATCAACAGAAGAATTGATCACCAAAGATAGCACATCTGGCAGCGCCGTCCCCGTGGGGACGGCACAGGTACATGGATATCGGACATCGTCGACCGTGACGTCATCAACCCTTGACCCTATAAATTCGGCACCACACCCGTCCGTCTTCAGTGGGCATGGCAAAACCAATGCGGACAAGGTGCTCAAAATGCTCCGTCTTTTCCTGGTACAGGTTAGTTATGTGTGCACCATACAATCTGACGATAGGTTTCTTGTTCTCCTACCATGCCCACGCACATGTCTAAGCTGTGCCTATAATTGCTATTGCTCATGTATGTTGCTCATGTGTGGAGATATAGAGATGAATCCAGGCTCAACAGTTGATGAAATGTTTCAGACACTCATTGAGAGGCAGGAAGACATTAGGTCTTGTTTAGAGGCAACAGAAAGGGCACTGGGGAACTTTGGTGATCGCTTGAATAACATAGAGGCAAACATAAATGATCTGCAGATGAAAAGAGATGGCATTGAAAACATAAGCATAGCTTTGAATGGTGTGCAGGACGCACTTACACGGCATCAGGCCAGACTCGAAGATTTGTAAGATAGAAGTCAGAGGTCAAATTTAATTGTTTTTGGCGTAAAGGAAGATCCTATTGAATCAGAGTCGGACTTGTGCAGAAAAGTTATCGATGATCTCTTTTCTGCTAAATATGGAGTGCAGTGTTCATCTGTAGCTCGAATCCATAGACTGGGCAAAAGTTCTTCTAATCGATCTGTTATAATGTACTTTCAGTACTATAGGGAAAAGCAAGCAGACTGGAGCAATGTATCCAAACTGAAGGGAAAGAACATTAGAATCGATAATGACTACTGCACGGAAACGTTGTGCAAACGCAAGTATTTTTGGCAAAGTGCAAAACTTGAAAAAAGAAGGCTGGAAGTAAGGTTTCCTTGGTTTATGACAAGTTGAAGATCGATGGGCTGTACTATAGATGGGATGCTGCTCTAAACTCTAGAGCATTGATAGAACGCAACACCACATCTTTATCTGAAAGTTAATGGCCAGATACGTCCGATGTGCGGTTAGTTTCTTTCAATGCAAGAAGCATTGTGAACAAAAAAGGCAATTTGGAACATTGTTTGCTCTCTTTGGATCCGCATGTGTGTGTCATAACTGAAACCTGGCTACACGAGCAAATCAGTGACGATGACATAGTCCTACCAGGTTATCAGTTATATGGCGGGACCGAGGATATAGAGGGGGTGGTGTTGCTGTGGTTGTAAAATGCAGTGTCGATGTTGACGTAAAAAGCCAGACAGCTGAGCATGAAAGCCTTTTTTTGAAAATCAAAGTGAAGGAAACGGCGCTACAATTGTGGGCTGTTTATCGTGCTCCGGACGCTGATGAAAGCTTTTTGAATAAATTGTATGATCGCTCGTTGTTGTTACGAAACAAGAATGTGTCTGTAACGGGTGACTCTAATTTGCCTTTATTAAATTGGAACAATCTGTCTTTTGGATTAACGCATACGAGCGATAAAATCCTTGATGTTATGCTTGCTCTTGGTCTTGACCAAATAGTTACTGAATGTACTCGCGGAACATCAATTCTTGACCTGCTGTTCATTAGTGAAGGATTTAGAGAAAGAACTCTTACAATTGAACCCGGCATATCTGACCATGAGTTAATTTCTTTTTCCTGGAAGGTTGAAATATCAAAAACGCATGCGATTGATGTCGCTACGGTTAAGGAATTTAGTAGAGCTGACGACGTGGTGATTATTGACTATATGGAAGAAAATCTTGGGATTACATGTGATGATGTGGAAAGCTCTTGGCAGTGTTTCGCTGATCGGCTTACGCATCGCAATAAAAAATACGTTCCCAACAGAAAAATATTTAAGAGGCGGAAACATCCATGAATTAATCGTGAAATTATACAAATTAAGCGTAGACTTAAGAGATATTGTAAGAAGTGGGGGACGTCAACGCCAATGTTTAAAGAAACCAAACATGACCTATTATAAAAAGTGAGCTGCGCCAGCACTAAATATTTTTCGCACACTTTAGCAGAGTTTCTAAAGACTGATCCGCAGAAATTTTGGCAGCACTTGAGTAAACCCAAAGATGTACTTACTAAAATAAAAGTTAGGGACACGATTATCACGGACACTGCCGAAATAGCTGAGAATTTTAACCAGTATTTTAACCAGAATTTTAACCAGTAACCTACGAGGTGTTTTCAGAATTAGATGATTATGAAATAAAGGCAGCGGCTGCACCAGAGGATGGCATTGAAGTAACTCATGAGGGTGTCCTGGCGATGCTCTTGAATCTGGACACTAAAAATCCGTTGGACCCGATGGCCTTCCGAATGTATTTTTGAGGCGTTACGCAGAACAAATATCAGGTTGCCTCGCGGACATCTTTAAAATCTCATTAGCAAATGGAAAAATTAGCTTCAGATTGGAAAATAGCACGTGTGGTTCCCGTATATAAAAAAGGGTGATCGATTGTCAGTTTCAAGTCATCGGCCTGTTTTCATAACATACAGTCGCTGTAAGATGTTGGAGCATATTGTAGCCGGTTACCTGCGAAAGTTCCTGAGCGATCATAATCTTTTGTCTGATCATCAGCACGGGTTTAGGCAGGGGTTATCCACAGTTACTCAGACTGTTTTTTCTGTACATGAATTTGCGCGGGTGCTTGATATGTCCGGGCAAACGGACGTGCTTTTCTTTTATTTCAGAGAGGCCTCTGATGAGGTGCCACATGGCAAACTTCTCTATAAGATGGAATGTATGGGTATACCATTTTTTATCGTTCGATGGATTCAAGCCTACCTTACAGACAGACGGCAATATGTAGAAATTAATAAGACCGCTTCTAGTGTTCTTAATGTTCACTCAGGAGTTCCTCAAGGAAGTGTGCTGGGACCATTGTTGTTTTTAATATATGTAAATGATATAGTTAGTGTTGTTTCTGAAGATGTCTCTGTTAAGTTATTGGCAGACGACTGTGTTGTGTTTAAACAAATTTCATCAGAACAGGACCACAGCTCTGTAGAAAAAGCAGTTTTTGCCATTGGAGAATGGTGTCTGAAATGGGCTAAGGAACCTAATAGTGAAAAAACTGTTCTCTTGCGTATAACCAGAAAAAAGTCTCCCAGTTTGCGTCCTTACTTTCTTCGCGGCAACATGATTTTGGAAGTTGAGAAATATAAATATTCAGGTGTAACACTTGACAATAAGTTAAAATGGTCGGCTCACATTACTAATACTTCTACAGCTGCATTACGAAAGCTATGGGTTTTACGAAGAAAGCTAAAAACTGCCCCTGCACACATAAAAAAATTGGCATACGAAACTTTTGTGCGTTTCGGTAGACGCCACTTTCCTTTTTCTTCCGTCATGCGACTGTGTAGCCCATCGTTCTAATTATTTTCGCTCCAACTGCGTCGCACAATATCGTTGTTTCACAAATTCCTGAAGACTAGTGAAGCAGCGCCTCTAGATCTAGACTCAAGAATTTTGTGAGGTTATCTAAAACACGGAAAATCTTTTTTTCTACCTTCCTGAAGGGTACCCAAGAAGACCTTTCCGAATAGCATTGGCAAGCCGTCTTTAAGAAGATATTAAAAGCTGCAACGCCGTGTTTTTCTTTTCTTTTTTTGACAACCTCTGGTCTATACACTTGCACATTTGAAATTGTTAGCATTAGGAATATGTACAATGCAGGTTTAAAATAAAGAAAATAATACAAAGAATAACTAAGCATTCATTTATTATGAAGTTCAAGCTTTCATTTGAAGGAGGCCTGCACGTTCATCGGTTCAGTCTGCCATATTTCTGTTTGGCCGTGTCACATGTTAATACGTATTAGCAGCAACAATTATTACCATTCGCGCACAACGGAGAAAAATTGAGCAACACTTATATTTTTCTTTGAACAATACTACAAAATACTTTAAATACATTCCGAGGTGTAATGTGCCAAAACCACGATCTGAGTACGAGGCGTGCTGTAGTGGGGCCTTCCTGAAAAATTTTAGCCTCCTGGTCTCTCTCTCTCTCTTTTAAATGCGCGTGCAATGCACGGGCATGAGCGGTTTCACATAAATCCCCAATTAAGATGAGGCCACCGGGGCCACGTGTTGAACTCACAGTGCCCTTTTAGCAGAACAACACCGTATTCACTGATCTACCATGGCGGGTAACGTAACGACACATAGATTCTGTTGTGTTTTAAAGCAAACGTTTTTTTGCCTCTTCTCCCGACTTTCCTGGCGCGGCATTCATGGTCTTGCGTTGCGTGCCGCTGCGGTTAAAATTCATTGTCCGCATATTATTCTGCTCTGCAAACTCTACTAGTAACTATCCCCTGCTATCCCTAGAATATGTGGCATATTCCCTGACTTCCCTGATTCCCTGTGCCATACTCCCACTGACTTTTCTCCAGCCTGCTTCTTGCCTGCCCTGGCAATGAAGCCCTTCTCCTTCCTCCTCCCTGCGTGCCGCAGGGAGGAGGGGAAGGGCGTGTGATCTAGTCCGGCGGCGGCTGCGTATGGTGCGGCCGCGCCCTGCCGCCCGGGCGCTATCTTGAAAGCGATCTGCAATGAGTACAGGGTTTAGGTGCAACGAGGGCTGATGTCTACGTGTGCGCTTTGTTCTCGCCGCTTAGGTTGCCATGAAGCGAGAGGCAACACGAAGGTCAATGCGCTCGCTGCTGCTGCCGCGCGTTCTCGCTCCAGCGTTTGGTCAGCGAGTCTGCGCGGTGATCGAGTGAGGTGTATTCATGTGTGCTTGTGCGCGCGTGAAACGATGCTTGTTAATTTAGTTAGTAAGCGAACGTTTACAAATTTATGCGCACGCTAATACTGCTATACTTGCATCGTCTAGCACGCGGTTATATCGCTATCGCAATCGATGCATAGCGTTCCGGACGAAACTGTGGCTTTTTTTGCGCACTCCAGCGATGCACGCTGGGCACCTCATCGCATTGCCGGCGCTGCCGCAGTGGCTTTAGCGACGGCAAAAGCTTTAGGTAGAAATAAACAACAAAAGTTAAACTAACCCACGAAATCTATTTTGTTTCTGCTCAGTGCTTACACGGACTCAGGTTCACTAAAATGTTACTCAGTGGGACTAACTTGGGCTCAACTTCACCAAAATTGTACTCAGCCGGGCTTACTTGGACTCACGGGTCTACGTAAGCCTGAGTTAGTCCGAGTAACTTGACTCATGAGTGAGTTTTCCGGCTCATGCTCTTCGGTACTTTACACAATTCAGGGCAGAGACGGCGTAGATACACCAAATTGGAGCAGAGGTGATGACCCTAGGTCTCTCCGACCGCTTGACCAATGCCTCCTTTACTAGATGCCTGCCGCGTGAGCTGAGAAGTTGGTTCCGGCCTCTCTCCTCATTCCTCTTCTCCACCCGGGTTGGCTGCGAGCGCTAGGTGCGGCGGCTACTCCAAACTTGACTCATGTTGCCCTGCCTCCAAGATTTCATCAGCGTCTGCTGCGATCCCGGAGGCAGGACCCGTGGTCTTTCGTCCAGCCATTGGTTGAGCGCGCGCCAACCTAGTTATCGTCACTTCCTCCGCAACAGGAAGTAGGTCGGGCCGTCTTTCCGCGACTACCCCGAACTACAGGAACCTCCGCTCGAATGGAAAAACTAGCGACACGGCAGGCATCTAGTAAATGCGGCATTGGCTTGACGATGGTGCAATAGAAACAGCATTTCTCATGCTTACGATATCACAATCTTGGGTCATCGGATGTGTGCCACTGAGTATGTGCACATGTTGCAGGCGCGTCCTCGAGAATGGCTCAACGATACTGCCGCGCCGCGGATACGATATTCTTAAATGTATTTAGATAACTCACGTACGTTTCTCTTAAAACACTGCATGTCATTGCATGTCAAATGCTCTGTAAATACGTTGAGTATGTCTGTGCATGTTGGTGAGCGCATATGCTGTAAGTGTGTTTTCTTTTTGTCGTTGTGTATGGCAATTAAATATTTCACACAACGCCGTCAGTGCCGTGCTGGGCCGTCATCCAAGAGCACATTTTGGACCAAACCAGCTTGTGCATGCTCGTTGTCATGGGAAAACTCTAGAACCCTTGTGCTCTTATAACATACGGAAGTGGCGAAATGAGAATGGGCACGATAGAGGTAAAACCTTGAGTCATTTACAATCAAGAGAAACATGGTGAGCAGGTTTACTATATATATTTACTATATAAGTACGAAGAATATTCCAGGCATAGGAACCACAAGCCTAATTTTTACTTGTGCACACTGACAGAGAAAATTGCGTCTGTCCATGTTTTCTTTAGTGCAGAACTTTTCTTTGATGCAGAAAAGAAGAATCGTTGCGCTGTCAACTCAGCATCGAAAGGTAAACTCGCATGTTAAAGGACATGAATGATTGTGGATAAAAAGCTATTTCAGTGGGGCCGAGACCTGAAGGCGCTGCGTCAGAAAGTGGAAAGAGAGGGCTCAGCCGAAGCTGAGTGAGCGGTAAATAGAAAAGAAAATTGAGGAGCAAAATAACAAATGTAATGCTAAACAACAAAATCGGCGGTGTTGCCTGTGAACAGGCAGGCTGCCTGGCGCACACGAGATAGGAGCCTGTAGGCGCGGAGCCTTCAGTCGAAGTGGAGGCGTGCCGTGAATGTTTAAGGTTGGCTGCTACTATGACATCTGGTGGTATTGAAGGCCTCCAGAATGAACAGTACACTGTCGTGAACTCGATCTCAACTGGGGGGAGAGCATCTAAGTGCCAAAAGAGCGTAATGGTCAATTATATTCCATTGATGATAAAAAAAGAAATAATGAGACATACTTCGTGTGGATATTCTTAGATCATAGCTCGGAGTCGTAAAAAAATGAAAGCAACGGTGCGTTGCGGCTACCCATGTTGAGAAAAGTGGTACGAAAGAATAAAATAACATTTCATTTAGCTTTAAGGCATACAAAGGCTAATTTCAGCAGTTCTTAAGAAGTATATGGTGCAGTGCTACTAGGCTTCTTCTGTGATTTTTAGAAATTTGTTTTTAGACTACGATTGTTTAGTCCTCAAAAAATATATGCAGCAGTTTTCACAAAGCCGTTGCGCACTTACAATTTTCTAGACAACTTGCACGCGCGAAAGAGGGTTCCGCTACACGTATCAAGTAACACTCACTGTCCTCACAAGTACTGCCCAATTGTCTCTAACCAGTGTTTCCTTCAGACTGATTGAATATATCGTCAATACAATCTTGGTATCTTTCTTTCGATGGAGTTTCTACTTTTCGCTTGACAGAACAGATTAAGGAATGACTTTTCTAGTGAAATGCAACTGCTATTTTTTACAAACAGTGTTTCTGGGGCTGTCGATAAATATTCTATAAATGATTGTATTTTATTATAATATTTCAAAAGCTATCAAGACGGTTACGCACGACGTACATCTGAAAATTTGCCATCTAAATATTGCTCCCAGTATTATGCATTTGGTCAATGGGGGCGAAAAGCGAAAAGCCCGTGTCCTGTGCATTGGGGGTAGGTTAAAGATCCCCTGCTTGTCAAAATTACCCCCGGAGTCCACCGCTACGGCGTGTCAGGTAATTAAATCGTAGTGTTGCATCGGAGAACCTCAGAATTCTATTCAATTATGCACTCGGCTCAGTGTTTTCTGCTAAAATCATCGACAATACTTGAACTAACGACTACAGTTTTCCTATTGTTCTTGTCGGTTACGCTGGGCCACAGGGCTCAGTTATCGACCCGTTGCTAGTTCTTGTCCACGAATATAATCGAACTTGTTTCAATACCTTATCAATGAAGCTCTTTGTCAATAATGGACTGTTGAATCTAGAAAGTAATAGCCGGCGAGATGCTTCTGCTTCGCCGTGAGCTATCCAAGCTTTCTTTCTGTTGGCGTGCTAAAGGTTAATCTACATTCGCATTTATAAATGGCATATAATGAGAGTCATACTTCGCAAAGGTCCTGGGATAAATCTTGCCAATGACCTAGATAATTTAGCGTAACCCACCTTCCCCTCGTACCACCTAGAATCTTGGGATGTGTATAACACGCAATGTTTGACGCATTATTCTCGTTGAATCTAAGGCATTAAAATTCTTCAACATTTTTCAAGTATTTTGCAAAATGTCGCCGAATGTTGAAAGCTTAGCATTGAAGCGTATGTCGGTCGAAAAATTATATGTGAAGCCCTAAAACCCTTTTTACAATACAGGGTAAAAATGCCCACTTTAAGCGCATTGTGTGTGCGGTTGATTGCTGCCCTGCGAAGTACAGAGACTAAAGAGCCATTATCCACCATAATAATAGGCGTGCTAACGCAGCACATTCTACGAGTCCGTGCAATTTCGCCGTTTCCGACACGCTATGTGTAAAACGAAGGCATTAAATGTAGGCTAGCAATGCCTCAGTCTATAATAAAATAACGACACCAAGCCGGTCGGGACGTCCTGGTAAACACCCGGCCAGCGAGAATAGAAGGTAACAACAGGGACACAAAGGAGCGGATGCGCCACTGGTCCATTAATTACGCATGCCTGCGCAACTGTCGCCCTGCGCTGCCTATGGCATAATTCAGGCGTTAGTCACGCTGCGTCGGGCATTACGCAAAGAAATTAAGCGGAACCTCACTGAACGGAAACGGTCAAAGATATGCGTAGCATCTAATGGTCGCCGGCATCAGTGGCGTACCAACTATTTCTCGAGTGGGAGTTGGGGAAACCACCAACGATCTCTCTCTCTCTCTCTCTCTCTCTCTCTCTCTATATATATATATATATATATATATATATATATATATATATATATATATATAATGTATATATATATGTATGTATATCATCACCAGCCTATGTTGTGTCCACTGCATGACAAAGGCCTCTCCCTCCGATCTCCAATTGCCCCTGTCATGCGCCAAACGATTCCAACTAGCACCCGCGAATTTATTAATATCATCCTACCACCTAGTCTTCTGCAGTCCTCTACTGCGCTTCCCTTCTCTTGGTACCCATTCTGTAAACCTAATGATCCAACGGTTATCTAACCAGTGCAGCGTAATTTTTTCTATTAATGTCAATTAGAATATCGGCTATACCCGTTCGCTCTCTGATTTAAACCGCTCTCTTTCTGTCTCTGAAGGTTATACCTATCAATCTTCGTTCCATCGCTTTTTGGGCGTTCCTTAACTTGTTCTCAAGCTTCTTTGTCATTCTCCAAGCCTCTGTCCCATATGTCAGCACCGGTAAAATGCACTGATTGTACACCTTCCTTTTCAGTGATAAAGGTAAGCTTCCAGTCAGGAGCTGACTAAGTCTGCCGTATACGATCCAAATCATTTTTATTCTTTTATGAATTTTCTTCTTATCACCAGGTTTCCCTGTGATTATTTGATCTACATAAATGTACACTTTCACAGACTCTATAGGGTGACTATCGATTATGAACTCTTGTTCCCTTCCCCGGTTCTTCATCATTATCTTTGTCTTCTGCATATTATTCTTCAAGCCCTCTCTTGCACTCTCTCTGTTAAAGCCCTCAATCATTTGTTGTAATTCGTCTCCAGTGCTGTTGAACAGGAGAAGGTCATCTGCAAACTGAAGATTGCTGAGGTATTCACCGTTGATCCTTACACCTAAGTCTTCCCATTTTAATAGCTGGGATACTTCTTGCAAGCACGAAGTGAATAGCATTGGAGAAATTGTGTCTCCGTGTCTGACTCCTTTCTCTATAGGTATCTTCCTACTTTTCTTGTGTAGAGTTATGGTAAGTCTAGAACCTCTGTAGATAGTTTCCAAGGTATTTACGTAAGCGGTGTGTACTCCTTGATTACGTAATGCCTCTATGACTGCGGGTATCTCAAATAAATCAAATGCCTTTTCGTAATCAATGAAAGCCATATAGAGAGGTTGATTGCACTCTGCGAATTTCTCGATTACCTGATGAATGCACTTAAGAGGACGACCCACACAAGTGCTAGAAAATGTAGGGGCAGCTAACGAAGATAAACTAGAATGCAAAGCAAACCGCGTCTTTGTCACTGCGGCATGCGGCACAAGATATCATGTACGAATCGCGCAGGTAAGCTTCAAAAGTATAGACAAGCTTAGAATGGGGAAATGATCAAGCGATAACGTTGCACGACATTGCGGCAAAGAAGGTGCTGCAGCCGCCTCGCTGGTGGCTGTGGCCCAGCGCCCTCTAATTGATCATGATGCTCCTGAATTGTGCGCCGTCAAGCTTCTTGGAATCTATGTGAAGCATACATTTTCTATATTGGTTAATTAATTTGCTATAAGTTCGTCCATTTCATTTCTGCGGCTTCAGTGTAAAGGAAACTGGCGTGAGCACCGGTTCTGCTCTGTGAGACACGCTAGGATCATCTAAAAGATCTAGTTGGTATTGGCCCGATAGAAGTGTAGGGGTAACTGTGGCTGATTGGTTAGAATATCGGGCCGTTGTGGTAGAGAACCCATGTTTGGCCCGACCAGAAGGCACATACTTAATTTATTTTAAGAGTAAGTCATCTGGTCAAGACAGCAGCATCAACAGCCGCGGTCAAGAAAGTGAAGACGAGTTCCAAACAAGCTTGGCTGTAACAGCAGCACTATGCAGTGGTTTCCCCGGCTCTGCACGTATGTTCTGCGAGAACAGAAAGCTATGCCTCATGGCGCATACCTAAAATGACGTTTGGGCCAAGTAGTGGCTCGTCGGAGGAAAATGCGACAAATAAAACTATATAGATATACAAAAATGAAGCAAAAGGGCTCTCAAAAACTTTGCGATGGGCAAGGAAGGTGCGTTTTTTGTCGCAATTTGAAATAATTTCTTGGAAAAAGCGCAAGCCTCCATTTATTCTTTGTTTATTAGGCGAAGTGGTGTTGATCTGAGGCGGGTAAATTCTCAGGCAAAAGGCATATTATTTGAATTGAATCTACGCACTCTTGCACAATCTGTAGACCGGAAGGAAGGGTTGGCCCATCGGATGTTTTTTGCGGCGAAACCCCACAAGCCGGGAACGCCTTTTGGTGTCATTATTTCGGAAAAAGCTACGTGGCAATATTCCCTCTTTACTGGCTTCAGTGTCACCTTAAGAAGCTAGAAGTTTCTGTTTCTGTTTAAATTCCTTGCTGTTTGAATCCAGTAGATCCGTTTCTGGTTAAAGGACCTACCGAGGTTATCACTACTTTTATCAACATTGCGACAACATATTGTCACGGGTGTAAAAGTACTTACAAGATATATTTACGAGGCGTATATAAACAGCAGCCGAGAATCCCGAGAGGCTGTTGCCACTTCGTCGTCTTCACCATCGATGACCTTGTTCCGTTTTCCCACCGTAACAATATAAAGACTTGTTTTATTTTATTATGCATCAGGTTCTCTTGGAGGTTATCGAGGAAGCCATTTGTAGTCAGTTTTGGTGCTGTTGCCTTCCAAAATGAATGTGGTGGGTATGTTTCAGATTTTATAAAATTGCTTCAACTTTACCTTTCCTCAAATTTTGCCGAACGGTATGGGAATGTTTTAATAAAAAAAACGGGATATCTATGGGGTTATCTATCGTTCCCTTGTTGAGCGATTTATTTTTGGTTTACTTAGACAGGAACGTCATGTCACGGCTGGGCAATAGAAAAATCGAAAAAGCCTTTCGTTATGTGGATGATTTTTTGATTCTGTTTAATTCACAAGACAGCTGCGTGGCGGCCTCTGTTCGTCAGACGTTGGATCTGTTTGAAGAATACTTACCTCCGCTCACACTCACACATGATCTTCAGGAGAATCGGCCCCTCAGGTGTTTAGATTTGAATTTATTTTTTTCCGGCAACATCTATGCTGGATGGATGAGCCGCGAGTTAATAAGTCTCTATTATCCTATGCATATGCCCATTCAAAACTGTTTAAGAGAGGTATCGTTCATGCTTGCTTGTATAATGCACTAAAAATCCTTTTATCATTTGATAGAACCTAGTTTCAGTTCGCAGATTGCTCGGTCGAGGGCGGCAGGGTACCCTAGCAACCTTCTTGTCTCAGTCTCGCAGAACTTGCGTACTAAGTTAAGCACTGATCACCATAGCATTGAGCCTCAGGTACATGATCGAAGAAACAAAACAGCTGTTATCCCGTGCGTTCATGGGATCTCCCACAAACTTAAAAAAATAGGACAAAGAGCTGGTATCGATGTTGTTTTCACTGCTCCAAAAAAAACTTGCCCCGCTTTGTGTCAGAACTAATCCTGTAGCTAAGAAACGTAGGTCTTGCAGTGTCAATCATAGAAAAAAGTATATAGTTTGTTCGAAAGGTGTTGTATACAAGATACCCCTGAAATGTGGTCGGTCTTATATAGGGCAGACAGGTAGATGTCTCAATCTTAGGTTGCAAGAACATAGCAATAAAGTGCGAAAAGGGCAGGACGGGTTTCTAGGTGTCCATTGCGGACTATGCGGCTGTATCCTGTTTTTTGAAAGACCAATATCTTAGCTAGACATCCTAATGACGGCACTAGACTTATCATTGAAGCAGCAGTGATTGTTGAAGGTGATTCGATTAGTAAGCCGTCAATTGCATTAACAGATAAAGCACTTTTTTTTTTTTGAGGTTGCACATGCGCTCTCGTTCATCTTAAGGCGACGGTCATGGTTTCTTTGAATTTTGAATGCATACTGATGTCGGTTTTCTGCTTTGCATGAGGGGGGGGGGCGCTTTTGTCTTGGTGTGTCAGTATTATATGCGTGTTACTTAAACTATATATCAGTTGGAAGTCAGCGCTTGTCTTCGTTGTTCCTTTGGTCCCTGTCTATGTACGCGTTGTAAGTGATGTTTGCAACAACGATATGATTGGTATTTGCTCCAAATAGGTGTCTCTGCTTTGTCCGTAAAAGGTGCGATGTTTTAAATATATCTTCAAATGTGATGGCTCCAAAATAAAAAAAAAGTTTTTTTATTGGAACGATGGTGTGCAAGGTTGTAGGGTAACAAGTGGATGCTTTTGTAGTAACAAATTTTAAGTCGCCGACTGTCTGGTATGTAGTGGTTCAAAACACTGCAAAAAAGGCTGTTAGCTTATTGTCTGTATTGCAACACTGATTTATTTACAGTAAATTTCAACAAGCGTTGACGTGTATATAGGGTTTGCGAGAACGTAAACAACGAGCAGAATATTAAAGCAACAAATTCATACCATCAGTAGAAAGCTTTTTGCATAACTCAATTTAGCGGTCCTTCAAAGCAACAATTCATGCAGTGCAAATGTCTCTCCATTTAAACTCTATCGATTGTACACTGCTACTTCTACAAATATGCATACATCGAGTTGTATGTTCTCCTCCCGGGCAGCGGTACTTTTCTTATCAGTCTACGATGTTGGGCTAAATAGTTCATGCCTTAATAAGGGTGTGTGGTGCGAAGCAGTATGAGCCCCGAACTCGCAACTAATATTGTATAGTTGTCCACGGAAAAATGTCGCCTCTTTCTTCAAAAGTCAGAAGCTGTCGTTGTATTAGGTGCACAAGGAAGGTGGGTTTGTTGTTATGCCCCAAACACTTTTCTTTGAGTAGGCAACCTTCTGGATTATGATGTACTTCGTTCCGATGTCATCGAAAGCGTCGGAAGGTAAAACGTTCTGCTATCGCGCTTTGCAACACATTTAATTTACCGAAGCTCGCCAAACCTTTTAGTGAATCCAGAGGCACTAGCCTAGAAGTGTTTTCAATGTAAATATGCATAAACATATTACGCCTTTTTGATCATTTTGATGGGAAACAGCTCCTGGCAACTGAAGGTCAGTTCAGCCGTTTTTGTTAAGGAATTTCAGTAAGCTTGGCTATGTTGATCATTTTGCCAGAAAGCACTCTTCTTCAGTAACCGCCTTCTTTAGAAGCAGAAGCGAGAATAACTATGCATTTTATATTCATGTTGAGGACCTTTTCTCCTGAGTATATTATAATGGACTTCTGCCTTGCGTCACCCGCCGTGGTTGCTCAATGACTATGGTCAGTGCTGCTGAGCACGAGGTCGCGGGATCGAATCCCGGCCATGGCGGCCGCATTTCGATGGAGGCAAAATGCGAAAACGCCCGTGTACTTAGATTTAGGTGCACGTTAAAGAACCCCAGGTGGTCAAATTTTTCGGAGCACTCCACTGCGGCGTGCCTCATAATCAGAAAGTGGTCTTGGCACGTAAAGCCCCGTAATTTAATTTTTTTCTGCCTTACGTCAAATACTATATTAAGGATCATGGTAGCACCAAGTTTAATTCCTGTGGCCTTTCCATAGACAATTTAATGTCACTGTTATAATTTTACCTTAGCAGCGCCTACATTTCTTTTAACGACGGACTGTTTGTGCAAAGAAAGGGCATCGTCTGTATCGACTCTTGTGTCGCGCCTGTCTTATGTAACACATTCTCTTCATACGTTGACCTTTTATTGGCAAGTGTAATTGACCCGGATAAAGTGGCAAATATTTTTTAGGTATGTTGACTATTTGCTTGGGGTTTTCAAATGTTCTAATTCTGTGATTACTTCTCATGGGCAGAGGCTTTTCATTTACCCATGAACTAGCTGACGACAAGCAATTGCAGTTTTTATACATTAACCGGACACTAGGTGAGCGACGTGTGTGCTGGTAGTTTATGCCTAGAACGCGGAAAGAATGACTTCCCTCTGATTCAGCCCATTCGAAGGTTCTTAAAAGGCCTGCAGCAACGGTGTGTCTTTATTCTGTGCTACTCAAGTCGTGCGAGCACACAGTGGCCAAGGGTTTTCCCTTACAAATCTCGCGACTAGTTGCAGCCCGTTGCGCTTATCTGTTTAAGAGGCTAAAAGCCGTCAGCAGGATGTCTGGGCTCTTTCAGAGAGAGAACGAAAAAGAAACACAAGGTGGGCCACACATCCGCCAAATATCCCATTGCCTGAAAGATGTTGCAAACCAGTACCATGTGCCATTCTTTTTTTTTCTGCACCAAAGTCAACCAAGTGTGAAATTAGCCTCACAATTTATCAGTGAGAATTGTGAAGTTTGAGTCAAAAGGTTTCGAAAGTTCTTCGCTGGTAAATATTCTAATGTTAGGGCATTTAGTGTAAAGCGCGCTTAAGTGCCATCGAACGTACTTCATTTTGTTGCACAGGTGCATGCTCTTAGCAAAAAACATGTCCTATTACTTGCAACAGCGAAAATGACTTTTCGTTGCTAAAATATTAATGATAAGATTTTAACAATAACTTCGCAGTAATTGAAACAGTACGTGATCTAATCTCTAGCATATTACATAAAAAAAGTAACTGCTTCTTTATTATTTATGTTCAGAGTGCAGAGAGTTAAAGAAATTCACTATATCATGACAAATGCAGGCTCATAGGCTCAAGCTTTATATTGGTTCTTTTCGGTAGTGTCTGTTTACTTCTTGTATCTGACGTATGTAAAAGACGTGGAAGCATACTGCAATGATTTTCATGAGATCATTATTGACAGTTACATGGAGGTTGTACCAAATCTAAATCTGATCCCGATGACAGTATTGTAATTGTCCACAAGTGAAATAACAACTGGACTGTTGACTCATCACTAGCACATGACTCGCACTTGGTTCTTGTTGTAAACTAAACACGAATCACTTATTTCATGGGCACCATTTAATCGATCTGATGGACACCTAGTATGCAGAAGTACGTTTTGAAGGCTGGAAGCTTAAAAATATTTAGCTATGTGCAAATTAGAGCTTTAAATTGGCAACAAACTAGGAGGGTGCTACATTGGTGAGAGATATGTAACAGACCACTCATATTAAGGGGCACAAATAAATTATTTCTTCGTGCGATTTATTCCCCTACAAGATTTCAAAGGTATGTGCTAATGGTATTGATTTCCTATCATATTACGCCCTACGAATGTTCATGAAGTTATTCTGCGCTAAAAGGACTAATGTAAACAACTTTTTACTATATTTACTTATACACTGTACAGGAGCCCCCGTTACAGTCTTTGACCTCGGGACCTCCTCCTGTTTAATATTCCCTTGTACTGTACCTTGTCTATTAATAATAAGATCTCAATCATTCATTCATTCAACTCATTCAAATACTGCCAGAGTCAAACGCATGTTGATAGTCACACCTCTAGCAAACTGCAGATATCACCCTGTGCATCTAAATATAGCTCGCTTTAGGAAATGCCCGAGGACTTTATCAAAAGAATCGCAGCACACAACATTCACCTTCACACTCTCAGCTATCCTGCAACGAAAATGTGACAAGGGACGCTTTCGAATCTTATTGCTCTTGGCATAAAAATTGAACGTCTTGGCTCGAAAATTTCAAGGTACTCTTGCTCTATTTTGAAAAGTGCTGATTGATATGCCACTTGCTTGCACAGTGACTTTAAACTTAATGTGGAACGTGACATTGGATTTAACAGGAACAGTTCTCTCCGAGTATTTTGTAAGCTTTGTTCTCAAGAGACCAGGAAATTTTAGTGCGAATCGCTTTTTCTTTTTTTTTCTGTTTTTGTGTACGGTGGTTGGAATAGGTGGCGTCAAAAACCGGGCGTCTAAAGCGAGTTTGCGGCTCCTCAATTCGCTTCCGCCGCATTCAAGCAGCAAAAGCACAGCCTTGAAGACCCGCACTTTAAACCCAGAGGGACGCTACCCTATAGGGCGTGGATTTGGACACGACCTGTTTCTTCGCTGATAGAAGGAGGAGGGTGTGGCGCCACAGTGAGCAGAAAATGCTTTGCCTCGGGAATGAGCCAGCGGACGGAAAGTAGGTCACCTAGGGAAAGAGAAAGACACCGGTGTCTCCTTGCATCCTTATTTGTCAAAGATGGACTGACGCTGCGCCAGATATTTCTGAACCGTGTGAGTCGGTGGAGCGCCGACCCAGTGGGCTGCTGCAAAAAATGTGGCAGAAGATGAACACATGTTAGGAAAGTGACGGGAGCCTCGACATTTATGTGACCGCCCTATGACCACTGACCAACGAGTAAAATCATTGGGCCACTGACGCGAGGTTCGGAAACAGTGTGCGGGTGCATTAACTACTTATGAAGACAGAAATTTTGCTCAAACAACATTTACATATAATTAAGCAAATTCAGAAACCAATTGAGACTTAGAGAATAAGCTTCGGTGGTTTGTGCCTCAGTGCTTTTTATCCTCAAGTGCATTTCCCGTGATGTCATCTGTCACAACACTGTGCCAGCTATTATGTTATCGTCGTTCACAAAAAGAAGACTTAGAAAGTTCTGGTGACTGCGTTGTGATCCTTTTTGAATCTAATGGGTGCAAAAGCATTCTTAACCTTCAGTTACAACGCAGGCAATCATAGACGGTGTTACCATTTGTGACGCGTCAGACATTTGAATTTATAAAAATTGATGCAAAAAAAAATTTCAGTATCTTGACATCAGATTAGAGCTCTAGTCGTGAAAGCCAGTCGTAAATTCGCGCATTCAAGGAGACTTACATGTGAGGGTATAAGTGTGACCCTTCATATTCCTTACTCCAGAAGAGCTAAGCGGGCGTGAGTCCCACTCTTTCGGACGTCTACCTTCTTCATGCCTCAATCCATGCTCAAGTCCGAATGCCTTGATCCTCATCCGCCAATTTACCCTCCATCAATTTTTTTCTAAATGCGTTCTTATTTCAGGTTTTTTTTAGTTCATCAGAGAACGTACAAGTTTCAGTTCAACTATGCGCGAATAGACATTCAACATTAACATTATTTATTTCAACATAAGTAAGTTCAGCATGCAAACACAAGATAACTGGGTACCACTGATTGAATGAATCATAAATGAGTACACTTGAATAACTTGTTTATGTTAAATTGACTGCCCTTTCCTTTTGTATGGCAGTCATCCCTTCTTGAATTTGTGGAGCCGGGCATTTTCCACGCTCAAAATTTCCAACAAGGTTACACTGATGAACATTAAATTGCATATTTGCCTTTTCTTCGCGAGCATTGTCTTTTTTTTAGGTAAGTAGAAAAATAAATATTCAGCAGACGTAATCATTTCGTCGCATTTGAATAACGTGCCACCAATGTACTTTAATTTCCTGTCCCAACAGTAGTTAGCGTTATTAAAATTTCGTAGTCGATTGCATAATACCTCTTTATTGATTGACAAACGCTAGAACAAGCAGAAAACACATTTTTTCCCGCCACTTCTCGTCCACTAGCACCATGTGCTACATCGTGTGCACTGCAGACAAGAAGGTCAGTGCTTTCGTGCGCAAGCGAATGGCCATTCTGTTTTTCACATGTACACTTGGAAGTTTTTATACGACAGCAATGGGTCTGCCATGTAAACGTGCCCTGTTTCACTTCTTGATTTATGTATATTCAGGTTGTCCGATCGACGCGGCACCAGAACTGTAAATTCGGTGATTAGGCAGCATATGGACCTACATAAACGCACATAATGGTCAAATAAGTATAACTACGACGGGCGGTACGCCAGTGTGGACCAGTGCCTGTAATTCTAGACTATACTGAAAAAGCCTGTCCGAGCCAGGAATAAAAGCTGCATTTTACACCTAACTAAAGCTTTCATTTTCTTTTCTTTTCTGTTAACAGACTTGTCGGAAATAGATGGCGCCTTCAGGGCAACCACAATGCAGCAGGGAGCGCAAAAGAGGCGAACACCCGACAGGAAGCCTTAAAGTACGTTTTCTTTCCACCAATCACGTCAGGAAAGAACTTTTTGCGTGCCAGCTTGGCGAGAGACAACAATTGAAATATTGGCGGGATACACGCGATGACTCCAAGCTATGTGATCGATGACCCTCATTATGAAATATGCACCTTGCTCCAAACAGCCGAGGTCTTATCGTTCCGTTGAACCAGGCATGAAATCTCAAGTTCGAAATAGAATCGCAAGAGAAGCAACAATCCGGAAAAAACAGAGAGCAACCTAAACACGCGAGCACGAAGCTTCAGGAGTTCAGTCTTTGAAAACCTAGCGAAACTGGCGAAGAAATTGGGTGGGCCGTATCACAAATGCAGCCGCAGCAGGGTGCGTGAAGCGTCTTGTACGTGCTGCAGACGGTGTATGGGCACTAGAGTGCAGAAATGGGTGTTACCAAATACCAAGTTAGGCTTATTCATGCATTAGAAAGCTCACATACTTTATGTTACGGATAGTGGGTGTCTTACGGCCTACTTTTGCAATCTCTAATGGTGGTGCGACCTTTTGTTCTGCAGATTGTGTTTGGGAACATGACCTAAAGAAATGACCCCTCTGCTGTAGACGCTCGAGACTTCCCTGCGCCGCTCGAATACGCCGTACTCGTAGATGCTTGGGGTTTCTACGTTAGTCTCAATTTCCTGCGCTTGCAATTCCTGTACACACAGAGGCATACCACCGTTTTAAAATTAGTTGAATATCTCTCTTTGTATGGCTGCCCGAGTCTCCTCGCGCGATTTATCGATCGTACGTATCAAACGCCAGAGTACCATTACACACAATGCGTGAAATTTCAGCGAGTGAATGCACACTTGTATGCCTTATAACTGCTAATGAGCACTGTTTAGTGCTTGATGCATTATAAGTACAATAGCTGAGTGAGTTCTCTCAAACGCAATTACTCCCGCTCGGATCACTAAGCGCACTGCCAAGATAAGTCTCTCTGAACACCGTGCGTGATGGATGGATGGATGAAAAACTTTAATAGGGTCCTTTAGGGCGCGCACTAGCGCGCAGCGGGCCGCTCCCACGTCGGGACAGAGAGGCCGAGTCTCTCCGCCGCGTCGCGGGCTCGTTGGACAGCCCATAACTGTTCTTCGAGGTTGGGGCTGTGTAGGACCGCATCCCAACGTGAAGAAGTGTTGTTTTCATCGCTGTGTAACGCGGGACATCGCCAGAGCATGTGAGGTAAATTCGCTAAATCATTGCATAGTGCACATGTATTTGTTGTCTGAATTTCGGGGTACAGGCTTAATTTAATTTGTATTTCACCATGCATATAGAAACAACGGTGGTATTAGCGTACGTGACACTTGCATGATCGAGTAATGGATTCTTTTCTCTACCCAACGAAGTCACAGTAGGACGCGTGGGCCGTACGGTTACAAAGATATAGGGGATAATGCTATGACATGTTGTATTTAGACTTCGTTTAAATAAGTGACCCACTCTGACCAATTTTGAAGACATTTCACGTAAAAAAAGATAGAATAACGGACGCCTGATATTGATGCTCGTTATGTTACTACATAAGCGATATAACCAAAGTGTAATGTTGTAAAAGTAAAATTACAACTGCGAATTGCAGCGCGTAAAGTTGAATGTGAAAATTGGACATCGTCGTTCCTCTTGGGCACTATTTGTTCTGAAAAGACAAACAGTTTTGATAGTCATTTGAACACAGACCTTGTTGTTCTGGCAGCAAAGCGTTCCTAATCCAAAATATGTGGCATAGCCTGTGACAAACTCCACTGTTAAGCATCGTTATTGTGGTATCCGGGCTTTCACACCTGTCATGCTGATCGGTAGTAGGTACTGTTTGATGGGATACATGAATGTGGTTTAGGCCACTGGTATAAACTGCTTTTTTCCAGGGAAGAATAGTGTATGTCCATTTGAAACGCTCACAAATATCAAACAATCTGGACAAGAATGTCTCGATACTTTTAGCTAACACTGAAATAACGTCATTGTTTAATGGGGTCGATGAAAGATTCAGCCATGTACTTGAAGGAAAGCTTAAGTCGCCGAATTATAGTTTGCAAGGTTGATTCTAATCAGATATTTCGCGCTACAGCACGCACAGGATGTGTCAAACGTACGCCAGTTCTGAACAAAGTGAGCCATAGTAATGACCAATGACAACCGGAATTGAACAGCCTACAAATGAAATAAGTTATTTATATGGAAGTGCGACTCGCAATAGGATAATAAGGCAGATAACGGTGAGCCGAAATGAGAGCAACACCTTCTTGTGGGTCGGCACTATAGCGTGCTGGGTTGTGAGAAATAGGGAACTATGTCAAGAACACCGATGGATCGGTGTAACCATATTTTGATTAAAACTAGAGGAATGGAAACAAATGAATCAATAACGAAAGATAAGATTCCCGACATGTTAGTACAGCAAAATAACATTCATTCAAGATTGCCTGGAACCTGCCCCAATTGTATCAACTTCGGTTTTGGGCATGACAAAAGCATACGTGCGTTTCAATCAGTTAGATTGAGCCACTAATAATATATACTACTTTAGATTCTGCAACGATTCTGGATTAAATATAAAATACCCGAATTTTTGCTAATGAAAAATCGCCTCCATGTCGTGGGTGGCTATCGTGCTTTCAATTATCGTAAGATTCGTGCAGAAGTGCAAGCGAGTTCACAAGATAGATACTATTTCATGAAGTAACACTACCAACCATAAAACATTTTGCGTAATATTGAGGCACTAAATCTTAATAATTTTTCTAGAAGACAGCATGCCTGGAATGAATAAGTGTACCGTGCACAAAAATTATTCTCGATCTTGAGGTCGTCATTTAATAAAGCGTGTATAAGGTTATAGATAGCCCACTAATTGCCTCTAGCATCTTCAGCATTCATTATCATAAGGGAAACACAGCTCCGTTTTACTCGAAATGCATGCTCACGCCTTGCTTATTTTCATTGTCCCGAGAGAGAGAGAGAGAACAACTTTAGTGAAAATGCCTGCAGAGTCGGTTAGGCTCCCTCCACGCAGGGAGGACAAGCTTTTACCGCAACGCGGCCACTACGTCAATCTCGTGCATTGTGCTCCTCGAGGGCTTGGTTCCTCGCTACTTCCGCGGATCCGAGAGGGCCGCCGCCCCCTTCCTCGGGGTGCTGCCCCCTTTCTCCTCGGTTTCGCGAGGTCGCTGCCTCTCTAGAGCTGCCGAGACCTGCTGGACGGCCTTGAGTTGTGTATCTTGGTCATATATCTTCGTTGCAGCCTCTAGCTGCGGCGGGATCGTCGTTTTCTCGCTGGCTTCTTGTGGATTTATACGACAGTCCCAAAGGATGTGAGCCGCGAAACATAAAAAATTAAGCGCGCGCAACATCGCAAAATTACAGCAACATCATGTAGCACTTCATTGGGAACAAGAGTGAAAACTTCTTTCTTACTACTATGAATATAGCACAAACCGTTGTTTGCCACTTTCATGAGCAACAAAACAGCCACTTAAGAGGAAGCTTTAGCTCGGGCCCAACTCCGACGCGGCCTATTCAAATACATGTAAAACGCAAAAACGTTTTTATGAGATAACCCCTGGACCAATTTTGATGAAATTTATTGCACTTGAAAGAGAAAGTCAAAGTCAAGTGACTGTTGGGAGCGGAATTTCGATTTAGGGCTTGAATTTTCTTAAAACGATTTTCAAATATTTAACCGTTTGAAAAAAATAGAAGCACGAAGTTTACAAATTTATAGCTCTGCATCAAGAACTGATATCGCAGTTCTGTAAACGGCATCCATTAGATCATTCAAAGCGGACAAATTCAATATGTCATTCTACATCTTACGTGACTTTGTTACGTTGGTTACAACGGTTTCCCTATGATTAAATTTTTTTTATATTCATGTGTAACATATCAATGTTGTCCGCTTTAGATGTACTATTAGATGCAAGTCACAGAATTGTATTATCATATTTCGTGGTTGAGTTACAGAGTTGTAAACCTGATAGTTTCGTTTTTTGAAAATGTTCAGTTCTTGCCAATTTTTAATAAAAATTGACCGCCTAACTCAAAAATTCGAAACCAACTGTCACTAGATTGTAAGTTTGTCTTTTAAATGCAACAAACCTCGTCAAATTTGGTGCAGTGGTTGCCGAGAAAAACGAATTCTCCTTTTACATGTATTTAGATAGGAGCCCTCGAGCTAAAGCTTCCTCTTAAGGTGTGATCATTCCTTGTTCAAAGTAAAAAAAAAAGAAATACAAAGGAGGGGAAGGCATAAGCAATATGCAGCAATACGCTCCTAAATATCGAGCAAATTCGAGTGCTGCATAATTTGTGTAATTTTATTTCGGGCTTACTCTCGTCCTCGCACTTCGTTGGCAAAAAATGGGGGCTTTACCTCACTTGTGCCTTACATCCTGTAGGTGAAGTGAGGGCCTTGCATACCGCGGTTACAGATGCATACCGATGCACTTGTTCATTCTGTCATGTGCATGCGCTGCAACTTCTGTCGTCTCGTTCACAATATCACACTGCATGTGGCACATCAGTTAAGCGGAAAAGCACAAGCGGGAAAAATTTTCATCGAACACCAGGGCCAGGACTAGCTGTTCTTCATATGTGTAGCTCTATCTATGAAACCCGTGTTGCGTTTCTTCTATAGCATCTTGTTACTCTAAGTCTATCAGAATGGTCCTTTTCAATAAATCTGTATCACTCGCGGTTGTACGTCCAACTTTAGGGCGCCAAGTGAAAAAATCGCGCCTTTTAGCACACCCGTCTTATCGATGCCGCGTTTCAGCATTATTTATACTTTCGCTGCTTGCTCCAAAGCGCAGTTTGATGTACTAGAAGACTAGCTGTCTATGCTCAGTTTTGAGTTCGGCAGCAGTGCTTTGAAAGCGGCACATGTTTAAGGATTTAACCTTGCCTTGCAGCCATCGCAAGACAACCAATGTGATTCCGTGGATAAAGACAACACCACGCGAGAACTCAAACAGATGAGGACGAACGCACTCGAATAGATACCGCATTATCATGTTAGAAACTTTTCGGCTGCAACCTCTTCCAGCAACAGTCTTTTAAGCTGTACATGTGGGGACTGTATTTGTAGCATGCGTTATCTTTATACGTCGCACGACAAATGTTTGAGAATCGTGAAAGTTAGAAAAGACAAAGACAAAACAAAATATGAAGTAGACGATAGTCCTAATTTCTGCTTATTTCAAACATTTAAGAAATAACACCGCTCGTGAGAAGAAAAAAATGCTTCGAAGGACATAAAAGAGGAAGGCTAGGCTTCTAGAAAGTGCGGCTTTTATTGATCCGCAAGGGACTGCACGACAAGCGCACTACATAAGCGGGTGCAACGGAGCTTATACCTTCCTCTGGCTTAGGAAAGCAGTTGCAACTTCGGCCCAAACGCTCGCGCTCTTAGCCATAAGCGGCTTAAGTGCACCCTGAAGGAATGACCACGCCGTCCCATCAATTTAATAGTAGAACACTACCTGCCTCGCGTAATCCTGATTATCGGATCACACGCCAACCACGTAAGACTCCGAGTACGGCCTTCCGCTACTCGTGTGTCTTGAGGTCTTGAAGCAAATAGCTGGCCAGATAGCGTTGCCTGAACTGCCCACCTAGTTGCAATCATTTGCATTGAGTGAAATTATTCATTGTGAGTAAACATTTCACAGTCTAGTGTTTTGCATAGTAGGGCCTAGAAAAACCTTTTAACATAAATTACCACATTTACTGAGTTTTCTTTTGGACTCAGAGCGCTACTGAACGGATAGAAGACATTAAATGATACTTTGCTATTTCGTTCACATTTATCTGCTCAGAGAAACGAAAGAAGGCTAGCTAAATAAGAAAAGCCACCACGCTACTAACATAATGCCACTATGAAACGTTAGGTCAATTACATAATGGTTCACTACAAATAGGAAGAACAATTACCGTGAAAATTGAACGTTTTATTGGAATAAAACGGTTAGCATTATGTTCCTGGATATGTCCAAGGGAAACTAGAGAAAATTAACAACATAATTAAACTTGTACCCAGCATGACGCGAACTACAGTCCCAAACATTACCGTGTGGATCCATTTGTAGCGCTTCGATCCAAACATACAATTATTTCTGTATAGTATTTACGGCTTACTACAAAATACGCTGGAGCTCCGAAAAACCAAAGATGATAAATTTGTTTTCAGCCTCTTAGCCACTTCAACTGAAATCTAGGTGCACCCAGTGTCGCTGTCACGAGGAATGTTAGAAACTTTGGTTTTTCGTGGCGCCTTTCTTCCACTATGTTCGCACTCGAAAATAGTGAGGCGTGAAATTTTACATCGTGTCATAGTGCGTAAGACACTTTGCCATGTTCTGGCAATTCATACCTCTAATCGAGAAATTGGCTGTACAGCATTATCTAGATGGCGCCCTAGCTGCATGGATCGTCTTAAAAGGATGCTTTGGATTGTAGTCAACCTCGACTTCCCAGTTAAAATACATGCAAGAGGGGTTGGGTAGGCAGGTATCGTTTATCGTTTATTGGGAAGTGCCTTTTTCTTTGCATTTGAGCTGTCACTTAACTTTAGGCAAAGTAAGGTAGGCTAGGATACGGTAAGAAAAAAATGCTTCTATGAAAAACGTTTCATATGGGACCTAAGTGTTCGCACGTTGGAAACTCTGGCATCTGCGAACTGTGTTGAATTATGTCACATTGTATTATATCTTTTTTACATGACCAGTGAAACCGTGTGTACAAGAAATATCATATATTTAGGGAATACTCAGCACTACAATTGTGTTGTTCTCTTATGTTTTTTGCGGCCACTGCTCTCATTTTTTGGCTAACCTTACAACACCTTAGCACAGGAAGAAGTTCTGAACTACTTAAGGCTTTAAGCTATTTTCCAGCACAATTGTCCAGAGTTTTTTTTGCACGACCAAGGACATAAATGTTTTTGAAGCCATGAGATGAACATGGCTGGCAGCAGAAATCTAATGTAACTTGTGACGGAACATCACGCACGTTAAGAGTAATACCTAAAGTGCCGATGTAAATACATCGGTGATGGCTGTGCTTAGCTTGCTGGGTAAGTGATTTTCTGTGCTCTACTACTTCAGTTGTTCACATGTGACTGCTACAATATATCAAAGAATAGTGTCGGACGGTTACGATACTCCCTAATGTGAAGTGGGAGTGCAGCCCGACACGTGGTTTTGTTTCGCGATATATTGAGGCAAAGAATTTTGGACTGAGACCACCGCACCAGCTGGCAGTGGGCCAGTGCCCTCAGCGCCTCCGCAGAGGGAGGGGCAGTATGGGAACGCTGACACGATGAGCGGCATCGGAGCCAGCTTTGAAAAAAGACAATGACGAGCGCGCGAGCAGGAGCACAAGCGCGTTCGCGCGGTTACGCCGAGAGACGCCGATGTTCAACCCAGAAACCGGTGCCTGAGAGCTGCGCTCTAAACTATTTCTTTTAGCAATCGTGCAGTTCTGAAGACTCACAGAACTGCCCACAGAACTAATGCGCGAGAGTGCCGGTCTTAAGAAGTTAACCTGCACTTTAATAAATAAAACTGAACCTTCATGTATAAAATATAAAACGTATCCCATCATAGGTCAGTGCTGGGGGGCTTTGTCCTGCGTTAAAGTTCCAACCATTACCTTTGCCACTAAATACCATAGAAGCTCCTCGTTAACACCATGCACAAGTAGACGCATATTATGCTCACTACTTTGAGCTGTCGTGTTAGATATGGCATTGAGAAATATATGAACTGAGAGAGGGAATCCGTCGTTGTATCCGTCGTCATGCGGATACAGATAACAACATTGTATCCTTGGATCTTTACACTTACATGCCTACGCGTCGTCGAAACACACTTTTCAAGAAAATAAAACGGGAAGCAAAATATGCATAATTTTAATAGGAAGAGCTAGCACGTAAAATGTAATCATTAAGCCTATTGTTCTGCCTCATATAAATCAATATAACCAAATTTCATAGCTGATGTATTGTTTTACTCAGATAATTAAACATAAGAGCACATGAATCAATAAGAAAAGCCAGTCAGGTAACGTATTACAAAAAGAAAATCTTAACAAGACGCGCTCTGCTTTAGTTGTGAAAAGAAACACATATTGTCATTGAAGACAGAAAATAGGTCCCGTTTAAATTCTATGAGAAACATCGACAGTGTGTGACGATAACACTCCACACACCATGTTTATTGTAGATAAAATTGAGTGGGCAGGCAAAAGGCAGGATAATCTCGAGATGCGAACTATTGTGCACCTAAGTGGAGAAGAAAATGTGATATGCAGAAAAATTGAATCCAAAAGTCCATATCCAAGAGTGCGGAGAAGCGTGGACACACAAGAAAAAAACTATAATGAAACAAAAATGTAGGAACTGTGCTACAGCAGAGAAAATATTTTTCAGCCTACGCATTGCCCGGCGTTTCTCATTCTTTGTTTTCCCCTTTTCTGTGTCAGAGATCGGGACAAAAGAAATTCCGGCAAAGCCCATCTCACGATGGATTTAGACGGTAATTCTATTAGTATTGAAAGCAGTGTAGCGACACACCGTAGTACCACCGCCCAAAGGCTCCACGTGTGACGCATCTAAGCAACCTGTCTCCTTCCTCACGCGTCTTCTCTTTTTCTAGGGTTGCACATATGCGAATATATATTCAGAG
This sequence comes from Dermacentor andersoni, assembly GCF_023375885.2. Lineage (NCBI taxonomy): Eukaryota > Metazoa > Arthropoda > Arachnida > Ixodida > Ixodidae > Dermacentor > Dermacentor andersoni. The sequence goes on along the minus strand of NC_092817.1, from coordinate 102,745,636 downwards.
AAGGTATTGTAAATATATATATGACGCGTATTCGATTCCGCCAAACGCTAGATGACTTAAAAAAAAACTTTTTTTGCTCTTGAAGAGCGGAACGTACACAGTGGCACATTCCCGGCTGCTCAAGTTGGCTACAAAGAATTCCATTAAATAATGGCACACTCCCTATGACCCAATAACCTAAGTTGCCGTCCGAGAAATTGAACGAAGTTCGAGACACGTACGCAGTTGCACATTGTTGTCAGTTGCCACGCTGGCATCAAAAAGTTTAATTGAACAGCCGCAAATACCCAGGCTACGGACAATATCGAGGCACATACTAAAGCTGCAAACAATGGCGCGCAAGAACGCGTTGAACGAACACGTCTCGCTGTGTGCTCTGTCTACTACATAGGCAAACGCAAGTGGGGCACGCAACGTAACATTTAACAGCACATCCTGGCTGTCGTGTGCCCTCAAAATCGCCGTCAAATATCGTCAATCAAAACCAAGAGCACAGAAAGCTTCCTTACATCGATTCTCACAATGAATAGGATCTGCATAAATTTCTTCTTCCTCAGGTATATGTTTCTACTGTACTGTTTTTATTTCACAAATTCGTCATCTAAATATCTAAGTGAGGTGCTCAGTACTCATGGCAGTGAAGGACGTGGCACGTAAAAGTGGTCATTAAGAAAGATGGCTAGAGCATCGATCAAAAGAACAGACTGGTGGCGTAGTTGGTACTGCGTAAGTTGACGTAAAGCTCAAAAGAGCGCGTTGAGGGACAGAAGGAGACGAAGGCACAGCGCTACTAACAAGTGATTGTTTATTGTACATTGCTAACAGATACATACCATAGTACAACAGGAAGAAAACTGGAAGAAAGCCACCGGCATAGTCATCCATCACAGGCCGCTACCGCGATAGCAAAAGGATTTCTTGTTTCGGCAGTGAAACAGATGGGAAGCTGGCAGAATTATTGCTTCTAATCATTTCGAACACCTCAATGATCCCCCTAGAATCTTGGTCCGTGTTTCTGGATATTAGTTTTAATCTGTCAAACAATGGTCTACAGCCACAGGGCCTGCAGTGTGCGGCTAGATGAACGGTCTTTGCCAAATTTCATTCTAGGAATGCTCCCTTGAGGGATCAATGAGGCATTAAAAATGCCTCAATGATCGCTTTTTGATCGAGAACAATTGATTATCAATAATCGTCAACTGATATTCAATGCCTCAGGGTTCGAGACGTTTTTTTCATGCGTGGAAGTAGTAGTTTACTGTAATTATTTGTCCTGCGGGACGGAATATCTTGGACAGGCAAGAAAATGCATCAATGATCGCTTAGGAAAGCATTCCAACAACGTTGGAAGTCTGGCAAAAACTGGTCATCTAGCCACACACTGCATCCTTTGTTTGACGTATCCTTGTTTGACAGATGAAACGCCATATCCATTAACACGGATCAGGTGACCAGGGAAATTGTGGGGGCGTCCTACATAATTAAAAGCAATAATTCTTTAAGCCGCGAATCTGTTTCACTGCCGAAAAAAGAAATCATGTTCCTATCGCGGTAACAGCCTGTAATGGAGGATTGTGCCGAAAAGTAATCTGTGTTGCGATGATGGCTTTTAAGCATGAAATCCGTTTTGCTCGCGTTGTCTGTGACCTCCAAATGACCTTTATCCAAAAGCCAGAGCCATTATTCGGGCACTCAAACGAGAACATCTTGGAAAGTTGCGAGAACAAAACGAGATCATCCGCTCAACTAAACTTAAGAAAATCCGGTCTGTGGCCCCCAACCATTTGTACAGGAACGCATGACATGAACGCATGACGCTGGCGTTCTTTTGAACGCCAGCAGTCCGTGACATTCACAGCGCGGCGCCTCGAGAGATCGCCACTCTGCGTGGCGCCTCCTTCATGTGCTTCTACCTGCCGTAGTGGCTTAGCGGTTATGGTGTTGCGCTGCTAAGCACGAGGTCACAGGATCAAATCCCGGCCGCGGCGGCCGCATTTCGATTGAGGTGAAATGCTAAAACGCCAATGTCCCGTGAATTGGGGGCATGTTACAGATTCCCTGGTGGTGAAAATTAATCCAGGGTCCATCACTACGGCGGGCTTCATAATCGAATCGTGGTTCTCTCAAGTGTAACCCCAGGATTCACTTCCTTCTTCTGCTAGCTTGGCAGTGAACTCTGCCTCCCTTGCGTCTTTCGCTGCCTGTCGCGCTGCCTGCAGTAGGTTTTCGTCTTCCAGGTGGTCAGTGTTCATATGGACCAGTGCACAGTGTGGTATGGTGCGGTGTGTTGTGATGGCGTCTGCCTTTGCGAGCATGTGCGACATCTATTTTAAGATTGTGCCTATATAGTGTCGCTTGCAACCAATTCGCTTTGCTGTTTGCATTTCATGCCTGCGTATATTCTCGATTACGGGAGCGCCAGCAATTTCTTCCCCTGTTTGCTTCTTCTTCTGCTATGGTATACCGGGTGTTTCAGCGAACATTTTCAAAAAAATTTTTTTTTAATTTTCTGTGGCAAATAGCACAATTCTAGTCCACATACTGGTCTACTCAACGAGGCGGACATCACCTGCACAAAAAATTGGAATGCAGAACCAACTAAATAAAGTAGTTCATTGATTACGTTTTTAACTAATTACCTTATGGCACATTTTGCAATGTACAGATTCTAACGGGCAAGTACTCCAGGCGGATATGCTTGGAACGAATTGTCAGGATGACACCAATGTGATGTATTAATTTCCCGACTTTGCGGAGAAGTGCATAGAGGTTCTGGCTACTTTTGCGCTTCAATGCATAAAACGACGTTTGTTAAGAAAGTAAGCGGAGCAACACTGCACTTTTACCGCAATTTTGACGGTGCATATGTCGTAAAGGGTGTCATACACACAATTATCTTCAAGTGGATATGCCTTGCAGTATCACGCGCTAGAATTTGTAAATTGCAAAATGTGCCAGAAGATTATTAGCTAAAATATTAATTATGTAATTTTCGTTAATTAGTCGAGTATGCATTTCATCTGTTCGCGCAAGTAATTTTCGTCTCTTCCAGTGGAACAGCTCACGGAGTAGAACTGTGCTATCTAGTGCAGGCAATTTTTTTATTCTTTCAGAAAGTGTTCGTTGAAATGTCCTATATATGTAAACGATGTGCAATAAACCATCTGTTAGTAGTAGCGCTGTGTATTATTCTTCTTCTGCCGCCTGGCGTGCTCTCTTGCGCGCTACCTCAAATTAGAGCATCGAGTTACAGTTCCATGTTCTTTACATCGAGAAAAACCAGCCTGTATAATCGACCATCGCTGACGATAGAGTGGCCGCACAGCCTTCCAGCAATCGATCTTCAGGGGCCCTAAGGAACGTAACGCAGTGGCACTTTCTGAACTGTTTCTTATGGAACAGTTGAGGAGCACCGATAGCATGAATGTACTTGTCATGTTCATGAAAGGAAAAAGTGAAACCTGCACATTCTTCTTCCCTGCTTGTCCAGATGTACATGTAGTCTAGAACTAAGACGTCGTCTAAGACCAGCAAAGAGAACAGCATCAAGAGCTCGAGGAACTTAGGTTCTTATCTTGTATTGATTGCTGATTTGCCCCAAATATTGTCGAGCAGCCGAATTCTTTGGGCCGTATGTAATGTAATTCATTCTTCGAAGGCGATATCATACTCATTACAATAGAATGTGAGAAGTGGGAAAGATTTCGTTTCTTGAAATTTTTTATGAAGCTTCTCGAACGTTTTTGAAGAATGAGCTCCTCTGGTAAGGTAGGAGGAATGCCTGATGTAGATTTAGAGAAGTTCTTGTTTTAACTACTCAAGAAATGAAGCAATCAATAAAATCTAACGTGAGAGATGTACCGTTCACCACGTGCCTCCCTACCATTTACCTCGTTAGCGTTCCTTATGAAACAACCTTCTGTTCGCATTTTTATTTATTTACTTATTAGAAATACTGCAGATCATGATGGTCCTGACAGGAGGGCCACAGTCAATCATTGTACAAAATAAGAAATAGCAAACACATTAAAACAATATTAGCAGAGAAGTAAAAAACTAAAACAAACAAGCAAAACAATCAAATAATGACAAGAATTGAAAAACCAAACCAAACTCTCCTGAAACAATGAGGTGGCGTTCCAACTGTGTTGCAATATTACTGGCTTGCGAAATATGAGAAGCTAAGGCATTCCCATCAGATACAGTTCTAGAGAAAAAACTGTGTTTAAATGTGTTAGTGCGAGCGAAAGTTGGTGCCAGTGAATGTTCCTGCGTGAGTCTGGTCCTCTTCGTACAATGAGCTTAGACACAATTAGGCAATTTCATGTTTATTTTTCCTTGCAGGCAATGGTTGAGAAAGATGAGGCGACTAACTTCCCGTCGGGATTCTAAAGTTGTGTATGTCGTGCTGTTTCATTAGGATCGATGGTGAATCATGTCCTTTATATTTGCTGAAAATAAACCACCATCTTTTCTTTGTACACTCTCGAGTTGTACGATGTATTTTTTATTATACGGATCCCATACTATCGCCGCGTATTCAAGTTTAGCTCTTACGCAGTCGTTATATGCAAACTGTTTAGTACTGGCAGGAGCAGTCTCAAGTTGTCGCTTGATGAACCACAGTTTCCAAAGCGCAGCAGCAGGAGTTTTATATATTTGTTTCGACCAGGTTAATTCATTTGTTAGCGTAACCCCAAGTTATCTATAGGACTCCACATCTAAAATATTATTGTTCTGAAGCTGATATGTAAAAATACACGGGGTAGTATTCCTTGTTACTCTTAAAAGTACCGTTTTTTCAATGTCTAGCTGCTTGCCCCAATTTGTACACCAGTGGGAAATAATTTGTAAAGCGTCCTGCAATATTTCTTGATCTTTTGTACGCGTAATTTCTTTAAACACAAGACAATCATCGGCAAACAACCGTGCAGACACTCCCCTCGGAATAATGTGTAACAAGTCATTGATAAAAATTAAAAAAAGGAAAGATCCTAAGACACTTCCTTAGGGCACACGAGAGGTAACATCTAACAAGCGAGAAGAATGGTTCCTAATGGTGACGTACTGTTTCCTATCACTGAGATAGGCTTTTATCCGTGAACAATAGTAGGAGGAATGTCAATACATTCCAATCTAAACAGGACTTTCGTATGTGAAACCCGGTCAAACGCTCTGGAGAAGTTTAGGAACAACACATCTGCTTGACCATTCCTGTCCAAGACGCATCCCAGTTCATTTATTGTCAATATCAGTTGTGTCACGGTAGATAATCCTTTTCGAAAACCGTGCTGGAGTTCTGATCTTACCTGCTTGTCTCCGAAATGTTGCCGAATGTATGATGCTACAACATGTTCCAGCATGTTACATCACGTGCTTGTGATTGAGATTAGTCGATAAATGGTAGAATGTAAAGGCTCACCTGGTTTACAAACTGGCACAACGCGTAATTTGCGCCAATCTGGTGGTATTTCACCTGAAGCAAGCGATAGCTGGAAAAGACCAGTCAGAGAGGCAGATATCTGTTCGGTGTAACGTTTTAGGAAAGCATTCGGTATATCATCAAGCCCTTGTGATTTGCTATCAAGTTTAAGAGGAAGCTTTAGCTCGGGCGCTCCTATCTGAATATATGTTTGAAGTTTGAAGTTTATTATAATTTTGACAATACAATATTGTCATAGCGCCGGAGCAAAAGGCGAGACTATACACGCCTTACTAGGCCCCTGGCGCCACGAGCACATACGACAACAGTGCAAAAAAATGTATACATACATACACATAATACACGCATATACATGCTTATATATACATGCATATATACGAATGACACAATGACACATACAATAAATCAATGCAACAAAATAAGTATAAATAATGCAAATGAAGAAATAAAGTACGTACAGAAAGATACAGGAAGGCCAAAGGCCAAATGAGAACAAAAAGTCTCGCAACGCATGAAATTGCATATCAGTCGAAAAACACAAAGTCAATTACAAAAAACAGGTGTCAATTGTAGGAAAAATACAGTTTTGATTTCTTTCTTAATATTGAAGTGGTTGAGGAATCTTGCATGATATCAAATTAAGCATGCTCCTCATTAACATGTAAAAGGAGAATTCGTTTTTCTCGGCAACCAGGGTCAGATAAAGGGTGCTCCTCCCAACCTCAACGAGTCGGCTCACGGGGCTGCGCGTGAACTTGCCCACCGCGCTACCCTCGACCCATCGGAAGCCGACTTCCCAGAGAACAGGGACACGCCCTCCACCTACAACGAAATTACTAAACACTACTATCTCAGCCGTAGAACCTACTTTGTTCCTCATCCGCGCCTCAATAGAGCTCAAGCATTAACGCTCCGTCTACTACAAACGAATACCTATCCCAATCCGTCGCTTTTACATAAAATCTATCCGGATATTTACACCAATGCTACCTGCCACGATTGTGGAGAAATAGCCACGTTAGACCACATGCTCTGGCGGTGTGCCCGGTCACACTCTATCATCGCTAACAGCTCGGCCAGATGGGAGGCGGTTCTCCGCAGCCCTCTTCTGGCTGACCAACTCTGGGCTGTCCAGCAGGCCCACGATGCGGCCGAGAGGCTCGGCCTTCCGGTTCCCACGTGGGAGCGGCCCGCTTCGTGAAGACTCACGACCTGCAGGACTTCATTAAAGTTTTACCATACCATACCATACCACTGCACCAAATTTGATAAGGTTTGTTGCATTTAAAAGAAAAACTTAAAATCTAGTGACTGTTTGATTGGACTTCTTGAATTAAGTCGTCAATCTTTTATTAAAAATTGTCACAGATAGAAAACTTTTGAAAAACAAGGCTATCAAGTTTTCAACTCTATAACTCAACAAAAAAAGCGATAATACAGTTCTGTGAATTGCATCTAATAGTGCATCTAAAGTGGCCAAAATTGATATGTCACACATGAATATAAAAAAATTTAGTAATATGGAAATACAGCTTTTGCAGAACCCTTGTAAACAACGTAACATACTCACGTAAGATGTAAAATGACGTATCAAATTTGTCCGCTTTGAATAACCTAGTGGATGCCTTTTACAGAACCGCGATATCTGTTTTGATACAGAGCTATGAATTTGTAAATTTCGTGCTTCAATTTTTTTCACACTGTCGAATATTTGAAAATCTTTTTAACAAAACGCAAACCCTAAATCGAAATTCCGCTTCAAACAGTCACTAGAATTGCACTTTCTCTCTCAAGTTCAACGAATTTCATAAAAATCGGTCACGAGGTTATCTCAGAAAAACGTTTTTGCGTTTTACATGTATTTGAATAGGCCGCATCGGAGTTGGGCCTGAGCCAAAGCTTCCTCTTAAGAAGCATTGCTAAGACTACTTCACGAGTGATCGCAATATTATAAGATTGTTTACAGTGTATGCACTGATGTTCGTATTGCTCAGGCTATGAAAAAAATGCTCTGAAAATATCGGTTAAGGTGTTCCGCCATCTCCCAAGCGTCAGTGGTTGTACCTCCAGCAATATTTATTCTCTCGATGTGGTGATGTGTCTGCTTCAAATAACGCCAAAATTTTTGAACATCGTTGCTAATAAATTCGTTAAGGCGGCGGGAGAAATACCTACTTCTTGATTCGCATATCTTATGTAACATGCTATGTTTTAATTCAGCAAAAAGTGGCGTTGGCTCCTTGTTTTTCTTCCACAGCCACCTAATATTGCGCATAATATATGAATAATTCATTCGGTTATCTAAACCGGATGAATTCGCTTGCGAACTAGTTTCGAAGGGCGAACCTATCGATAGAAAACATGACTACATCACACAATTTATTCCACATAGCTTCGACACCATTTTCAGTGGAAGTCCAGATGATGGAAAATCGAGGTGTCATCTGCCCGAGAGTAATCTTTCCTAAAGGCATCTGTTTTAGGCAGTGTAGCTTGTTCAGATGACAACATTAAAAAAATTAAATTATTGGATTTTACGTGCCAAAACAACGTTATGATTAAGAAGCACGCCTTAGTGGAAATTTCGACCACCTGGGTTTTTTTAACGTGCACCCAAATCTAAGTACACGGGTGTTTTCGCATTTCGCCCCCACCGCAATACGGCCGCCGTGTCCGGGATTCGATCCCGCGACTTCGTTCGTAGCAGCCCAACAGCATAGTCATTAAGGAACCACGGTGGGTGACAACATAGAAGAGAAGTATATTAACTAATTATCCAATATTTCAACTTTCACCGATGCTCCCTAAAATATTTCACTATTAAATAATAGGTCCAGAATGGAGTTGCCACAAGTGTATTCGTGCGCCGTTTGATCCAAGTTTAACGAAAGCATAATATCTCAAAGTATATCGCTATGCAAGGAAGTCCCATAATTAATATGGTTCCAGTCCAACGAGGGCAAGTTAAAGTCGCCGGTTACTATAACGTTTATAACCTCACAAGTTTTCATATAGATTAGTCATGAACACAGAATCTGCATTAGGGGGGTGGTACACTGTGCAAAGGAAGTATGTGGATTCTGAATTCCTGGCTTTCCATAACAAACTTTCGCATCCAGCGATTTCTTCACTGGGAACAACTACTTGTGAAAACAGCAAAAATATCGGAATCGACCAGGTAAGCAATTCCTTGTATGAAACGTTTCTTTATACAACTGATATGATGCAATCAAGCAACACAGCCGGTGTGCTCTGAACAAATCGTTCCGCGTTCGATGCTTCTTTTAGCCTTTAAAAGGGCGTGCCACTCCCCACTCACAAAGATCATTAGGCGTCGTTGATTAAGTGCAGCTGCTTAGATGAAATGCTCTGTTATTTGTCTGCCCGTAAAACACCATTAATGCAACTGGTTCCTATCATGGCATAAGGCATGGCACTATTTTTTTTTTTCGATGCGCTTTAATGCCGATATACTTTTTGTTCGAAGCACTTGTTACCCGGCAACGTGGCAAGAAAACAGGGGAAGAAGTGCTTGCCTGCTCTTCTTGGAGAATATGGGCATAAAGAAACCGAACAAACATACGTTGCGCCCGATTATTCCTAAAGCAACGATAACAGCGAAGTCGATGACGTGGACGATGAAGACAATAGAGGGCTCACGCTAATTTGAGCAAACAGAACACCCCAATACACCAGAATAAAAATCTCGAACGCCATCGGTAAGACCGACAGACAAAGGGTAGAAACTTCTCGCCCTCATTATGAATAAATGGCAAGCAGTTTGAATGCGGCAACCCGCATGTGCTGTACACACTTCATATTTTGGACAGCAGAGCAAGAAAAAGAGGACTGCACACGAAGGCATTCACATGACGGGTCAAGATGTCGATTTGGTCAGCGGACGAAGGATGACTTGGTCACTGACACCAAGTCATAATGTTGCTACGGGACTAGTTCTTCCTTCAATTCGCCTCTTCACGCTACATTTCCTCGACAAGCGCAATTAGTGATTTAACCCATCTAAGGAATCTGCGTCAGCGAGCTCTCCAAGAGGCATCCTCGTCTGCTACATGTATATTAAAGTGAATAGCTTTGTTTGGCTTGATCGGTTGTTATGGTGGTAGTCTGGTGGTCGGTTTATGGTTGGTGGTCATGCAGAGCGAAGAAAACATTTGTTTTCTTGCGATCGCTCTTTCTGCTTCCTTAATCTCACTACCAAATTTGCTCACTCCCTCTTGTCCACTCGCTCTCTCGTTCCTACGTTAAAGCTATTCGCGTGAAGTGAAAATCATCTTCAATGATTGCTGTATTCCTATAGGGAACTAAATCTATGCCGTATTAATGCACTAGTTGTGTGATGTTGTGCACAGGCGCATGGTGGTATATGGTACATGAAATAAAAGCGCTCAGCACTGCAATATAGAAAGAAAACGGTTGTCTTTGTTAGCTAACGCTCAGTCGAAATATCTGCTCGCTTGCGCAATACGGCGTAGAAGTAGTCGTGCTATATGCAATCCTTTAAGTCGGCTATAAGGCACTCTCAGATCATGAACAGCAGGTTGCCATTAACCCTCAAGAGAAAAGTGTATAACAGCTGTGTCTTACCTGTACTCACGTATGGGGCAGAAACCTGGAGGCTTACGAAAAGGGTTCTACTTAAATTGAGGACGACGCAACGAGCTATGGAAAGAAGAATGATTGGTGTAACGTTAAGGGATAAGAAAAGAGCAGATTGGGTGAGGGAAATAGCGAGAGTTAATGACATCTTAGTTGAAATCAAGAAAAAGAAATGGGCATGGGCAGGACATGTAATGAGGAGGGAAGATAACCGATGGTTATTAAGGGTTACGGACTGCACTCCAAGGGAAGGGAAGCGTAGCAGGGGGCGGCAGAAAGTTAGGTGTGCGCATGAGCTTGAGAAGTTTGCAGGGACGACATGGCCACAATTGTTACATGACCATTGTAGTTGGAGAAGTATGGGAGGGGCCTTTGCCCTGCAGTGGGCTTAACCAGGCTGATAATGATCATAATGATGATGATTATGATGATTATGATGATGATAAGTCGGCTATTATTATTTACGTCAGGTGTGACTCAACGAATGTCTATCGAGCTAGTGAGCATGCTTAGCGCATTTTATAGCGCCTAACATGCGTTCACCAAAAAAAAAAAAAGAATGAGAAAAGAAATGATAACGTCCATCACGCAAAACGGGATGGCGACCAAACGGCGGCGCCAAAGCCTTTATTGCGTGCGGTGCACGACGTATGGGAAGCCTCCCTATCGCCTCACAGGACGCCTGAAAACCCAGCGTGATTCGCGCCATACCATGGAACGCCGAATCACTTACTTGTCAAGTTTGTCCCTTTAAGTAATTTGGCCGTCGCTATACATTGCAAATCATTCTATTGACTGCTGTTAAACTATGCTATTTATTTAGACTAGCTATGTATTGTATGGCTATATAGCTTGCTTGTGCTGCTCCTTTTGAATTTCTTTGGGACGAGTCGGCAACGTGAATCCGCTTCGCGTAATCAGCGAATGGACGGCTAGATAGTTTCAAAATTGATTCGCTGACGCGCGGGCACCGGCGAGAGCTGCTGATGTATGGCGAGTTCTAAATCGGTCGATGATCGGCTCAAGGAAGTCTGGACGCCCTTCTCTCGAAAGAGAGGACTGTTGCTGAGTGAAATTATTCAGCCAGCGAGAACGCATGATTGTGATTTCATTACATACTTCATGAATTACATTCGCGAGAGTCTTCTTGCTTCACACTTTGTCGCACCTATAGGAAGAGTCGTTGGGACGAAAAGTAAATGATCTGCTTCATTAGCGCCATGCTAGTGCAGCACGAACTACTCGAATGTCTTCTGACATTTTTGTCCAAAAGTTTGCGTTCGGAAGAGGTTATCCTCTGTGAGTCAGCAAGCAGTGGGTGCCAAGTAGCTTCTCAAAGCGAAGCGTTCTTAAGGGAAGCGGCGACTCTTCGCAATCGTGAATCCCGCTGCTGCTCCCTTTCTGTCCACCTGACACACAGACCAGTAGTTATAAAGGATGCCCCACGCAACTTGAGCCAAACATTAAAATATGCAAATGCCTTGTAGCTGCACAGAACCAAGGTAATGTTATTTGCCGTCGCTTGGAAATACTCAGATTTTTTTCATTCCTCCTAATTAGAAAATGAGTCTTAACTAATTAATAAACTTCACGAATATTATAATCAGATGAAAAGTGTCAATGAGAAAATTGTAGAGGAATTGTAGATTTAACAAAGTTGTCACACACGCACGTGTAAAACTCCCGATACAGCTTTCTGTTGCTCGATACGTGCTACATAAAAGTGTTTTTCCCGAGCGTGAAAGAAGTCTGCGAATACACTCAAAGTGCCTCGAGCGGCCAATCGCCGCAGACAGAACTCCGTGCATGCAGTGCTTTATTTACATACGTCTGACACGCGCCGCTCTGGTGCTATCTTGTTGCCATCATCGCCCCAGAGCCCGTCTTGCGTGTTAATACGCTTTCTTCTCTCGGTTTCGCCGTACCATTCTCCTCAACTTTCTGCCTTATGGTTCCGCTTTACCATCCTCCTCTGCTTTCGTCCTCGTGCTCTCTTCACTATCACCATCTTTCATCCGCCACCGCGCCCTGAATTCGCTCTTTCATTACTCACTGCGCTTGTTCGCTTGGTCACGCCGAGGACGCCGACGCCGATGCTTGCCGCTGGAGTGGGCGCTTAAGAGCTGCGCTTTGAAGGTCCGCGCGTCGCCTCCAGGACGAGAAGGATGGCACGCCGATGCGTTAGAACGCCGAGAATTGTTCCCTCGCCTGCCGCACACCCAGCCGCAAATACTCAGTGACACAAGTTGCCGACAAGCGCACTAAAATGTGGCCCATACTAAGCGCATTCATGGCGCAGGGCGTTAAATCATTGGCATGAAGGGAGTTCGCTTAAAAGCGGCACATACACACAGTACATTCGGTTCTCAGCCTGCTAAAAGGTCGGGTCACTATCCTTGAAGAATACTTGTCATGCTTGTTTGGTTCCGCCCAGCATCGTAGAAATGTAAAGAAATATCTTTTTTAGTCATTTTAGACCCGCGCATTCTCATTGGCGCGTACTTCGTTACCAAAGTTGGCCCCAGAAACACAAGTTGGCGTCAAAAAGTTTAGTGAAGACCAGTGCAGACCGAGTGGCGCCTACCCACTGCCCCAGACCGGCATGAAAGAGTTCGTTCGAAAAGCGGTGCCCACACTATTCAGTATATACAGGAACCCATGTCGGTGTGAAGGAAGTATCATTGAAGAGCACACTTATGCACACTGTGTCACATACTCAATCACCCAAGTTGGTCCAGCGGATGTTTTCGAATCCTCTTCTCTTACCTTAGCGGCCCTATGCGCTACGCATTCGGCCATCCAGTAACCCAGTGCCCCAAGTAGACGGCAAACGGTAAGAGACATCTATACATGATAAATCAGTAGACAGTTAGCCCCCGGAAAGTGAGTGAAGCACCTCAAGAATACTGGCGCGCAGAAAAATTCATAAGCACTCTTCTACGATGACTATCGATGTATGCGACTTAGCCGAAATCCGTCATGTATAAAGCGTCTACCAAAGCCTGGCTCGTCTCGCACATTTCCCTCTGGACAAACTGAATCTTCTGGCTGCACTGCCGTCAAATCTCCTCTTTTCCATTCTTGCATACGCAGTGACCCCAGTCGGCGTCAGAGAGGTTCACTGAAGAGCGGCACAGACCCAGTGGTCCATACGTTGGCGAACGGCCCAAATTTTAGACTAGGCTACCTTTTAAATTGGCCCACATTTTTATAGTGCACTATCCTCGAGATCGACCCGCATTTCATGTTGAATAGCTTTATAGCTAGTTAGCCAGAAAGAAACTGGTCTGACAATGCCGACAATGCTGTTTACATTATTATTGAAACTGTACATCTTAAAGCGCCCAAAATACTGTCTGTCTGTCTGTCTGTCTGTCTGTCTGTCTGTCTGTCTGTCTGTCTGTCTGTCTGTCTGTCTGTCTGTCTGTCTGTCTGTCTGTCTGTCTGTCTGTCTGTCTGTCTGTCTGTCTGTCTGTCTGTCTGTCTGTCTGTCTGTCTGTCTGTCTGTCTGTCTGTCTGTCTGTCTGTCTGTCTGTCTGTCTGTCTGTCTGTCTGTCTGTCTGTCTGTCTGTCTGTCTGTCTGTCTGTCTGTCTGTCTGTCTGTCTGTCTGTCTGTCTGTCTGTCTGTCTGTCTGTCTGTCTGTCTGTCTGTCTGTCTGTCTGTCTGTCTGTCTGTCTGTCTGTCTGTCTGTCTGTCTGTCTGTCTGTCTGTCTGTCTGTCTGTCTGTCTGTCTGTCTGTCTGTCTGTCTGTCTGTCTGTCTGTCTGTCTGTCTGTCTGTCTGTCTGTCTGTCTGTCTGTCTGTCTGTCTGTCTGTCTGTCTGTCTGTCTGTCTGTCTGTCTGTCTGTCTGTCTGTCTGTCTGTCTGTCTGTCTGTCTGTCTGTCTGTCTGTCTGTCTGTCTGTCTGTCTGTCTGTCTGTCTGTCTGTCTGTCTGTCTGTCTGTCTGTCTGTCTGTCTGTCTGTCTGTCTGTCTGTCTGTCTGTCTGTCTGTCTGTCTGTCTGTCTGTCTGTCTGTCTGTCTGTCTGTCTGTCTGTCTGTCTGTCTGTCTGTCTGTCTGTCTGTCTGTCTGTCTGTCTGTCTGTCTGTCTGTCTGTCTGTCTGTCTGTCTGTCTGTCTGTCTGTCTGTCTGTCTGTCTGTCTGTCTGTCTGTCTGTCTGTCCCTCTGTCTGTCTGTCTGTCCCTCTGTCTGTCTGTCTGTCTGTCTGTCTGTCCCTCTGTCCGTCCGTCCGTCCGTCCGTCCGTCCCTCCGTCCGTCCGTCCGTCCCTCCATCCGTCCGTCCGTCCGCCCGTCCCTCCGTCTGTTCTACGCCGGCACAATGGCTAAAGTTCTCTAACCGCCTGGCCTACTAGGAAAAGGGCTCGCGGTCGTGATGTCGTAGTGCTGGTTCCATAGTCGTCACTCCAGCTTCGTGATGTGACTCTCGTCATACTGTCGTCGCTACACCTTCTACGCCGGCCCAGTGGCCGAAGTCGTCTAATATATTGGGCACCCAGGTATCTCGCCGTGGTCGTGATGCCATCGTGGTCGTTGCATCGTCGTCATTAGACGCTTGATCCTCCCACTCTCGTCATGCCGTCGACATCACTCCTTTTTACTTGTTTTCGCAACGCCACCGTTATGCTGTCATGGTTCTCCCATCGTCGTCACTTCAACATCGTCATCGGACACTCGTAATGCGGTCGTCACGACATATACACGTCGTCATATAGGCCTTGCGACACAGTTTTCGTCACGCCATTGCCGTCATACACTTGTTGTCATCCTATTCTCAGCATACTGTTGTCATGTCATCGTCATCATTCTGTGATCTTCGTAAAGTCGTAATCATGCTTTCGTTGTAATGCCGTTGATTTGATGCCGTTGCGGTTGTTCTGCTGTCGTCATTCTAATTTCTTCGCCCTAGTTTTGACACGCCTTGTCGTCACGCCATCATAGGCATACCATTATCGTCATGCAGTCGTCGTCATGCCCCTTTCGACATTCCTTCCTCATAAATTCTTGGTCGTTCTGCAGTAATCAAGCTGCCGTCATTGATTACGCCACCGTGTCATTCCATAATCGCCATTGCGCCGTCGTCAGAAAGTCGCTGTCATGCAGGACTTGTCATACTGTGGTCTTTATAACAGGTTGTTCTCCCTTCTTCGCTGCTCTAGTTTCATCATCTGATTCTCGTCATCCCCTGGTCATCATACAAGCTTCGTGATACAGTAAACTACAGTGTAATGATAAATGGCCAAATAATACGACGGGTGCGATCGTACAAGTTTCTAGGTGTCATAATCGACAGGGACTTGTCATGGAGCCCACACGTATCATACGTGAAAAAACGATTGACAGGCATCTGTCACCTGTTCAAGTTTCTCGCTGGCAAGACCTGGGGAATGTCGCCAAGTGCCATGTTGCAACTCTACAGGGTGCTTTTTCTAGGATTTCTGCGATACAGTTTGCCAGCAATAAACAACACAGGTAAAACAAATCTACGCACAATACAAAGTCTTCAGGGTCAAGTGCTCCGGATCTGTCTAGGCGTGCCTCAGAGTGCTTCAACAGTGGCTACGATAGCAATCGCTGGAGACCACCTTGTCAGGACCCACATTGAAACTGAAGTACTCGGGACCCATATAAGGCATCTGGCCAGGACTCCTCGTCACCACTTGACCTCCCTAACGGCGCACAGACCCCACACATCTTTCAGCCAAACGATAACGGTATATGATGAATCATTGCCAGCTTGTTTCACTTCGGCTGCGAGACCTTCGATTCCTCCATGGTGCCTCGCTCAGCCAAAAATCAACCTCACAATACCTGGTATCTTGAAAAAAGCTGATCTATCATCACCAGCCCGTAGACAGCTCACGCTACTGTATTTGTACGAGAACTGCCGTGACTCTACGCATATTTACACTGATGGATCTGTCCTTCCAAGCAGCTCCGCGGCGGCAATTTTCATACCAGCGAAAGCTACAACAATCAAATTTAAGACGACCGACGCGACAACATCGACGGCAGCAGAGCTCGCAGCGCTCTTTGCTGCCCTTCATCACATTGGTGATGAACCACCACACAAGTGGACAATATTCTGCGATTCGAAGGCGGCACTGCAGTCTCTACTGTCACCTTTACGACGCAGACCGCACGAACAACTAATATTCCATATTACAGAGACGTTACAACATATAAGTGATGCAGGCCATGAAATAACCTTTCAGTGGCTTCCAAGTCACTGCGGGATTATCGGCAATGAAAGGGCGGAGGAGGAGGAGGAGGAAAAACTTTATTTGCTCTAATTGGTTAGAAATTAGCGGTGGCAGATGCGGTCGGCCGTCTTCACGGTCTTCTTCCCCATCTGCGCAGGGTCGACGCCCATATTCCAGGGCACCACTGAAGGTGGCTACTCGGCGAGCGTGCCTTACTAGTCCATGCTGGACTTTCGGGTCGCTGCTGGAGAGCACCCTCTCCCGCTGCTCCGCACTCGGGTCTTTTTATCACGCTGCCCGCTCAGCTCATACTGAGGAGCGCCACCTCCCAATTCCTCTTTCTAGAACTGATGCAGCACGGAACCTTCGCCTACTTGCTCGGCAGTGCACCCCGTCGCAATGGAATGAGCCACATTTAAGAAATACACGACTGTACTCACTTGATCCGACGCTAAGTCTTCGAGCGCCATCACAGCTTCGCCGTAGAGACGCCACGCTTTTATATCGACTTTGGTTGGGCGTCGCCTTTACCAAAGCCTATGCATTCCGCATAGGGATGACCGACAGCCCAACCTGTGACCACTGCGGCCGTGAAGAATCAATTGACCATATTCTGTGCGCCTGCCCGCAGTACAGTCCACAGAGGGCATGCCTTCGCCCCGAACTTGACCAACTGGACGACGAACCACTATCTGAAAAAAGAATTCTACAACATCGAAAGGACCTACCGTCACAGAAGAAGGTCGTGCAAGCGCTATTGCGCTTTTTGCGGTCTACCGGCCTGTGTGAACGACTTTAACTGGAACGCCTTTTGTGTGTGTGTCTCCAGGTGTTGTGTTTTTTTTTCTTTTTTCTAGCGTTTTCCTCTCTGTCATCTTTCTAACCCCTATCCCACATCCCCAGTGTAGGGTAGCAAACCGGAGACTCATATATGGTTAACCTCCCTGCCTTTCCTCTTCATTCACTCTCTCTCTCTCTCGAGATACAATCGTCGTCGCGCCGTCTTCATCCTACGTTCGTCGTCATACAATTGTTTGTATACTGCTGTTAAGACATCGTATTCATACAGTTCTCATCAAGAACTCGTTTTCATACCGTCGCCGGAGTGCCATAGTGGCCATTCTATCCTCGTCATTAAAACTGCGACATCCGACTCTCCACGCAATCATTGTCACGCCATCGTCATCACACGATCATCGTCACATCATATTCGTCCTGCCGTAGTCGTCACACTGTCGTTTTACCGTCGTCATCACTTCAGTTAAGGCCTTACATTGTCGTCATTCCGTCGTTGTCGTACCACCTTCTTGAATACACCGACATCATTCCTTCTTCGTCATTCTATCGTGTGCTGTCGTCATTTCATTTTGATTATGCGATTGTCGTCGTCAATGCGTCGTCGACCGACAGTCGTCATCATGCATCCACTGTCATACCGCCGTCGTCATGCCACTGTGGTTGTGAAAGTGTCGTCATTCCAGCTGTTGCACCTTCGTCGTCATGCAATTATCCTGATGTCGAGGTTGCACGATGTCCCATTTTACAGTGGTAGAGTACCGCAGTATGCTACATATAGCCGACGCAACAGAAGTCTCAGAAGTTTCATTAGAAACAGGAAAAGTCCCAGTTCAGAAATACGGTCTTTCACTGCATAGCTCGAACGCTAATTGCATCACCATCGACCATCATCGTGAGAAAGTCCTGTCGTAATTCCTCCTCGAGGTTTGGCGTGCACGCTTGGTCGGTTCCCTGTGCCGGAAACTGGTTAAATGCCGGAGGCCTCTAAAAGCCAAGTAGTTTGATTCTGGAAATAGTCTAAAAAATTTGAGTCAATCACGGAGACGGCGTACTTTGTGGTCTCATGACTGCCGTGGTTGGCGATGGCGGGGTATCCACTTCTCACATGCGCGTTGCTGCAAAACTGAATGCAAAATACTTAAGCGATGGGAGATGAATCCTAACAGTCCCTTGCATCTACTCAATAAAATAACACTGCCCGTATTGTTTGTGTTGCATAGAATTTCGCTGGGATGTTTTAACGTTTCAAACCTCGCTTAACTACGTTCAATTTTTCCTTTATTCTTGCATAGCCTGTTAGAGATCTTCCATGCGTCGCATAGGACTTCTTCCAAGAAATCTTAAAGGAAGCGGAATAATTATTAGGCTCAGGGAACGCTCTAGCGCGCAGAAAACACTGGTTATACGAGAAATAATTACATTGAAGCACCAAATGAAGTGCGTAAGGAGCGGTCATTTAGTCCATCTCGTAGTTTAGCCTTATTTTATGGATCGAGGAAGAGGGAAATGTGGGCATTAAGTGTTTAAACTTATAATAGAAATTCACGAAATCCAATTTTTTGATTATTTGTTGTTATGGAAAAACGTTCTTCCATAATCTTAAGGACTT
Organism: Dermacentor andersoni; assembly: GCF_023375885.2. NCBI lineage: Eukaryota > Metazoa > Arthropoda > Arachnida > Ixodida > Ixodidae > Dermacentor > Dermacentor andersoni. The sequence goes on along the minus strand of NC_092817.1, from coordinate 102,726,969 downwards.
TGTGGTAGGTGGGTTCCTATTTACACTAATTTTATAAAATTAAGATTCAGATGCCCAATGGGGCAATTAAACCTTCGATGCCAAGCACTGCAGTCCGATCTCTACCTATTTGGCCACGATCGCTATTCTTTTCCCTTCTTCCTTTATTGTCTCAAGCGTACTTCTCACTTGCCAATCCCAACCAGCCCCTTAAGACGACTGGCGCCGTCGTCACATCTCATAGCATGGGCTAGGACATTTGTGCGCTCAGTAGTTTCCATTCGGCTGCAACTTCCCACTTTCCTTCGTTTCCGTTAAGTGCGTGTCTTTATCTCTGATTCTTGCTTCGTGGCAGCCAACGCTTTGAGCGAAAAGTTATTGCCTCACTGGCTTTGATACGATGTGTTAGACTGAACTGCTTCCGGCGATCAGCCCACATTTACCGCGCCTTTCGTCGTAGCACAAGGCGCGGTATGTGGGCTACGACGCTATGAAGATGCTGCGGGACATTGTTGAAGATGTTGCGCCACGAAAAGAATATGGTGTAGTTACTTAAGTATCCTTACGCGATTTCAGTGCGAAAGCATAATGACTTCTCTAATTAATTCTTGACGTCCATAATACATGACGTCATTCATTGTCACGTGTCCTTCACAACTCTGCCGAATTCCACCTTAATCGTCGTTGCTTTAATTTATACTAACCTTAATCCGCCATAATCTAATTTCTACCAACCTTAATCCAAGTAACTTAACTTGAAAGCAATTTAATGCACAATCCTTGCTTCGTCATCCACGGGCTCGCTTCAAACACAAATGCTTGGTTTCAGCAAACATGTTGGTCCGTGTGATAATAAACCACGTCACGAGTTCCCCTTTGTGACGAACTCCAAGTAGTGCTGTATAGCGAGCTACCTGTAAAACGCTTCGCATGACATCGATTCCTACAGTGCATAGAACCTGCATAATTTATTTCCCTTTCTTCCCTTTTGATATTATTCGACATCGGTATCCTCTACGGAGTATCAACGGTGAACATAGCAAAAGAAAGTAATAACTTTATGTAAGACTTTGAAGGTTGTCATCAGCCTACACGAATAATGCTGCCCTGACAAATGCCATCAGCACAAAGCGTTTTGTTTTATTGGCTTTCTGTGACGTTCCACTAGGAATACTGACATCAATGTTTCGAATGCTTGCGCCTAATACGACGGTAAAAGGCACTTCTTTCTTGCCGAAATGCTCACTTGTTTGCCTTTGTCCTCTCCATATCAGAAAAACAAATTTGGGCTGGATTATCTCTGAAAAGAGATGATGATGATGACAAGAACATTGGAGCACGATGAAGTATCGTTTCTGAGAGCAAATAGCGGCGCAAAGCAACCGTAGGGTGTCGTTTACCTCACGGCTGAGCTGGAGAAATGCACGCATTTTCGCGTCTGTGTTCATTTACTGTTGCAGCGCTGTTTCTTTGCGACCTGCTAGTTTCCATTGAATCTCATTCGAAATAGTGTGCTTTAACCACTGTAGCAGGTATCCCCAATACTTGAAATATCACTGAACAATCTTGACAGCGCCGATAAAACAGACAACGATCGAGGTGGTTTCAAGAACCTGTAGCACGTGCATACCTGCCCATGAAAGTAGCGGACACGTTCGCTAAACTTGTATGTGAGAGAACGTGTTCAGTTCTGACGTCCAGTAATCATGACTTATAATCAAAAGTTGAACGTAGGCAAGCAATTTGCTTTTTATTGCATGATTTTAAGTAAACTCACTACTGGACACGATTAGGAATTATGTCAATGTTTATTTCACTCGATATAACATTTGAATTTTCGTGGTGTAGTGGTTTTGACCATAAATACTCACCAAGGCAGAAAACAAATAACAGAATGTCCATGCTCCAACAAGGGGACAAGGCGTGGAACTGGTGTGAAAGTTGTGGCTCACTGTTACGCACTTGGCTACACGCGAACTATAAACTGATTCCAGGTAAGGATAATTCAGCATGGTAAATGTTAAGTATTTTTGAAGCACTCAGAATACAGCCTACAAGGCATTCATGACGGATTAGCACACAAACATGCGTTTCCTCATCAAATGCTCAGAGATCGTGTTGTTTTATTTAGCATGCTCGCCCCTCCGCTTCGCATTTGTGCTCTGGAAGGAGTCTCCGAAATAAAGGGTTCCTACATGAAACGAGAAGTGCTCACAGATGCGAGAGAGACTATGGCCTGAAACATCGTAGACTTTATGGGTAATATCACTAGTATCTTAAGTTGACACACACTCCTCATTTTAGGAAAGTCGTTCCTCTTCCCCAGAAAGCATCACCTGTTCTTTACTACGTGGAGTACTCAAATGTATACGTCATGGTACACACACTTCCCGAGCAGCTTAAGTACGGCTGCTTCATGCTTTGCTAGAGATGGTGCTATGAGGCCAACGAGATCTCCGCCTACCCCTCGCCTACGTCCTTAAATAGTCCTAATGTTTTTTACAGACGACTACGATGACCGTAGTTATGTTCATTTTTTTCCTGGAGGCCTACTTCCAATGCTGCTAGAATTGCCAGAACCATGGCAAGCGCCTTCAAGCCATTAAATAAATTTTTCGACGTGATTTACCAGCGAGCCCACGCACTCCAGAGGATCCAGCAAACAGCTCAATAAAATCCGAAAATACACAAAAGCAAGAGACTACAAAATTGTGTAGATGATTGTGTCGGGTGGGCTTTACGGCTTTATTATAACGCGCAGTATACGTGCTCAGCACCAACGTTTTGCCCGTGAGCCCCAAACCAGTGCATTTGTAGAACTCGCTGTTGTGCTTGTTGGTGCTTTGGCGTTTGCTCCTGTCCTAGTCAGCATTCTTCACGCGGGTAATACCATGGCCTTGGCGAAACCTCAGCGAGACGGTAAATTTCGGGCAGTTTATCCTTAAGCGTTTGTATAACGCCTGAGAAACGTGCCTGAAATGTATTCCTCGGCATTGTGGCTGCTTGCAATGTCTTCGGGCATACAGGCCGAGGCGATTACACGAAAAGGACAAGAGGGCACATCCGAGTACTGAATATAATTATGCAGATGGCTCCGTTCTTGTGCATGTGTGCGCACTCACGTTCATACTATACAATGTGTTTATTTTCTTATTTTCAAAAAAATGAAAAAAAAGATAGCCTATGGCAAATAACACAGTTGTAACCGGCAAGTGCAGCAAGGTGGGTGGGCTGGTATAGTAGGATGGTGACTGCAAAACACCGCTAAAGAAGAAAGCAAACAAAAAATTAGGACAAAGAAAAGGTCGCGTGTGCCTTTTTCTTTGTCCTTGTGTTATTAAAGCGCGGTTTCACCATCACCTAGTGATTGTAACCGTTGTACTAAATTACTCGATGAGGCAGCCATTACTTCTACGAGGAATCAGAATGCATAATTGAATATTTGCCATATTACCCTCATTACCGTCCTGCCAATTTACGTGGCGACACATACCTTAAATTCGCTAATTGTAGCCGTTAAGTCCGCAAGGCATATGCACCTGCAACAAATAATCAAGACTACATCAGTTTTGAGACATAAATTATCAAGATGTCGGATGAAATAAATTAGCGCTTCAGTTGCGTTTGATATTAAACGCATAAAACAGCGGGTTTCTTTTTCGAAAAGTAAGTCGAACAACGGTACATTATTAGCGCAAGTTCTAGGGCTCATATCTCAAAGTCGGAGCCCTCCCCATAATTCGCTCGAAGTCGATTTGCCTTTCAAAGCCACACACTATAATTCGTACATTGGAACACGTGCCATAAAGTACTTATTTAAAGAAATTAATGGCACTTATAACAATCTCGCTAAGGCCTTTCACCGCAGTCGCCGAACCTTCCCCCCACACCACTCCAAGTTCAGCCGGGCGCAGGCTACCACCCCACCCCCTCCACCTTATATTCCCAGACATTTACACTACCCCCAACTGCCGGTGCTGTGGCATTCACCCGGCTACGCTTCCGCATATGCTGTGGGAGTGCCCAGCACAGTACACACAGACTAACACCACGACCCTCTCGTCGAGGTAGCGTGAGGCTCTGCGGAGCTCCGCCCTCGACGACCAAACCTGGGCGACCCAGCACGCGCGTGAGCCTTCGGCGAGGCAAGCCCCCGACGTCCCCTCATGAGAGGCTTAGGCCCTGCCATCATAAAGTTCTGGTTCTACAATATATGTTTATCTCCCTTCCTCCCCCTCCCCCCCACACACAAACACCGGCGCGATGACGTAACATCATTGGCGTCGCGCTGCTAAGCTCCAGAACGCGGGGTCAAATGCCGGCCGCGGGGGCCGCATTTCGATGGGCGCGAAATGCGAAAACGCTCGTGTACCTTGCATTGGGTGCAGCTTAAAGAACACCAGATGGTTTACATTGATTCAGAGTCCCCCACTATGGTGTGCCTCATGATCACATCGTGATTACCGCACGTAAAATTTCAGGAATATATTTAATGTAACGCTTCAGTTACTGCTTTTATGTCAATTATTCAGTTTAGCATTTTCTTATTTCTCTGGATATTATGGCCGCCTCTGCGACTAATTTAGCTCGAGGGTTAGAATTGTACTATTTGCCAGAGACAATATTATAAAAAAATATGCAGCTAAGAAAAGCACCCTATACATGAAAACAATAATGTGGCGGTCCGACCAGTAGAAGAGTAAGGCTGCTTCAGCACTAGAGGCTAAAAATTCGTGTCGTCATTAGTACCTACTTGTATATGCCTTGAGTACTTTGTGTACTAGTTTGTTTTGCGGACTGAAATCGTTGTTTCCGTTTAAAGGCGTGTCTTGATATATACCTAAAATGATTTAATTTACTAAACACCTATTGTGTTTGCGTTTGTTTATAAAAGTGCAGCGCCAACGAGCCCACTTATCAGCCTCGAGTAACCTATGCTTTTCAACTAATACTTCAATAATCATGCTATGTGTGGGGACAGAATGTTACAGTAAATTTTGCTGAAAGCCTAGAAATAAGCCGACGGCACAACATGGTTTTAGAATGTTTCTTACTATAAGAACTTTTCGAATATTCTCAAACACTCTTATGCTGGATTGAGGAAATTTTTAAGGTGGGAGCCTTAAGAGGAAGGTTTAGCTCGAGCACAACTCGGATGCTGCCAATTCAAATACATGTAAAACGCAGTAACGCTTTTATGGAATAACCACCGGGCCACTTATTGTGGAGTTTGTTGCATTTGCGAGAGAAATTTAAAGTCTAGTGACTGTTGGAAACGAAATATTGACTTAGGGCCTGAATTCTTTCAACGGCATTTGCAAGGATTGGTAAGACTTAAAAATAAAATACAAGCGCGAAGTTTACAAATTTGTAGAACTGTGCCTAGAACAGATATCGCAGCCCTGCAAACTGCATCCATTAGAGCATTCAAGGTGGAAAAATTTGATATGTCAGTCTATGTCTTACGTTACATTGTCTACAAGGGTTTTGCAGAACGTCCTACTCATGCAGTAGGGAAAACTTGAGGCCTACGAGTAATACGCCAATTTTGTCCGCGTTAGATGTACTATTATATGCAATTGACAGAATTAATTTGTCATATCGTTTTTCATTGCTGAGTTACAGAGTTGTAAACTTTATAGTTTCGTTTTCTGAAAATGAGCAATTTTTAGCAATTTTTGTTAAAACGTTGACGGCCTAAATCGAAAATCATCATCATCATCATCATCAGCCTGGTTACGCCCACTGCAGGGCAAAGGCCTCTCCCATACTTCTCCAACTACCCCGGTCATGTACTAATTCTGGCCATGTTGTCACTGCAAACTTCTTAATCTCATCCGCCCACCTAACTTTCTGCCGCCCCCTGCTACGCTTCCCTTCCCTTGGAATCCAGTCCGTAACCCTTAATGACCATCGGTTATCTTCCCTCCTCATTACATGTCCTGCCCATGCCCATTTCTTTTTCTTGATTTCAACTAAGATGTCATTAACTCGCGTTTGTTCCCTCACCCAATCTGCTCTTTTCTTATCCCTTAACGTTACACCTATCATTCTTCTTTCCATAGCTCGTTGCGTCGTCCTCAATTTAAGTAGAACCATTTTGTAAGCCTCCAGGTTTCTGCCCCATACGTGAGTACTGGCAAGACACAGCTGTTATACACTTGTCTCTTGGGGGATAATGGCAATCTGCTGTTCATGATCTTAGAATGCCTGCCAAACGCACCGCAGCCCATTCTTATTCTTCTGATCATTTCAGTCTCATGATCCGGATTTGCGGTCACTACCTGTCCTAAGTAGATGTATTCTCTTACCACTTCAAAAATATTTTCTTTTCTTTTTGCTTTTGTTCAGCCAAATCATGCATAATCAGTGTGCATACATCATATCAAATGGGGAGCTTCCACGGCTTTCGTGATGCCGCTTTACAGGCAGGTGATGTGGAGATGGCATGAAATGTGTTTCACCAATTTCGGAGGTGTAGTGGCACGGTTAGAATAGAAAACGATGGGAATAGCTTTACTTTATGGAAACCGAGGACTTGTCGCCCAATTTTTTTTACCAGGCCATCAGCGAGCAGCAGGTTGACAACCCAATGCCATGCGTGCATGGCATCGAACACGCACGAACACGCACGCAGTGCGAGGAAGAATAACTATAGTTCTGTGGCAAACTACCTTAACCAGCAGAACAGCTTAACCGATGTGCCGTCAGCGGTGGATCCAGCGCTGACAACACACGGGTTAAGCTGTTAGATCCTGCTCCATTTTCATGTACTGTTGAATGCCGCAGTTTTCTTCTTGCCTTAACAGCAGTTTTTATCCGAGCAATATGCACGTGATGCGCATTCTCTTCTTTTACTGTTTATTGGTTTCACTGGGTACGTTGATTACATACTTGCTGTCATATTCGATGTCTTGTCTCCTGTGTGGTCGCTCACGTCACCGAACGCGAGTGGCGAAAGACAGAGTGAGAACGGTATGCATAAATTCATGTTCGTTTGGCCGCGCTATGGCTAGGAAGCTGTCAGCCAGGCGCACGTCTCCGAGCGCGCCTATCGTGAATGATGGAAGCCAGCCGCCCAGAAAAAGGGGAAAATGCAAAAGAAAAAGAAATCTAGTAACATCAAGCGAGCAAGAAGCCGTCCCATTGCCACTCAACCGAACAGCTTGGCGCATATATGGAAAATCAGAAGATGAGGGTAAGCAACACGAATAGCAGGTTGTCGCGATGACACCTCGCCCCCTCTCCCCCATCACACATTCCCCTGCCATTCGCGATGACTGCCCAGGTCTGCCTTACGGATAAAAAATCTAGGAGCAAAGCTCGACGTCTAGCATGAGAGTCACTGATTTGCAAACTTTTAAGAACCATGTCGACCTATGACAAGGAGGTTTTCTTCTGAAGTTCACGACGTTATGTCGGTAAAACTAAACTATACTAAAGCGATTGCAAGTAGAAAATAAAGAAATATAGAGAAAACAATAGGATCAGGCTAACATTGCACACCTCTGTCGAGTTTGGAAGAGCGCTGAAGTGGATGAGTGGAAGTAATAAATTTTAAAATAAAGAACAAGGGCTTTAGAGGGCGAAAACAACAAGCGCGTACTTTAGCCGTACTTTATGACAGAGGGCAGCTTGTATAAAAAGAGCTAGAAAGCTTAACAAGGATGGAATGTACAAGAAGCTAGAAAATGCGGAAAGGCTGCCGAGGTTGAGTGAGAAGAGGGAACAGCACCGCCGCGTCAGTGCTGGCTCCTCCACCGCCATCTTGCAGTTCCAATGAGACTCATTCCGCAAAATATGCCACGAGGCGTCCAAAATCGATAGGCATCATTTCCGGAAATTGCAGGCTGCTATCGTTAGAAGGGATAAAAGATACGAGGCAAAACAAAAAGGAACAAAACTAAGTCGAAGCAATGGCGTACGTTCTATGTTTGTGAGGGCCCTTTAATCAGAGAATCTTGAACAACGTATAGGAAACATGTTACTTTGAAGTGGGATAGGGATAGTACCATACAGGCAAGAAAAAAATTAAAGGAAAACTGCTGCTCGACTGTTGATTAAAAGATGCTTATGGATGTCATCCACGGAAGTGAACCGTTTGAAAGCTGATAGTTGAAGGCTACCGCGAAATGCACCAACGAACAGGAATCATGTCGTCAAGAAGATTGAAGTAGCCAAGTCAAAGTGAAAAATCATCGTCGCTGGATATATTTCTATTGCATCATAGTCACTGGAATTTCTGATGTCAAGTGTTGAACGGTCGTGTGGTTAGCCGACGTTCGCATTGAGACAATTGTTTTAAAGCTTTCCGCTATAACATAAGTTAGAAGGCGATTCGATGTGAATATTTTAACAAAATTAAGGACATCTTTGGACAGCCTGCTATAAAACCGCTTAGAAGTGAAATATGGCGGAAAATTCATGCATGCAGTAAGCGACTCCCAAGTAAGCAACTAGCCACGGGTCAGCGACCTTTACCAGGCTAACGTATTTGGTCAATTGAGCCGACATTTGTAATTCTTTCTTTCGAACATAGATGTCTCATAATGAAGAAAAATGTTTTGCTTCTGTTTTTAGTTTCCCAGTAGGAGGCTTCCAATGCATTAGAGTGGTAGAGTAGACTGGATTGTGTACTTATTGAATTTGTTTTGGATTCCGGCTCTTATGCTGTATTGATTATCTGTATAAATGCTACCACGCCTGTTTGTAAGCTGCGATTGCTTTGTATTACGCATCGGTTGTTTTGTTCGTATCCTTTAACAATGTTATTGCATCCTGATAGCTTATACTTGCACTTGTATAGACCTGTCACTAACCGACTTCAACTTTGAAAATTCAGACTCTACCAAAACTGAAGCAAACGTTGTGCGGGAATGGACATCAGAGTGAAGCTGCCACGTTGAAGAGCAAGATTTTTATGGGCAACAAAAGCTGCAGTTTCACCCGAAAATCTGAAGGAGCAATTGCGATAAGCAAATTGTTGCAGACCTATGCAAAGTAACGACAGTAGATTTTTTTCCCGTGTAAGCTTCTAAGCACTTTCTAACTAAACTAACAAGCGTGATGGCACGCGCGCACAGGCGAGCACGAACACTTCTCATTTTTATGACCGCGTACAATCGAAGTTAAAACGCCTACGTAAGGAAGCGCGGCAGCAGCAGCAAACTAATGGGCCTTCGTGCTACCTCTGCCTTCAGCGCGAACTAAGTGGCGAAAACACAGTGCACACGAAGGTATGAGCCCTCGGCGCATCTAGACTCTGTAACCCATCGCAGATCGCTTTCAAGATAAGGCGCTCGCTGCCGCGCTGTACGCAGCCGCCACCGGAGTAGAACGTCTCCTTCCGGTGCCTTGCACGCGATAGAAGACGGCGTGCTTCCTCTCCGGCTTCCTCGTTTGCGCGCACGAGATCAAGCCACCGTCCTCGCCTCACCTCCGCATGCTTTCACTCGCTCGGTGCTCGGCCACGACGTTATCGCACTTGGACTTTATACGGAACATAACGGCGACGGTGGCGCCGACGATGACGGCGAAAATGCAACAGCCCTGTCCATATAATCGCTATCGAAATAAAAGTGTTCGCCGGTACTTACTTTCAGGACGAGCCGCCATAAGCTCATAGAAAATCGGAAAAATTGCACCATGAGCGGCGATGGGCTTTCCTATTTCATTAGTGGCGGAATGTTAGAACCTGATTGTAGATAGGTGCAACGAGGCGTGCATTATGCAAGATTATGGGTATATTTGTGAATTTTGTGTTGCTTGCATAACTGCTGTGCTGAGGTCAACGGACAAAGTGTTCCAGGTGCGTTTTTATGGGGGGACGTGTAGCCGATGATTACACAATAGTATTTTTTTTCTGCACACATAGGCAACTTTCCCGCAATTTCAAATAGCAAGAATAATAACAAATGAGTTACGTAAGGACATTTGTACTTTGAGAGAGATGGACGTGCCTTATGCCGGCATGAACTACCTAAAACCTCTAAGTACCCAACACGAGTGCCAGCTTATAGTACTAATATTGAATACGCAGATGCTTCCAGGAAGGGTGCGGTAATAAAACCATTAGTGCAAGCGACATCGTTCAACATTTAAGTTTCATAAGCGCAAGTTGCTGCCATGTTGAACATGTACTAATAAAGTGCTAAGTATTTCAACATAGCCGCCTCTTTCTTCTCAATTGAATGAACCATGCATCTCGGTGGAGCTCATCACATGAACTGAGCAAGCCTAACAAGAAGGCATCAAAACCGAAAACAATGATGAAAGTGATACAACTCACTAGTCGGCAATAAAGGCGGATCAATAGTCGATAAACTATGTCGCACTACTACTCTGGGCTAATAAAGAGAAACATTCCCGTTATCTGGTAAACTCGTCTTTGTTTAGGCAGTAACGGCCGGTGGCTTTCAGGGAGCGTCAGTATAAGTTACGAAGACGGCGTGCAACATATTTCAGAATTCAAAGAAGAGATACGGTCGTTGGGAGAGACAGTCGTAACGGTAGAAGACAGTAACTGTTGGCCGCTATACGTAGAAGGGTAACTGCGCTTCGATTTGTGAAGGTGTGGGATGGTCGGGACACCACAAACGCCGATGACGTGTGGTGGGGATTTTTAGTCCTGCCATGCAGGAAGACAGAATTTGTAGGGCAAATTTGTAGCCCGTTTTTCGAGAAGCAGAGATAAATGACGGTCTATCATTCGCTGCGAGTTCCAAAATTATAGTTAAAGGCTAAACTCTGACGCACCTGCAGGGATTCCATCACTAATTACCTATTAGTCGTACCATTACTAGTATTTCGCTCAATGGCAAATCGTTTCATCTTACAGTAGACAACGACACCACTGCGAGATCATAAAAATGTAAAGATGAACACATGCACTCTTCCCACAGTTTATAAGTTACATTCACGCCCACTGTTTAGTTGCGGCTGGTTTTATAGGCAGGTAATGTACTTTTCCCGTGTGCTGAACCCAAAAGCTTTCTATCATGGTGTCTTTTATCCGCTTGCTTTCGCATAACACATTTCTTTGTTGCTACCGCAATGATGACTCGTAGCCAAAATAAGGTAGGCGGCACACAAACCTAGAAAATGCATTTTGATGTCAATTTAATCAATCATAAAGATTCTTTGTTCCGAATTAATTTTATGAGAATAAGAATAAAGGGATACTTCTGGTAGAGAATATACACGGCATGACAAAATAGGACGTTACATAGGTTGTCACCGTCTCATATTCTTTCTGAAATGTCCCCGCTGCATATGGGCCAGCTGTGTCCTCCTCTTTCTTTTGTCTGCGTTGCCTACGATCGTTTTTGTATGAAGACTGGGGGATCTTGCTCAATGTACAGCATCGTTTGTTTTCTCTTATGGGCACTGCTACTGAGGCTAAAAAAGTCTTCCGTCATTAAGAATGTTGAAGAAACCGCTTGGGTGTTAACCGACTTCTTCTTCTTCTTCTTCTTCTTCTTCTACTTTATTATCGTCGTCGTCGTCGTCGTCACCACCATCATCATCATCATCATCATCATCCCAATTTTGTCCACTTCAGAAAAAAAATGACAACGCGAAGTAAACTCCCAGTTATTTTGCACAGCGACAAGTAGTTATATCCTATTCCGGCGATTTCTTTTAATATTATACCAGGTGAACCTGTGCAGTCATTGAATGCGTTTCTGCTTGTATGGTGCCTCGCATACCTTGTATGGTACCTTGGTATCTTGCATAGCTCGGAGATGTCATATAGGTTATTTGCGCTACTGCTTTGACACGTCCCGCTCCCGCACTAACGCAAGTCCGAAGATATCTCACGGAATATGTGGGGTACGCCTTTACGAGCGATGCTGCATCTATACATTGATGGGTATCTTCCGTTACAGCTAGCTTGTGCTTGATGAAACCTGGAGGACGACCTCTACGCCCTTAAGTGTGTGCAAACTCAAGCGCTACGAAAGGGTCTTGGTTTTATGAGGGGTGCATCTACGGCAGTGACCGATGTCATCACGTACGTTCAGTTGTGTGTTACGTGCGTGGATGTCCATACTTTGAGGTTGCACCTTATATACTTCGGCCGGCTTCTATAACATCATCTCGACTCCTTTACAGGGGTTGAGGCTTTAGCGGTCATATTTGTGCCCACCCTAGAAAGCAGCCATGGAAACTAGCAACTGCAGTAAGACAATCTGTACCCCGTGCCACTAAGGTGCTTGCATGTGCCCCAAGCCCTTCTCACATTCTTGGCATAAAAGAGAAACCTGAGATGTCCCTCTTTTCGTACAACAGACTGTGCTTCTATTTTCGGATGGAAAGCATCATGAACATTTTGACATTTACACGCATGGTACTTTGGTTCCCTTGCATGTTTTTGTTTCTCCGGTGGGGTCATTGGTTAAAGCTGCCCTTTGTAGAAGAAAAGCATCCGTCGTGCCAATTCAGCCGTGATGCGCATTTTTGTACAGGCTTTTTCATTTATGTAGTTTAGTATTACTCGCATGACGCTTAAGTCTGCGACACGTGCGGCCTGCTTATACTCACGCTGCGAATACCTGATAAAGACGGGTGTAACAAACTTTCACTGCGAAACAACTAAAGCGTAATAAGGTTGAAAGACAAAGGGCTGAATCTTCTCGTAAGGGGTCTCAGAGATGCAAGCAAAGCAAATCGCAAAAAAACCCCGTCTAAGAACTGCCTAACAAAATATAACACAATAAAGAAAAGTCAGCGTTACTGATTAATATCTTTTAATTAAAGAAGGCTGGTCATTTCTGCCGGCGTAAGCGAACATATCGATCGGTTTCCCGTTCGCCTGCCGAGCACAGGCGCTGGACAGAGTCGCCTCCGCTCAAGCATGTAACCGTTTCAGGAACTGGCGGCGGCAAAGCGCGAAGTCTAAACGCTGAAAGTAACACGCAGCGGATATTGGGATAGAAGGTTCGGTGCGCGGCGGCAAACTCTGGGTCGCCGGTCAGGACTGGTAAAGGCCTAGAGAAAACACGATGCTGGGGAAACAATGAAAACAATGCACCGACAGGGAAATAACAGGAACGCACCAAGGGTGCGGCGTTGGGAGTGTGGGTCCTCGAAGAGTCCTTGCCGGTAACAATTTCAACTGGACAAAGATGCGAAAGCTGGAAACAGTCGTCCCGGTTTCGGCGGGCAAACGGGAAGCATGGCTCAGATTGCCGTCGGCGGGCGTAAGTGGAACTACGATGGCTGAGTGATACGTTACCAGCGCTCCTATGAGAAATAGTAATTAGGAGAGAATGCTTTAAAATGGAGGAACTTCATGCGGTTCCAGCTATGTCTTTCTTTTTATATCTGTGACGTCGATTACCAAACATTCGTAACCGAAACGAAATTGTGGAAGAGAATCCTGTTCGAGTGTAAGTACGTAGACCATTGCTAATAAATTGCATAGTTTGCCCGAGGTATTCTCATTGTCAGCCGTATGGGAGCTATTGACAAAGAGAGCGGAGGCTTGTATACACATGATGTTAACTTTTTGGCGACATCCGCTCAGTTTGTCATTTTGTTCTCTTTATTTCGAACAGCTTGCCCGAAGTCTTATATATGGCTATTGCTGGCAGTTGGGTGTCGTAGTCCGGAAGACTGCGACACAGTAATGGGGCCCTAGTATACACCTTCGGTGCGGCTCCAAGTGGGATAGCTGGCCTACGCTACTGAGGCGTCACATGAGGGCAAAATCAGCCCGTGCCGTCACACGTATCTTCATTACAAGAGTGACTTGTCGGTGTGGCATTAAAGGTCGAGCGCTTCAAAAGAAGAACCGTAGAAAGAGCTTATTTACATTTCTGCCGGAGAAAGTAGAGCAAACAAACTTAAAGGTATATAGTGTTGCAATCACAGTAGCATGTCAGAGTTGTCTACTTGTCAGAGTACAGCCGTTACATTAATATGGGAGCGCAATGCACGTTACTTCGGAGCACGCTCTGCTACCATGCAGTATGCCTGCTTGAAGATCATCCGTCTTCACGAGACTCAGAGAAAATAGGAGGTGTCTTGTTCCGCCAATAAGCTGGTTCGAAAATGCCATTCAGCCCTGCTTCGAGGCGAAAGAGTGCAACATGCGCACCTTCTTTCCATCAACCCCATGAGGAAAGGGGCCCGTAGGGAATGCAATGCTTATTGCACAATGAGACGAAGGAAGTAGTAAACGCCGCAACAGATTCGCTACAAAATAAGGTACCTCTCCCCATAGTTCTTCCTCTGGTGGTATAATGGGTTGCGAATTAACTGGATCACCGCAGCGGTCGGCTTGAGCTGCTTGGAGCGGTTGTAGTACAGTCTTTTAGCACTCGCTTTAGAGGAGACTTTCGTAGACGTCCTGAGAGCCGTCTCGTCGTCGGGGTATTATGACAACGCAGGCGAGTCACTTCAGCTGAATGAGTCCTAGCTGAGAAGAACTTCTTGTTGAGCGAGTTGTTGCATATTAGCAAACGGTTTTAGAAGTGTGGCAATGACAGTAACATGTCAGAGCTGAAATTGTTTAGTTGCAAGTCTGCGCCTGTCCTTGTGTGCTCGCTCTCTGTGGTTGTTTGTTGGCGCAGTTATCAAACTGAATGAGTCCAAGATGCTCTCAGGAGCGAATACGTGCCTTCCAACTGAACTGCCTTACTTTACAGCTTTTCCATGGTCAAGCTGCCCAAGAGCTTCAGTGGAATGCTGTCCTTGGCAAAATTAGGCTTAACACTAGCATACGGCTTTCGGATCATCGACCGTATCTAAAAATGTATTATAAAAAGCGTTGAAACTTTTCTCATGTAAGAATTGTAGTCTTGGCTAAGAAGTATTGTGCTTGAACCAAAGCTTAAAACTGCATGTTCATTCAATTCGTAGTTTAGAAGCTCTCCGATTTTTTTTTCGTGTAGTGATTGGCTATGTGATGAGCCACAGCACATGGTTAACTTCAGCTATGAATGCTGTAGAACAATACATTGGACAGTTAGTGACTTAGTATGTTTGATGGCAGGCCCAAGAGACGGAACCTGTAAGAACCACCCCAACGCATTGCGTTCAGACAGTTCCTCCGACGGAAGAAATCAAGAATAGTCACAGGAAAGCGTTAAGCTGCGCGTTTTCTCCAAAAGGAAGCAAGTTTTCCGTTAAATCACTATTTTCGTCGAGCAGGCATCTGAGCAGAGGGAAGCAGGTAGGTTCGGCACACTCCCAGTTCTCAAGAAGGTCATCATACTAATTCTCGTAATGCTCCATTTCATTTACAATTTCCATGAATTGCGAGAACGAGTGAACGTTCTACGCCTTTGCAGGTTAGTTGCATCACGGTAAGTTTCTCAAGATACTGTACAGCTCTCAGTGAATTAATGTAGGTGCTGGTCCGACTGTTGGTCAGTTCATCTACGGGTTTCATTACGACATGCTCAGCCTTGAGCTTGAGAAATAAAGCGTATGGAATGGCTAATATGGGAATTAGTGGAGCGGATTTGGCTTACTTGATCTCTTCATGAGCTTGCATCGCGTGTGTGGCCACAAGGGACATTCGTCTCTGGTGCTCACGGGGGTACATTATGTCGCATATTGTGCGTTGCTTTATTACTTTTTACAAAAGCGTAATATGAAGAAAGTATGCAATAGCCTCTTCAGGAAGCGCGGTAAGAAATTGACCTGATGGAAAAACAAGAAATAAAATGAATTTCATACTCTCTTCCGATGCCAGCATAGTGCATCATGCAGAAGGGTTAGGTAGGGTAAAGGATAGTGACCATAAGTTAGTGAGATCTAATATTCCTCTCAATTTGAAGAGATAAATAGTAAAATTAATCAAGAAGAAAGGGGCCAAGGGTAAAAGCAGACGAAAGCAGGCTGATGATCGCAAACAAATATGCAGCCTTAGAACAGGAAGATGAGAATACCACAGATGTAATGAATGAAACCGCAGCTAGACTGATTTCATAAACAGCAATTCAAGTGGGAGATGATTTTGGTCCAAGTAGCATGATGTCATCAAGCAGAGTGAAGAGGCCTGCAATCCAGGAGGCATTGGTAAAGCCTAGTAGGTAAGACACACTGCTTCTCAGCATGGGGACGTAGGTTCAAAGCTCACGACCACCATCATTGTCCCTTTCGGGTTTATTCTGTTTCATACATTTATTTCTTTATAGCGATTAGTGAGGCGAAGTTAGTACGTAGGAGAGAGCTTGCGCGGTCATGGGAAGTGCGAATAACACAGGCTTCCGAGAGGGAGGGTGACGCGGCGTCACGCAGATGGCCTCATCCCTCACGCAACACTTGGAGCGCCAGTGCAGCAGCGGGTGTTCCCTTTGTCGAGGCGCGCTTCGTCGAGGCGCGCAAATGACAGGATGCCGCCGCCAATGGAAATTTAGATGCCGTTTCTATGCTGCAGACACCGGCTTTTTCACTCAATGTGTCATTTGATGCTTCGGCATCAAAACTTGTCATAAGACAGGGCATCGTGTAGGCTCTGAAATACAAGCAGGGTCATCAGTGATTTGGATGATGCACCTGTATAGTAAAAGCAGAAGAATTCTGTACTGACCTGCACATTACCCGGAGCAGCCACGCTGCATTCATTCGAAGTAGTAATGAACAGGATACAGAGGCTCGTTTTACCGCTAGCGATAAAGTTAGAAACGCCTTGCAAGACATGACCCGGTGAAAGGCCACACGAGAAGATGGAATAGCAGTGTATTTAGTCTAAGATCGAGGAGGTATCGTACTTGAAATGATTGCGGCCTTTTGTGTGCAATTCCTTAAGATTTCAATTGTACCAGAGAGTTGAAAGAGTGCCAAAGTTGTACTAATCGATAAAGTAAGAGAAATAAAAGAATTCAAGAAATATAGTATCATAAGCTTGCTTTCAGCATTGTATCAAATACTCTCCAAGATAATTTCCAATAAAATCAAGGCAGAACTTGACTTCAATCAGCCAAGAGAACAAACTAGCTTCACGGAGGGATATTCTGCAATTAATAAGATCTACGTCATCAGTCAGGTAATTGAGAAATATGCGGAGTGCAATAAACCTCTCTATATGGCTTTTGTAGATAACGAAAAGCATTTGGATGCCAGCAACTATACAGGCATTGCCAAATGAAGGAGAACAGGAGGCACACGTGAGTATCTTGGGAAATATCTGCAATCATTCCACAGCTAGCTGGTTTCTCCAGAAGAAAAGTGAAAAATACCTATCAAGAAAGGGGGAGGCAACGAGACACAATTGGTCCGATGCTATTCTTTGATGCCTAGAAAAAGTATTCCAGCTATTATAGTGAGAAGGTTTAGTAGTGAGGATTAACGGGCAATATTCCAGCAACCTTCGGTTTGCAGAAGACACGGTCCTGCTCAGCTACACTTGGGACGAATTACAAGAAATCTTTGTGGACCTTAAACAAGAAAGTGTAAGATTGGGATGAAGGTTACGACGCAGGAGACAAAGATAATGAGCCTGGCAAGTGAACCAGAAGTCATGATCGCCAGTCAGCCATCTAATGTCTGTGGAGAATTACGTTTATCGAGGCCAATTGCTCACAAGAGACCCTGATCATGAGAAGGAACTTCACAGAATAAAAATGTGTTAGAGTCCATGCGGCATGTAATAAAAGATCCTGACTGGGACTTTACGAGTGTTGCTGAAAATAAAAGTGTACAGTGAATGTACCCCGCCGGTGCTAACATATGGGGTAGAAACTTGTAGGTTAACAAAGAAGTTCAAGAAGACTTACGGACAGCGCAAAGAGCGAGGGAATGAAACATGTTAGACATAACTTTAAGAGACAGGAAGAGAGCGGTGTAGGTTAGAGAGCAAACTGGCGTAGCCAATATTCTAGTTGACATTAATGTAAAGAAAATGGAGCTGGGGAGGCCATGTAATGCGCAGCTTCGATTACCGGTGGACCATTAGAATTAGAGAATGGGTACCAAGACAAGGGAAGCGCAGTCGAGGACGGCAGAAAAGTAGGTGGGTTGATGAAAGTAGAAAATTTGCAGACGCAAGTAGAAATCAGCTAGTGGAAGACAGGGGTACTCGGAGATTTCAGAGGGAGGCCTTCGTGCTGCAGTGGACATAAAGGTAGGCCCATGATAGTGACAACAGAAGTGTAAGAAAATCACGGAAAATTATCAACATCGCAACTGGGGGGAGGGTGTATATAAAAATCGGACTCAAAAGCTTGTACTGACAATGGGACGAGAGGGGAAAGAGGGGCGAGGGGGTAGGGTGGGGGCGTGGTAACGTGACTAAACGCATGCTAGATGGAAGAAGGAAAATGAGTGCGCGCTTCTTATAGCCTGGTGGTGGCTGCGCATGGCCTTCGACACATCTTGTGCTAGGGCTAACTTGCGACGGGAGGAAATGTGGTCTTCAGCGTTACTACAACGTGGCAATATATGTGACATCTTCAACTAGGATGTTTTTTTCTTTGCCCAAACGTGTTGTTGCCGCCGGCATATATCGTTTATGATTTGTGGGGACTGTGCTTGTGACTTTCTTGATAGAGGAACAGGCACTGGTTAGCAATGCTTATAAAGTTGTAAATCCTCTTTTTATTTCCCATATAAGATATTCTAGAACTACAAACAATCTATGATAGCTGCTTACGCTTCCCACATATGGAATATAGCATAAAAAGATAATTATTGAATTGTAAAACTCAATCATTCGTCGAGTCACGACAACTATGAAAAACACACAAATTTGTGCCAATGCCGAAGAAGCAAGAAAGGAAGTGGAAAGGTTTCTTCCAGATGTTTATTGCGAAATCAATCCAATCGTCTGCTAAACACTTCTCGTTACTCTGAGAAGTAGTGATTGATCTGATGATTGTCATGTTGCCAATACTATAGGGTACGTGATGAAGCCGTCTCGCTCGGGATGCGCAAACTTATACGGCAAGTAAAGAATGTGCCGGAAAATAAACTGAATGAGGTCTCTGTGCCTAAAATTGGACTAAGGTAGAAAGATGGGCGAGTTGGAAAGCACGCATACCTAATAATTCATCGTGAAAACGACACAAGACACCGAGTTAGAAGGACATAAGGCGAGCGCTGTCCTGTGTGCAGAGCTCGTCCTGTGTCCTAACTCGGTGTCTCCCGTCGTTTTCGCGCTGAATTAATAAGTGTGCTAAAATTGGATAAGCGCTTCCGAAAAAGCAAACGGTCCATTTCCTCTGTTTGAGTAACGGACCGTGAAAGCAACCACATTCGCCGTCAGATGTCCGCGCTTCGCTCTGATTGGCGAAAGGGAAGGAAGTAAAAGTAAAAAAAAAAACGAGAAACGTGGGATCACTTTGCTGTCCCCTGACCCGGCACAAGGAAGGTCTAGAAAAAGGTAGGCTTACCTTCTGTGCATCCCCAAAGAACATTCCCGCACAGCCCTGTCGTGAGTTCTAACGCTGCTTCTACCTGTCTGTGAAGTATACTGATACCAGGATATTGCGGTGCATTCCACAAAGGGATCCGGAACAGAAGCTTCGACATAAAAAAAGTATTGCGGTAGAGACCTCGATCAATGGGATAGCACAGCGAAACAGATAAAGATCAAAACAAAAGGACCGGTAAGCAAAGGAGCAAAAGAGATAAAGATAGCAGTCTGCCTACAAAGAATGTGTGGGAAAGCTCCATAGTGGTCTAGTGAAGCAATAATTCCGACAAGAAAAAAAAAAGGAATATACTTCGCGGAAGATAGTGAAGCGATATTTGGCCGGCAGACAAGAAAGGCGGTTCATGATGGCCTAGGTGAATTCACGAGCTGTTCTCGTTAGAAAAGAAAAACTCGTCGTTCCTTGCCCTGAGGCTGCCAGATTTCGAGACGCAGGTAAAGAAGGTCCAATTTTCTTTGAAATGCAACTCGAGAGTCCCCTATGCACCTACACTGTAACTTCAACCAATATTTTATGAGCATGTTTTCTAATCACCATTATCATGCATCACAGGCAAAGATAACTGGCATTGTACTTATATTGGACGGGAAAGAAATGGCGTTTTTTTGGGCACGCTTTCTAAATGTATCTCGACCGCTACAGCCGTTTTGCATTCGCAGGAATCATTTGCTCTAAATTAGGTTTACTCAGCCCTTGCGTCCTTTCCCTTACGCTGTTGGCATGATGACAATACTTGTTGATGGATAACACATCTTGACCCTCAGCACCGACATGACCATATCGTGAAAAAAAAAAAAGACTGTTCACCGCTGTCATTGCAGGGATTAAAGGTAATGACGATGATTCACCTCCTGAAACCCTATCGTGAGTTCGAGGGGTGCCATAGTGAAAGGCTGAGGTTTGACTCCTTGGAGTTATCTAATGGGCATCCAAAGCGTGGGGCACGAGCATTATTCCATTTCCTTCCCCATGGGAGTGCGCCGGTCGTGGTCGGGAGTTGAACCCACGACATCGAGCTCAGCCACAAAGGCACGGCAGAAGTCGCACTAGAGATTAAACACACAGAACTGTGGAATTGGGAGCTAGACGCGTTAACCAGCGCGTGAGATTTTAGCTTCTGCGCTACAGTAGGAAATAACTTTGTGTGGCAATGAAGTGAAAGCCAGGAAGGCGTAATGCGCAGAAGAGCGTTCCTGAAAGTAGCCTCACATTCTGTACCACATTACATTGAGCTGGCGAAGGAAAGATATTAACGTGTTATATATATATATATATATATATATATATATATATATATATATATATATGCAAAATAACACAAATTAGAGCGGTGTGGCAGTCGTTCGCAACGGCGCTTTCAGCGTAGCAATCATTTTCAGGGTTCTTCTGTTGCTTAATCACTCAAATTCATCAGCAATAATTGATCGTTCGCAATTCTCAGCGGTCATCCTTTTAAGAGAGCTGTTCGCTGTTGTATGAAGTGTTGGCATTTTGGTAATTTCGTCGCCCAATATAGTGACGCTTTTGTCTGCATCGTGACAAATGTTTCAAGATAGGGAGCGGCAAAGGTTCTCAGCGATGTGACAAAATAATTGGCGAAATTTTCGAGACTTCGAAGTTAGGAAAGCTCTTTGGAAGATAGCCTTTTTATAGGACGCACTTGATTATTCATGGCGTACTGTGGGTCGAAATTAGCTGAGTGACGCGTAGGCTCTGTGACTCATATGAAGCAATCCTTGCCTGCACAGGATTCACTGTGGGCTAAAAATGCATATATTTTTGTCTTGTTATTGACATTCTTTACGATACGGCTTTGGATGGGTCTGAATGCTCAGCGTTCTGCACTTTCACTAATACGTTCGATTCTTGGACATTTAGAAGTTTTCATCCGAGATTTAGAGTGTAACTGGTGAATAATAAGGTAGAGCGACTGTAGACATGTGTATACAAAGGAGTGGCTGGGCTCATTCATGCGAACCACAACGCACAACTTTCATATCGCATGGATATCGGAGAATTTGATACTGCGAAGAGTCTTCAAGTAGACCAAGGGGCAGATGCCAAGCATTTGACTTGTGTAATGGCCCCGTAATTCTCTTCGCCGTGTTAGCATAAGATGCTGTGCATCTTGCAGAATTTCGCTATCATTTTAGGAGCGCCCAGATCTAGCATATCAACGTGGGTCAAGGGCCTCTCCGGACTAGGAAAACCGGATTACTTGTGATCTTCTCCAACATGCTGCATTTCGAACCTCACACTTTGAAGGTAAATGCCAAATTTCCGCTGTCATCGCCCGGTGTTATGTAACTATAATACTAAAGTACAAGCCCACGGCATACTTGTGGTGCATTAACTCTTTATTTCTCTCACTCACACAGAGCCTAGAGAAAGGTGAGGCGTTTCGGCAAATGATTTACGCATGATAGTATATATTATAGCATTCCTAAACACGTAGGCTGCATAGAATTAGCCTAAAAGGTTTAGTGGCATTGCAGTTAAATTTAGCTGAAATTTAGCGACTATTTTCACTCACTTTAGCAACACTTCAAAAAGCTTTGGCAACACTGGTCTTAGATGTAGTCACAGGATCACCGTGAGCCTTTGCACGATCGAAGTTTTTCACAAAGGTGAGGGTGTTGGGAGTGGATGTGTCAGTAAACTGTCACAGCAAACGAGATGGCAGCAAGAGCATGTGATAAAAGCCGGCTGATTTTTTCTAGTGTATCCGCAAATGGGGCTTAGTTGTTAAAGTGAACAACGAACAATTCTGAGGTGAGCGCCATGCGGTAAAATAACTACAATGTGCCGATCGTACAAAAATTATTAAAAAAACGCACGGGTATCTTGTTTGATTGTCAAGTGGGCTAACTCGACGGCTGTAAACCTGTGGTCCTCAGGACAATTGCTAGCAGTTTAAAAGAAAAATGACAGCGCAAGTACTCAACTATTTAAAGCTGGTTGATAATGATTGATAATGAAAAATAGCTCCATGGCATCTTGGTCATAAGGTTTATGTCATAGAAAGCATAATGAGTCATAATAACATCAAAGGCTTCCGTTATATTATCCCCAAGGACTATCCCGAGGTGCTGATGTAAACTCAATAATAATAATAATAATAATAATAATAATAATAATAAGAAGAAGAAGAAGAAGAAGAAGAAGAAGCCTATTTTATGTCCACTGGAGGACAAAGGCCTGTCCCTGTAATCTCCAAATACCCCTTTCCTGTGCCAGCCGATTCCAACTAACGACCGCGAATTTCCTAATCTCATCGCTCCACCTTGTCTGCCATCCTCGACTGTGCTTCGCTTCTCTTGGCACCCGTTCCGGAACCCTAATGGTCCACTGGTTATGTAACCTGCGCATTACATGACTTGCCCAGCTCTATTTTTTTTCTTATTATCAATTAGAATATCGGCTATACCCGTCTGCTCTGTTTTTCACACCGCTCCTTTTCTCTTTTCTGTATCTTAACGTTATGCCTAGCATTGTTCTTTCCATAGGTCTTTGCTCGAACCTTAACTTGTTCTTAAGCTTCTTGGTCAGTCTCCAAGTTTTTGCCCCATATGTCAGCACCGGTAAAATCCACTGATTGCACACCTTCCTTTTCAATGATAATGGTAAGCTTCCGGTCAGGAGCTGACAATGCCTGCCGTATGCGCTACAACACATTTTTATTCTTCAGTGAATTTCCTTGTCATGATCAGTGTTCCCGGTGAGTAATTGACCTAGGTAAACTTGCTGCTTCACATATTCTAGAGGCTGACTGGCGATCCCTAACTCTTGTTCCCTTGCCCTGCTAGTCGTAATTATCTCTGTATTCCGCATGCTAACCTTCAACCCCACTCTTACACTCTCTCTGTTAAGGTACCGAATCATTTGTTGTAACTCGTCTTCAGTGTTGCTGAACAGAGAATGTCATTTGCAAGCCGAAGGTTGCTGAGATATTCACCGTTGATCCTTAATCCTATGCCTTCCCGGTTTAGTATCTTGGATACTTCTTTCAAGCACGCAGTGAATAGCATTGGAGAGATTCTGTCGCCTTGTCTGACCCCGTTCTTTATAAGTATCTTCCTACTTTTCTCCTGTAGAATTTGGGTAGCTGTGGAATATCTGTACATATTTTCCAAGATATTTAGTCAAGAGGCGTGTACTACTTGGTTACTTCATGCCGCTGTGATTGCTGGCATCTCTACTAAATCGAATGTCTTTTCGTAATCTATGAAAGCCGTATAGAGAGGCTGATTATACTCTGCGGATTTCTTGATTACCTGATCAATGACATCGATGTGACCCATTGTAGAGTATCCCTTCCTGGAGGCAGCATGTTCCCTCGGTTGTCTGAAGTCCAGTGCTGCCCTTATTCTCATTGAAATTATGTTGGTGAATACTTTACATAATACTGGAAGTTAGCTAATGGGCCTTTAATATTTCAATTCTTTAACGTCTCCCTTTCTGTGGATTATGTACTGTTTACATTTTTTCTAGTTTTCTGGGTCCCTTGAAGTCGAGAGACACTTCGTATAGAGAGCCGCCAGTTTTTCAGGCATTATGTCTCCTCCACCTGTGAATAAATTGACTGTTATCCCATATAATATTACCGACCAGTTCGCGGCAAGCACATATGAAGACCTATTTATGTGCACGTTATTTCTGCATTCATATGACAGATTTAATGTGCGCATTAAGGAATAGAGCTGAATGCAGCGCTGAAGTTCCTCCAAAGTCACCGGGGAGGTTCATATGACTCAAGAACAACATGTGATTGTGTAACGTAATGTCTTCTTGGGTTACAGTGAATGGAGCAGAAATGTGCGCGGCCAGAAGATTCCCCCTCTTCGATGGAGTCTGCCTTCTCTCGAGGACTTTGTTTCACAGTGAATTGTTTCTTTGGTTTACAGTCATTATAGCCTATAGGCGAGTATATCATGTGCTGCTCACAATATGGGCACCTTCTCGCCATCCAATCACCATATTTTATTCTCTTAACAATAAAAATATTGTGCAATCAAGCGTAGCAGCACTTATGACCAAGTTCTGCTGCTTCGCGAAGGCGCGGTTTTTATTGGAGTTATAGGAATTGATTATAGAAGTGTTTACTTCCTCTTCCTGATATTAACATTTACCGTTTTTCCCTTTAAGCGCTTCCAACAAGCGATAT
Organism: Dermacentor andersoni; assembly: GCF_023375885.2. Classification (NCBI taxonomy): domain Eukaryota; kingdom Metazoa; phylum Arthropoda; class Arachnida; order Ixodida; family Ixodidae; genus Dermacentor; species Dermacentor andersoni. The sequence goes on along the minus strand of NC_092817.1, from coordinate 102,702,441 downwards.
CCGAGTCCAAAGTGTTTTCGTGTATTGCACAAATTCAGCGGAATGAGAATTCACCATAAGGAGTCGACAAGGCACTGGGTTAGTTGACTCTTGGCCGTGGCTTTTCGTACGAGAAGGAGCTAATTAAGGCCTCTCAAAGTTCGCTCTGGAATACACACTGTGAGTATCACGCATCTGGAGAACTTGCCCTGCAATGAAGTTCTATTTAGAGAGGCCTCGCTCGTGGTGGCAGTAATATATATCTTTAGTTCAAAAAAAAAAAACTATTTCACTTGTCAGGGAACCAGTGTTGTTGCAGCACTTGTTCCGTCTACTTCGTTCCTTTTATTTTTATTCTTTTTATGGCATGTCTTGTAGCAACCAACCAGCCCGACTAACCGCGCTTAGATAATTTATTTTCATGCATTATGATCGTGGCCGCAGTTGAATTAATCATTCCCTCCTTGTTTGTTAACTGCCCTACATATGAAAACTTGGAGGCTCGCTCAAGATCCCCGAGTGCGACGGTGACTTCCTAATGGTTCGGCATACTGGCGCCAGTTTTAAACAGAAATGCGGAAGCTGCAATATCTTGATGCGCATGTAAGTAAACAGTTGTCATAGTGTGTGCGCGCAATATAAGGCACGCCATTCTTTTATATATATATATCAGTAGCAAGCCACTGCACATGGCTTCTTCTTTTATTCCCTTACCGTTCATGCTTTTGATATTGCGCTGTGATTGAGTCTGTTCACATGTGTACAGACAGCGTTTGTTTTATTTTGCCCCGTCAGTCTACTTCTACTCCTAAGCAACGGGATTATTAAGGGCTCTCTTCTAATATCCTCGGTTTTCCCGTCACCGTTTGCACACACCATTTCGCGCATCTAGCAAAGAAACACACCGGATGAAACTTCTGTTTACTTTCATTGGGGATGTACAATACAGGGCAGTCAATCAGGTTGCTTAAGCAGCAGGCGGTATATTCCTGTTGGACATATCCAATATCCATATAAAGATTATTCATACAATGATATGATAATAAATATCCATACAATATCCATATAAAGATTTTATTTTTGTGATGTAGTATTGCGCTGCGACTAACTACAGAGGCTTCTTCAAGAAACTAAACAAAACGGGAAATTACGCAAGAAAAAGAAGGCAGGGAAACTAATTTTACTTGAGCAAGGCAGGAGTGCAACCTGAATACTCATTCTAAATTATAATCTCTGGTTAGTACACTCGGAATTGCCGCAACCATGGCGAAGTCGAAAATCAACCGCTTGGTTTTCTCTCAGCGGAGAAGCATGGTCCTTTCATACCTGCCTTCATCGTCCTTTCCTACCTTCCTTGCGTTTCTTTTTAAAAAGACTTAAGAAAGTTTCGTTGATTCCTAATTATCAATCGACACTACCGTTCACTCAACAGTATTGTATTGTTTTTACATTTACCTTGCGGAACAATACAGGGGTAAATATGAATATCAATCGATATTCATGAGGGTCTCTTTTCTGTATGTATGCTGAGGCTGGCAAAGCCCATGAAAGATGTGAAGAGGCGGCCCGGCTCTCTTGTCCACTAAATCCTGATTTCAAGATTGGATAAGTAATCTTCTATTAAATTACGGCAAATGATATCTATGAAAAGCCCCGGTTCAGATTCTGCCACGTCCCAGTCCAAAAATAAAAGAAAGTATTCTACGTTTAGCCTATATTGCACATAAATTTACAAAGACCAGCTTTTACGCTGGAGTTTACACTATTATAAGTAATTCCAGTCGTGTCATACAGCCACACAAAAAAAAAACATGACGTCACCCCCAAAACAATATACGCCTAAATGAAGCCCAATCTTCACTCAACGGACGATGTCAACTTCTGGAGCTGTCAGAAGATATCATCTTGCGAGTCATTCGTACTGCTAAAAATATAAAGCAATCAAGAAAGAAAGTGAAAGCGAAAGAAAGCGTGAAAGATTTTGACGACTTAAGGCCGTTGGTATAAGTGCATCTACTTGTACTTGTACTAAGATGGAGGCGCCAGTCCCGGTACCTGCCTCGAGCACGTCAAGCTAGACATCACTGGATAACCAGCGCACTAGTAGTAGTTCCAACCCTGGCCTGAGTAGTCCGATGCCTGCAAGAAACGAAAGAATTTTCACTTTCTAATTGAAGACCCTTTCGGAATCATAGTGTCCGCAGAGGTGTCTGCTCCTTGTTCCCTATATGCTAAGCTGCTCAGCAACACATTGCGAAAAGCACATGTAGATAGGTTAAGGAAGATCGCCAATTAAAACTGGTTACAAGCTATGAAGTGAACTACGGAGTGATTTGCCGCAAGATGTGTTGAGAAGGGTCACCGCATTTTTTTTTCTCTGGCGCCATGGCCATTAAAAAAAGGTTTCTGCAGTTCACTGAAACAGAAGTGTGTGAATTTCAGGGAGACATCATGAGATTAGGTTACATATGTCTTCGTTCTTGCTTATGCGACTGACAAGCATGAGTACACTTCTTCACAGGCCAATTTTGGCCTAAGAGTTTGCAGGAGCCCGTAACCAAAATTATTGAGTGTGGCTGTTCAATACTATTTATTTGGCCTTAACTTGAGAGAGGGCATCCCATCGACCGTCGATAAGCAATTGTACATTGAAGATGTCTAAGAAAGATAGGCCTGTCTAACTTGCAAGAACAATGGGGACCACCGCAACTTGTATATACTTAGTGGAGTAACTAGCAATCCGGAATACCTTCCGATTAAGAATATGACTCTTTCATCATCTCGAGTGCACTTTGAGGAACAGAAAGCTAGTGCCGTGACGGCCATGCTGATATTACTTGAACTTGACATGAAGCTTCATGATATAAACAACACACAAGCTACGTAGATCGAGCGCCTTGCGCACTGGGAAATAAAGTGGTTCCAAGCTGTTCAAGTGACTGCACATTTTTTTTTGGTATTGTTGTGTGCGGGTCATGCCAGACGCGTGCTTTCCGGTTGATTCACGGTTTGTCAAGTGGCCTGGCCCGGAACAAACAAATTCTTTAGTGGCTTGGTTCTATTGCCCTAAGTGTTATGGTACTCCTGCGTATCATTTCTACTTGTTAAAAGCGACGACGGTGTATGAAATCCTTCAATTTTTAACAACGTGGGCCTAAACAGCCATAGGATGTTATTATTGAATTCATTTTTCAGGTATTTGCGTGACTGTTGGCTAGAAAGCTTCATATTTTCGGTACTTACCCAGAGACACGTATTCTTGTTCCCGCTTTTCTTTATTGGGTATGTAGAAAAGGGCAGGCATTAGAATAAGCAGCCGAAGAGAAGATTTTTGTTCTTTGAAAGGTTCAATGTAGTCCGTGCAGTATGCCGGCTTGAGATTTTCTTTATATATACACGCTTCAGCGACTTTTTCCGTAATATAAACGAAAGGAAGCGGGTGCAATACAATATAGCTGCTTCTGGCCTAACAGACTTCTTTTTCATGCTTATCTTCTTGCAGAATGCGATAAATATGTATGAACTCCTTGCCTACTTCTTGCAGAGAGTAGCTGCCCGATTACTGAGCCATTAGCCCACAATATTATTTTTCTTTTTTTACCATGCGTAATACTGTATGCGAGAACTGTACAAGGTCAAGGCCAAATATCGCACACTGATGTGCAGAGCAGGACCTATAAAGCACAAGGCATACGTTTTCCAATTTGCAACACAGGAAAAATGTGAGCATATTTCATTTAAAGAGGGCCAACGCCAGGCAACTGATCAAGTGCCATGAAACGTACGCTTCTCTATGCCAGCACCAGCTAACTCTTTTAAATGGTCGCCAGGGGTTGAGTATGATGATTGTTTCCGTGCTGTGGCGCATGCTCACATTGTAGGATTCGCCAAGAAGCAATGTGGTAGATGTACGGCCAACGCGAACTAGCTTTTGAGTTCATTGCCGCATGTAGATCATGATTGTTTATTTTAATATGGCTCATACTACAACGAGTCATTAAAAATAATCGTGTCCCTTTGTTGATTATGCTGATAATTTCCCCACTATAGCAAATACCTACATTCGGGGATTGGAGAAGGAGCGGTGTTTACAAGTGCCAACGCCACCTAGCTCTTTGATGTGATCCCCGGCAATATAATATTTGTCCCATTGTGTAGCACGGCTGCACAAGAGAACATCCGCACGCCAGTTTCCTTTACGCCAAAGAAGCAGGAATAAAATGGTCAGATATATAGCGTTTCACTACCCGCATCACGAAAGCTTTGTTTCACATAGATTCAAACATGTGCATTGTATCCACATAATTTTGGTAATTTTTAACGCTTACTGCGCACTCCTAGCACTGCGAGAAACAATCTTGTTATTATTACTGTGAGCTTCCGAGCATTTGTGGGTACCGGCGTACTGCTAGAACTGCTATAAGTAACAGAAACAGTTCCGGGTGCACCAACGGCTCATAGTGCAGCTTAAGTCCTGACTGCGAAGCTCAGGGCATAGCAATCGCTAATCTTTATTTATTAAACGCGAAATTCCAACTCCAGGCGTAAATATTTCTTTTTACATACTAGCATACCAAATTAACTAATAATGTGCCGAGAACGCTGTATTTCTCTTTTTTTTTTCGCCTTCTCTCTTGGCTTATGTGAGCTTTGTCATATAATTTCTTACAGTGCGTGATCAATTGAGAAAAACCCAGAAGACGCAGAATGGTCCGTTGCAGGGAAACTTGAGAGCCTTGGAAGTTTTGGGACCTATCACGTGGCAGTGTATCATCACGTGCGTTCCCCAAATTTTTCTCTTCCCAATTGGAACTCTGGTCACGCGAAAGGTTCATTTGAGGTGTGCTTGCTGGATATAGGAAAGCACTTCCAGAGATTTTGCGTGAGTTCACTGCTTTATATTCTGTGCAGAGAGTGGCATCAATACAGGAGATGGAAAAAAAATTATGGGGTTTTACTTGCCAAAACCACTTTCTGATTATGAGGCACGCCGAAGTGGAGGACGCTGGAAATTTCGACCACCTGAAGTTCTTCAACGTGCACCTAAATCTAAGCACACGGGTGTTTTCTCATTTCGCCCCCATCGAAATGCGGCTGCCGTGGCCGGGATTCGATCCCACGACCTCGTGCTCAGCAGCCCAACACAATAGTTACTGAGCAACCACGCCGGGTAGAGGAGATGGAATACAGTGAAATTAGTCAGAATAAGTTGTCTACTTTGTATTCTACTTATGCAGACGTTCTCCTTCGCGATACCATGCTCATCTTGCAAGACGTTACCCACCCCGCCTTCTGAAGCTGTTTTTACCTACCGAAACCGTGCCAGCTAGCGACAACTGTAGAAACAGTGCCAGGCAGTGTCAACACTGCATTACTACATGGGCAAAGTCGGTCGTCATTCGGCTGAGTTTATCGTGATTTTCAAATTATTTCCTTTGACCGCACTTGAACTTCTACATCACGTCTCATCCTTACCAAGAGCGCCATTTGGCTGCCGCTTATATCTCAGCGTAACACCTGTAATATAAGTAACACTTAAGCGAAACTGTCTAATATTTGAGTGGAACATTACACACATAAAATAGTAAGCAAACTGTCCCATGCGATCTCTGTTTTACTGCGCCACCAGTGTAAAAGAGCAGTTATCAGCGGAAGCAGTTCAGTTAAGCTTCAATAAAATCACTCAAGTGACGTATTAGGAGGCGTTGAGGATCAAGTACTTTTTTGTTAAGGTTAAAGGTTATGTCTGTTTGCAATATGAAATTTTTGCAGGATCTATTTCAGGGTGAATGGAAAGGTTTGTGCGATTAACGTCGAAGCAAGGTAGTACAGACACGTGCACTTCCTTGCAGCTCAATGGCTCTCGTTCATTGCACGCTGTTCTCATTCTGTTGACTTATCTTCTTTCTCAACACCCAATATTTTTGATGCCGGCTTTCTCACTTGCATTTTGCTCAGCTTTCCTATCCGGACACAGACCCAATCTAGAGAAATGGCCAAGAATATTCCCATATTTAGTGTCCCGTGCCCTATTGCACGCACCAGGTAGCGTAAGTTGTCTATTCGGGAACATACTGATTTTTGGTGGGGTGATGAAATTAGGAAATTGGTAGGAGCACAGTTGAAATCAGCTAGCGCAAAACGGGCAATTGGAGATCACTGGAAAAGGCATTTGTCCTGCAATAGACAAAGCGACGGGATGGGTCACAAAATGCTAGCAAAAGTAGGCATTTTTGATACTGAAATTGAAAAAAAAATCGCAACCGTTAGCAGTCACCCGCAGTGTTATATGGCACATTTCAGGACCACCTGCAACTGCCTGAGATGCGGTGCAAATTCCAGATGAGACATTGATGCACTAACCAGCAGCTGGATGTGCCATCTGCTAAGGCACTATTAAAAGGCTACCAAGTAGAAAATTAGACAGTTACCAGCCCCGCAGTTATGCCTAGATTTCTTCAGTAGTCTCTACTGCTAATTTATTACCAATTTAGTTTAAGTGAAATTTCGTCGCATGTAAGCTTTTGTAACCGGCATTTCGAAAAGTTCCCTCCTATGCAGTGTAACATTACAGCTTCAGATATTTTGCAAGGCCATGATTTTCAAGGTATTTAGATGCATAGATGATCTAATTCTTTTACAACCTGACACAGACCCGCCGTGGTTGCTCAGTGGCTATGGTGTTGGGCTGCTGAGTACGAGGTCGCGGGATCGAATCCCGGCCACGGCGGCCGCATTTCGATGGGGGCGAAATGCGAAAACACCCGTGTACTTAGATTTAGGTGCACGTTAAAGAACCCCAGGTGGTCGAAATTTCCGGAGCCCTTCACTACGGCGTGCCTCATATTCAGAAAGTGGTTTCGGCACATAAAACCCCAATTTTTAATTTTTTTAACCTAGTACCAATATGATGCATCAGAATATGGTAGCATAAACTTGAAATGTTTCTATTGGGCCCGATAGAGGACTGACCTTCCCGCATGCGCCCCCGGTAGGAGCACATGCAGAAGCAGAAATTTTATTGTAATTTGGAGAGTCCGGTTTTCTGCACTGTCCCTGAAGAATTCGTTTTACGTTTAGCCCTGCCAATCTCACGACACTGGTGTAATGCGTGTCTTGCAGTACGTGTAAACGATAATAGCTCAGTGGTAATTACTCCTAGTATTGGTGGCCACAGTGTTTCACCGTCGAAGAACGACGGTCAGGAGCATGACGCGTTCGATAAAATATTTCGGTGATGCTATCAGAGCCACGTTGAATCTATAGCCATGCTACACAAAATCTCAACTTGGCGTGGTAATCTCCATCGCCCGAGGCATCTTGACTTATCGCATTGCTCCGCCACCTGCGTGGCGTAAGAACAGCTACAGCGCTCGCTCGCCATGTCTTTGCAACCATACGGCTCATGTTTGTTTCGTCCCGGTCGTCAGCATCGATTTAGCAGCGACCCACATCTCACGGGACGGAACCCACTTGATGCGGGGTGTGTAGTACAGGATCAAAGGATCCCAACGTGCATCTTCTAATGCATCTAAATCACGCTCCGCTACTCCTCGATAGGAGAACGAACAGCAAGATAGAAAAGCTCTCGCAACGACGGAGCTGCCGGCTTCTCTCAGATGGTGAGCCACTAGCCTAAGGAGGAGATCTCCGAATAGACGACGTACGCGGCACCGCCAGCCAACCCTCCATTTGTGTGCTTTCTTTTCGTATCTTGTTTGTTTCGAGTGTAGTAAATTCTCCGAGAGCCCCTATCCACAGCGACGTTCTCGTTCCAAAGCCCCCCTGTCTCTACTAAATCCAGCCTACACGACTTGAAAAGTACACCCTGTCTGCCGTGTTTACATGCCACCAACATTCGTCTACTTTCATCTCCTCTTAATCTCCACCCGCAAATTAACGTCAGGCAAGCGAATAACCGTAATGTCAATGCATCTCAGCAGTCTCTAGTCAGCACTTTGTTTAGTCTCTTGTTTATTGCTTCTAACATCGGCGTCGAGAACCTGAACCTTAAATCCAGTTCGAGTGTTTTCTTCACATGGTATTTTTAGTGCGTATTTTCTCCCAATTGATTAACCACATTTCATTAAATTTTTGCGCTTTGAAACCACTTATTTCGTGTTTTACGCGTTTACACAGCACCACTCGTCAAAGATTTCACGAACAAAAGTCCTTTGTTTGATTACATGGGCTCCAACGTGGCGCTAAATAATAATGTTTGTGAGACAAGGGTTGTGGCCGTCTCAAATTTGTTGGCCGATTGGTGTACTTTATTTTAGGGGGTGATGTGGCTACCTTTCCGACTGCTTCCTGTGATACAAACACAGAGAAATGCGGGGGGATTCCGAAGAGCACTCGCCGCAGCAGCTCGAGTTCGTACAACAGCTGTGCATGCCGTATAACCCCGTGTGCACCATGCAGTAGTCATTTTACAATGTTTCTTTTTTTTTTACGTATAGTGGATGCCTTTGAATATCTGCACCACTTGACTGAGTTAAAGAGCGATGCTGTCATTTTCGTCACTTTTGGATGGTATGCAAATGCGTTTACTAAAATATAATTTCTGTTAAGCGCTTCGTAAGAAAAGGACAATACCATTTATTGACAATTCAATCTCTCATTCACATACACTGAAGACGTTCTGGCCTTTCAGTGAGAACATTCGGATTGACCTGCTAGTTTGATATCTTTTTCCTTTATGGGGGTGCGATGACTCGCGCACCGATTATTGAATCTTTGAATAAGTAGGCCAAGTTTATAAGCGCAGTTGAGTTTAACGCGAAGCATTCTCGGCGGGTTCATCCAAATTTTCTGTGATGAATGTTTTGCTCTTTATGTGAGTGGGTTCAGAATAAAGTGCTCTAAAAATGGGGGGCTCGTTCCCGGGGTAGTACAGCAAAAGTATGCGGGCCGTTTTCGTCAGTTTCTGCGACTGACCATCTGCCAGTATGTATTTCGCACGGTGCGTGCGCCTATCCTCAATGATTTTCTTTCACTCCTTTTTCGGAAGAGAGAGAAGAGGAAATGGGAAAGGCAGGGAGGTTAACCAGAGGGGAAGATCCGGTTTGCTACCCTACGCTGGGGAAAGAGGGGAGGTACAGTGATAACAAAGTAGAGATAAAGAAAGAAAGGAGCATGCGTACCACTGGGGCCTTTGGGTATATGCCGCTCTTCAGTGAACCTGTGTAGCGCCGGCGAGTGTCACTGAGTATTGTGGGCTCTTCCTGTGGACATGTGCCACTGGGTATTGGCCCCTGATTATGTCCCGCCCTTCAATAAATGTCTTTGACGCCAACTTTTATATTAGTGACTGGGCATGTGCTGCTCTTCAATGAACTTTTTGATACCATTTGGGTAACTACATATTGCAATAATAAGAAGCAACAACATGCGCTGTACCCCGCATCGGCTCGCAACGCTTGGCAAAAGCATTAACTGTTCTCTGCAGACCATTTATACGATTCATAAGAACCTATCTCTACTCGACCAATACTGCCTCGTGTTGCGTAGGCGCCAACTGAGATTGAACTTGCTTTATTATTGTTTGATTTGCGATATTTCTCTTACGCAGCCAGTCAGGAGTAGATAGAGGTGTCAATAACCGTGAGTCTGTGTGCCTCCCGCTACGCCCACCTACCAGGGCAAGGGTTGCGGATGCTAGTATAACAATAGTGTTCCCTTTTGAATAGGGAAACTAGTTAATCAGCCACCGGCGTAGATTGCGTTTGTATGTTGAATACTTTTATATCCTCATTTTACACCACCTCAAGTCTACATCCATTGCAAGCATTACCATACAAAAGAAACCCATAGGAAAGTCTTTGGGGATACTTCAGAGCACAGCGGTAATTATACCTGATTTGTTACACCCTATTAATGGCAGTTTCCAATACTGGTATCATAAAAACGAAACTTTCTTTCCGCACAGAGGGAATAGGCACTATGACTACATAAGCAATTGGCATTTTCTCCCGAAGGCAGGTTTTGCATCGGGCTCAAGCTCCACGCACGGTATTCTAACAATACGCAATACGCTTTTATAGGCTGGTTCAAACACTGGAGACAGTGCTGCTGTTCAGCGTATCACGAATCTCGTTGTGGCCACCGTGTAAGATACCGTATTTACGCGATTCCACTGCGCCCTCGATTGTAACGCGCACATATAACTCCCCAAATATCCCAAAAATAACTTGATGCCCATTTTACCGGGCACATCAATTAATGAAAGTTTAGTCGACGCGTAACGTGTTGAAACAACATTATAGAACATACAAAGGCGCACAGACTTGCACAGAGCTCAATCTTAGCGGCTAGTGGCTATCGGAGGCCGTTGACACCTCCTTCTCGCGTTCTACCAACCACTGATGTCACCTTCATTTCTACCTAATGCATTCCAAATGCTATCCGTACAGCAATCTGGAAAATGGAGACCCCAAACTAAAGCACAAGAAACATTGTCCTTTCTATGGTATTTAGGCTAACTACCTTGCATTGAGCTTTCTATTATAGTAAGAATTGGTTTCGTTTGGTTCTGAGTAGAAGTTGGTATGATGTTAACGCGAATCCAAAATTGAACGCACTTTTTGTTCAAAAAAGGTATGCGTTAGAATCGTGCAAGCACGGTATATACGCTTAAAGGGACACTCAAGGCAAATATTAGGTCCAACTAGGTTGAAATATTAGGCCCTTGTATTAACCAATTGTTAATTCGTAAAAGAAACAGAACTACCATAAGTGAGAAACTGACGTAAATATGAAATCGGATTCGCGCCATCTGTTGTCGACTATGATACCTCTTATGCGTGGAATCAGAACCTCTTATGCACAAAGCGCGGCAGTGAGACACCACTACGAGGCTCCAGTTGCCATAACCGTTAAGCTGAACACAAGCAGCGCTGCAGCGCCACTCAGGCAAGCTGAACACCTGCACTCGCGAAGCAGTACGCTTCGTATATAGAGCTGAATAAATAGTCTACAAAACACGTAACGGTATGGAGGGCGGTCACGTGGAGACGACGTCAAGCCCTCCGCTTTGACGCGGGTGGTCCAAATTGAGGAGCAGTAGCGGGACATTCGACGGCAATTTCCTACGCAAGAAATTCATATATGAACAGACAGAATATGATGACAGACTCCTAGACGAATGTTCTGATAATCTAGCTCAACTTAATTTGTTCCGCTAGTGTCCCTTTAAGGTGTCATTCCTCGGCTTACTGCTAGAACTGCTATAAATAATAACAGCAGTTCCGGGTTTAGCAACATTAAGCTTCCTCAGCTTACTTTCGAAGCGCGATCGACCAGATAAAGTAGCAACGGCACGCGTCCCCGTCTGTCTAATCGCCGATATTATGGTTGTCCCTGAGAGGCAGGCGAGCGTAGGAGGAGGACGGCGCCTGGGGATGGAGAAGAGAATCGCTCGCCAGGATACCGGGCGTCGTACCATTGAGATCAAGGCAGCGTCTGCGACTGCGTTCGCCTCTTTCCGTTTGTGCTTCGACGGTGCGGTGCTCGCTATGAATATTAATGTTGTCTCTACTTTCCTGTGCAGCAGTATTCTCTCGGCATTGTAATGCCACTCAGAGGATAGCCTAGGTGGCGAGGCGGGGAAGGAGAAAAGAGGCGAGCCGTCGAGGCGGAGGAAGGCAGGCGGAGTAGAGCTGCATTAACTACCTCTGGCAGTGGCTGCGCATTCTGTTTGCGCTATGGACATACCTGGTTCATCTTGTGATCGAGAGGTCCAGCACTGAGCGATAAGGACGGAGCAGCGACGCAAGCAGCAGTTGCCCGAGCGCTAGTCTAACCACCCCGAAGTCGTCACCAAGCTCATGGCATGAGCTGAAGAAATCCGGCAAACGGCCGAGGCTTGGCGTGCCCAGGAGACTCCTGCGGAACGCGCTAGGTCGCTTGCCACGATGCAAACATTCTACGCGAAATTCAGGAAAAGAGAATAGCACCCGTACGCTTGCGCGTAATCCACGTTCCCGAAGGGAAATGTCATTGTAATTTTGACTTTTTCGCAAGTATCTTGTTGCAGCGAGTAAGGTTGGGAGAGGAAAGGGGTCTCTTCCTCCACAGTCACTGACCCTTCAAAGGTGGCACTGCGAGAGGCGTTTGTGGAGACTCCGGCCTTGGGCTTGCGTCGTATTCCTGAAGCCGGGTGCCGACTGGTGGAGCTGCTGGGTCTTGAAGTCGATGAGCGACCGGCAGAGCTCCGTGGCAGCCGCTGTTGTTATGAAGTTGATTAGACAGGCTCCCTCTTGCAAATAGGAAGGCCTGATGCCTCTCCCAAGTCTGGCGAGGACGCGGCTCCAAGGTTCAGAATATAGCGGGCACTCCTATAGTAGGTGCTCTTTATCTGCCTTTACGTGGGACAGCCTGCAAGTGCCAGATATTTCAGCCTATAGCTACTTGACACCACTGCTTCTACTTCTGCACTGGTTGCTGTGCTGGAAAAGGACCAGCAGTTACGGAGTCGACAACGTCCGATGTTAATTTGCAGCAATGTTACTTTCTGTCGGCATGTGAAGTTGCGTGGGTGTGCAAATGGCATGTGCAGAGGATTTGCCGTTGCCAAGAGTTTGGCTTCTCGGTAATGGTTGACCCTTTGTTTATCTTATGGGTCATCGACCTAAGACTCGGTATTGAAATATTTCAGCTGTAAGTCTTGCTGTTGGATCAGGGCGGCTCGAAAGTGCACGGTTGATGCATGCGCTCGTGCATTGTGATGAGCAGCCTCGTTGCTGGAACGCCATGGGTCCAGGAACCTAGTGTTAGTGAAGTTGTGTCAGAGATTATTGAGTCGACTAACGCACATGCGTACTTAGCTGACTACGGTGGACGGGTATATTTCTTTTGAGCAAGTTCTGAGCGGTTCCTGCGAATCTGTGAAGACTTGATGCATCACGCACGTGGTGGTAGGACATTCCTCTTGGTACGTGCTTCGCGTTATCAAGCATTGCTACGACGACCTCTGCTTGTGCGCTGGGAACGGGACAGTTCGTTGAGCGGAGAAGAACTTCCCCGTTGGTTGTCACTGGAACTGTTGGACGATGTCGCAAATTCTTCACTTTCTGAGTGGCATGCTGCGTCTGTATAGATTATGCATTGGGTACCGTCACAAGTAATGTCCTTAGCCCACTTGACGCGCGATTTGCATGCCCTATCTGCGCTGAGGTCATATTTCCTGGCAGTGGTGTGGAGTCTGTTAGCTAAATCCTTTCCCAAGGCTGAGTGCGTCGCGGTAATGATTGTAGTGAGCCCGCACCACAGCCCATATTAGAAAGGGTTTGCCTCCCTTCTTGCGTGAGTCGTAGACAGATTTTCTGACCATTTTTGTGCACATTAAGTTCAATGTATACCCATTGAGATCACTGGAGCTTTTGAGCATGTCCAGGTGGGTGTAGCGAGAAAGCCTGGTTACTATGCGGCGTGTTTCGTGGTTGAGTCATCCATATATTCTTGCATTAGCGTAGGGTTGAGTAGACGATTATTAGGGCAGCCCGTACATCACTCCGGAAACGACAAAGTCTGGACAAAGTGATGCATTTCACGCTCCCGCACACCTCGGGGGCTATTCGATATCTTTGGAAGCACATAATGATTCGGCTTGATTATTTTGACGAGTCGTTGTAGCCACGTGTTTTCCGTACCATGCTGGTCTGTGTTCGTGCATAAAATGCGGATAGACGCCTTACGTCTTATAGGTTTGTCACCAATATGAAGGTAAGAGCATTCTTTCTCTTTGCTGTTGGTCTTGGTCTCTTTGCTGTTGGTCTCTTTGCGCCGGTGACCCGCCTTGCGTTCTCCTAAGAGCGAACGAAGTACGCCCCAAACTTCTAGAAGGTGCATGTTTTCGTCGATTGCCTCGCTAGTGGCCATCCACCGTTCGGAGGCCAGCTCTGTGGTGTAACTTTCGATTTCTGTTTGAAGCTTCCGTAACCACATTTTGAGCTTTTGGGGTTGCCCTTTTTTCCTATATAGTTAAAAGGTACAAAGGCACCTGTTACACAACGTGAGCAAGCGCCTGTATGGCTCCTGGTCGTTTGGCGCCACGCGCAGCTTTTTGGTTGCCTTCTGTTTGGCTGCATGTAGCCTTTCAATGAAGTCATCAATTCGGGTTCTTGGGGGAATCTCCGTGAGCAATGAGCTGTCCCAGTGCATTAGACAGGCTATTTGCTTGTCGGCGTGCCTGTGCTGCGCAACTCTACTAACATGGCAAATCTTGATTTTTATGGGCAAATGATCGCTAGCAAGACAGCTGTCAAGCACAACCCATTTATATTTTCGGGTGTTCCAATTACATTTTCGGGTGTTAGTGCTCCCATTAGTTCAGGAGTTGTATCTGCTTGTTGTAGGGACTGAACAATGCAAGGGAGCGTTTATGGCATATTCAGGAGCGTCAGGCCGTTGGTGGAAGCGTCCTCCGTGATTCTTTCGCCCCTGGGATGGCACTTGTCGTTTTTCGAGGCGCTATGTTGAGCATTGAATTCCCCGGCTAGTAGAACTTGGCTATTTGGACAGTGTTAGACTACACTAAAGTCAGCTGGGGCTTGTCTCTCCTTTTTGCGGACGCTTTCTGGAACTTCGTAAGCTGAATAAATCAGCATAGCAAATCAGCAAATCGCTATGCAACAACTTCCCGACAAACTGGCGAAGATCCCTAACAACGACCATACCGTGTAGGCAGCTGATGTCACCATACGGGCACGGTCCGAATCGGTAGGTAAGCTAGAAGATGATGCCTTACAGACGGTTATAAACATCATCCATAGGTATTCTAACAGGGTTAGGCTTTGTACGGCCCCTAAGATGACGGAGTACATCGTCGTACATGGCGGAAGACACACCAAGACCAACAGCAAAGAGAAAGAATGCTGTTACCATCATCTTGGCGACAAACCTATAACACGTAAGGCGTCTATCCGCATTTGTGTGAGGTAGTAAGTTCCACCGTACACCTAGTAACATTTTCGTGTTGTTGCACTAGAGCTCGGTGACTAGTTGTACATGGGTGATATTCCGTGTTATCTAAAGAGTCGTCTTCATGGATTCTTCGAGATCTGCTTGAGACCAGTGCCCGTCATAGCCCGGGAGTCTTTGCCCTGGTTCATTGACGTCTCGTAGAGCGACTATGAAGGATGCACTGTCTGAGATTGTCAGTCGAAAACTAGTAACAATGTCAGCCCTCTTGCAGTGCAACGTGCGACATTTACACTTTACGACGGTCGAACTTGCTCTAAGGATAGTCCAACTGAGTACGGACTAACCATTTGTCGCTGGAGGAGAATCTATTTTGACCCAGTAGAGATGCGCAGGGTGATGCAGCAGAAGCAGCTGCTGTGGTTGAGACTTGTCCGTCGGTTTTATGATCCCAAAGGAAAGCATGCCAGAGTGAACGACCACAGAGGGAGTCGCTTGAGATATCCCCCCCCCCCCCATCGAAACCTAAAGACAGAGGGTGCTGCTCCCTGGCGTAGGCTCCAGACAGGCACTTACACGAACCTGCACATATTACAACGCGTACATCCCACAACCTAGAGAGACCAATGCCCGGGGTGCGCGGCCCCGCCAACCCCATACAACATTACGTTGGAGTGCGCGCTACGCAACCTAGAAAACCACCACACGAACACCACTAGGAAGCAATGGGAGGCACTGCTGTCCAGCTCGGCCCTCGATGACGAACTCAAGGGGATCCAGAGAGCTGAGAAGATGGCGAGAGCCAGCAAAGCCCTGGACTAGGGGCCCCAACCATTAGCAATTATTCTGATTATTCTTTTAATATATTTTTAAAGGATAACTTTTCCATTCTGGTGCGAACGCACATTTCTTGAGCTTTGTGGATGGCCTTTGAACCTGAAGCAAACCGCTTTGTTATAGTTCAACAAGACGATGCTGGTGATTGCCGATTGACAATTGCTTTTGTGCCATTGTTTGATAATGTCCACTGTTGTTCAGATGTGGTGGCGATTGCTACATATGCTGTGGTGGTGAAGGTAGTGATGCAGAACACTTGGGTGAGATCGCGCGAGCACTGTTTATTAAGTGATTGTCGCTCGGTTTTTTCGGTGCCCTTTGACTGTGGATGTTTTTCGCAATGTCAGCAAGTGTCGGTTTACCTCCGAAGCCAGATGGCTCCAGTGAGCAAGCGACGGACCTGTATAGAACGACCGGCGATGTGCCTTTGCCTTTGGCGATTGTGAGCGCCGCAATGGGTGCAATTTGCTGCGTATTTCGATTCAGATATTTTCAACCATGATATGATGATGATTACATTTTCAGTTTGGGAGAAGAGTACCCTTTTGGCACATATTACTGTTTAAATGCACATTCTTTGAACAGTCTTTCGCTGTGGCCTGATGCTTTCCACCGCAGTTTTAGCACTTTGAAGTATCTAGCACATTGTGTGCCTTCCGCATGCTGTTTAAAGACCCACGGGGGACATCATAGCATGCTTTCATTGGGGCACTGCTCCTTCCGATGTCCCATTTTGTGGCATGTGTCACATACCAGCTTCGCTTTGCAGGTTATGACACGCACTGTGGACGAGCATAACTGAATCATGTATGGTAGGCTCGTGCCTTCGAAAGTAAACAGGGTCGAGCGTTTATCTTCTAGGAGCTTGGCGTTACATTTGGAATTGGTGGCAGTGCAACTTGTCCGTCAGTTGTTCAGCTGTCATGTGACCAGCGTTGTGAATGACGCCTCTGATATGTGCCTTTCGTATGGCCGCATACGCTTGGAAACGAACCGCCTGTCCATTGATTGGAAGTGAATCGAGCGTGAGCAGGGCATCATGAACGCGAGCTTCAACGCCGTCAACAGCTAATTGGTTACTGTGGTTTAGGTATGGGTTTTGAAACACTGGACATGCTGTTTCCTTTTAGGCCTGCAGAAGGACTCGGATGTGATTACGTACAGCCCTTTCAATAAAGGCAAAATGTTCCTCGATCATTTGACACGGCTATTTCAGGTGGAAAATCAGTGTATGCTAGTATGCGGGACGCTCTACGCTTGCATTTGTGCTGGTGCCCCTTGTGTTCGGAGCCTTATTGCGTCGGCGATTGTGATCGTGCCGATCTGACGCGTCTCGAGCGACATCCTTAGGATAGGGACACTCATGAAAGGATTTGGCTTGTTATCTGTTCAGTACACACGTTTCGGTAACGCTCCGCGCTGGGCCCGGAGGAGACGCCATGTGGGACGCTAGTCGCAGGCATAGAGACTGATGCCGACGAATTTGTGCCACAGGCTCGTTTCTGGTCGTTCTTCATTGTCGAAATAATTCGGGCGTTAGAAGCAGGTTCCTTGAACTTGCATTCGATGCGCTGAAATTTCTCGAAGTCTAAGAGCGGGACGAATGAGTTCCTGTGTGGCTATAGTAGCGTCCCTGGAAGAGCGATGACGGACATGATGGCACCTCGGCTGTTGGATAGGCATAGCACTTGAGGCATGCCTCCTGGTGCCTCGGGTGCTAGCAGCTCGATGTACTCTCGTAGAAGGACATCTCACAGCATCTCCCAGTGGTTCGCGGAAGGCTTGGAGTAGGCGAACAGCGGCATTCAGAGCCGAAGGCCCCGTCGCACCGGTAAAAAGTATCGTACTCGTCGGCGTTGCCGTGACAAGCGTGTATGTTATTGGGCCTGGTCGAGAACCCACGTAGTGGGTGGTCCCCTACGTCCAAGGGTCCAGCGTTCTTAGATACCCCTTGTCGCTCGGTTGACCCTTCCGATCTCGTCAGTGCAGTCAGAGCTGGAAAACTCTGCCTCCCGTTACCGTGTGATGGGATGTGTAACAGATTTGAGCCCTGGTATGCGTACGCAGGACCATACTATGTGGTACACCGTCGCGCATTTATCACAGCGTGGGTATTTATAAGAATACAGTGCAGGTTGAATTGCGTGCTACAGACTCAAGTGTTTGTATATGGTTGTTTGAAGTGTCCACTTTGCTATGGCTTCTACTTGCGTCAGAGCGTAATGCTAATGCGATGGTGCACTCCGTGACAGGCGATGCCGTTTTAGGATGTGCGAGTAATTTAGTGGTATCGGCTCATTGTGTAACAACTCGGAGCGTCATTCTCACAGCTGCTGGTGTACATGCGATCGGGCGCAGGGGTGTGTCGGCTGACTGCCGCTTATAAGGACTAATGCCTCGGCATCCATACGTGTCGACTCCTCATACGTACAGCAACACAGTTACAGGGAGTCAGGCAATAGGCAGCCAGCAAAGGCCGATGTCCGGCGGCGGTAATGCCAATAAAAAAACGATTATGAGCAAATCAACCTGTATCAGAGCCCTGATTGAGCTTTGAAATTTAATTGCGAAACATTAGAAATAAAGGTTATCTTTAATAGAATAAGAACAACACTGGGCTTTAGTCAACGAAGGGAACCTTAAGTTTGCAGATGCCATTGTCCTGTTCAGCAACACTTAGGACGAGTTACAACAAACGACTGAGGACCTTAACAGAGAGAGTGTAAGAGTTCGGTTAAACATTAGTTTGCAGAAGACAAATTGAATGATCAATAGCCGGCCAAGGGAACAAGAGTTCAGAATCGCCAGTAAGACTCGAGAGTCTGTAAAAAAATACGTTTACCTAGGTTTACTCACAGGGGACTCTGATAATAATAAGAAAATTTACAGAATAAAAATGGATTAGAGCGCATACGGCAGACATTGTCAGATTTTGGCTGCAAGCTTACCATTACCATTACAAAGAAAGGTGTACAATCAGTGCACTCTACCGGTGCTAACGTATGGGGCAGAAACTTAGAGACTGACAAAGAAGCTCGAAAACCAAGAAACACCCAGGAACTCAGCACTACGAGGCCGTTAGAACGCAAAGCCAGATGCCGGCGTCAGTCAAGCTGTTGCAAAAGATGATTACATTTGTCGTATGTAACACAGTATTTGGACGCAGCGCAGCCATATTAAAAGGCTCGTGTGTAGCGATGGAAATGCACCGGGCACAGTGAACTATGGGCAAAGCTTTCGCTATGTTTCGGGCAGTGGTTAAACAGGCCCCTAGGAATTACGAAGGTTGTGTTTACCCCCTTATACACTTTGGCCACCTTTTAAGTACGAGTTTCACGGGCTGGTATACATCTGTGAAGCTTAGTTTTTATTTGAATAATGATTAAAAATTTTTCTAAAATGTCAGAGGGCTTCCAATTGCCACAGATTTTTTTTATATTTCACTGCTCTTCAACAGCGTAGCTTTATCTTGAAATTCCTATTCTGCATTGTAATTGTTACTCCGTATTTTATTAACCTAATAACATTGTATAGAAAGAGGCTTTTCGATAGTGTGTTTCCGACTCCAATATTTACATAAATTTTTCTTTTGTCTCTTTTCTAGTAGGGTAAAAATGTAGCTAAAATACACGGCTTTGCGCGAGTCTTCCTTTTCGCTTAACAGCTATTGTCCTGCTCTTGACAGTGTGATATTACTGTGCATACTCCTTTTACTTTATCGTGCGTTTGACTCGTGAGACTTGCTGCTGTCACTTGCACTCGAGTATCAACTCACTGTCATTCCTGGTTATATGTGCAATATTTCACGTGGCGCTTTGATCTCACGTATCGCGTGCCTATTCTTTCCTTAGTCAAAGGAACGCGTCATTCCATGCTTCCCTGATTTACTGCGCATATTTTTCTGCTGACAGCTTGTAAAGCGTTTCTGCCGTACTCGTATTCTTGCACCAAGCGGAATGTATCGTGATTATATTGCGCTTAGTGTTGCACTGACGAATATAAGGGACAAGACGCGAGCGTACGTAGCGGAATGTATCTTTTACAGTCCAGCAGTTAATGCGACTCAAAGTGCGCTGAAAAGGTGTCAGTTTTCATGGCATGGTATTGTAAAACTTATTCGGGGTTCTTGGGAAGCGGTACCACGTAGCGGGCCACTCCCACGTCGGTACAGAAAGGCCCAGCCTCTCTGCTGCGTCGCGGGCCCGATACAGCAGCCCATAGCTGTGCTTCAAGAGCGGGGCTGCTTAGGGCAGCATCCCATTTCGACAACGAAACGCCGGGACCGTCGCGTAACGTGCAGCACCACCAGAGTATACCTTATAAGTTAGCTAGGTCTGAGCATATCTTCCAAATATTGGTTGATTGATGAAATGTTGGGACTATCTGATAAAAATGTAGGCAAACTTTGCCGTGCAGGTGTCAATTATGGGTTCAAAAATTTTTTTCGAACCCTCCTCTTTCGGTTCATCTAAAACCGTAAATTAAACGCCCAAATGTTTTCCGCCTACCGTTCGAGGACCACAAATGGCAGCGATTGCATACATTGAGCAAATACGGACCACTCTGTGGGTGACCAGAACAGAAAGTTTTGAAGTGTCTAACGTAATTTGGTGCTTTGAAAATAATTACCGAATAGTCATATGTTGCCAATTTTTACACTATAATACACGGCATGCAGCTGTTGTTCCCCGGCCTCCTTGGTGAACTATAATACGCACTGCGTTTATATATTGCTGAAGTAGGAAGCATGTTGTCAGTGACGACTAGCAACGTTTTATCTCTGTAGCTTAACTACGGCGTTTACTGCAATTTACTTAGACAAGCGTTACAGGGTGTGATATTGTCATTGCTCGCTATATACCTCATTATCATAGAGCGACTGCATAAGATACCAAAATCTAAATAATTAAAGCCGGTGGAATGTCAAATATAAGGAGCAGGGAAAGTTTTCTGTTCGTGGTGTATATATAAGCGTTGCAAGAAAATAGGAGACACGTTTTTTTCCTTTATTTTCTACTGTCATAGCAGGTTTGCACTTGGTTTCTCCGGTGTTCTTAGTGAACCATGCAAAAGAACATGTTTACATTTCGTTAAAAGAAGGGGATTCTTACGGGTCATATGTAAGCAAATGTCGAAATGTGCGGGTTAGATTTGGGATTTCCTAATAAATAATGGAAGCAAGCCCTCCGGATCTTTCTGAGGTAGCACAACAAGTGGCGAAAAATTTACCCCGCTACAATGACATAGCTACATATGCACCAAGATCAAACTCAGCAGAAATGGTCAGACCTCTATGGAAAATCTGTTAGTGAAGTTCAATGCGTATTGATTAAATACTGCTTCTCTAAAAAAAGTTTGCTAATCAAAAGTGCGCAAGTGCCACGCTGACGTTGTGACCCATGTTTCACAATGTACCCAGTGAACTCTGTATTACAAATTCTCTATAATTTGCAGAAGTAAAAAGCATCCTAAGTTCAATGTGTCCAGAAATGTCTCTGTAGTGGCTTAAGTGGGAACGTTAGAAATAATTATCGAACACTCATTTTCTCTGCATTTCCCGGCGCTGTACGACGCTCGCCTGGTTTCCTCGGTTAAGTAAACGAGGCACCTTCTTTCTGTTCAGTGAAAGTTCAAAGAGGGTGAATTCCTTGCGTTTTTTTCCCGATAAATTACGTTTGGAAGTGCTGCAGAACATTATTAGTGCTTTAGGAACACTTTTAAATTTGTTTTACTTTTGTAAAACAACTTTTATATAGTGCTCGAAAGCGTTGTGTGACCATTGTACGCTACGTTTCCCAGTGTCCCTCATCCAAGCGACTGCACTGGCAATCCATGGATATCAGGGACCAACGTATAAGGAAGTCATCTATTACTAAAATCGCAAACGCAAGCAATCTGTTCTGTACGTAACGCTCAGCCGCTGCACCTCGTTTGGGGGCATTTACCTCACTCACGTCTCTGACGTACCGAAAAATCTTAAATTCGGCTATGCAGGCCCAGAATACAAGCCGGTATTTGGTAGACGAATTTGCCCCGCTCGCAAAGCACAGGCTGCGGACCATGACGTGCGACTGCTTAGAGCATTTGTTCGCAAGCAATTTGATGCTAAGCGTTGAGGTGGTGAACGTTCCGTCCCATAAGGAGATCCGATCTGCATGTGACCCGTGACAACACGCTAGCTCACGTCTCCAATCTTTGCTTCTCAGAAATATGACGGCAGCGGAAAGAGCCACCGAAATATTGGGGTACTACTACGTTACTCGAGTAGTGAGACCCGACACTCAGTCATCCGCTGCGGCAGTCACGATCTTTGAGCACGCATCCTCCACGAAGCTCGAGCCCTATCCGTTGCACTGTGCATCTGAAGGCAACTGTTTTGACCGCTGTGTCGCGTTATGCGACGAGTGTATCCTGCTCATTGTCTCCATCTACGTGTCGTCAAACATTACTCGCCAAGAGTTGCGGCAATTCCTAGCACGCGCTTTCTGGCTCGAAACACTTCCCGTTGTAGTGAATGGTGACATCAACATACAGAGAGAGAGAGAGAGAGGAGATAGAGAAAGCACCGTTTTGCGCACATCTGAAGGTTCGCACCAAGTCTACACATGGTAGCCAAGACCTGTCGACTTGAGGTATTTCAACAACGCTTTCGTGGCTTTCTTGGCCATTAACAGCGTACAGCGATGGTCCAAGCATCTTCATTTCTGAAAATGTTCTAGAGTCCAGCTGGTTGAATGCTGTCCGGAGAGCTTCACGCTCGACGTCGTACTGGGGACAGAGACATTGGATGTGTTCAATCATTTCTATAGTTACTGTACAAGGGTCGCACATAGGCGTATCCCCCATTCCAATGCGGAACGAATAGACATTCGTAAATGCCAATCCCGAGCCAAAACGGGCACTAAACTGTCGCCTTATAGCGGCAAATTTTTCATGGCAATTGTGGCTTTAAGGATCGATCCAGCCTATGAAGATGACACTTCAGGAGGTTGGGAGAACAGTATTTGTGGGTCATAGCTTCAGTCACAGTATGAAGCTTTCTTGCAACGTCGGTTCTGGATAAGGGGATTGGAACTTCTCGGGCTTTCAGACGGGCAGGCCGGGCGGCTTCATCGGCGAGGTCATTACTAGTGATGCCGGTATGTCCAGGTAGCCACTGGAATACAATTTCATACCCTCTAGTGATAACTTGATGGTGGGCTTGTCTTATTTCATATGTCAGCTGCTCATGAGTCCTATGTACAGGGCAAAATGCAGACTTTTGTTCTGCTTTAGAGTCAAAAAAGATGACCCATTTCTGAGGTGTCCGTTGCAGGAGGTATCTGGCAGCAGCACGCAGGACAGCAAGCTCGGCCGCCGTTCATGTTGTCATGTATGACAGTTTGAATTGCACTGTGGTTTTCGTAGCCGGAATGACAACGGCACCTGAAAAGCTGGTAGGTGAGACCGAACCATCGGTATAGGTGTGTATTCGGTCCACATATGTCTCATTGATTAATAGCAGCGTCATCTGTTTCAGAGCTAGTTTTGGGTAATTGGATTGTTTTTTACACCCGGAATACTTAGGCGCACCTGAGGCTGTTGGAGACCCCACAAGGGCAATGAAGGCCTTGTTTCTGGTATTTATCGTAATGGAAGACAATCTGTACGGGTGATTATAACTTCGGAAATGTTGCACGAGGTCTCTCCGATGGCAAGAAAGCCAAGTGATGGCTGAGGACGCGAGAAAGGTTTCGGATGTGCGTCCTGAGACAATCCACAGCAACGTATGTTTGGATGGGATGATCTTTGGCGAGCATGATTGTTGCAGCTGTTGATACAGCGAGGAAGTCCTAAACACGTGAGCAATGCTTGGCCTTGTGAGCAGGTACTGGACAACACTGGAAGGCTGTAGCGCAGATACCCTAGTTATAGAGCTCTGTGCAATTGAAGCATGGCGTGTACAGATGTGCCCCATGTTTCTTGCGCATGAGTCTCAGTACCTGGGCAATCAACAACAGTTTTTTCTTCAGGTACGTGAAATGGGGGCTCCAGGAAAGATTTTGGTTGATTATTACACCAAATAATCGATGGGTATTTGCATAGGTGATAGTGTGTCCATTAAAAGAGACTCGGTATGGTGCCATAGGTTTACGCGTGAATGCAATCAATCCACATTGCACGGCCGATACACTCAAGCCCTGTGTTTGTAGGTATGCTGATATGAAAGTTGCTGCCCGCTGCAATCGCGCGCAGACCGTATATCGAGAGGTAGATTGTTTTAGGCGAAAATTCAGCTAGTCGAATGAGTGTCACATTGAACAACATGGGACTCAATACTCGTCCTTGAGGCACGTCCTTGCAGTTTGTGTAATATTTAGCTATGGGGCCGTCTTCTGTTTGTTGAAAAAACGACCGGCGAGTTCAGTAGTCGGATAACAAGCGAAACATGCGGTTACCTATTCCAGTAGTCTCCAGGGACTTGATGACGGCGTCATGTGCAACGTTGTCATACGCACCTTTCACGTCGAGAAAGAGCGCAACCGATATTCGCTTGTGGCTTTTCTCCAGCTCTACAAACGTTGTCAGGTCAATGACGCTATCAATTGAGGAACGACTCCGACGAAAGCCTGCCATAGAAGCGGGATAGACACTGTAACGCTCGAGATACAATTCTAGGCGTACATCAAGATCAACATTAACGTCGCTCGAGATAAGGTGTTCCTGTAGTGTTGCTTAGAAGAGCTAAACTTCCGGCTCCTTTGAGAGGCGACGTGTCGCACTGTCGAGAAGGGAGGCTGCACCGATTTTGTTCCCACCAGGGGTCCACTCCGGCGCGTGTAGACGACGCGCTTAAAGTTTCATTTCACTGACCACATGGCCCCTTGAATTATATGGAAGGTACAGTCACTAAAAATTGGCGTGGCAGCACCTAAAGATTGGATTATGTACATTTAAATTTGAACGCAAGAATATGCGAAGAATATGCAATTTAATAACTTTAGTGACTCAGTACATTGCGTGTATCGGAATGACTTATTGATCTAAGAAATGGCCCACTGCAGGTGTGTAGAGTCGGCCGCAGAAGTAAATCGAAGGTGCGTGAAGCAGCCTGTGTAAAGGCAACTAAGGTTGTACTTTATCGTACACTGTTCGTGGGGAACGGAGGTGCTTCGAGAGGTTAGGGTTATTTACTAGAGTTTCGGAGAGCGTTTTCGGACAAACAGCTTGGCTTGGAATTGGGTTGTGAGTCATGAAAGCCGCACAGGTCTTCTTAGTATGGTATTTTCTGCGCGTGGGTATTTATGTGCGCTACCACCTTTTTCGCTGTTATTGTGAAGTGTGATTGATGAATACAAGTGATTCCGTGCTCTCCATCCGGGTGCTGCCGAATTGTCTTCTGTATGACTCTGTTCGAATGGAATAGACACCGTAGTTGTGTTGTCAAGGCATTAACACGCACGCGTGGCCCACGCGTGCCCAATTCGACTGTCTTTAGAGACGCGCATTGCGTTTGACTGCTAAAGCGACGAATCCAAATGGACGCACCGTCACGCTTCACTGTATCTGCTCGGCCGAGGGTAAGGGCAGCGTTCAGGCATCATATGCTGTTATGACCGTTGTGTTCGCACACATTATCATTTCTCGATGCGCTGCATTCATTGATCTTTGTTGGGTGGATCGTAAACGTTAAGCTAAATGTATATATTACGTTCTTTGTGCACTGAAAAATGTCCATTGCTGTTTCTGGTTTCATCTCGTGTATCATTCAGACGCATTGAGCCCAGCGCTATGCATTGCTGTCGCTTTATCTTACTCGCTTTCTAGCGATAACTGCCCGTTTGAATTACATACTCTAGCTACTGCCCAGAAAAAGTACAAAAAATATTGCTACCGAGTCCTTCCTAATGTTTGTTTACAATATCACTCAATCTGTAATTTTTAGTACGCTGAAGTTTTATTTCTCATTTCCAACAGCGACGTTCAAAAGGCAGATACAGGGCCCTATACACTTCATTGTCATATTTTGGAGCACCGACAGGGTTACCTGCCCATGGCCTTTTGAACGACAGCGGTCCGTGAGTTCCACGGAGCAGGTTTTGTGTCGCCCGGAGAGATGGCGCCACCCACTTCAGGCGCTTTTCTTTTTCACTCCGGGCAGCGTCCATATGACAGTGGAGAATACAGCGTGGTGCGGTATGGTGAGGCAGGATGTGCCGTTACAAACATGCACTAAACCCATTTTAAGGTTGTCGTTAGTATCACCTCCAACCAATCTGCTTTGTCGGTTGCCATTTCATGCTTGCGTCTACTCTCGGTTGTGGCGGTACCAGCAATTTGTTTCGAGGAACGCTTCGCTAAGCTTCACTTGTGTGCTGTGGAGAGCGTGTCAATGATTGCTTTTTGGTTTGATCCCTTCATGGTGCGTTACATTTATTTGCAACTTTCCTGGCTACAGTTTTGTTCGCAGTTGGCAAATGCGTCTTGAAGGTTAACTGGAGTAAAACTAAGGCATCAGTTGCCAGCTGTCTGCGGGACGAACTTGCTTATGAGTGATAGATACATGCCTATGCAAAATTTTCGTGCTATTAATTTTTTTGCTGATCATTATTTCTTTCAGGGGCTATCTTAGTTGTGTTGTTATATATACTGCAAGCCTCTCTTCCATATGCTTTCTGTTTGCCTAAATTTTCTCCTAAAATGACAATAAACAAACATTCAAAGAAAGGGCACCCAACAGTGTGTCATAACCTGATTTGTTTTTCACAAACCACAAGGCTCTGTGAGCGGCTACCACTCTTATATACATTATTTATTTTATTCGCGTGTTGTGTTCACCCTTTTAGGTTCCACTTTCACTGTCCCGAGATGGTAGCTGGTCGAATATGTTAATCTGTTTAGTACATCTTTCACACCCTTTCTTTTTTCTCTATGTCGCAGTCTCATTTCACCAACAACACTGTTGCATACTCTTAAGCATCATGCTTCAAACTTCTTCTTTTCAGCTACATGTTCTCTGTTACAGAACACTGAACCATTCTCGCATTCGATGCTTGGTAAATGGTTTCAACAAAGAAAATCCCGCTTCTACAAAACCATCTATAGTACCTCATAGATGCCGAACACGGACTGAAACCCTGGAGAGGTTTTCGACCTTCGAAAGACAACAGCCCAATCTCTATCGCCCGAAGATATTGCCGCCCCAGTCTTGAGCACAGCGAATCCTTGGCACTCAGTATAGTAGTTCTTGTTTCACGTGTGTGAGGCAAAGGTAGAACGAGCGAAATCTGACTGAAGGAAACAATGCATTTGCATCCCACTGGGCAGCCAGGTGAGTTTCAGTTCTTGCTTTGTAGTCAGTGCTGTTAGTCCCCAGCCGAAATTAGCAGTGCACTAAACCTTCAGTGATTTGTGCATGGTTTCCTTCCTACCAAGCATTTTCACAACTTGCAATATTCCGATAGATCAGCTTTTCTTTCAGCCACAATTGTACCAACAACACTAGTACAGGAACGAAAAATCTACCACTAGCCTTCCTTGCTATAGGACCAAAAGTGTTTTATCTATATTTTGCTGTTTTGATGAATGGTATAAATTGAATTCAATACATTCTAAAAATTCTGTGGCAAGATTTGCGATACGTACGCACCTTAAACCTAAAGTATAAACCCCATGCAAGCGATCTTACACGCGACAGCGACAAGCGACGCGATGGAGATGGCTGTCGCGTTCGCTCGTCGCCTACAAGTTGCACCCCATGCGAGCGATGACTTCGAGCGACGTCTCCCCAGTGTTGCCGGTATGAGGGCAGCAATATAGACGCCGAAACTAGCGTGACGCGTGCTTTATTAACTTAAGTTGATGTATTTTACTGTAAAAAGCAGCATAACTATTCCTGAAAGTCTTGCAGTAGGTTCTTATCCTCGCACGTATAAAAATTCAATCGTTTGCTCGTTCCGTGCGACAATCGGAAGTACTGGAGTTATGTACATCCAGTTCCGGCTTTGCGCTATTGGCTAGTCGCTCATAGCACTTCCGGGCGACGAGCGACGAATTCTAGATTTGCAAAACCGAGCGATCGCGCGACAAGACCGAGCGATCTGTTCAAGCGACGGCCCGATCCGTCGCGCGAGCCCGTCGCTCGTCGCTGTCGCGCACAAAATCGCGCTAATGGGGTTTAGCCTTAAACCGTCGCACTATGTTTGTTTCGGCTACGGCACCGCTTTTCCGCTGCCACGCTGCCCCATATGAGAGGCTTCTATGAGCACTGGTTCGGGATGCGGAGACCTGATGTCAGATGCAGCGAAGATCTAGCAAGAACACCGGATTCAAATCAAGCGACAGACTAAATGTCATCGGTTTATCGAGCAATATCGAATTGCCTGCTAAAGAGTGAGAAGCTGGAGAATGCCATGACCGATATTGTCTGCTGCAATTGATCTACCCTCACCTTCCCACTCCACTGGCTTTCATTTCCGGCAGTTGTTCAGCACTGAGAGCAGCAGTACTGCGTGGAAAGAAGCCGCGTCTACTTTTGGAACACTGCATTTCTTTCTTGGTTCTTTGTCTCAGCTATCTTTCAAAGCCAGTGTGCTTCCGTTTCTTATATATAGCGCCATGGATCTGGCTTTTGGTGAGTGCGTGTGTCCCCATGTGCGCATGCGTATGTGCATGCGCTTGTGCGTGTGTGTTCGTCTGTGCATCTGTTTGTGTGCACGTGTGCTACCGTGTGTGTGCATGTGTGCTTGCGCGAGTGCGTGTGTGGGTGTGTGTGTGTGTGTTTGTCTGCGTGCGTGCGTGCGTCCGTGTGTGCCTGTGTGATGACGCAATATGTTCCTAATTGCTTTTCTTGGGGTTCGCTGCACAGCCGGGCTGCACATGTGTTCTCTGTCTCCTCGTAATTAAAACATATGTGTTATTAGTCTCTTTTTTTGTGTAGCTTACGCTTTTGTTTATCATTGTTTTATTCGGGCGTGCCTCATAATCAGATCGTCGTTTCGGCATGCAAAGCCCCAGTTTTTTTTTCTTATTCGTTCAACTAGTTTCCTTCAAATATAAGGTAACAGTGGACAACCAAGTAGTTCTCTGATGACTACACATTTAAAGCGCACTGCTCCCCACTTTAATGCCTTCGGGCCTCCAGGTTATTATTAAATGAAATGATATAGAACTAATTGGCCACTGTCTTTCTGTGTTTTGTTCTGCAATTGGTCACCTTACCCTGATGTGTCTACTTCCATTGTTTCATCTTTCCATTTTTCATTCGTGCTTCATTTACTCTTTCGTATTCATTCTTTTTCCTCGTTGATTTATGTACGTGGGAGCATTCCCTTGCTTATTCTGCCTAACTATCTGTCGCGATTTTAAAGCCTAAGTAGATGCAAGAAAATACGGCAACACAAAAGCAACTATTTATAGCACACGTATAGGTATGTACTTCCCTAATGTTTCTGTACTGAGCGGTAATATTTACGAGGTTGCGCTGACACAGATTTTAATGCGCACCAGATTCAGTACGCCTATATTTGTTATATCTCGTATGGACGCACTGGTAATTATTGCAAAAGAAAACTATCGCGCATCCACCGAAACACAACATATATGCTTCTACATACTACCTTCGAATTAACGACATTCATTTAGTGGAGTGTTTTGTTGACATAAAAAGATGGAAAAAAACATATCTCTGCCATAAACGCTTTGTTGCAGGTTTCACGTAAAAGCACTACAGCCCGTTACACAAATACGTACGTCATGTGTTACGTGTACGGTACATGTTTTCATAGAGGAAAACATTCGCATCGAAATTAATCTTTTTACTAATACGTTTTGGGCAATGAGTGTGTTCTGCTTAATGTGTGCTTTTGATAAGATTACGAGCAAGGTGTCTAATGAAGCAGCGCAGGAGTTCTCGTCATCTTCTCTCTGATGTTTTCCGTGCCCACTTTTTGGTTTCGTAATCCAACAAGGAAAATGTGCCTGCTACTATACTGAGCCTTCGCCATCGCATAAATCCTTTTGTCACTATGATTACTTTCGGTTCATTACAGTCTTCTCGCATATTATCATCACGAGGCATTTATTTTCGTGCCATCTATAGCTCGTAGTTCTACTCCCAGCGAGCCAAAATAACTACACCAGTGCACATGTGAGTACCTATATACACATATCGGTTAGCAAGTAAGGCATTGTACACGGAAGCACAGAAAATATGTGTATTTCGAATTTTCGCATTTAATTGTGCATAATGGAATGAACCATGATTGGCGTCACAATGGCTGCAGAATTTATACCGAACTCACTCAGCATTAGATGAAGCCTAGCAAACTTCGGGTGGAAGATTGCTGAGGCTAATCATAAATAAGAATCAAGGATGTGCCGCATTCATCTTCCCAAATGACGGCATAACAAAGAGTCCGCGAAGACAAGCCGTAGGTCTTCGTGGAGTGCTCGTGTCATAGCAAGATATATGCAGCTGGGCGAGCTGTTGAGAATCAAATGTTTCACAACCTAAGTGAGGACTAGCAGTAGCGTGCACTGTTAAAGGAGTACAGCAACCTCTTCAACTTCATCATTCATTATACCGCACCTCAACAAACAAGAATCATTTAAATTAACTCGTGCGACTTCGTCCACAACGGCTGAACTGTTCGCAATCCTATGTGCGGTAAAATTTATATTGTCAGTAACAGAAGCGCAAAAATGGGTAATTTTCAGCGATTCACAGGCGGCTCTAACATCACTCTGCAGCACAAAGGGGAAAACATACAGCGACAGTATAATATATGAAACACTTAAAAACCTCACAAAGGCAAGCGAAGCGAAACATGCAATAGCATTTCAGTGGATACCAGGGCATTGCAACATTCCTGGCAACACAGCAGCCGACGAAGCAGCACGACAAGCGCACCTGAAAGATGATACGGCTCCGCTCCCAATATCAAAGAATGAATTACGTTGCATTATAAGGACAACGTCTTTCAACATGTCTAGAAACACTTGGTTTGATCAGAATTCTAAGAGCTCTGACTTATATCATATTGATCCATTTATTGAATTCAAATTTTCATTGTCATTACATAGAACTATGGAAACGCTTATTCATCGATTAAGGCTAGGCACTGCCTACACAAAGCATTTCTTACACAGAATTGGCCGAGCGGAAACCCCCGAATGTGACTGTGGATTTCTAGATGAAGATATATATCACCTCCTTCTAGATTGCCCACATCACGACACACCAAGATGTCGACTTAAATCAGCGCTAAGCAAATTAGACCGCAGACCTTTCAGTCTAAGGAAACTTTTGGGCCCTTGGCCAACAACGGCCCTGCAGAAGAGCGCTTTAAAAGCACTAAAGACTTTTCTTGAGGACAGCGGCATCGCTGGACGTTACTAGTGCTTTCATTGTTCTGTTCATTTCAATGTCACTCTATATATGGATCTGTTTGGGAATTATGTAATGTTGACTGTTCTCTTGTGACTGTATGTGCTAATATATTTAC
Organism: Dermacentor andersoni; assembly: GCF_023375885.2. Lineage (NCBI taxonomy): Eukaryota > Metazoa > Arthropoda > Arachnida > Ixodida > Ixodidae > Dermacentor > Dermacentor andersoni. The sequence continues at coordinate 102,671,221 of NC_092817.1, read as the reverse complement.
ACGATGTATATACCACCCGCTGACTAGACAATGTATTATTAGACGACAGTATCGTTTGTGCTTTTGAGACTTTCGACTTCATAAGTGTGGAGACATTTGCCATGTATATTGTATGTACCCGCTGACCGGCTGACTAGAGAATGCGTTATTAGGCGACAGTACCGTTTGTACTTTTGAGACTTTCGACTACATAAGTGTGGAGACATTTTTTTTTTTTTTTTTTCCTTACGTCATAGACTTCCTGTGGAAACGTTGCGTCCTGGTGCTTGTGTGAAAAGATTATTTCATATGTAACCATGAACCCTGAATGATGTATGACGGAACCACCCAAGAGATAAGGAGTAGCCGGCGCCTTAAATTGCGCGCCAACATCTCCTTATATCATATCAATAAAAAAAAAAAAAAAAAAAAAAATGCACAGATGATACTCTCCTGTCAATTATTGTTGATTCATGACAAAGTGGCTTACAAGCTTCGCGTTTAAATATGGACTTAACTGATTACATCGGCAACTCGTCTTCGATAAAGAAAAGGAAATGTTTCACCTATATTGGTTTTGATGGTTGCGAGGTTTTCGCTTTTACAGTGCACCATGCTGTGCACGAAGGTGTTTATTAGTGTCCCTTTCTTGCGCAGCAAGTAATGTCTTGAACGTAGGCACGTTTTGTTCAGCAGGGAGATTATGGATTCATGATTATTACCAGTTAATGATTGTTATTTTCTTCAATGGTTAGCCTAAAGATCACCGAAAGCAAGGGACGCCCCAGAGAAAACAGTTAAAATGAAAGTTAGGTGTTTGGGAAAATTGGCTACACTTGCAACCCCAAACTGGGTTTTTTGTATCCGTGACATTTATAAAATATTGAGCGGTGCAGGCCGAAGCACGACACATTTACGTCTACTTTTTTATGCAGAATCAATTCTTGTAAAAGACAAATATCAAATACTATACTATGAAGATCTCGGTCTAGGAAAACTTGTTGTTGGACAAGTTGGTGCTTTGATGCCAGGGCACGAAGAAGAGACACGAACGTAAACCTAGACAATTACAAATGCATTTGTTGGTGTCCTGTATTTTCGTTTGTACCTGTATTCTTCTAGCCTGCATGCTACAGATAAAACAAGAAATACTAGTGACGCGAAGTGTGCGCTGCAATGACTGTAATTAAGTAATTCAAAATTGAAAAACGAAACCATTTCATCATTTTTTTTTGTCTAGTGCGGGAAGTTGTTCAACAACTTTGCTTGCCATGGCCTCCTCTTGTGCGTGCGCAATTGTCGAATGAATAATAAGACAATCTTGAGTCAACAGAAAAGCAATTTTTATTGACTGTGACTATCTAAATTTAACGTTACATGTACAGGTATTCCATATTGCACCAGCGAACGTTGTATTCAGAATGGCTTATGGAAAGTATATGGGGCAGTATCTACGTGTATGCATGTTGCATGCCTCGCAAGATACGACAAGTGTTCGAGTCTTTGGATGTTTACATAAGTATGGCATTAGCAAGCATAAGCAAGCATCTGCTGTCATGTGGAAGGCACGGGAACTTCTAGATATCCAACTATGCTGTACACAAAAATATTTTTGAACGCTCTGATTCCAACGCAGTGTTCTTGACCACCATGAAGCTGAAATTCAACAAGCACAGGAAGTTCTGCTGGCTACGCTACATCGGAGGAAATGGGAGAAAAATTATACTTATAAGCGTTAGCAGAACACGGGGGATGTTTTTTATGGCATTAAGTTACACAACTTGGAAGAAAGTGCGAATAATACCATGGCAGAGACCACGAAAGTCGTACCGAGATTATCTACCATCCACCGAAATCTGACTAAACTTTCCGCAGTCTCTCATCTGTGGAATAGTATTTAAATGTATATTTCAATATTACTTAAAACAATAATTTGTTCTTTTTCTTTATATGCATATGTTTTGTTGCAGCTCCATGATGTAGATTGTCCAGTATCCGAACAGAAAGTTATATTGAACAGTGCTCCCAGAGGAACCCTAAGCAGAAGCATATATTTGCACGGCTAATGCGCGAAAAGTCTACGGAGCCATTAATAGACCTAGACAATGCCGCGTGCTACCGCTGCATAGTCTGCGCGGCTAACTTGGTAAGGAGGGGGGGGGGGGGGGCGTTCCTCCCGCTTTCCCTTTCACTCCTCTTATGCTCTCTGTCTCTATTTTATTTTTGTGCCTTCTTACCTCCGAGCAGGGTACAGCCAAACCGAGATAGGCACAGAGAGAGAATGGAGATGAGGCATAGAGGTTAGCTAGACTTTGTCTACTGTTCTAGCTTAAGTTAACTGCACGTTTAACCGGCGTGTCTTTATTTCTACACACTATACTTCTCTATATTAATAGCAGCATCGAGCATGGAGGTATGTCCTTCAAGCAACTGGAACAACGACTTCCCTTATATGCGGAATGACCAGAGCGGGCACGTGGCCTGATTATTTGAGTAACCGGAGCCGTGCTGATGCCCACTGTATCCGCAAGGTCTTTTGCTTGCACCGGAGTCGGGTTGTTTATCGAACCTGCTCTCTTCTTCCCTGTTGACCGCCGTGTTCTGATCTGCCAGGTTTACGTCGCGGCCCCTAGTTCTTGCATATTATATACGTTCTCCATTCATTTCCTTCACTCGAACGCGCGCTAAGCGTGTCAATCAGAATTTGTAATCAGATTTGAGCTCTTCGCCAACTTGCTTCTGTTTTTGTCTGTAAAGCAAATTTGGTCAGTCCGAATGTCTTCTCAGCCGTGCGCTGTACATTTTCCAAATGTAGCGCTAAACTGCTACACGTGACCAAATAGCCTAAGGAAGCAGACGGAACGCAAAGTGCAGAAGTGAGCATAGAAGCAAGCAGTATTTTCAGCCACATAAGCGCCCAACTTTCCACAAGCCTCCCTACGTCCTTTTTTTTTCTTTCTCTTTTCTTTTCGGGGGGGTGGGGGTTCCGGCGATAAGTACGTGGCAATGCCTTCGCCGCTGTGACACGATGCCAAAGTCGAGTCGCACGCAGGCACGATGGATGTAATGGAGGGAGCCAAGCGGAGAACTTGGACCCGAGGCGGACGCTGAATAGTACGCACTAATCTTCAGAGGGGGCCGTTTGACAAGGATTAGCTTCGTGCGGTCTTTGGACAAGCGGTAAGCCTTGAATTGAACGCATTCTGTGCAGGTGGAGGCACTGCTTTGTAACCAAACAAACCCTTAAAAGAAAGCTCGAAGGTCAAGTTACAGTTCTTTCAAAGGACAACTTGTTTGCGAAGCTTAGCGAACCTGTGACTTGATGACCGATGGGACGTTGCGAATTAATTACGACGCGAATCGCTTACTTTGGGTGGACTAATGTTAAGGTTGGTAGGTTATTTATTATTCGCCCCGCAATTTTCTAGCGATTGGTGGATGACCATATCAGTGAGTAGAAGATTCTTCAAAACGTTTCCCTGCAGCATTATGAAATATGATCACATTGTCGTCCTTGTAGATACGCTTCAGCCTTCGCTGTGGTCTGTGCTATAGCTACAAATGCGGCTTGCCCTGGATATGCGAACGCAGTGGGCAGACAGTTTACTGGCAAAGCTATTCTATTATTAATGTAATTTCATGGATAGATTACTCTTTGTGTACGTAATAAAAGGAAACGTCGCTCAACACATCAATACGTACCTAAAAACATCACTTACCAATTTTACCGCCTCTCAACCTTATAAAATGCCCAGAGGGCGCATGATTTAACGTATAAATATTGCCTATGATATTCAAGTTCCAGAACTTAATGTATGCATTCACCCTTAAAAACAAATTCACCTTTGTAATCAACAGCACACACTGTTTGGCAAGACTGTTTTCCTTTCCCAGCCAGATGTTCTAGCGCCAGCACCACAGTGAGCATTGGAGTGATGTATGATACACATGATGTCACAATGGAACGTAAGTGCTAGGTGTTAGTCGTGGTGGACTAGAAACTATCCCTGCTGAAAGATAGCGTGGGAAGGCGGAAGTGAGGGTATTTGATCGAAAACATCAAAGTAGAAATATCCATTTAAAACGTTAAAAGGTTTAAAATATCCTATAGCGTCTCATTATGTCCCAAGACATTACCCTGTTTCACGCTCTGTCCTTGCACAATCGGCTCAAGTAATTGCACGTTATTCGCGAAATTGTTTTCGGAATGTGTTTGCTCACAACACAGCCATTTTGGCAATACGCGTAGCGCGTCTGCTAGAAGCAATGCTTTGAATCAATTTACAGATAAAAAAGTACGCAGGAAATAGTACCCGAGAACCGCTACCTAATTCTAGAAAACAGCGTTAGCAAAATTTGTTAATTCAAGAAAGCGCTTGAGTAAACCTCACACACGAGCACTAATTTTTTTGGTGCTGTTGTCTTTTACCGTCTTGATTCTCAAATTGACATTGAGAGACTTGACATTGAAGATGCTTTCCGAATTTTTTCTGTGACGTGGTTTCCAGCTCTGGCTCACCAGGCTTCTTTTCTTGGCACTATATTATAGCAAATTATGCTTCGAATGAGATGAGGACTTTGAACAAAATCAGGTCCCGCCTTATGAACGTGCCTTGACAAAATGATGTTCAAAAATAGTAAATAGTTGTAAGTATTATGCAGTTCTTAGCAATGACAGCGCTCGTTAGCAAGATTTAATCATTTTCCTAATATTTTTGATTAGGACGAAATATAGTTATTCAAGCACAGTAGTAACAAGAACCATGCATCATATCAGAAAATCACCTAATAAAAAATGAGGTGGCCCTCATTTCGCAGACAATCTCAACTAATAAATGGTTAGTCATCAATATAATTATATGAAATACTTACAGCACCGCATTTTGTTATTCGTAACGCATAGATCGGTAATCGGAGGATTGATTAACAAACTGATCAACAGCCAACGCGCGCAGATGGCATCCCACTTCAAGTCAACGCGATGTAGTGCAACTGGAGCAGTTGTATTATTCGTAGAACATGTGAATAGTGCTTTGTTAAAGCACCTGATAGATGCCAATGAAAATTTACAGTGAGATTTACGTGACGTGAATGCGGGCGACGCGCCAGCGTCTGGGTGCTACAGCACACATGACGATATCAACCCCCGGTGCGCGTAACCGCCTACACTGTCCGCATCGCCGATTGTATTCAAGACAGGGCTCACGTGGCCGCACCACACGCAGCAGCAGCTGGGGTAGAACACCCCCTAGTCAAAAATTGGCTTACTAACTAAATTAACTAGCATGGTGTCAGCACGCACAGACAAACATGAACACTTCAAGCTCGACGGCCGCGGACACTCCCTGTGAAAACGCTGGGCTTGAGGAATCGTGGCAGCAGCAGCGAGCGAAGGGACGCTTCAAACGGAGGTGTGAGAACACAGCGGATGCAACAGTATGAGCAATCGGCCCATCTATTGTGTGCCCCCAAAGCAGATCGTTTTCAAGATAAAGCGCGCGCGACGTCAAAGCGTTTCTTCCAGGACTGGTACCTAAGCAGTCCTGTATATACAGGGATCCTTGTCGGCGTGAATGAGGTTCATTGAAGAGTGGCACATATGTACACATCGCCACGTACTCATTGACCCAAATCTCTCGGGTCGTAGGTTTAAAACTCTGTTACCGCAGCACAATTGCCCACTTCACCACCCCTGAAATCCCGGGCTACCCAGTGACAGAGTTTAGATAGATAGATAGATAGATAGATAGATAGATAGATAGATGGATGGATGGATGGATGGATGGATGGATGGATGGATGGATGGATGGATGGATGGATGGATGGATGGATGGATGGATGGATGGATGGATGGACGGACGGACGGACGGACGGACGGACGGACGGACGGACGGACGGACGGACGGACGGACGGACGGACGGACGGACGGACGGACGGACGGACGGATGGATGGATGGATGGATGGATGGATGGATGGATACTCCTCCTTGAGTATTTGGGCTAGGACTTGTGCAGCAGCTCTCCCAATTCTTCGCTGTAGGAAGTTGCGGCAGGCCTGCTGGGAATCCGTGAGGATTGTCAGTGGTTTGTTTGCGTGTTGGCGTTCGCGGATGGCTAACGCGATAGCCAGCTCTTCGGCTTCCGTAATCGTGCAGGGTCGGGTCGATGCAGCGGAGGTAACGTGGCCTCGGTGATCGCATACCACGCCACTGCGCACTTGTTGTTCGTCCCATACATGGCGGCGTCCGTAAAACTGGCCGTGGTATAGAACCTGAATGCGTTCTCCATGTACTGGGCCCTTGCTCTCCTCCTGCAGGAGTGTAGGTTAGGGTCCATGTTGCATGGTATCGGGGCAACGGGATACCTGCCTTGGACGCCACGAGGTATCGAGCAGGTTTCCTGGGGTCGTGTTGTTATAGTTGGGAACCGCAAGGTACATTGTAGGACCTGCCGGCCCGTGCGAGTTCGCGCAAGTCTGTGTTGTTGCGAGACGTAAAGGGCTTTGTCAGTTCGCTGAGGGTGTTGTGAAACCCTAGCGACAATATTTTCTGTCGATGTACTCATCGGAAGACGGAGAGCGGTCTTGAAAGCGATCCTCCAAAGTTTGTCTCGGACTGTGTGAGATGGTAGTAGGGCAGGCTGTATGTGATTCTTCTCACCACCAGGCTTCTTACCAGCCGGAGGGTGTCCCTTTACTTCATGCCTCTGTTCTTGGATGTTACGCGGGAGATCATGCGTGATATCACCTTGACACTGGTTTTGAGGAGTGGAAGGGTGTGTGTGTGGCACGCTGGTTGGACTGCAGCCACGTGCCCAGCACCCTCAGCAATGGCTTCTCTCGTATGAGACCCCCGTTGAGGCGTACCTCGAGTTTTCTTTTTGGGTCTGTGGGGACTGTGTGGTTACTCCGGCCTCGCCAGACTCGTAAGAGATCAGATTTCTCGGGGGAGCATTGTAGTCCCCGTTGGCTGACGTATTCTTGGATGATATTTGCTGCAGTTTGCAGCCGTTCTTCTTATTCAACGAGGGAACCTGTTGTGGTCCAGACTGTTATGTTGTCTGCGTAGATTACGTGCCGAAGACCTGCTACGTTCTGCAGTTTGCTTGCGAGGCCGATCATGGAGACGTTGAAGAGCGTGGGTCATATGACAGCACCTTGTGGTGTGCCACATACTTGTATGTTCGCTCGCCGCAGTTGGTGTTGGCCAGCCCTTCTAGAATTCCTTGGTGGCTGACGTTGTCGAAAGCCCCTTCGGTGTCGATTGCTAGGAGGACGTGTTCGCCGCTGCGGGAAACGTTGCTGAGGACTTCTTCCTTGATTTAGACTAGCACATTTTGTGTGGATAGGCCTGCGCGGAAACCGAACATGGTAGTCGGCCGGTGTTTGTTATCACTTAAGTGTCTCCGTAGTCTCGTGTTTATAATTTTCTCGTACACCTTGCCGAGGCGCAGGACGTGAGCGAGAGTGGTCATCGCAGCCGCCACCCGTAACACAGCGGTGGGCACGGACCACATCACGAACTCCATGATCAGAAACCTGAGCGACAAGTCTGTCTCCGCGCTCACGGCCTTTCTCAACCAACACTGGGAAAAAGGTACGGTGCCAGCGATGCGGAAACACGCACGAATAATCATGATCCCCAAACCGAGGAAGGAATTGGCAATCGAAAACCTCAGACAGAGTTAGGTGGAAATATCATTAGATACAAATTTACAATAGCCCTCGGAAAGGGCCTGGAGTACCCTATAAATCCCGAGATGCCTTAGAGAAGTGGAAAAGATTAGTCGCACTATAGTGACGTGACAGTGACATACTAAGGCGTTCCGATGGTTTCAATACTTTGGGTCACTATAATGATTCAATGCTGAACACATTACCGTCGACAGTCATCGTGAAATGAGTTCTTGTGAATGCTTTTTTTAGTAATCATCCAAATTATTCGAAATGTTGCTTCTTCCGGACCGTGGGAGCTCATCTTATAAAATACATCTTTCTTGGCACTCTCTCGGATCAACAAAATTTTTCCTCATGGAAGAGCATGATTCACCAAAAGACTACGTATCAAGAAATCAAGGCCTGCGAAATTCGGAAGCTATTGATTCGTTTTTTCCATTTGAATCACGAGGAAGATTAAATCGGAAAGTAAAATTAAGGAACCGTAAGCTTTACAAAAACATCCAGGGGTTAGCCACATTACGAACAGGCTCTTCCCATTACTCGCACCACTTGCAAACTATTCTGGCTATGAAAAAAACAAGTAAAGAAAGAAGGACAGATGTTTCTCGCCACGAGCGAAGAAAATCATGGGAAGCGGAACGGCACGTTTATGTAGCTAAATGTTCGGGCCTGCAAGTTATTTTTTTCATTTTTCTCACGCATATATATATATATATATGGACTTACCAACGCGCTTCAATAATTGAGCGCGTGGACACATTTCACGTATGTTGCACGAACGTAAGCGCGAGTGCCACGAAGTATATACAGCATAAAATTCTGCCGGTGAATGGCCGTGACGCTTGTGAGGCTAAGTCACGTAGCGGGGCTAGTTGATGTGCGCGTTCTTTATCAACGCGTTGCATAAGCCGGCGTGCATAAGTACCACGAAGGGAAGTTTTCGAAGAGCGCTGTCTCGCGCAGTGAAATTTGCCGCTGTGCGGCACTGGAGCACGCGACAGTGTGGCGAATTCGGGGGCCGCAGTGCTCTCTGCGCATTCTGGCACAAACTTTTTCACCAAGGAGAGATTGAGATGATATGAAATGCAAGCCCCCTTGGGTGTCAAATCAAGCTTCGGAGCGATATTTTTTAAGGGAACATACATTTTCGTTTCCTGCTTTCCCTTAAACCTTAAGCTTTCCTTAAACCTTAAACCTTTCCTTTTCCTTAAACTACTGCTCTGTACTTAAACTGAGCAACCGGAGCAATTGTATCATGAATATTGGGTAAATGTTGCAAGAACTGACGGAAGGGGCATATGATTATCTTGCTTACTTGTCCTGCAGGTTCAGATCGAACCAAGGTAATGCCACCACGTATTCGAGAAAATGCTCCAGTGTTCACCGTCTGCTGCTGTGTCATAATAAACACCAATGTCGGCGTGCCGACAAATTCAGGATTGCTTTTGTTCACAACAACAATGTTTAGAAATGCGTTGGAGGTTACTTAAAACATTGGTAAAATAGTACGCTTTAAATAATGGTTTAAACATTTTCGAGCAATTTCTTAAGGATCACAATTACCGCAAACAAAGTAAAAAAACAACTTTAAAGTGTATTTTGCTGAGCAATACTGGTAGTAGTGGGAAAATAGCGAGCCCATCGCTTTTTTTCTCGCCCGTAAGTGAAGCGGAAACAGACACGGAACCGCAGTGATAATGACTGAACGAAGAAAAGGATTATGTTCTCACAATTGCCCCGCTTGTCATAATTGACTTGGACGCTGTAGATGGTTTGGGACCGAATACAAGCTCCAGTTTGACCTGACGATGAGTAATCAACAGCGAATGAGGCTTAATAAAAAAGGGAGGAAACGTGTCCATGATGCACGAATATAGGGACCCCCAGCTACTTGGGAGGTCTGTGAAAGCAAAAAGCAGTACCCGGCCTGGTTCTCGCCGTCGGTCCCGGCGCGGTCCTGAGCAATTGGGCCATACACCAAATTGGCACCGTTTTCTGTCACTACAGACCCTTGGCGATAACGCTTGTTTTTTACCCCACTAGCTGTTCTTCCTCTACACGTCATCCCCGACGTCCAAATGATCATGATATTTGGAATAGATCTGTATATGCGGTACAGTTTTAGGTGTTTGACCCACCTTGGCGCCTCTGTCGCCACGCTGTGGCGTTGTTGACCACGATGTAGCGAGTTCGATCCTGGCCGACTGGGCCGCGATCCGATAGGATGGAATTTAAAAACATTCGTGTACCTTGTCTTGGGCGCACGTTAGACAACCGAAGCTGCTCAATAATAATGTGGAGCCTCCACTACGGCATCGTTCATCACCAATTGTGCATGTTAAGAACGATAAACTGCACGATCCTTTAAGTGCTTGTACCACGTGTGTTGCGCTTAATTCCACGGGACGTTTTGTATTCAGCTTCAGTACTCCACTTAAAATGGTGATTGCTTTTGGGTGCCACTCTCTCTTCGTGTCTCCTGTCTGTCGTAATATGTGACAAGGCCGTGCGTAGTTGCGGTATTCTGCCTTTGAGTTTGGTTTTAGTGAAAAAATTAGCCTCATCTCAACACTGCACAGAAATTGCAGTTTTTCCGATTTTTAGAATTTTGGAAACAGTCACGAAGTTTTTGATGGCTGCCTTCAGTTCTTTCAACAAAATCAATCATATGACTATTTCGGATAAAAAGTTCACTCATCATTTGTGTCGCACTACTCGTCAATTTACTGTCTCGAGTGATTAGAAACGTCACGGCATTGTCATATTTGTACTATTAAGAAAGTTTTTCAAGTATACATTTTATTAAGTTGGGCCCGGAAGTCGTAGCATTTTTCTTAGCTGAAAGTGTTGCACAAAAAAAGTATGTTGGCAATTTTTATGTCATTTGATAGGGAAATATGGGCTTTATAAAATAGTGTATTTAGTTTTCTTATGCTGATATCCATTTTGTTCTCATCAGGTCACTAAAGTAGAGCGTCAATGTGCAAAAAAACATTTTCGACACCTCTTGGTTGTTGTGTTTAATCGACGCGCCAAAGCCGCAGACACTGCTCGAGAGATTTGTAACATGTATCACGAAGAAGCGATACCTATTAGGACGGCTAAAATTGGTTTAAGTGCTTCAAAGACGACCATTTTTTTTCATAATGACGTGCAGTTGCAGGCTTGGCGGGGCGTATCCTTCGAGTGGAAGCCAGGTGATCTTTAACGTTCAGGCATTTGCCAGCTTGTTCAACGTTGGGACGAAGTTGTAAACAACAACGGAGAATACATGATTGAGTTGTAGTTAATTTGCTGTTCCCTTTTGTGGAAAGCTAAATTTAGCAAAACACAATGGCACTTATGCGTCAGCCCATCAATTCTGGCGTTACAGTACTTTGCAACGTGCTAAAAACTAGTACACGTAGAATTACCATTTATTGGACACCTATACTGAAAGAAAGTGCCGACAGGACGAGCGCAGGGCCTTACTTGTCTTACTTTACGGGTGTGGTTGGTCGTACTTATTCTGCACGTAGCAATGCTTCTCCAAGTATCCAAGTCAGAAATACCCACACGTGGCATAATACTAGGAAGTTCGCTGGATATGCGTTCGTTCCATGTTATGCATGTACCATCCAGCCTGTCACACCACTCGCATGTCTCTGTGTTTGGCACAGCTACTGCTACCAGCGGCAATGGTTCTTGCAAAGTGATCTGCTAGATTAAAGTGTTCTAATTCATCTCTGTGAACCTGCCTGACTTTCGTTCCGGTTAATATAGTGACTTAGAAAACAAAGGTACGTGTACCCGCAGTCTTGTGTATCAGGCTCCTCTCGGTACTTCGGTCACGCGCAACACAGAAAGCTACAAAATTCCTCGCCGTGTGCCGCACCATCATGACGGTTTACTCTCACGTAAGATGGCGCTTAGCAGCATCCGCATACCGGTCGTAAGCACTGAAAGTGTTTGTGGCGCAGTTCTTTTTCTGATTGTGAAGCCGCTCCATTGCAAGCGGTACCATAGGCCTCCGCAGCCTTCATACTGTGTTCTCAAGGAGCTAGCCTTCTGCCACTTTCGTCAGCTACTTCGTTCATCTCTAAAAAATATTTCAAGCTTCACCTTAAATGGAAAATTTCATGACCGCACGCACCCTTTCGTCTTTTATTTTCTGAGTCATGTGTGTCGTCTTGTATTTTCTCATATTTAGTGCTTGTTCGCTTCTACATTTTCGCCATGCCGCTTAAGCGATGATCGAAGAGAGATTGTGTGAGTCATCCGAGTGCCTTGCCACGAACAGCGGCAAAACAGACTGGAGCGTTTACGAGCAAAATCTGAAGGTGGGAGATGCTACGGAAGAAGCGATAGATGGAGGATGAGCCGATGTTCGGGCTATTTTCTGTGTCCCAAATTACTCTTCAGCCATTTCTTTCCTACGGTACGTTGTTGAATCAGTATAACGAACGGCCTCATGCAGTTCTTGTCCCATCGTTTCAACAACAGATGTGAAGCGAAAGAAAGCCGCATAATCCCCGGTGTGTATCAAAAATATGCGCATTGCGTAGCAGTACTGAAAACGTCTATTATGAGCGGAACTTTGCCACGGAAAGCTGGTTATGGAATTATGGAAGACAGCGTTGTCCGTCTCAGCGATTATAATACATGCTACTTTACGACAAATTCTGGCTTAATATATTTACCGCAATATTTTTATGTCGTTTTATTGCTTTAACTAGATGAGGCTTCCCCCACGGAAAGAAAAGGCCAACTCTACCAGTGAATGAATACAAAAAGAGATATTGCACATTATGTATGAAGAATTCTAAGTTCACGTTACCAAAAAAGTAGGCACCAGATACTCTGGCGTTATGTGTCTCTCCTTTTTCTTTCCTGTCTCGTGACATGGCCAAGCCGACGAGATGCATTGTTGACAACATTGGCTACATTTTGACATTTTCTTTCATGCTGTTGCTAAGGCTTGTGACGACGGAGGATAAGTAAGTAGTGCCACCACGATGTTGGCGTCACGTGCACCAGGGTTTGTTGCGACTACATACGTGTCCTCTTTGCGTACCGTGTAATCTTCTGCTGGTAGCAAAATAAAAAATGAAGCAATCAACCAGGCCATCTAACAGCATTACTTTTGGTTCTTTGCGAGAAACCGTTGGCGTGAGTAGTATATGGGTATGTCCTGAACCTTTATCTACCTTGCCTATTTGCTCTCTTTCGATATGTCTCATGACGTGACATTGCTAAAGCTGGCTTTCGCTCCCCGAGATGAATGGCGAGGTTCCCACAAGAACACGTTGTGACGAAGACATTGATGTACTCAGTTGTTCGCCGACTGCATGTCCACCGTTGTAGCGCTACTTACCTTAATCTTATCAGCCTTGACAGCTGCATGAAAGAAATTGTCGTCAAAGGTAATTTCATTATATCGCATTCAAAAGACCTCCTACAACACATGTCGTGAACTGACCCACTTGTTTACTAGCACTCCTTTTAGTATATATAGACCTTTATAAACAAAAAGAGATAAATGACAATTCTGACTTTGTAGCACATGTTACTATGATATGGCATGCGTTATGTTGGTCTCCGGTGCTTTATACTTGAATATTGATTTAAATTATGAAACTGAAATATGTAACTAGTTTATAGTAGCAATACAACGTAAAGGAGTCATTCTTTGGCGTAAGGTTGGAAAAACGGCGATAGAAAGGAAATTTTAATCAATATGAAAAAAACACGAGACACAGGAGCATAAGGACACACAGGAACATATATATATATATATATATATATATATATATATATATATATATATATATATATATATATATATATATATATATATATATATATATATATATATATATATATATATAATAGAACAAACGAATAACAGCGCAACAACAGGGCTCTGCGGACATTATAGCCGTAGTGACGCAACCAGCGTACAGGAATGCGCATTTATGGCTACCTTGAAACAGTGGCACATACACTCTTAGCACGGTACCTTTTATGGTAACTTGTAATCACGAGTAACTTATAAAATAAAGGTTACATGCGAAATATGTTGATGTTTTAATTAAATGTTGTTACGTATATATATATCTATAGGTTACAAGAGTCAAAATTGGCGGATTTAAAGGTTAATTCAGCGCAAAGCGCCTTGTAACCTTTAGATTTTAACCTCTAAAGAACACTGCAGCGCACCAGTGAGGAGACCTACATCATGGATTGGACGTTTGCTGATAAATGTATCCTAATGTGTTTGTGTGCTGCATTTATGATCTGGTTATTACAAACGTAGGACTTCGGCAGTTCGAGCTGTATTCGGTCTTAATTTCTGTCAGCCAAGCAGTTACATTTTTCACGATTTAAAACCGAAAACTAAATCTAGCACGATCGCACTTGCAAGTTCATCTGCGCGCTGTTCTTTGACGACCCTCCATACTTGGCACACAGCCATATTTGAAATATCAGCAACGAAGACTGTGTCATCGAATGATGTCGCGTGCACTGCCTGCCGAAACCCAGCGGTCGAACGTGACGGAAGCCCCCTGCTCTCGCACGCATTCTAGCCACCATGAGACAGGCATGGAACATCGGTATTTCAACACGAGAAACAAAAGTGGGCGAGTTTCTTTAGAACAATGAATATTTTTTAACAAATTTCATGTACGAGGCGAGAAAGAACAGTAGAAGAAAAGCACACGAACGCGTTGGGTCTTTCAGTAAAAGGTTGTTGAAAACATTGGATGGTTCTATCACATATCAATATAATTCAACTTGTCTACTAAAATGTCCCTGTACAGAACCTTTCAGTTGTCTGCATACATTTTCTGCCTTTAACCGGGTTCGTTTCATTCCCTGCACTGCCTTGATGCTGTCAACCAAAAATTTTCCATGCCTCAACCATAAGCGCTTAAGATGAGGTTAATAGTTAGTGTGCAAGAAGCGCGTGTCTAAGAAAACCATGCCGACACGCGGTACCAGCTAGGCAGCGTGCGTACATAAGTTTAAACGCGCGGCGAGGGAGCTGGGTATGCGGTACGCGCTAGGCGACCGGCGTAACTGCTTTGAAATAGACAACAACCTACATGTCGGCGAACCATTCTGCATTGCACTTAGGATGTTTTCTAATAAAACTTGTAGCAACTGATTCCACTGCCAGCGTTCTTTGGGCATATTAAGCTGTGCCGAAGATTGACACTACAACGACAGCAAATTTAAGTTACAGCAGACACGAAACGCGCCAAACGTTCAGTGAAATCAACAGGATGCCGCTACACTCACATAAAAGCGAGCGCCGTCCGCTCCGTTGTCTTTTTACGAGACATAGACAGATGAAAAGAGCGTTAAATGTGTGAAGCCGCCAACTGAGAAATGAAATCTTTATCACTGTCCAAACATGAAATGCTTCCACCATCACACCAATAACATCACTGGCACCTCTGACATTTATTTCTGTAAGTCATTGCTTGTTTTCATTCTTTTTTTCATTTTTGCTTGTGCCTCTAAGTGCCTCTTTCTAACATGGCGGAAGCGAGCAGGCATCAGCCACACTGGAGTGCGGCCATCCACGGTGCTATCATCTCTCCTCCTGAGATAGCTCGAGTTGCACGCTGGGAAGATTTTAAGCGGGAGCGGGAGGCTCGGAGCCGGCGGCAGTGGTTAGCGCGCTGTCGTCCTGTCGTTGTTGTAGTTGTAGTTCTGAGACGGCCATTATATATTTGACTTGTTTGGATACCATCCGATCACCATTGTGTGCTGCGACCACTTGTAGCCTGCAGTAGTTATTACCGCTTCTACTGGGAACTTGCGCCATCCGCTGCAAACTCATGCCTTTGTGCAGCAGAGACCTTTTCGGTGTGTTGCGCGGTCGCTGCAACGAGCCGGGTTGTGAGTGCAAGCGACACACTATTCTGCGCCTGTCGGAAAGTGACAACCTGGTGAAGTGTGACTATTGTGACCACGTCCCAAATGCACACGGAAAAATCTCGGTAAGCAGAACTTTTGCTTTTAATTATTTTTAGGTGGATAGTACGTGAATTCTTCATAGTTCGCAATTCAACATTTGACATAGTGCATGCTCTCGCTGCGCGTAAGTGTTTCTGAAAAAAGTTATTGTTGGTATATTTGCTTCTTTAAGCTCTTCGATTTACATTGAGCTAAATTCGATGTTGTCATGTTGTCATTTTGTGCAAATATTAGATTAGACCTTTCTAAAATATTGAGATTGTCGGCGGGATGAGTTGTGTCAGGGCAACTAAATGACCTCAACAATACGTTTCTTGTACTGGCACCGTGCTTTGGGCTGATGTAGTTGATAGAAATCGTTCGGTATTGTACAACTCGTCTCGCGCACCCTCCGTTAGCCATGCTGTGGTGGCGCGTGACTGCCCGCGACCTGGCCTGGAGATTAATCTCCGGTGTGTGCAGAAGTCGGGTAAGCCGAGGCGGCGCGTGGTTGCATTTCCGCTTTCTTTCGGTGCGCGTAGTGCTGGAGGTCGCGTAATCTCAAAAGTTCGGAGACACGTTGAAGGGAGCAACAAAACAAACGTTCGCTCCCCTCTGCGTTCTTCAAGCCAAATTGACAGCGATTGTTCGCGGTCGTCAAATGAGATATGTTCATTTATTCCTGTGCTCGCGTGACACCATGGTTATTAGTAAGCTAATGATTACTGCTACGGCAGGTAAAACTACGTACCTTAGTTTGAGTAGTGGTCGAATGCTTTGCTATCGCTATTAGTGCTTCACGTTTTGGGTGAAAATACGTGTTTTTTCTATTTTCTTTTAGTCAAACGGGCCAATAATTTAACATGGGAATCGGTGGTTAGCATTGACTAACTGCGAAGAATGCACAATTCTCTTTTTACCGCAACGTCACCCCTTCTCTTACAACTTGCATTCAAATTTCGCACAATGATGTATAATTATATACAGCGTTGTTCCGGAGAATACATATTGTATAGCTGTCGCGCGAATTTTGCTTACGTACGCGTTTTTTTTTTTTTTCGCCTAGAGCTCTGCAATGCGCTCTGCATTGCTTTGTGAACATTAATGATGTTCTTTCGTTGCGTCTATAATTTCAGAAATCAAAAATACAGCCGAGGCAAAGGCGCAATGCAATGTGCCAGGCACCGTGTCCGAGGCCTCAGTGTCAGATGAAACCGTGGAAGCTTGCACATCTAGTCTCTCCTCAGTACAATATGGTTTGTGTAAAGTGGAATGTTAGCCAAAGCTTTTTTGATTGCCTAGTGTATCAAATATTTTAAAGCGAAGCTTTCTTTGCCACTTTCCTCGGCTTTTCCACTGTTGCTGCTGTCGCTGACCTGCACGCGGCGTCGGGGAGTGGTTGAGTACGTAATGTATATAATGTACCCAATGTACGAGAAATTACATTGTACGTGTACATAGTAGGGATGCGGGAGTGGCGTCTTTAAGCCCTTTCCAGCAAGAGTGGCGCGGGCGTCGCCACAATGCCCTCTGGAGCTCTTTAGTCGTCACAATGTCCTCTGGAACTCCTCGGTCATCGACACAATTGCCTCTGGAGCGCTGTAATTACGCGTTAGCCTGCAGTATAAGCATTGTAGAAGCTACAGCGCTTTTGTACTCACGTGCAAATTTCCAGAGGGGAGATAGTCAATGGAAAGATAATACAGAGAATGCGTAAAGCCAACGCCCTGACCAAACGGATGAATAATAGCTGATATTCGCTCCTGGCGCCTTGCATACATATGACCGCGGAAGAAGCGAAAGACGCCACCAGAAAGCATGCTTCATTTGGGGTCGCTACTTCAGAGACGTCGCTACTAGACATGGCAACAGTTGCGGAGAAACTGCAAAATGTTCGTTTAAGAATGAAACGGCACGTTTTTGCTATTTTTTTGCTATCTTGAAATAAATCTAATATATTAACTTACCTTTATACTAATAATTCAAATGCAAGAAATTATTACTCTTGCCTAATTAGTTTTCGAAATATAGCCCGTGACCATATGGTCACACTGGGCCCTTACGCTACAGCAAAATACGCGACGTTAAAAACATTTATTTCAAGCCATGAAACATCACAAAAAACATACATAGCGAATAGTCGAGCACTTATTTAGTGTGATATGGCTTAAATTATGGAATACACATGCCGACGTCATACTTTGGGCATTGTGTGTTCACCACGCTGTTGCAATTATCTCATGCACACCTCCACCTCTTGCCATTAGGTATTGGTGCAACAAAGTGGGCCACTTGGTCATACCGTGTGCCATTCAGGACATCACCAGTCTTTCGGATTCTGCGTTGACCAGGTCCTCTAGGCTTATTGTCCCATCGCATCAGGTATAGCTTTGTGCATTTTGCCTGCGGAATTCCACCTGCGTGACGTTGAACCCTCTGCTACGAATTAGCGCCCAAGCGTTGCTGATAGATACATCACAAAGTCAAGTGAAAATCGGCAACCACAACTTTTTGCCACGGATTGTAATCCAATAGGCGCCTACATTTGCATTCATCTGGTCCGTACCTCCGATAAAAGTTGTGCTGAGCAATAGTGTTTGGATGGGCCACCTTGATTCGCTTCTTCTCAACACGAGAGTACCTGTCTGCAGATGACATTGGCTTTACGCCGTGAATGGTGCTTACGATCGTTACTACAGAATGGTCCATCCAGCGGACAACAATTATCTCATTGTCGTTCAGCACGGGATCTTCGTGCCTGCGAGGTTGTTGCTTGACGAATTCTGGTCAAGCGGCACTCTTTGGGAACACGGTTCAGCTTCACTGTGCCCGTGCCTTTGTAGCCCTGTGCCTTGAGATGCCTGAGTAGCTGCATGCTTGTGAGTAAATTATCAAAATATAAAAAGAAAGAAAAGTCGTGCGTCTCTGCTGCGAGTTCTTCCGCCATTTGAAGAAGTGGCGCCGCTGTTTTTCCAATGTCCTTTTCATATTTTTCAGATGTTCCGGATGATACACTTTGAAGTTTACAAGGTATCTGTTCTTGGAATTTAGGCACCATACTTTATACACGGAGCAGATAGGCTTTCCGCGCATAAACTGTTTACAGCCATGACGACCACAATACTCGATCATACTTTCGTCATAGCTCAGGTGACGCACAGGTTGAAAATGCTCCAGAAACCTTGCATTCAATAGTGCCATCAATGGACGCAACTTTGCCAACTTGTCACTAAGTGATAGGCTTGCATTGGGCACAGTGCAGCAATCGCATTATCTGAACGAAGCGATTTCTTCGCACAGTATTGTAGGCCAACGTGTTTCGCATATCCGTGCCGCTATCCCAATAGCACTTTTTCCCTGGCAAACGATTATAGCCCGACAAAACGAGCACTCCAAGAGAAAGTAATTCTTATTTGGTAACCTCCGGATCGGGCATATTCAAAAATTACAGATACGTTCTTGTTTGTTCGACTTGCAGCTCCACGACGTCGTTGTCAAAAAGTTCGAACAACTCAACAGGTGAAAAGTCCTTGTAAGCAGCAATGTTTTGGTCGGGAAATATGCCAAGGCTTATCTAGAGATCACCCTTCGTCCACTTAGAAACAGTGGATAATTTTGCAGGAATGGCCGCATCAGCTACAGAAGAAACCTCTGATGTACCGTCACCTTGCTCGCCGGGGTCGTCACCGTCCGAGTCGCATCCACCAATGCGGCGTCCGTCAGAGAAAACAGTTTCAGCGCCGGCTCATAGCTGCAACCTGCTTAGATTGTCAATGAGCCCACCTGAGTCTTCATCGGCCGAGTCTTCATCCGAATAGGTGCTGGCCTATGGCGGCTCGATATGAATCACTGACACGTCGTCATCTTCCTCTACGACTAACTTCGCTATTTCTTCCAACATCAACCTATTCAGACAATAAAATAAGAAATAACCACTGCGAGAACGCGCCAGCAGCCGTGCAAAAGATGAGAATTAAGTTTAAAAAAAAAGTTAGGTAGCCTAAAGGCCCAGCGTGACCATATGGCAACGCGCAAGATAACACGCTCGTTCATGGATAAATCAAACAATAATCTTTCACAAATGCTCATAGAAGGTCACATATTCAAAGAACAATACAGAGGTAAGGATATCTGACTACTGCTTAAAGAATGAGTGGATAAAAAACACGCAACCCCTTGGAGCAATGCATGGCAACGCTACTCCAAGAGCAACACTTATTCCCGCCTTTCCGAGGGGCTCCCACAAAACGACTGACAGCTGCTGCCACTTGGTATCCATAAAGGGAACTCTAATCTGTCAAACGGCACGTCAAAGGCGATTTTGGTGCCGCTTTGTTAATCGTAATTAATTTAAATCCTCTGTGCAGACTACCGTGACCATATGGTCACGCTGGTCTTTAATGGGTTAATGTTGAGTTCCATTCGCCACAATCGGCACCAATTGCTGGCGTTATTGAGATCGGCCAGAAACAGGCTGATGTCGTATTCGTTAGGTATTTTGCTGAGGATTACACAGTCGTCTGCAAATAAATGTACGTCAGAAGTTATTGCTGAAGGTAAGTCATTAATATAGCTAAGAAATAATAGAGCTCCCAGGACGGAGCCTTGTGGCACACCGGACTGAACATTGCTATGAGGTTAGTCCTGACCATTAGCTGTTACGAACTGAGAACGGTTAACGAGAAATGATTCAATCAATTTTAGAACGTTTGCCCAGTTTATAAAGTACAAGTTTCTGACAAACTTTGTCAAAGGCTTTAGAAAAACCTAAAAAGATGCAATCGGTAAGAGAAGAACGGTCAAGTATTTGGTGTAGTTTGTGAGTAAATATTAATAATTGTGATTCACGTGAGATTGATTTTCGAAAACCATGGTGTGATGGCGAAAAAAATGAATTAGACTGAAGAAAATCCGCGAGGTTAGTAAAAATAATATGTTCTAGCAGTTTGCAGCAAGTACTGGTTAATGATATCGGGCGATAATTTGTAGGCGATGTTTTGCTACCAAATTTATGCAAAGGAATTGTTTTTCCTATTTTCCATTCTGACGAAACAGTACTTGAGTGATTGTTGAAATATTTCGGTTAATATAACGTCACTATAAGAGCAGGTGGGTTTCAGTAATTTTAGCACTCATCTTATCAAAGCCTGGTGACAAATGTATTTTCAATGAATCTATTAGTCGAATAACTCCTGGAACTTCCACATTCACTGGAGGCATAGTTAAGAAGCTATAGTTATTTGAGACAGATAGTTCAATTTCAGCTGTGCACGAGAAATTTTTGACAAAGTTATTATTCAGGAGAGTTGCACATAGGTTTTTCGAAACAGGGTTACCAGAGCAGTTGTTAAGAGTGATAGAATCATCAGAAGGTGGATGCACGACGCTGCCAAAATTTTTTACGTTAGTTATCAGCATAGATGGTGATGTGGTTGATAAGAATGTTTCTTTAGCGTATTTGAGTGTGGCTACATAGGCGTTAGATGCTAATGTGTAGGTTTTCCAACGTGAGTGAGTGGGTGATTGCTTTGCGGAACTATACAGTCGTCTTTTTTTCTTGAATAGTCGCCTGAAATGATTATTGTACCAAGGCGCGCACGGGTTGCATGTTATAGTACGGGTTTGGATGTCTTTAATGATTAAGCGATTTACCTCTTCCGAAAACATATTCCAATCGATTCAACAGTACGATTTTCAAGATCACTCAAGAATATGTTAAGAAATAGGCTCAGCTCATTGATTATTGCTTCAAAGTTAGCTCTCTTATAGTATCTATTGTTTTACTCTTCGGAAGTTTCAGATACGGAGTATTAAAGTGAATATTTAGCAATAAGTTGTCACTAATACCGGGTAAGTAACGGATGGCAGAGGCATAATCAAGACGATTGGTTAGGATCAAACCGAGAATGTTTGTGGAATTGGATGTTATTCTTGTGACTCAGTTAACGGAAATATGGTACAAATACCCAAGAAATCTTATGAATCAGAAGAAGATGATAATAAGTTAGGTGTATGGCTGTTCTAAGCTATATTAGGAAAATTGAAGTCACCAAAATAGAAAAGAGGTGTAGAAGAACACTTTGTCGTAATGAAACTAATTACACCGTGCAATTCATTGGTAAACGCGGGTGACGAGGAAAGTGGACGATAGCAAACGCCTAAAATTACCTTTAGATGGTTCAGAGTTGCTGTAGCCCACACTCATTCCAGATTTGTGCTGATGTAAATGGGTGACGATGGAATGCGTTTCAAGATGGCAAGAAGTACGACGCCACCACGGCGCTCTGTTTGGTCACAGCGGTATATCGTGAATTATTTGCTATCATCAGACAATTCCGAGTCATGAATGTCATTCGAGAGCCACGTTTCAGTTAAAACAATTATATTGGCTGAACACGTGGCCAAAAGACATATTTAGTCGCAAAGAGGAGAGGTCTCGTGAAGCCAATTTCAATTTTGGGCGTGAGAATGAGCATGCTGGACACTGGCCACTTGTAAAAAACACGCGGCAGAGGTACAAGCAACCTAACTGTAAAGAAGAGATGGTTTTCACGGGATCCGAGTGCAATGTCCCTCTCTGCCTCATTAAACACAAGATCTCCTGTTTTAGGATTCATCAGCACTTGAGCTCAGTAAGACCATGCTGAAAAGTTCATTTTTAAGATAAAAAGCGTTTCAGAACACAAAATCCAGGCAATATTGAGGTGCGTACCTACCCAAATAAAGATGGACCAATTGTTAAGCGCCGGAAATTACCGACATGGCGATTTTGATGAATATAGCTATGCGATTAAGTTTTCCAGAGCAGTTCTTTACGGTAAAGGCACAAACCAAATAAATCACCAAGTTTGTAATTTTGTATCATGATAACAAAATTAACCCGGCATCAAAGTGTTACGGCAACATGCTGGCATGTGGCATAGCCCTAGAGGGTGCACAGAGAATGTGCACTTGACAAAGAGTTGCAAGTGTTTGTGTTTTTGTAATGGACAATATTCTTAGCGGGTCATTACTAAGCTTTGGGCTTCGATATAACCGCAACGCCAAATGGCGACGGGCAGAAAATCATTGCCACAGCTCTACCAGCGATCGAAATAGCAGGCACTTGAAGCCTGAATATTGTCGACATGTAACATATGTGCAACGTGGTATTATTATAGTTACGGCTTTGACCTCTATTAATCTATCACTCGGTTGGCAACTATGTGAACTCTGTCCATGTGCTATTGGGTGTACGGCACCAGCGTGCATCCCAATCCAGGTAACTAGCGAAGCTGTGAGGAAAGAAGTTTTGGTAGTTTTCATGCTCCTAAATTTTTGCAGTACAATTTTTCAACAGTTGTTTACCTAGCGACAGGACGTAGTGCTGCACGAAACAAGGTACTGTAAAATACATCGTCCCGGAGGGCTGTTACCCACGGCTCCTTAATAAAACGGCCTGGCGACAGTGGCCCAAATATGCCACGATGGACCAGACGCAGCGGACACGCATTGAAATAATATGCGCTCTGAGATATTGAGCGGTGCCGGCTCAATGACTTCTTTGCCGTCTTGGGAGAGCTGAAAAACGAACAACTACGCTCGGCAGCAGCAACCTTATACTCTGAACGAATATAGTGCACGATGCGCCGAGTCAGCCAGACGCCATGCCACAGAAAGGTCGAAACGCGAGAGTCCAAGTGAACAAGAAGCGGTCGGCACATGGTAGGCATTGCTTTGGCTACAAAACGGAAGAAAACACGTGTTCATTGTCTTCGGCGGCATGTATTATGTTCTCATAACACGTTGCAGGTCAACTTCCACGGTATATTGGTTGCCGGATGATAATCTTAGAACAAATTTGAACAGACGAATTGTCTTCTGCGTGCACGTTGATTTGGTCCACTCGTCCGCGGCGACCAACTCGACAACGCACGTTTTGCTCATATTCCACCTTGAACACGTGTTGTTCATTTTGCGCTCACTAGAAAGAAACTCTTCTGAATATACATCCAACGAATCCGACGGTGTCAAGTTCTTTCTTTTTATGCTCGAGATCCAAAGGCGACGCTTGCCTGTAACTGCGCAGCCATGGTGCCCACGGAGTTGGCGCAGTTGTAGGTGGACTTACATTCGCTTCTGAAAGTTATTTTTGCAGCTGAATACCTGTTGCAGCGGAATGCGATGCCCGTTTACCTTGAGTCGTCTGGCATCGCAGTATTCAAACACGAAACAAGCTAGAATCATCGCAGCTAGAATCGTCGCAATTTTGAATGACACGGCTACCTTTCCAAGTATGGCGTGTCCACCCATACCAGTGCGAGGGGGCAAGTGGCGTGGCAGTGGCGGGGCTGGCTCGAGGCTACGTTCCTCCTCATCAATAGAACTTTGTATTCTCCACCGTTTTTATCTAGCTTTTCGAAGCCAGAACTTGTCACCGATACTGAAGTGCGATGTCTACACCAGTAGTGCACAGCGAAATGGAATGAAAAAGAACAAGAATACTGCTATTGAGAGAGAGAGAGAGAGAGATAAAATATTTATTTGTAGTGAAATGGGGTGACTTCCTCATGGAGTGGAGGCCTTAGTTCAGGGCCCCATGGACTCGCGCCACTCCGCGCGCCCGCCGAAACAGCCGTTGCTGCTCTTGTGGGTCTGAGCTGGTCAGCGCAGTCTCCCAGAAGGAAGGTGAAGGAATAGGGGAGTGACCCGGAGGGTGTGGGCACTCTCAGGTGCAAGGATATCCTATGGGCTTTCCTCCACAGCAGGGAGAGTATGAGGGATATTGTGTGGTGTAAGAGTTGAAGATAAAACGGGCAGGCAAATGAATTAGTTTGAAGCTGTCGCCACGTGACGGCATGTTCTCGGTTACAGAAATTATGTGGTGGGGGAAGTGTCTCCTGCTATCTCTGTAATGTTGTAGAATTTCAGTGTAGTTCAGTAGTTCTGTCGGTGCGTCGTCTGGGTTGGACAGCTCTTCCACTTATGTTACTAATGCTACCGCATTAGCACGCTCATTACCATAAAGAGAGGCGCGTCCAGGTGTCCAGTCGATACGCAACCTGTGTAACGCTGTGGGGTGTAATGATGTAAAGATGCGGTGTGTGTAGGGTGTCACCCTCCCTTGTGCCAAAATCCTGCAGGCGGTCTGTAAATCAGTGACCACTGTGATCCGTCTATCCGGTGCCGGTATGGCTGAAGCGCGTACGATGGCTAGGGCTATTGAGAAATTTTTGCCTGGAGCCCTTCTTCAGTTAACTTCGGTTTCCTAAGTGAGCTGTCACAAGGAGCAAATAATTTGTCCATTGACTTTCGACTGCATGATCATATTGTGCTGGAAATTCAGCTGTAATGACAGGCACCGAAATTTCTGATGCCTACCTTCTGCGAATTATAGCTGCCGGCTCCTAATGAAATGCTAGACTGATTGGTAGTAAAAGAATGGACTCGAGAAAACGACAAGCATGATGGGTGCAATGGATGAGTAAAAGCTTTGGAGAGAAAAGGGAAACTGGGGAATATCTTTCAGTAATTATCAAAGGACAGCACGAAAACTAGCATAGGGCTCGGGTTGTCTGATAATGAGCGGTATCCGAGGCGCTCTTTGCGCAGACGAACAACCTAAACTATCTCTCCTATTGAGAATCTTCTCTTTCGGCTTCGGGCTGCCACCCAGTTCGTCCCACTGTTTTCCTACTCGACGCATCGCCCATTTCTCCTGCCTCAGGTTTCCCGCCGTAGCACCTAATTACGTTTTGTTTTGCTTACCGTTTCATTCATAGATGGAAGATATGATGCCCAAGGGAAATGTTCGTTCTTGTTTCTAATTTTAAAATTTTTAGGTGCATTATTCTCAATTTAGCCGTACTTGGTTATCAACCTTTATCTCCGAGTATTAGTAACCGTTTATTGGCTGTTGTTGGGAAGCTAGTGTTAGACAAAAGCAGCCGTAGTGCCAATTATATATAGCATGCGTGTGCTACCGCAGGGAGGGATACAGAGAGATGCTTACTTTATTGAAAAGTCGAAGTTGTTTTCCTGCCCGATATCGTGGCATGCCGCTCTGCGGGTAGTGTTGTTTGCAATAGAATTCGATAGTATTCAGTGAGCGAGACCCATAGGAATTGTCAACCTTCCAGAATTGAACTGGGATTTAAAGTGAAGGGAAGCATTCCCCGGTTAGGAGTCGAGATAAGCACGATGCTTTTAGAGTCTTGGAAAAAAAAGAAGCAGGGCAGAAAATGACAGGAGTGAATCGGATGAAGGCGTGATACCTATACAAGGTATACACATAGGATTTAACGAAGGCAAAACAAATTACGGGGCATTGATAAAACGCTACACCTATACATATCTATAGATTACAGATTATAGATAAACAGCTCAAACAAAACAGGTGACCATTTGTCGCCTCCACCTTCGGAAAGGGTGCCAACTATTCATCGTAATCATCATGAGTGAGAAATATGATATATATACTCAACGTACTTACACGCATGCATCTACATACATACATACATACATACATACATACATACATACATACATACATACATACATACATACATACATACATACATACATACATACATACATACATACATACATACATACATACATACACACACATACATACATACATACACACACACATACATACATACATACATACATACATACATACACACATACATACATACATACATACCAACTCATAAATTATTCACGAATCCATATTAAAGGACCTCCTTGCAAACAAGAGAACGCAGAAATTTCTTTGCGGCAACTACCACATTGGTATTGATAAAATTTATTATTTTGAGAAAAAGAAACTAAGGTACACTAACGGTAGTAAGTAGAACTTAGAACTATTCTGGCAACTGTCTGGAAAAGTTAGTGAAATTTGCGAAATTTTGGAAGACTGGAATATATAGTTTAAGCTTTATGAACTAGAAATACAAACTATACCATTATTTAGTAAGCTGTACCTAATAATATGCCTAAAGCGGCATATATGTGAATGACACAACACTGTTATTGTACCGCTAATTTTTGAGTAGAACTTTTCCAATGTCTTTGTAAACATCGTTAAAATCTTATGTAAAATAAATTATAACATGGCGTTTGTCTGCTTTAAGACTTTTTAACAATTGCCTTTTGGAGAGCTGCAATATTTGTCTTTATTGCAGTCATTAAGTTGTAAGCTTCGTGCATTGATTTTCCTTAATTTACCTATTTCCGGCAGTTCATCCAAAAATGTCTACTGCGCTACATCATCATCGTCATCATCAGCCTGGTTACGCCCACTGCAGGGCAAAGGCCTCTCCCATACTTCTCCAACTACCTCGGTCATGTACTAATTGTGGCCGTGTTGTCCCTGCAAACTTCTTAATGTCATCCGCCCACCTAACTTTCTGCCGCCCCCTTCTACGCTTCCCTTCCCTTGGAATCCAGTTCGTAACCCTTAATGACCATCGGTTACCTTCCCTCCTCATTACATGTCCTGCCCATGCCCATTTCTTTTTCTTGATTTCAACTAAGATGTCATTAACCCGCGTTTGTTCCCTCACCCAATCTGCTCTTTTCTTATCCCTTAACGTTACACCCATCATTCTTCTTTCCATAGCTCGTTGCGTCGTCCTCAATTTAAGCAGACCTCTTTTCATGAGCCTCCAGGTTTCTGCCCCATACGTGAGTACTGGTAAGACACAGCTGTTATACACTTTTCTCTTGAAGGATTGTGGCAACCTGCTGTTCATGATCTGAGAATGCCTGCCAAACGCGCCCCAGCCCATTCTTATTCTTCTGGTTATTTCAGTCTCATGATCCGGTTCCATGGTCACTGCCTGCCCTAAGTAGATGTATTCCCTTACCACTTCCAGTGCCTCGCTACCTATCGTAAACTGCTGTTCTCTTCCGAGGCTGTTAAACATTACTTTAGTTTTTTGCAGATTAATTTTCAGACCCACCCTTCTGCTTTGCCTCTCCAGGTCAGTGAGCATGCAAAAAACCACAAAAATAGCACGTAAAGCTTTAAGCACAACAAATATACCTAAGCCGGTAAAAAGCTATCCGGATTTGTGCTCTCTAAAAATAGTTACACTGTGACTTGGTTTTCCTTAAGAAAACTACTGTGTGTTTTGCGTATCGTGCATAAGCTGAGAACCCCGTTTTCTTGTTTTTAGTGTCCCACGCACCGGCTATGCTTCCGCACCCGACACTAGGAACTTGCTCTGATAAAGCAAGCGAGAAAACATTTCGGTAATCTCGCAGGAGTGCCAAGCTTAGGCTAACAAGGCATGATCAAGTTCTGATAGAGTTTCCTTCTCACCTTAAAATGACAAAATAGGGGGGAGGAGGTTCAAACAGGAGAGCAAATAAAGCAAATAGGAAAAACAGGGTCTGTTATATTATTACGATATTATCCGCGAGACGCCCAAGAGACGAGCCGCTGCGAGAACGACGAAGTGGCTTTGTGCCCTTGGCACGAGCGAGTGTCGGCCTGGGTCTCTGGCTCCGCTGTAAATAGCCTGTAAATAGCTTCTTTCGTCTGTGTCATTCCACACGTAACATTCTGGTGGAGGTTAGTGATCCCCGTCCTCGCCACGGAACTCCGAAGTGGTCGGTACATTGAGCTTGTCACCATGCCTCCCGGTGACGAGACCTCCTCTGCAACGGCTTCGGCTGGTGCGACTGCTCCAGTCGTCCCGGTTGCCCAACATCGTGACCCTGGTGTGTTCTCTGGCCTGGAGGGACAGGATGTTGACGAATGGATCAAGCTTTATGAACATGTCAGCGCTAATAACAGATGGGACCCAACAATTATGCTCGCCAATGTCATCTTTTATCTCGGCGGCACCCCACGTGTGTTCGAAGTTCGAAGGAGGCTTGTGGGCTTTTATCGGTCCATCTTTTGCGAAGCTTCCGAGCCTTTTTAGTCATCTAGTGGTGCAAACTTGATATCATCGGATCCGTGAAGACGAGGAGATTCAGCGGATACCTGATTTTGAGGTGGGCCACCCCTTTTTTGGACTTCATTGGAACTTTTGTGCTCACGCAATGCTGACCGAGAGCTAGCGTCTGGTAGACCTAGCGTGGCATAGCAGCAATGCACGTTGAAGGGGAAGTGCTCCCGACGGAGGGCTTTACTGAAGACCTGGGATGGCGGACAGTGTGCAGCCGAAAATGTAGAGCAACGGCGAGGCCTGGATTGGGTGATGGCGGTTCGCCAAGCGAGATGCCTTAACGACGGGGCGCAGGTGAACGGCGCGGAGGCTCGGCAATCAAGAATCGCATTGTGAAGGCGTCTCGCATACCACCGATGCCACAAGAACACATCAAAATAGTCACTCGCCCAAGGGGTGGACTGAATTTGGAGAAAGTTAGCTCTATAGCGGTGGGCAAGGCAATCGTGGAGGCGGCAGGCCTCAGTATTGAGCAGATTATGGACGATGTTATTTGCCCTAACTTTGTGCAAGATATCTTGGTGGCTAGTACGCCAGAAAAGAGCAACGCTGAACGATATGTGAGACTCAGGTCAGAGTGGCAGACAAGCATATTGAAGTCATTGCGTACGAGACGGCCCCACACACTACGTGTAAAGGGGTCTAGACGTTATGGATGGCTCCGCGACACTTGAGAGGAACATTGTTAACTATCGCAATCCGCTGGCTATGGCAGTCAAACGAATCGAAAACATAGGGTCAGTTATTGTTTTCGACGGATTAAAAGTGCCTAATTTCGTCAGATATGGGCCAACTCTGGTCCGGTGCTTCCTCTATCGAAAGCAGTTCGATGTATGTTATGTGTGTGGCAAGCTTGGATATCGGGCGAATGTCTGTCCGGCGCCCGATTGTTTTGAATGCTCAGGATGCGGGGCTCGGAACCCTGAAGAGGATCACAACTGTGTGCCTTGTTGCAAGCTTTGTGGCGGGCGACACCTGACCGCGGATAAACAATGCAGACAACGACACCAGCTTCCCTACGTCGTGCGTGTTTGACGACAGGAGAGAACCAGGGCGGAGCTAACGGCGGAACAGGAGGCAGCCGAGACGGTGCAGCTGGTGAGCGCCCGCCAACGCTCTAAGGGACGCTCGCGCTCTTGGAGCCGCTCCAGGTCGAGGCAGCGGCTATCGTCTGGGACTCCAACGACCAGGAGCCGATCCGTTTCTTGGGAGGCGTGGGTGCGCTTTCCTGCAGCTGGTGGAGGCGGCGGCGCAGCTGGAAGCCAGACCACCTGGGCTGACAAGGTCAAGGGCGACATTAGCGCCGGCCAAGCGCGCGAGCAGCGCCAGGAGCATGTGGATGGTAATAGGGATAGAGATAGGATAGCGCAATTGCAGAGAGAGAATCATAGCTTAAAAGCAGCCATTGACGGGCTTATCAAAGAGATAGCTGAACTTAGGAACGGTTTACCTTCCGGTAACAGCGATAGCTTAGGACTGGCTAGAAAACATGATGACTCGGTTGAGGTACGAAGGTCTGTGGAGGTCGCAGAAGAGAACATGGCGGACGAGGAGACGCCTTCCCCGAAAAAGAGGGCTCTATCCTCGACCATGCGGATTCAGGGCAAAGTTGGTTCCGAGCTTAAAGCAATGATGGTGACATTGCAAGAAAGTGTAAATCAGATGATTAGTAGACTGGAGCGGATAGAAGAACGGGAATATATCACGGATCAGAGATTAGGCAAGATTGAAGCATATCTAAACGAGACGGTGGTCCCTGTTATGGAGCAGGAGTACACTCGGCCGCTAGCCCAGCAGGGTAAGTCGCCGAGTAGACTTGATCTCAAAACTTGATCACCAAATTTCTGTGGTCAAGATGGCTCTATTAAATAGTTCATTTAGTATTTGGCAGTGGAATTGTAGGGGGTTCAATCATGAGAAGGCGTCTCTGCTGCAGTCTGTTAGAACGCATGGTGTGAAACCTCAAGTTATCATGTTACAGGAAACACTGACGTCTAACGTGACTTTAACGGATTTCAAAGCGGTAGTTACGGATAATGAACAGGGCAGATGACTCGCTACTCTCATTAATAGGAGGTTGGCGTATATTAGACATGATCTTCACATGGCGGATTGCAAGATTATGTATATTATGGTGGAGGTAAATTTAGGTCGGCAAAGGTCATGTCAGAGGAGCGTTTACCTGCTTAACCTGTACAGTAGCCCCCGGGACACGAAGCAGAGTTTCAATTTCAAATCTCCCTTGACCAAGGCAACCAATCTGGCTAAGGATGCACCGTTGCTTATTGGAGGGGACATCAATGCACCATATCATGTGTGGAAGTATGTTTACAGCACTATTAAGGGGGAGAGACTATGGAAGCAGGCATTAGACTTGAATTTAACTCTGATTACAGACCCTTCGTATCCCATCAGATGTGGCACGTCGACATGCAGAGATTCGACACCTGATCTCACTTTTGTTCGGGGGGTGGCGGATTCGTCCTGGTCCAATTCTAATATAGATTTTGGTAGCGATCATTACATACTTATGATTACTTTGGTAGTGGCTAATAAAAAGGAGCGCACATTCAGGATGGTTGACTGGGATGCATTTAGGAAACGAAGAGCGCAGAGAATCGAAGATAAGGGAAATTAGTTGACCTTGGAACAGTGGACTAGTCAGCTTAAAAGTGACGTTCAGGCGTCCACTAAAGAGGTTCAGACCGATATTGACACGGAACACATGGATAGTCGCCTGGCGCATTTGTTGGTAGCGAAGCAGTCGACATTAGCGAGATGGAAGGGTCAGAGATTCAATAGAAGGCTTATAAAGCGTATACAAAGTAGTTAATCAGAAAATTGAAGACCATTGTCGGGTACTGTGCAAGCATCAATAGGATGAAGTATGCAATTCCATTGATGGTCGCATTAAGAGGGGAGGCGCCTGGAGTTTGCTCAGACATTTACTAGATGAGACAAACACTAAATCTAATGAGAGGACTGTAGTAGGTAAGCTGGTCCATCAGGCGTGTCGGGACTCCACGGAGCAGGAGTTGCTGAAAGATTTGGCTGAGAGATAGCTTCGGTTGGAGACCTGGCACGATACACCTGACGTGATCTTGGAATATAGTGGGGGTGTAAATGCAGCTATGGATGAGGAATTTACTGAAAGTGATATAAGGATGGCGCTGCAGAATCTTAATACTCGATCGGCATCAGGGCCGGATGGCATTACGAATAAAATGTTACGGAATTTAGACGACGGGTCAATTGAGTTCCTTACGCGAGAGATCAATAGCCAATGGAAGGAAGGCTCTTTCCCGTAGGAGTGAAAACTTGCTACTACTGTTCTGATACCCAAGCCGGGGAAAGCCATAGGGCTTGAAATCTCAGACCTATTTCCCTGACATCGTGTTTGGGGAAAGTCGCTGAGCATGTCATTTTAAATAGGCTAACGCTTTATGTTGAGGGCAATGGGGTCTTTCCGCACTCGATGATAGGATTTCGGCCCGGCCTCTCGACTCAGGATGCTATGATCATGATTAAGCATCAGCTCCTTGACCGGAGGACAAGGGATACTAAGGCACTAATTTGACTTGATGTGGAAAAAGCTTTCGATAAAATCCGACATTCTTTCATTCCGCAAGTGCTATCGGACTTGAATATGGGGCAGCGGCTTTTCCATTATGTCAAGGCTTTCCTTATGGATAGAAGGACATATCTCAGGTATGGGGATCGAGGTAAAGTCGGAAGCCTTTAAATTGGGTTGCTGTGGTACTCCACAGGGATCCGTACTCTCGCCTATGTTATTCAATGTGGCGATGTCGAAGTTGGCTAATACGCTGGACACTGTCCAGGATATTGGCTATTCTGTCTACGCGGATGACATTACAATATGGAGTGTCGGTGGTAGTGATGGAGAGCTTGAGGCTAGGCTGCAGAAGGTGGTAACGCTTACGGAGGAGTATCTGGGTCTCATGGGGCTCAAGTGCTCCACTAAAAAGTCAGAGTTGTTGATCTTCAAATCTAAGAAGCTAGGTCGTAGGCCAAAGGGTTGGGTACAGGAAGTTGAGCCTTGCATTAGAATTCATACTAGGGAAGGGTCGGTGATACCCAAAGTTGAAGCAATTAGGGTCTTGGGTTTTCTACTGGAAGCAAACGGATCGAACATTAGAACCATTCAACGTATTACCAAGAAGACGGAGGAGGCCATAAGACTTATAAGAAGGATCTCTAATCGGCATAGGGGTTTTGGAGAAGAAGATGCGATGCGCTTAGTTCAGGCATTTATTATGTGTCATTTTTCGTATGTGGCAGCAATGCTAAATCGGAATAGGGGGGAGAAAAATAAATTGGAATCATAAATCATAAAAGCCGTCAAGGCTGCGCTTGGTTTGCCTATGACCACGTCAAACGATATGTTGTTACGACTGGGTTTGCATAATACTTTAGATGAAATTGCCGAGGCTCAGCGTACTGCACAGGGGGAGCGGTTGCTAGGTACACCAGCGGGTAGGTATATTTTAGAGTCAATTGAATCGGTGGCTGTGTCGCACGATAGGGCGCCCCTATGCGAGTTGAACGTGAACCTTAGGGCAAATATCATGGTTCGTCCGTTTCCGCGGAATGTGACCCCGTGCACAATGTAGGGAGGCGGGTCGCGAGAGCTAGGGCTTTATTGCGAGAGGCAAAGGATCAGGAGGAGGAGTCTGCGTTTGTTGACGCCGCGTGGATTAATGGGAAAGATGCTTATTCGGTGGTGGTGGTAGATGGCAAAGGGAGCGTTAGAAATGCCGCTGCCATTTATACCAAAGATCCAGGGGTTGCCGAACTGGTGGCTATTGCTCTAGCACTAATTGATTCAAGAAGAGTTTTGGTGTTTAGTGACTCGCGATCCGCGATTAAAACCTTCTCGAGAGGACTTGTTGTGGAACCGGCTAACAGACTGCTGCAGGGTAGGGATATCACTTCGCATACAGTTACTTGATTCCCGGCGCACATGGGGACAGTGGAGGGAGCCCCACGTAACCTCAACAAGGTGGCGCACAGGGAGGCACGAGGATTAGTGTGCCGTGTACTCCCTGAAGGGGCGGGATCTCCCGCTCCTGAGTACAGGGACCAACTGTTAACCTAGAACGAAATCACCAAGCACTATTACTTAGGGCGCAGGGCATTCGCCCTGCCACATTCTAAATTAAATAGGCCACAGGCGGTTACATTAGGGCTGTGCAGACACGAACGTACCCTAACCCGGTCATCATGAATAAAATTAATCCGGACTGCGGGGTTTCAGCCTATTGTAGTAAGTGTGGGGGTTTGCTTGATTTAGAACACATGCTTTGGCGCTGCTTGGCGTTGGCCGGTGATGGTTCTCGAGGTGAACAGTGGTGGCAGCGGATGCTGTACAGTGAAGTGTTGGCGGACCAACTCAGGGCTGTCCAGAGGGCCCGTGTGATGGCAGAAGGCCTCGGCCTCTCTGTACCGACGTGGGAGCGGCCCGCATCAGTCCCAGACTGATCCCTCAGGACCTAAATAAAGTTCTTCGTACCATACCATACCATACCATACCCCACTCGTGTGCCACCAAACGCATGACGACGAGATAACCAGTTGGGACAGTTTCAAAGAAAAGGTACGGGAACTGTTCGGCGACACCATTGGGCGCAAGGTTGCCGCGAGAAAGGCTCTTGCGTCTTGTGTTCAGACACCTGCACAGCCATACGTTTCATATATACTCGACGTCTTGGCTCTATGCCGCAAAGCTGACGATGCTATGTCTGAAGCAGATAAAGAGGCGCATGTGCTAAAAGGCATCGCCGACGACGCATTCCATTTACTTGTTTTCGGCAACGTTTCGACTATCTACGCCTTCATCAAAGAATGTCGTCGCCTTGAACAAGCGAAGAGCCACCGTATGTCACACCACATCACGCGGCTACCCAACACTGCTGCTACGTCGACATGTGAGGGTCGACCGCTCCCACCTGTGATGACGTAACCCGTATTGTTCGCCGCGAACTTGAGGCCACCTGTTCGCCAGCTTTCTCAGCAACGCTACGACCTCCATCACCGTGATGTCCATTTTGCGCCCGGCACCCTTGTGTTGCTTTGGTCAGCATCGCGTAAAGTTGGCCTTTGTGAAGAACTGCTTTCCTGTTACACAGGCCCGTATCGCGTGCTCCGCCAACTGACCGATGTCACATATGCAATCGTTCTAGCCACGCCCCCTACGTCCTCCGCTGTGACAACCAGTGACATTGTCCACGTCGCCCGACTTATGCCCTACACCTCTCCACGCGCTTTGGATATTTAACAGCACCGTGACGGTGCTTTTGCCGCCGGGAGGGGGGGGTAGTATTGCGATATGATCCGCGAGATGCCCAAGAGACAAGCCGCTGCGAGAACGATAAAGTGGGTCTGTGCCCTTGGCGTGAGCGAGTGTCGGCCTGGCTCTCTGGCTCCGCTGTTAATAGCCTGTAAATATAGCTTCTTTCGTCGGTGTCTTTCCACACGTACCAATATCACGTAAGGAGGGAAGGAGGGGATAATTTTGAAGTGTACAAGGACCACGAGTTGCCTAAATAGCGCACATGTCGCGGGGTAGGCACGTGATGACGATGCTATCCCTTTACAACCGAAAATGTGACTTTCTTCCTTTGCTTGCCTACGCCTCTCAAAAAAGCCAAATACACTTCAGTTATGAGGCAGGGCTGCGTTAATGAAGATTAAAAATCACCCTCCTTGATATGCTCGCATACGCACACTCAAGGCAACTCTTTTGCTGTGCTTACGGCACCTTGGATGGAAAGCCATCCGGAAGACGCTGGGTGCACTGCGCGTAAGTGCTCGTAGGGAGAACTACGACAGCAGGCATGCGACTTGGAAACATAATAGTCTAGCACGCCCGCATCGCAGAGGGCAACTTACGCCGCAAATGTCGCACTTAGTCGTGTGTTTCCAGCGCATTCCCCTTCGCTACGATGTGGCGGTCACATTCCTGTCCTTTTAGCTGCACGCCTGGGAGATTGAGATTAATATGGTTGTACCACCGCTTTCTCGAGAATGTAGCGTGAACTCTTTTACAGCACCTATTGCGGTTCTTTTTTTCGCCTGAGAACGCTTATAGTCCTAAAAGGGCGGCAGAACGTTGCTAGGTGCCTCTGCGGCGGTGATAAAGTTCCGTCCTCGGAGTGAAGTGTGTGACTTTGAGAAAAAGCGTCGCGTGAAGCGATAACCATGTGCTTCTGGAGCCATGGAGGGATTTCCAAAATGCACGTTTGGTGTTACCGTGCCTGGCAACTAAGCACTTGCCCACCGCCGGACATAGGTGCCAACACACGCGAGCTTTCACGCAATACATTAGCAGTCTTGCATAGCTCAGACGACATAATGCGTGTGCGCAAAAATGACACATTCACTGCAATAATCTTGTGAGCCTCCTTGAATACCTGAAGAAGATTCAAGTACCAAGTACTTGTACCTATCGAGCATCAAGTATCAAGTACCTTGCCTGAAAAGGTTTGACCTATCTAAGGTAGCAACTGAGCCTTAAAAGAAAATATATCGCCATCATAGGGTGCACGTGAGTGGTCGTAATAATACAGGTAAAAGTTTCCCATAAAACGAATAAATAGACAAAATGTCGTGATTGTTCCTTCCAGAGAATATATTTTTGTAATAATGGATATAGCAGTTCATTAAAGTGATCCAATTTGAAAAAAAATAATGCTCCACTATTCGATTACGATACTTTACTGGCCGGGTTCGGAGATCCTGCGGCTGCTGCTGCAACTAGAGCGCTGCGCGGGCCTGATTCTCATCCCTAAATTCTGCCTACGCTCCCCATTTGAAAACAGGTCACAGCCCAGGCTCGTCGCTCCCAGCCCAGTCCTGGCCTGGGCCCGTGCTTACATTAGAAAGCCAGCCGAAGAAACTATATGTGTACATGCCTTGAAGATATGATTGCTTAAGTGGTAGCATAAACATTTCTCACAAGGCATTTCAGTAACGCTCCTGCGTAGAACTCATGTTTAGGACACTATAAAGATGTCCATTTATTAAACGGCTTGTGATCAATAAATAGTACTTGCAGCAAGGAAAATGTTAAACATATATTAAGTGCACAGCAAGCAAATTAAGATAATATTTTAACGCGCATATTTCAGCTTCGGCACGAAACTGATGCATACATTGATAGATCACTCTACAACCAACCTACATAAAAAATGACAAGGGTGTCACAAGTAACAGAATTTTATTATTTTCAGTTGAAATTGAAAACAGCAGATTTTGCTAACATGACATAGTTACACGCACGTGAGTGCAGAATGGGCTGTTGTGCCGACCTTGTTGAGATCTAGACGAAGCATTTCTCTTTTGATAAACTTAAGGCCCGCGAAGAACGTTGCCAGTGCATTTAGGGTGGAAGCCATCGATATGTACAGCAGTACTCGTTATAAAATCTTGAATTTTGTGTATCAAACAAAATGCGGTCAAATATCACAGTTGCAATAAAATAATCGTGTCGATAGCAGTGACATGCAGCAATTACAAATACAGTAACATCGAAATCGTATCCAATGCGGTTTTCAGTAACTTCTTTTTCTACTTTCGAGTGAACTAGTGTTGTTTTTTGTAGAAAACAAAGGAGATTCACTTACAACCGTCTTTCTTGGTAGTTATGGATCAGTTAGTGAGGCAGTTAGCAGTCCGTTTTTTCAAGCTTCCAGATTATCTGAGCAGGGAATGCCTCGAATCTATGTACAATGTGTGCACGTGCTCGCAATACGACCGATACCCACAATTAACGGCTCCGTACCCGGCTGGAGCTCGTGGCTTCAAGCCCGAGCCCAGCCTAGGCCCGAGGGCATCAGGCCTGTACTCGACCATTATCCAAACCGGACTCGGAATTTAAGGTAAACCCGGGCCCATGGACTGTTATACCTTTCACTGTGGTCGCAGTAGTCGCCTGTTATGTCCTCCGTATCGTTGTCTTCTGAATGTACACTTTTTGATGCCGCATCACTGCTCAATCAGCCATCCACGAAAGATTAGGGAAACATCTGTGCATGACAAGCATCACGCCCTTTTCGGTGCATCTCAACCACAACTTACTTAGCGCATGCACCATAGTGCCGGAATGAACCGCGGTTCGAGCGACATACAGGCTCACGTACTCCTTGAACGTCACCTTGCCGATCCTCCTCACCTTTGTCTTCTTTGATGCGGAATAAATCAACTATAAACGTTTTGACACCATAAAGTAACCCTTGTAACGTTGACATGGTTCTAAACCTGTAAATTCATTTCGTGGTCTCTCCGCATTACATAAACACTTTAAAGCATTACCATGTATGAAAACGTCAAACCAAAGTACTTGTAACTTATAAAGTTTTATTTCCTTTTGTTAACGCTATCAGCAGTACGTGTTACCAGAATAAGAGAGTACATGTAGCGTATATTGTGCCACCTGTTTCTACGAAATCTACAAAACATGATGACTCATGGCTCTTTCAGTTCACCAGTGACACCGCCAGTTTATCATATAACGCTTAAAATTAACGCTTATAACGCTAAAAGGAATGCAGATGGGACAGCAACCAAGGTGCGTGCGTAAACGAAATGGAAACATACGACCGCGCCGGTGATACTTGAACGACTCGGGAAAGCAGCATTAGCGGAGGCTGAGTGCACACTACACGCGAGAATAGGAGACGTTCCAAGAATCGAATGAATACGCCACACACTCTCTAAACGGAAACTGTTTCGACACTCCAGGAAGCCAAGAAGAAATCGGGGACAGTTGTCACGGACGCGCAGCAGTGGGCTCTCGACGGCGGTGCCGTTGACCCTACGCAGTGTGTTTCGTTTTCTTCTTTGACTTACAAAAATTGGTGAGAGACGACTATAGAATTGTTATTAATTACGAAATTTTATTCTCTCCTTGTGTTTGCAGTCGGAGCTGTTTGAGATAGGAGTCATGTCGGACTCCAAAGCGATGACCTCTCAATTTAATAAAAACCAGCCTTGAAGGCTATGCTTTTGTGTACCGTGGGTGAAAGAAGTAAGCCATGGTCGCGGTACTTTAATGACCACGTATAAGTTTACGCACAAATACAAGTCTTATAGGCGTATATTCATCTAAGACGCAGTTGTGCGATAACGCAGTCAAATCACAAAGAAAGCTTACGTCATCAACAAGCTAAAATGCATACCCTCTCTGCAATCTGTCCCTCTTCTATTTCTAAATTATTTTTCGCAATTTCTCATTCTCAATAAAGGGACAGTATTTGCTTACTTTTCCCCATGTTTTCATATAGCTGTCTTTTTTTGTTCCCGTATTATAAATTTTTCCTCACGGCAGAGACATGTCAAATATAGCAAAATTATACGAGGCACGTCACAAAATTATAAATATTGGTCTTTCACTATGTTTGAAGCTCTGCTCGTACACTTTGTTATCAGGTATAGTTCCACGCCTTCACTAGAAGCGTTATTGCGCCCTCAAAGACACAAAAACTGACCTTAATGATAATCAGTCCTAATTTTCTGATCTGCGATTGTGCTGAGGCCAGCTCGGACAAAGATTTCGCATTGTCCATGCAGTGTATTCACCTTCACTTGCTGTCGTTTCATATGATTAAACAAATCATAAAGTGCCGTTAGGACAACGATATATACTTGAAGTGGTTGTAAACGGTCAGTGTATCTATATGGCATCGGAATGGTTCAATTGATTATGGCGGCCATATTGATGTCTCTCTTTTGGATATTACCACTTATTGATGGCTTCTATATCATACACGCAGTCAGTGTGTATTGATTTGTTTTAACCTGCCTTGCAGTATGCTAAGTGCCCGCAGTTTCGCTTCGCATTCGCTGTGTGCAAAGAAATGTTAAACAGCTGCCATTCGGTGCCAAAACGCCAACTTAAAGCTCCGTTCAAGGCATCCGCTCAAGTTTGCGCGAACGCTCAAAATGGATTTGCTCGGAACACAAGGTTTCGGCAGGAACTAACGAATCGAAAAAATTATTGCACATATTTAGCATGAGTTGTAATATCCTCAATGTTATTTCGAAGAAGCTTCAAAGCATGCCTCAAATCGGTGCAATGATTGGTGGCTGAGGTATGGCCCTACAGCCATATGTCAGTGATGTTGTGGCTCAAATATATTGTAGTGCAAGTATATGTAGGGAATTATAGTCTAAAATCTAGCAGACATTGGGATTTTTCCCATAGAAGCTGCTTGATTTGGGCAATAACGGTCCCCCCACTTCCATTTCACCAATAGAAAAAGAAAGACTCCACCAGATCACACTGGAAGAGAGACGTAACGAGACCCTCACCCCATGATAGTGCCGACCTTTACCTGTGAACCACTATCGAATGGGGTGTTTGCGTGTCCAGCATTCCAGATGGAAAGGCGAGAAAATCTGCGGAATGCGGAGGATGGTTCCCTGCCCGGTAATAAATGTCAGATGCCTGGCAGAGGTTACCCTTCTACGAAACTTCGATTTCCTTTCTTCGTTCCCGCTTTCGTCCGTGCGAGCCCATGCTGCAGGATGCTGTGACGGGTCAATATATCTAACGAGCGTAAACGAAAACACACATAGAACGCTTGCTCGAATCATTGTTCTTCCTTCAATGCCAAAGCTAGGATCCATCGCTAGAAAAATAACACAACTATCCGATGAAAATAATTGGCAGCCATGTTCCCATAAATTCCAGGAAAGCAAGAAATTCGAAATCGTGCGGGTTTTCTTAACGAAGTCCTCTCTATAAAAGAAGAGGTGGAGAAAGAAGATGAAAAAGAAGAGAAAAAAGAAGAATTAGAAGAAAAAGAAAAGAAGAGGATAATATCGCCCAAGTTGACGATATTGTTTCGACTTTGTGAGATCCTAAGTGGGTGCGGAATGTCTTTGATTGGGGACAAGAACCTCCAAGATTTCTGCCCTGTTGTCTAAGACCAGAAATAATCTGGAAGGGGCAACAGCGCGTACGACGAGTGGAAAGAAATATCGACAACACATGCGCTGGTTCGTAAAGCACACGTGATTCACAAAGGAGGCAATGCATGTGTCAGAACGGCTTCGATAGCACTAAACAAAAAGAAATCGCATTTTTAGAAAGTGCACCGCAAACCGTTCCTGAGGGAAAACCACTTCTTTTTAAATTCAATAGTTCGCCCTCCTACATAAAACTTCTTATCGATATTTTTTAACCCTTGACGATATGCTCAACGCATGCGGGGAGCTGTCCTGTTTATGTACATTGCTTTGTTGCAATAAAGGCAACGTTGCTAGCACACTGCATGCGTTGTAAATCTCTCTTAGTTCTGTGTTTGCTCTCTCTCTCTCTCTCACTTAGTCCTCGTCTTACATCGTTGTTACCCCTTCAAAGCAGAACACAAGCTAACCCAACGTCGATGCCTTAATCATAAATAAATATGGCACAAATGATAGAAGCGCTTCCCCAAGGTACACATATTACAGGATGCATCTTGTAGTTCCGTCCTCATCGAGATACGGTTGTCAATATGAAATGAATTAAGTGTCTCTGCGGCTATATTTAGCCAAGTGTCCAGAGCCAGTTGTCAACTGTGTAACGTGAATGCTGTTACCCGCTTTGTCTAACCGAACCTATTCATGCAGTTGGATACTCTGTAAGCGCAGCAATGGTTGATTAAAGCAGTGTCTGTTCTAATCGCGTGCCTTATTATGCGGTACAGTGGTTACATTTTAAGGTACAGCAACGCATATGACAAAGTAAAGACGCCCATGTTTTCTTTTGAGAGTTGAAGGCGACGCCTGAGCAAAGTGTGTCACATCGCTATCGACCTGGCAGAAAAGAATGCAATATGACAGTCTGGCGGAATTATGTTATCAAAGATTAGTGACCAGAACCCGAGTTCAGAGCACTTCAAGTTCCGATTGCGTACCGCCGCCGGGCACCCACTGAGTGAAATGGCCAGAAGCGTACCCCGGCCTGGCGTTCGGCTACCTTCACGGGTGACACGTTAATGAAACGAGCCTTCGCCGCAAATTCCCGTCAAAACTCTCGTCACCACGAAAAATGATGTTTGGCCGGTTTCATGGCGGGAATTTCCCTTGTGGCGCCCCAATTGCACCTATTGAGGTGGGAACGCATTAAAGTTGGGGACAAGCACCCCAAACAAGGCCCGAACCTATTTTTTTTTTCCTTTTAGGGCTTCGACGGGAATTTAAGGCACGGGCTCCTTTCTCAAGCGTATCTCTCCTGATTAAAGCTGAACACCACGCCGGGGTACGCTTGTGTTCAATTGAAGTTACTATAAATTGAAGTACTATAAATTTGTCTTCCCA
This sequence comes from Dermacentor andersoni, assembly GCF_023375885.2. NCBI lineage: Eukaryota > Metazoa > Arthropoda > Arachnida > Ixodida > Ixodidae > Dermacentor > Dermacentor andersoni. The sequence continues at coordinate 102,629,352 of NC_092817.1, read as the reverse complement.
ACGAGATATCTTTGATCATAGCGGCGTCTTTTGTTGAGAAATTGATAAATCCGGTATGAAGTTGGTTGGGCACGTAGCACGGCCACCGAAACGAGCAAAATATCACGGCTTGCCCGCTCTGTGGCTACATGTAATAGTCAGGTGAGACTAGTCGCTCAGCTTCTATTTTGCCAGCTTGAGGTGTTGCCAACCAAACATTATGTGTTTCTAATATCAGAATCTGTTTTGGCAGCCTGCCATCACTGTAGAGCTTTAGTACCACCTGGGAACTGTGACATTACGTCACAGCACACTCAGTTCTGTTTATGAGCGCTTCGCGAATTACAAATAAAGAGCAAAATAAAATTCTAACAAAAAAGTATTTGGGAAGTGTTTTTGCATAAAAGGAATTGATGATATACCCCAATTTAGGCAAAATTTGTCCATTCTTTGGGCACCTATCACCTCTTCTTAATGAGCTGTTTATCTCGCACTGATTATTGCCAGAGATTTAATTTTCATTTATTTTCTACTGACCTCATATTTTGCTAAGAAGCTAAATTTTGCAAACGCAGGCCACTTGATAAAGACCACGCAGGCAGTTTAATGCAAAAAGGCATGTCGTTTCACGTAAGAGCTAGAAGCTCCTGACAAGAAAATGGCAATCACAAAAATTAGCTACGTTTTGTAAAAAAGAAACCAACAATAACTGCACGCGAGAGTTTTTTACCAATCTTTCATACTTCGGTACCCAAAAATTATGCGCCTCAAGGCATACGCATTTATTTGTGGCATGCGGCTTACTTTCCGTTCCGCGCGTTTACTTGGGCTTGCAGAAAGCGCGAACAATTTCCCAATGAACGCAACAACTTGATTCCGATAAGTTGGTTCATCTTGAGTAAAACTTGAAGCAGCGCGTAGAAAACGAACACAGCGATAAAAAATTCACACAGGACAGCGCTCGTCCTTTTGTGTGTGTTTTCGATCGTTGTCTTCGTCTCATTCGCGCTGCTTCAAGTTTCACCCAATAAGCGCGTTACAATATGGCGTACAACGCACGCCAAGGAATGAAGTGAAGAAAATGTTGGTCGGCGCTCTTGCGCTCACCAATAAAAGTGAAAAAAAACCATGAAAATTACAAGATTTTGAAGAAATCTTGTGAAATTTGTCTGCTAGGCAGAGCCGTAAGGCAGTCGCTCAGTTCAATAAACAGATTCACGAAACTCCAGTAAGCGCAAAAAAATGAAGCCCGCACAAGTGCAATTTCCTTCTTGTCGTCGCTAGTGGGGGTGTACTTTTCACCAAATGAACTAAAGTACATTGTGACAACTTTGCAGGACTGGATGACGTACGAGTCAAGTGCATTTTAATATTAAAATCCTCCGCATAGGAAAATAAAAACAGGCAATAGTGGTGTAGTCGCTCAATTCAGAGATAAATGAAGCGCCCAATTCAGCGACTTTGTTGTGCAGGTTGCGAGAGACAGAGAACGTCTCCGAAAAGGTACCTTGATGATTACGTTATTGTTCTTTGTTGTTGGTTTACGCATCCTCAATTTACGGGCGCCTTACGTCCCACTTTGATTTTTTTTTTTTTACATTCATGCTCTTCTCGCCCTACCCTGACCTTAAACGCATTACTTCTTAAATTTCCTGGTAATATACACATGTAATAAAATTAAATTTTTTAGACGTGTGCAAAATAAAGTGCAGATTTCTTTTACAGGCGTTATTCCCATGTGCTAGAATAGCACGGTCGACTCAATTTATTCTGAAGGTATTTTTACCATATATTTGTACAAATATATGTCTTTATTGGGGTACAGAACAGCGCAGTATAGTACGGAATGGATAGTCAGAGCACCGCTTTATACGACAGAATGAATAGTCTAAAAAATATATATGCATGGTTATCTGGGCGACAGCCCAGTGAAGCACAAACGTCAAGCAACTGGGAAAACCTGTTGAGGCGCTATAGAGCATGCTGGACTCAGAGCGAGTGTGAAAGATGAAACCATTAACAAACGTTCATGCACATGGGACACCCCTCAGTCGGAACTGATCCAGACGACCCACGTTCCCACTGTTCCCTAAAACCAGAATAAATCAACCCATCCACCCACTTCACAAACCAGTAGACTGCAGTGTTGTTCCCAAGAGGAAAAGAAATAATCTAAAGAACGTCGTGTCCTGGGCAAGACAATCCGAAATATTAAAAAAAAAGCGAAGACCTTTCACTCCGTCGTCAGGGAACGTCCTGGCGTGCACTTATCAGTTTCTCGGAAAGTCCTGCCTTCCTTTTGGGACTTAGAAACCCCAGAGTATTGCGGTAGCGTACTGAAAACGAAATGCAAGATAGACAGGCGAATAAAAGATAGGCGGTTGTGCAAAAAAAGAAAGAAGCACGTGTATACTATTCCCGAAGTAACGAAACAGTGAAGGCGAAGTGGCAGCAGCACACGAAGTTTTCATATCAAAGCGCAACAGCTACGCCATCAGCCATCGCTATTGGGAAGGAAAAAGATACGGCAGAACTCATCTCCCCATGACTGTCGATGGCAATGTGATTAGCATTCGAGAAATGTAGCAACTTACCTTCTTTGTAAACTCACGTTTATTTAACGTCTGTGGCGGTTATTCTGAGACTGCCGTTGCTTCGGCTGTATGCAAAATACTACGATATCGTCCTAGTTTGCTACGACAATCCGTTGCCAAGGTCTGTCATGAACATGTCGGCATGACTACGATTGTGTGAACGCCGACACAGGGATGACCGTGGAATGACGATGCAATGATGTCGATTGAACACAAGAACGGTATGATGACGACAGCGTTAAAAGGATGACGAGGACAACGGGATGATGACAAGTGTATGACGGCGATAGCACGACGAACACAGCATGACGAGGTTAGCATGACCACAGGGCATGACAAAAATTACATGAAGGCTACAGTATGACAATGGATGCACGATAGAGACTGCGTTGACCACGAATGACAATGAAGGATTGATGTTTTACGATCAGCGAATGGGGTATGACGATGAAGGCCCGACAACAACGGGATAATGTTACTGAAGTGATTTCAATGGTAAAACTGCGTGACAAGGACGGAATGACGCCAGTGGTATGACAAATACTGGGAAAACGATGGTGTGTCCACGACGGCATCACGAGAGCTTGCTGAAAAACTTAGAAAGACAACAATGGGACAACCACTGTGGCATAACACGACGGTATGATAAGGACTGCGTCACGACAAGTGCATAGTGACCACGCAATGGTGACAAGGGATGGCAATGGTATGGAGGCAATCTAATGAAGACGTGTATATGACAAAAATTGTGTGACGGTGACGGCATGATGAAAGTCGGACGACAAATGTAGGATGACTATGATGGCGTCACCACGATTACATGACGACGGTGCTATGACTACGGGTGCATGATAGTGGCTGACTAGCCACGACACAATGACGACGATGGCATTGCAACGGCGGCATAATTGCGATTGAGTCACGGCACCCTGATTACTATAGAATGAAGAAGACGGATTGATGTAGATGGGGTGACGAAGCCGGTATGACGACATTAGGATGACATTACTGCTATGATGATGAAGGTAAAACGATAGGTGATGGCGATGGCATGACGAAAATGGTTTGACGATGGTTGTGACAATGATAACGTCATGTGATAGCGTGAGTCACAATGCGCGGCAAAAGCTCTTGCCTTCGTCGTATATCGTCATGCATCAGTTCCATGCCCGTAACGCCCGTTGCTGCCATGTGGGCCAATTATCGCATTCGAAACCGTGAGAGCTCAGCATGTGGAACGTCTCCTTTTGTTCTGTTGTTGAGCGCTGATCATCAACTTATCATCGATCAACTGGCCCAACAGTCTTCCTTCAGAATTTTTAAGAAAACAAATATAAGTGTTTTTTATATATTTTGCTCTTCCTCAAGTTTGTGACCTTTTGGTGAATATACAGTTGATTTTTTAGAGTGCAGCTCTTAGGCGCCGGTTACTGCGTTGAGCGTCAGCGTGCCTCGGCGACGGCGTTACACCTCGTAACCGGGCGAATTCGAAACGCAGCGGGAAATGAAAGAGCGCGCAAGCAGGAAAGTGGAGGAGGAGCGGAGGAGAGACGGCCTGCGCGTGCGCTGATTTGCCGCTGATTTGCGCTGATGTCATCTGTAGCTGCGTGGGTGATCTCATGTGCTCTTCTGAAGGGGGATGGGGGGCAGGGTGCCGTGGGGTGGGCAGGGCTACGCTCATCCGCAGCGTCATGCGCTGAGGTCATTTCACGGTACCAGCGGTGTGAGACGAGAATCCCTGCTCCTGCTTCGGTCAACATCTCGTCGATATTGACTGAATGTACTGCACAGGTTTCACATTAGACCACTGCGACACTATGAAGCATGTGCTATCATGATCCAGAGTTTTCTGCTTTCTGTGTTCGTACAGGTAGGCAGCATGTTCAATTAATATGTACATTATTGTGTGTAAGCAATATGTACATTCATTGTGTATGCATGTTTTTAGATGCATCGGAACGCCGCAAACTAACTGCATTCACAACAAAATTCATTTAGCATCTCAACATGTGCACAAACAAGCGCGTAGGAAAAATTTGTAATTTTGGCTGAAAGGCGAAGCGTTGATTCCGATAACAAATTATTACAGAGCTAACGAAGTAACGTGAGTAGCTTTATCGGCTGTAAAAACGGCTGTAAATATCCGCTTACTAATTGAATTGATAAGTATGGTGTCATGCGAGCACAGAGAAAGAACAACACTCATTGACCGTGGTGGCTCGCTGTGAGAACGCTGACGTGATGGAGTGGCAGCAGCAGCGAGTGAATTGCCCTTCGTGCTGCCTCTCGGGCTTCAACGCGAACTAATCACGCCAGAGCACAGCGCACACTCACCGAGCCAACCCGCGGCCGCCATTGTATCTGCGTTACATAGCAGACCGTAGCTACATACATGGAAAACTGCAGTGCGCGTGTGCAGCCTTTGCTTCTTGCACGACAGGCCTGGAGTGTGCGCTTGTGCTCCTGTGCTCCATTGTAGCCGTGCTACGTCGTGCGGACCGGCTTTGTCCTGAACCAGCTTCGCCGAGGTATAGCATCCGCATCCAACTTGGGTATTTTGAAGTGCCATCATTAGCTCACTATACGAAGCGATGTCTGCCAAGGCATCTAGCCAGGAGGGACCAGGAGTGAGCGCGCGGTGACAAGCGTACGTGTGGCGCGACCTCAAGTTTCGTGCAACTCCAGGCTAGTTGAGTGTTCAAAACTAATCGAAATTAGCCAGATCCAACGGCTACGACATCGATAAGCAGGTTGGCCAATGTTTATAACGTTTATAACGTTTATAACCAAAGTTTACAATTACAACGTGGGTGGCCATAGCCGAGCGTGAGCAGACAATTCTTTGCTTCTTCCGAAAGTACTTCATTCTTATAGAAATTCAAAAGCAGACTTTCGTTTGCTGCAGCCCGTTTACAAAGCGCATTAATAAATATAGACAGTAACAATAGCAAGAAGCATACCGATCCACACAGGCTTCTTGACTGATGTCTACAGCTATTTGCCAATAGCAGCCACCTATGGCAATCTGCTATATTAGGAAATAAAGTTGCCAGAAAAAACTGGGGGCCACGCTTTAGTTGGAAAGAGCGTTTCTGAAGAAAGGTTACTTCGCGCTCCGCTTGCGAGCTGTACGCGCCGGACACGACCGAACAATTTGGCTGAGATGTTCACAGCACTGTGTGCTATACGCGCGGACTGCGTTCTTTCGCCAACCTTAAAACAGGTTTAGGAACCCTCCTTAAGAAGCATGTTTGCTTTGAAAATACCTGTCAGCCTGTCCTATTTGTAAAAGCTTTACGTCGTGATTGTTTATTTACGCAGAACAAAGGTTCCATAACTGGCACTGTTTCTTCGGTCAGTATTAAATACTAAATAAGACGCTTCAATCGGCGAGGCGGCACTGAAAGACGTGAAAGGCATGATAGATGGCCACGTGCGTATTACATTGGCATTAAAGCGTATAAATTGACATGACAAATCAGTTAATACTTAGAAAGTATTCTCTCAAAACTTCGTTCCATTTGTTAATTTCGCTGCAAGAAATGGCTGATTAGAATAGAATAGGAAGATCACTGTTTCACTTTTTCGCGCCATAACACTAGCACCAGCACGTCAGGGAGACAGCGTGGATTTCAAATTAGCGATTCGAGTTTAGGACACGGTTGGTTAGTAAAATTACTCGAAATTCCCTAAAGTGAGTGCTTGACTCATTCTAACTACAAGGCCATTTCTGCGTCATTTTTGGCTTGCCAAGCTTATTCTTTTGGTAAGAATGGGTTATTTCAATATTGCAAGATGGTAATTCACTGATACGGCTGAAATAGATTTTGTTCATCTGAGTACCTTTAAAAACCTTTCCTTCAGCAGTTCATTATTACAAGAATTTGAGAAAGGAGGAGAACTTAATTAAGTTTCCTTACGTCATTTATGCATTGCTCAAGATATATCTGTAATGAAGAATGAAGAAAACGATGATAGTGATCGACTTAGAAGCATGGAGTGTGATGAATCAAATTTATTTTGGTAGTAGAGCATCTAATTGTCATAGTTGGAAGAGATTTTAATATCATGGAAAGGAACTCGAGTAGTGGCCACTGTGACTCACATCCCAAAGCCATCCTCTCGTGTGCCTTCTTTTCGCTCAGTTTTATTTCACGAGGGCTGAGACGAAAAGACTTATCAAGCAGCCTACCTGCTGCATTTTGAAAACGACAACATATGTAGTGGCCGCATTGTACAAGCCATTCGGTGTTTTTACTGCCAGGAACTGTTATGTTAGCCAACAGTCCCCCTAGATATTTTCTTTTTCTAAATTTTCTATTTAAATTTATTAAAGAGGGAGTGGAGCTATTAAATACAAATAGAAGTCCAGCTCTGAACAATGAACCTAAAATACAAAAGAATAGGGATAACTTTCTTGTTCACTGCACTTTAATAATGTAACATTGCGGTTCTATTATTTCTTTTGTTTCTTTTTTCTTTCTCTTATCCACGTTTGTATTCACTTATGGTCTTGTGAAGAATATTACCTGTTTTCAACTACCCTTCCTTTATGAGGCTTAAAAATGTTTACATTATAGCTACATGAAAAAATGTAAGGAACAATAAATTAAAGCAGCCCATTTTGGGCACCCGCCTGTCCCCTTATGCGATCTAGTGAGCGTCCACTTTTATAGCAGATCCCAAAGAATGCGTGGCATACTTTTGGGAGGGAAATACAAGGAGTACGGCGAATGCTTGTATGGTAGTGTTCACGAGCATGCGAGCGCCTAATCTCTTCAAATAGAAAGAAGTGGGTCCATAAGAGGGCCGTGTGAGTGCAAGTGTATGAAGGAAGGAGGCGTACACGAAGAGTGAAGGAGCTAGACAAGAGAACCATGACGGTGTTAATTCGTATTGTCAAATGGTTCCACCTATCGCTGCCTGGTAAAAATGAGCTTCCGTGTAGCTTCCGCAAGCTTTCGCTTGCGGAAGCTACACGGTGCAAGTGAAGTGAGAGTATTTTCTCAGTGAAGCTCCCGTCCTGAAATCATTGTTTTGCAGCAGTTTTAATATTGGGCGTAAGACTTTATTGGCTCATGAGTGTCCGGGCGCAGTCCGTTGTGGACGCAGGAAAGCGCTGATTACCGGCGAGGGGAGCAAGGAAAGAAGGCGCCATGCCAGTAGCGCTGTGCGAGTGGGCGCGTGAGAGAGCGCGGAGATCCGCGTTGGGGTGCGCGCACATCAGTGACAAACCATGCAGCCATATGGCTGTGATTGCATCCCATGCTGGCGGCCACGGCGGCGTCAGTTCGCAGAACAGTTGAGACAACAGCAACAGAGGCAGTCATAGATAGGATTTCGCCTATCGCAGTTTAGCTCAGCAAAGTTCGCATAGATTTTTTGTGGCTCTGCTACTAATGAACTAATTTGAAAAATTCTTGCGGTAGAACACTCCTTGAAAGGCACGTAACAACTTTCAGCGTATAACTAAAATCTGTTATCTAGCCTACTCTGGGGCCCTTCAAAAGCACATAGGAAGACGGAAGCAAGCGCTGACAAACCAGATTCCGTCAAAGGCCTGCGATGGTCAAACCAAATCGAGAAAATACGACGTTTTTAACCAATAAGCACTACACTAATTTGCACTGTCTATGTTCCCGCAAGCCGTTGCCTGGGCATTATTTATGAATTTGGGCTACGTTGGAGTGGCTAATGTATTTGGAAACATAAACGTGTTTACGAACTGAAAAGAAGCGCGTGCTGTTGGTGGTGCGCTTTGTGATCGCTGCCATAACACTGTTAATAAAGAGCGGAATAAAGTTTTCGGTATACGCCTGTTCCCACACCAGAGAGGGAAAGGTTCTTCAGCGCACTCTCATACCAATTTGCTGTAAGCGTCTCCTCCGTATCCTAATGCACCTCTTTGCCACTTAGGTAATACTTGTCGTAAATGGGCGTAGCTGGCGGAGGACTTTTCTTCGCTACTAAGCGAATGCTACGTAACCGAAACACGCCTGCGGCAATGCTGCTGGTAGTAGTCCTTCCATAATATGCACGTTTTTTGGCGTATAAAATACAAAACAATATTATTTAATTTTCTGCCACACATAGTTTGATACAATACTCACCCTACGTCAATCAGCTACTGTTGCCTTATTATATGTCTCAGTTTGCCCTTTCGAATTTTTCCCCATGCAAGACCGTCCAACGTTTTACGCATCTCTCACAGCGAAGGAAATGGTGACTGCGCCAAGTAGTGAATGTTGGTCGCTTGCTGTTCTACCTGTCGGCTCGGCTCTCGTGACAGACTGATGACTAGGATCAGCCACAGATCGGTGTGAAAGCACACGAAAAAGTTTGTGCACCATCTACGCAGAAACCAGGTGACCCCTCTACCGCAATCATACTTCGGTAATTATGCAAACGAGTCAGCGAGCCGTCATTTGCCGCGTCGGCTCTACCCACGCCGGCGTCAGCGGTTCGTTCTCACTGATGCCGAGGTTATACGGCCTCCTCGGGATACTGAAGCGGGATGCCCCCCGTTTCTCGCTCTTAAAAACTCGACACGTATGGGATGTCTAAAAACATCGATTAGGTTCACGAATTTACGCCGAGTTAACTGTGTCTGGCCCAAGGGTCTGCACTCTTTAAAGCCAACGAGGTGTTCAAGAGAGACAATTTTTATATAAGAAAGGTTGAGGAAATTCTTAGAATCGAACCCGGAACGGCTAACGCAAATTTCATGAAATAAAGCACGTTATTGGTGCTGTTTAGGACCCCCCCCCCCCCCCCCGCCCCCTCACCTATACTGTAAGAATAAAAACAAAATGTAGCAAAGCAGGTTGCGCGGTTATTTTTAGCTAGACATCAGGAGTGTGTAGCGTGCGGCAACAAGAATAGAGATTAGGAGGACGTAAGGATGAAAGGCGCCACAAAAGAAATATAAAATGATGGAGAAAATAATATTGCGAAGGTCTGTTGGCACATCGTCATCTATTTCTTACATGTAGGCTGTGGTTAATCAGAGATCTTGGAGATCATTTCCATAATTATTTGCAAGTTAACTCGCAAAGTATCGACGAATGTGCTTCATGATAAATAAACTTGCGCTTGAAGATATGGCGAAATGTATTAAAAATAGTACCTTGTCTCTAGGAAACAGCAGTTGAATTCTGTGGTTTGACGGGCCAAAACCACGACTTCATTGTGAGGCACGCCGTAGGGTTGGACTTCGTATTGATTTTGATTAACAAGGGATTTTTGACGCGCACCCAATGCAGGAAACACAGGCATTTTTGCATTTCGCCTCCATTGAAATACGGCCGCAGTGGCCGGGATTTGATCCGGCAACCTCGTGCTTAGCAGCGCATCACATGCGCTAAGCCACCGCTACGGTTAGGAGACAAGGAAAATCCTAAACTAGCCCGCCATAGGCCACTTCAGGTTTTCTTTTGATCCTTATCGTAACTTTTGAATATCCTCATTATTGAACACGCCTCACACACGCCTTATCTGTATAGGACCTCGCCCTGGAGAAGCGTTTTCATGTTCGTCTCAGCGTCACATGGAAAAGCAAGAAAAAAGAAACAAGGCAGAATGGCACAGATCTCCCTTCCCAATAATGGATCCTCTTCCCTTTCGTCCCTTCAACCCAACCTCTGAGCAGGACGGACAACCAGCACGGATGTAATTTAATTACAAGGAAGCGGAGGACGGAGGCGTGACACGACCGCGCCAGCGAACCACAAGAAAACCAATTAGCGAGCGCGTTGGACCACTGCTTCTGTGGGCTGCGCACACACAGACAAAAAAAATGTGCAAGATCTGCATCTGTATGTCGGTTTCTGCGTGAGACAAAAGCGGACTCACTCGGGCGCCGGTTGGACGAAAATGCGGGGAAGCTTGCAGAAAATGAACATCTACAACGGCGGCGTAACAATGAGCACCTACCGGAAACAGAAGGAGAGGATAATAAATGAATGGGAAAAGGGTGTGCATGGTTCTCGTCTTCGCTCATTACCGCACAATTATATCTGGTTCGATATCCCGATGACACTGTGTTAGCTCGCCTATAGAGTGCAAAGTTCCTCGCCGACCAAGCCAAATTGGCCGCTCTGGCGTTATCGATGGAACATGCGCTCTGCGTGGTTTCATAGAGAGCTCGGCAGGAGCGTGAAGTGGGCTGTAGATAAAAATACTTAGCTCTACATACAGTATAGTGAGGGAAATGCAGATTGCAGATGTGAACATAAAAGGCACGGAGGGTGGGTTTTTTGCAAATTGTCAAAGTGCGTATCGCAGCAGTCGCAAAGACAGAAGGCAGTGCATATATAATGCAGGACCAAAGATAACGGAGAAAGCAATTGGAAGTCGAACGTACTGGATCCAAGACTAGTAGACAATACGGTACCCGTGTCTTAAAGCAGTTCGCATTCTACGCCTTCACGTGTCCGCTGGCGCCATTCATTGCACCTGGAAAGGGCACTTTAGCGTGAGACTCTAGCTCGCTTTTGCAATTCCGAAACGTCTATAATGAAAACTGATAATTGGATAAACCTCGTAAGCATAACAGAAGAGAAAGTAATATTAACGACGGTCATTTCATGAACATTTTAGAGGAATTGAACAAAGAGACATCAATAGCGGGAACAGACACGAGCGCTTGGACGTTCCACGCCTATCGCTCCTTTTGTGCTGAGATGTTAAACATGTGTTTTACCAATCAGCCTTATACGTATGCTGCTTCGTGAAAATGCACTTCGGTCCATCGTGAAAAATGAAAACAAGTAGGAAAGGTCACCGCAGTGGTCTTCACGTGCTCGTATCTTTAACACCACTGACCATGAACCACGAATCACGTCACACACATGAAACACTACAAAAGCTTCAGAAATTGCAGGCTAGCCAGATTAAAAAGAAATACGGTGGCTTGAGGAATTGGACGAAACTGCCAAAAGTGACTGACATCCGAAGGGCGGCAACTTGTAGTTTGATTGGTCGAGCCGCTCAATTCGTAACCTGGTGAATACTTTGTTACCTTTCTTTCTTCTGTGCGAAAGAGGCAATTCGGCAAGCATTTGCTTATGGACACACACTCCTGCCCTCGGAAAATGAATAACTGCGAAATACGAAGAGATTGAGGCTATTTTATATTGTGAACGCCCAGCACGCAGGGGCGAAGTGCGGTGAAGGCAAAGAATACGTCGCTAATGTCAGTGGTGCAATCTTCCACGATGGATCGTGCGCTTAAAAGGAAGTGACTTGATTTATAGAGCTTTCTAGAAAACGTTCATTCACAATTAGAGTGTTGCGTGCCAAACCCACCATGGTGTTTACGAAAGTTGACTTAGAAAAATGAAAATAAACCATAACTACACTAAAATACACCGACTACACTGTGAGTAAAGTTTCTTGTACACTCTGATTCACACCTTCTCTCCAACGTTCGCGTCATGCTGCGGAAACATTTGTGTCCAAACGAACAGTCGCTTCCAACTGCACAGCCCCGATGTTTATGTGCCAATTGGTGCACGAAGGGCTTTCCCTTGTGTGTGGCAGAATAGCAGCTGGGCAGTTGCTGCCGTCCCTCCCCTTTCGTGCTTCTGTTTTCGATTTTCATTAAAGTCAGTTGCAGTGGCAGGTTATATATCCCTTGCCGAACCCGGCACAATCAAGTTCACTTCTGTTGCAATTCTTTGGTGCCGAGGGATTGACGAGTGATTATCAACGGTGAACAGGAAGTTGTTTTAATTTTCTTCCGGTATTGTCTTCCAGGATAAGGTACTACGACTACGAGCAGCCTTTTATCTTTTCTCCACACACGATTATCGTATTCAATAAACGTACCGTTTGTGTATGGGTACATAGAAGCCTTGAGCGAGACCTAGAGTGCCCGTTGCTTTGCATTCTTGTCGCGTCACGTCTTCTATGACCCTTGCTCTGAAGCTTCGGCTGGTTAGTAATACAATGGTTATTTTGCTCTAATCTGTTACTTCTTCACCGCGCTTCACCCAGCATCACCCTGTTTTTCTCCTTGTCATTTGTCCCTATAGTTTCGCAATTTTGTTATGCCAGAACCGTTTGTTCCTCTTTTTGTCACCTTAACGTCCGGCTATAATAGTGTTACGATAGTGAACAAAGAAAGCCACGAGGATAACCGAATGATATGCAGAAGAAATGAGTGGAGGTGTGAATTTAGCTGCTCACGAACTAACTTCAGTTCATCGGCCTCTTCTGTTATCAAATTTCAAGATAAAAAATGCGTGCGTGGATCCTACACGAATTACTCTCCTTGCTTTTACGCATCTATGAAGCATGATTTCATACATGTACTTGCGTAAGCCGCTCCATTCCTTTGCAAGTGCTCTTAGCGGCTTAAAATTTAGCGGAGGCAACCTATCGCAATGTTGAACTTGGTTTCTCTTGCAGCGTAAAGTCTTTAACACACATAAACATAGACATAAACAACCTATTTCATCAAGTTTTTTTCGGCATTTATAGTTGCTCACATGTTTGTTCTACTTTTTCATTGTGTCTGTGTCCTATTTCAGCTGACTGTACCTTTTAGGATTATAAGCACGCGCACCGCCGGCTCCAATATCTCAAGCGAACCGCTCCACTATGTCTTATTTTCCTTTCTATTTCGTAAGTGCTTCTTGTGGTGCAAGAAGGCTGTTTTTTTGTTCACTCTAGTACTTTGTGAAGTGGGGGGGGGGGGGGGGGGGGCGGTACGTAATAATTAGCATCGCACCTAATATATTTACCAGCGCTTTTTGCTTTGTTTTACTACTTGTTGTTCTTTCGAAACCTGTTCAATGAGGCAATGCTCCACATTCCTAGTTTCATGCGAAATGTCAGTCAATATATGAACGTTAAGAAAGATTCCATGTTCGATTGCAAGAAGTCTAGGGCTGTTAAATCATAATCTGGTTGCTAGCCTTTGCTTTGTACTGTTTCCTGCAGTCGCAAAGTAACGACTATGCTTGCGATTCTGTATTTTCTTATGTCCAGGGAGTGTGTGGTCACTGAATGTTCAGAATTATGCATGGTACTCCATCCAATCTGGGCCAAGGTATGAGAAAGAAAAAATGGCTACGAGGTATTAACATAGAACGAACTATGTTTCGTGAGAAGATGTGTTCTGCATACGTAGGTGTTTCATTTCGCGCTCTAGCCAAAATTATTTTATTAAGCTTTTAAAGACTGGTTAATTGCCTTAATTTGAAATTCCAAATTGTGCTTCACATTTGGAAGCATCATATTTTGCAGTCTTCTATCCATAAAATTTTCGTCGTTTCTTTTTTCTGGGTTTCATAGTTGTGGCGCAGCTCGTGCCCGTCCCTTCTGAGTTAGCCATGATGCCTGTAATTCATTAAGCCATGTCGAAGAAATCTACAACTTGATGCGTCGAAACCCTGAACATAGTAGTGGAAGGTGGCAGTAGAATATGGGATATGTATTGCTTCTTTGTACCCAGGGCAGCAACGTACGCTACGTTCATTCAACGTTGTGAATAATAGAATACAGAGGCTTCTTCTATAAATAGCGATGGAGTTAGAAAGACCTTGCAAGACATGTCTCGGAGATAAGCGGCAGGAAAGCATGGCAAAACAGCCTATTTAATCAAAGATAGGAAGATATATTGCTTGAAAAGCTTGCGGCTCTTTATGCGTAATACCTCCAAGCCTCGAGTGTACCATAGAGCTGGAAGAATGCCAACATTATACTAATCCATAAGAAGGGAAACTTTAAAAGTTGGAAAATTATAGGCCCAATAGCTTGCTTTCAGTATTAAACAAGATATTCACCAGACAATTTCCAATAAAGCCACAGCAATACTTCGACCAAGACAACATGCTGATTTCATGAAGGAATATTCTGCAATGGACAACACCCATATCATCAATAAAGTAATTTGGAAATCTGCGGAGTACAATCGACCTCTCTATATGTCTTCCATAGACTATGAACCTGTATTCGATTCAGTAGAGATACCAGCAGTCATGGAGACATTACCTAATTAAGGAGCACAGGAGGCATACGTCAATATCTTGGGAAATGTCGAGAAAAATTCTGGTGCTACCTTAGTTATGCATAGGAAAAGCTGTAGAGAGAGAGAAAGAAGCGAAGAGGGAAAGGTAGGAAGGTTAACCAAGGACTTGCCCGGTTGGCTACCCTAACACTTAGGGGGGGAGAAAGTGAAAGAATTGATAAGGAGAAAACAGAAAAATAATAGTCAGTCATCCATACAGCCAGTCAGAGAGGAATCTCGGCTGTCGCAAATGTTCATACAATACCGTGTTCTTCAAGATCCGAAGGGTTTTCGTGGCCTTTTGCATGCAAGAATGCACAGGCCATGGTCGAAGGATCTTTTCTTCTGAGAGTGCTCTATAATCTAGCAGGTTGAGTTTCGCTTGTAAAGTACGTCGTTGAGTGGCAAAGCAAGACTCTAGAGAAGAAGGTGCTCTGGAGTCTCATCGTATACCCGCACAAATTGCACGCGGCACGGTTGGCAATTCCTATCGGGAATGAATCGGAATTTGTAAATGCGACGGCCAAACACATCTGACGTGGACTCTCCCGTCTCGCTACGGGAGAGTCCTGGTGGCAGACGAAGTCGCAGGTTAAGGTCGTGAGAGTACAAGCGTGAGTTGGTGAAACCAACTCACGCTTGCACGTGATTGAAGTTGTCGCGTAGTATCAGTTCTTGAGAGTGGTGTAGGAAGCAGCTGATGTTTTTGGTGAACCGAAGGCGCAGCTTCATCTGCGCTGTCGTTGCCGACAATTTCGCAATGGCTTGGCCACCATTAGTTCGTACACTAGCTGCTAGTGTAACCCATGACGTAGGGCAAACTGTAGACTATGTAGGCCTGTTTTGGAGTCGCAGAAAATGGCCCAACGATTTAGTGACTGCTAGAGGACGTACTCGAGGGCACCTTGAAGAGTAGTAAATTACCTACCAAGAAAGGGAACTTGCAAAGAACCACAGTCTCTTCAATTCTATTCGCCCCACGTTCAATGGGAGGATTCAAGTTATTAGACTGGGCAGGCTTAGGAGTGAGGATCAGCGTCGAATATATCAGCAACCTTCGGTTTGCAGATGAAATTGTCCTCTTCTGCAACACTGGAGATGAATTGCAAGAAATGATTGAAGGCTTTCACACATAAAGTCTAAGAGTGGGGTTGAAGATTAGTGTTCAAAAGACAAAGGTAATGTTCAATAGCCTGGTAAGGAAAAAAGAATGCATGATCGCCAGTCAAGCTCTAGAATCTGTACTGGAACACGTTTACCTAGGTGAAGTAAACGCAGGCGACCTTGAATATGAGGAGGAAATTTAGAGACCACCAAAAACGGGTTCGACTACATAGGGCAGGCATTCTGAAATCCTGACTGGGAGCTAACCACTTTCGTTGAAAAAGAAGGTGTACCACCATTGCATTCTACAGGTGCTAAAATATGGGACATAGCCTTGCAGGTTAATAAAGAATCTCGAGAAGAAGTTAAGGACCGCGCAAAAAAGCGATGAAACGAAAAATGTTAGGCATCACGTTGAGATACAGGAAGAGAGCGGTGTAGATCAGAGAGAAAACGGGGATACGCCATATTCTAGTTTACATCACGAGAAATAATGTAATCTAGGCTGGTCATGCAATGCGTAGGGTAGATAACCGGTGGACGTACAGAGTTACAGAATGTGTACCAAGGGAAGGGAAGCGCAGTCGAGGATGGCAGAAAATAAGGCGGGTTGATGAAAATAGGAAATTTGCAGACGCGAATTAGAATCAGCTGCCGCAAGACAGGGGTAATTGGAGATCGCTGGGAGAGGCCTTCATCCTGCTGTCGACATAAAAGTAAGCCGATGATGATTATTGCTCCTTTGAAAGGTCTATAATCTGCAACAATTCAGAACACAGACTGTTGGGGCATCGACATCAGGTGTAGCTGCAACAGCGGATATTCATGAATCTCGTCTCGCTATCACATATTCGTTCATCAGAGCGCAGTTACGTAGTCATGATACGAGAAAGTCATTAATGCGAACGAAGCTGCGAAACTTTAGTTTACTAAAATGAAAAAAGAAAGATGAACTTAACCCTTTGCGACACGCATTAGGATATAGTCATCAGAAAATTTTGAAACTGCCTGTGTGCACTCTTGATGAACAATATTTCAGTAAAAAACCATAAACAAGCCGGTACCTTAGGTACTTAATAAATTAGGTCGCGTCCTCATATGTACACACTGTGACTCAATACAACTAAGTCAGCAAAAGTCAACCGAAGGCTTTATTGCATGAAAATATTGCAGGTAGAGCGATAAAAAATTCCTCTTTGGTCATCAGCTGATCAGCCTTCTTGCTTACTTGGTGTGATATTCATAAAAACAGTCATTAGTGGCGGACAGGCACAAGAACACTTCGCACTTCCTGCACCGAACTCGTGATTTGGAATTGCATCCAGGCTTCCGGCAACGCTGTGGGAATCGTGCATCCACGTGCTGAGGCCAGTGCGCTTTACCATCCAAACGAACAGTGTTTGTAAGGAGGGGTCCACTATTATGAGGTGCTTTTGATACCCTCTGTAAGCTTTCCGCACTTGGTCGCCCTCGCTTCTTCTCCAAAGGTTTCTCGGAAACAAGCAGGCTCATGGCAGTATCGGTTTGAAACTGTAGCATGTCCATCGTGTTCTTTCGGACAAGGCCTTCAGCAGAAGCATCTCTTAAATACTGCAACCATGAGTTTGCAAGCGCAAATGAGGTGAGGTGTGAAATTACCCTTACAGGCCATTTTTTTGTCTTTGCTCTGATGTGATAGAGCGACATGATAAAATCCAACTTATCAACCCCACCCATGTGGCGATTATACTCTAGTATAGCCTGTGGGCATTCTACCTCGATGCGCTCCTTTTTCGAGGAGCTCCACCTGCTCACAGCCCTAGCTTCACCAGTGGAAACCTGTGTTGAGGCCACCGTGACCAGATTGTTGTCCTTCCATCGCACAAGGGCAACGTCTCCTTCCTCTGTCACCTTGACATCGGTGCTCCCACGCTCCTCCTTTCGCATTTCTTTTTCGCCCTTCAGCTTACAACCCAGCAGCCTGTTGCACCTGATCGTACCCGTGGCAAGGATTCCAATACCTTTTAGCTCCCTCAGAAGCAGCACGGACGTGAAGTAATTGTCAAAGAACAATTTCAGGTTGCGGTGCTGTGGGAATGACTCCACAAGTCTCATTACCACACAGCCCCCTAGACCAAGGTAGGAGAACTCCCGGTCTACTCCTGTGCCTTTGCCCTGATAGAGTTCAAAATCATGCGCCAGACCATCGGTGCTGCATCGCACAAAGATCTTCACACCAACAGGGTTTGGCTTACTTTTCACCACCTGTTTTGCTGGGACCCTTCCTGTAAATGCCACCATCTGCTCATCAATGCAGTTATGTTCAAGCTCTTCAAGCTGAAGGCACCGGGACCTAATGACATCGAGGAGCGGCCTCACCTTCCAGAACTTGTCCACACTGGATGCATCCCTTGGCTCATTCTGGTCAGTTATGTGCAATGCGCTTCGCAATTTAAAAAATCTGTTTACCGCCATTGCATCTGCAATTGCAGAAATTCGGGTACCGCTTTGCCAATACATGCGGACACGTGGGAATTTCAGGACACCCATGTAAATGAGAATTCCAAAAAACACTTTCATCTCTTGCACGGAGCACGAAAGTTCGTTTCCTGTGTTCTGCAAGGCATAAATATTTGTGTACTTCGTGAAGTCCTCGAACACTTCATCGGTGAAATACTTCATGAAATACTTTAGCGGTTCTTCTGGCGTTGATCCGCCAAGCGGGTGGTAGGTGCAGCGCTTGTCCACTGGATCGAAAGGTTTGGAGAGCCACTTGACATGCTTCACTTTTTTCGCAGGCATCTCATCACTGTCACTGAGATCACCCTCGTCGTCTGCAGGATGCATTTTAGGGTCATGCTCCTCATTCGATGCAGTTACCTGCAAACGTAAAGGCAAAATGATGCAACTGCTAACAAGAAATTTCGCTATTTGCCACTTACCGCTTGAGCTGCCTGTACATCGGCGACTTCATCGTCAGAAAGATCGGCGTCTGACACATCTCCATTCATGATGGCGTCAAAAAGCTGGTCTACTGACGAGTTCGGAGTCTTGCGTCTTGTTCTCGCATGAGTATGGATGCCTATAAAAGGAAAAAAAGGCTCAGTAAAGCAGAAAAGCGACATTCGCCGCAGTTACAGCAGGATGAACCGGCGGCCGCCTAAACGGTGCATTTGTGACACGTTGTGTACAAATAGACACGCCATCGTAAACATGACCACCGTTTCCTAACCAGTAGTACAATAAAAAATAATTCCGTATTATTCTTATCTATAGCACTTAGTTATCAGGTCCACAGCTTTAGTTCCAGCTTAATCAACGTTTTAAATAGGCAGAAAAGATAAAGCCAAGAGCACCTACTTGACGCGCCGTAGAACGTCGAGGCGTCCATCTTGTTTTCTTGTTTTGGTAATGCATTTGGCGCGGCAATCACGAGATGGCAGCACCGTCCGGTAGAGCGGTAAATTCGAATGCGGCTCCAATGGCCCAAGTGTTGATGACGACGATAGAAGCTCGCAAAAAAGCTCGTGAAAATCGCGTGTACAATTGTACACGCCGTGTCGCAAAGGGTTAAGACGAGTATGTGAGCGAACATGAAAGAAAAACTTTGATATTCAGGTACAGGATGAAGCAGTATTATATTGTTGTGGTGGGAAAGACAAATACTCTCAAATGACCGTTTTGTTGCGCACCTACACATGTAGGTGTCTGTCGTTTGCAAAGAGATTGAACGGAAGCGACAAAAAGTAAATAGCGCTTCAAGCGGGCGAATAAACAGAACTTAGGGTATAACGCGGGGCTTGCCTTACTTCGCTCGCATGGTAGACTTAACTGTCACAGTACAAGAGATATAGAGCTTAGCCAGGACCACTGCTTGTCCGCAATTCTAGCCGGAGAAAGTGGAATTCAGCAACGAGCGATGAAGAAAAAGCAGTAGAGAACGAAACAAACTTTGAAGGATTGTGACAAAAACAGAACAACAAACGCGGCTGGGAACCGATGAGCTATATTCGAGTAAAGTGCCGGCCGTGTTATAGATTCGACACCTTCAAATGGCTGCCTCAAACCGAAGAACAAGAATGCCCCGAAAGCCCTTGTTATGTGTTATAAGTACGAGAGCTGACAGTCACGGCACCACAGGTAGAGTAGAAATTTGGAAGAAAAATATCAGCGCGAAATTTTCCTTTTTTTGTTGTTGTGAAAAAAAGTGGCAGAGACGAGTTGAGAAACAGGTACACAAGTCTGGTACACATATAGGAGTATATGTGACGCGAAGCTTTTGTTAAAGTGTTAATAAGGTGCTATACAGTTAAATGCGATGCATAAAATTGTAGACATGTTCAGTGTTTGTGACCTTTGTTTTCATGCCATGTTTACGCTAAACTGCCGCACAGGTAACAACACCAATGTTCTTTAAGCAGCAGTCGCAGAAACGAGAACGTACGCCAATTCCTTCTACTTCCACTGACTGCAGATTTTTCTAAGCCGCTGCCTCGTTTCTGCGTTGTTCCGGCTATCTGCTCCCTGCGCACTTCATACATCTTCGAGTTATCCGTACAATCATCTGGCACGCGCATCCCCTCTCTGAACCACGCAGCGCCGGCGCTACTTTGGCCCGTAGAGGATATAAACGGATCCACTGTGGCTCCAGCTTCATTGAGCAGCAGTCCCAACAACGAGAACGTACCCTGATTCCTGCTACTTCTACTGACTGCTGGTTCTTTTTCATTTTTCGTGTTACTCTACTACGTCACAGTTCCTTATGCGACTGCTGCTCACTGGTTTTAGATATCTTGTTGGTGCGGCTTCTTCTGCTCTGAGATGCCTACCAATTCTGAGCTATGCGGGAAGATTGGGCGGCTCGAGTACTTGCTTGAGGGAAACTCGATTCTCTTGTTGAAAAGCTTGCTGCTAACATTGTACAAAAGCTTGAAGACCAGTGCTTTAGCAATATTTCTTCACTTGCTGATAGTGTACGCTTCATCAGTCAGCAGCATGAAGAAGTGCGGGTAACGTCTGGTGGACTGTCCGCTACAATGCGCTTAGTTTGGAATGCCAAATTAAGCAATATATCTGCGCCTCGTAATTCAAATGAGTCTTAGAGGAGATGCCTTTTTAGGCAGCTGTTAGCGAGAGCTTTGATAAACACGTGTATTAGTGCATATCACAAATTGCTTTTTTGTCTGGCCACCCGTGGGTAAAATACAGGGCAATGGAAAACGAAAGGCGCCGAAAACCAACAAAGACTTCGTGCACGAGGAGCACAGTTTCAGCAATCTTTTTATCCGACGTCTAGGAAGAGTAATGACCTGCGTCGGGCAAGCGACATCTCTTGCACTGGGCAGTGCCATCAAGTAAGACTCTAGCTGCGGGGTTTTCGATACTTGCACGTCTAGAGATAGGCAGTCTTTTCGTACATTTCCTGTCGAGAGGCCCCATTCTTTGAGTACTTCAGCTTCGTTAGTGAAAGATACACTGCAGGTGTGCCCCTGCAAGTAAGCTTCCCTTCAATATGAAAGGCTTCAAGGTAAATAAATATATAGCGACACATGCTTGTCTGTCTATTCAATGATCAAACAAATACACAAATAACAGAAAAATGTTAAAATTACAAAATTAAATAGAGAAAACCAAAGCTCGATAATAGAATGCGCCACTAATAATTCGCATGGCCACAGCATCGTCTGCATATACAATCATATGGACATTGCGTACACTGCACACCAACATTTCTAGTTGCAATTTTTAAGCCGTGAAGTCTATTTCCAATATAAAGTAATAAAATGTTCAGTTTCAGTTTATTTATTTCATAATTGGAATACACACTTACATAAGTATACAGAAGGTATACAGAATGTTGTAGGCTGAAAGTTAGTCTTTTCTTGACTTCGTAGGTTATGAGAAATTTCGCCATCCGCTCAATTTGTTTTCTCCAAGTAGAGTTCATGCGCAGCATTCAGACAACGATATAAAACAAGTATGCAAGAATTTCCGCTCACGTGCCACAGAGCGAGCTTGGAATCAAACCCAAGACCTTCTAGTGACTGAATGTTGCTGCGCATGAAGTCTTCATTTCGCTAGCAGAGAAAGTTGTGTTCACTTATTACACTGCCTTCAACGTTAAGCTTTAATGGTTTCAGTAAAGTCCAAATATTGTTGACAAGCAAATGCTGCTTCTACATGTGGTTTGTAGCTGGTTAGGTGACTAAACCAACAGAACTGTTGACAGCCGAACTGAGGAACAAACTGGTTCGCTTTCTGACGTTTCAAAGGTGAAGCTCAAGTTTGTACGAAGTTCACAGAATGTGTAAAGCACACCTTCCTTGCATTAGCCTAATTCTAGCTCATCTGCCGTATTGCATAATACGACAAGATTGCCTATGTAGGGAACTATAGCTAGAACTTGGTTGTCCTTTAAATAGTCTTCAATTACTAAGCAAGCTGCTCCGAAGAAGAAGGCCCACAAGTTAGGTGGAACCCGTGAGCCGATGCACTTCCTGCTTCTCTGAATGTAGTGTTGTTCTTCAACACCAATCACGGTTGTATTCAGGCAGGAGGCCGAAAGTTTGTGAAATGTGTTAACGAAACATCGGCACTCTTCCGAAATGTCATAATGCATTTCTGTTTTATTGCTGCTGGTCGCACCGGCCATACATGAGTGAGGGACACAATAGTACTTGTCTTGAATGCATACAGATGTATCTAAGGAGTCGTGAAGTTGAGGAGCCGGCCGCTGAACAACAAACTGACGTATGCTACTTGAAGGCATTAAACCTGCCGGAGTCGAGACACTCTGTGAGGGTCTCGAGACATTTTATCTTACAATATTTTCACGGCTAATGAAGTAACAGATAATTTTCCGTATGCTTTCCTTCGTTTCATTATTTCATGGCTTCACAGTGTTGTCAGAAACAAAAATCGTACCCGTCAGGTCTGCTTTTCCTTGTTCTTGCATAGCGAGGACCTTCAGCACTGATATGATCAGATTGTGTACCCACAAATTAATGCCCCCAAATGTGAACGTTGGAACAGGCAGCGCCGTGGCTCAATTGATCGAGCAACGCGTGCGTAAAGCGAAGGGTGTTTACTCGGCTTCCATCGGCGGTGATTTATTTGATAAAGCAAATATTTATTTTCATATGCTTTCCTACACTTCATTAGCGGTTGCGGTGCTTTAGCGGTTATAACGTTCCGCTGCTAAGCTCGAGGTCGTGAGCCCGCATCCCGGCAGCGCCGGCCACCTTTTGATAGGAGCGCAATGTAGAAACTCTAGTGTACCGTGCAAAGGCCGCACAATAAAAGATCCCAGTTGGTCAAAATTATTCCAGAGTGCCCCGTACGTCGTTACACATAACCAGGTTATCATTATGGCACATTAAACCCTAGAATGCAGTTTCAATTTGGTCACATTATCTGTTGGCTTCATGTGGTTGCAGTAAACAAAAATTGAGACACTTTGCTCCACTTCTAAAGAGGCGGCGACTCGAAAGGAGAGCGCCACCTCCATTGTGTCCTCTAGTCAAAGAACAAAAAGAGCTGGACAGCTCAAGAACGTCAGGTGGTTTCCGTTAATCCACTACCATTAATCCATGACCAATTATCAACAAAAAATGTTCATCTCACTAGTAAACCTTGCATCGAAAATTACGAAAACGATTATCCGTTACTTTATTCTTAGGTGGAAAGGGGTCACACCGACTCATATCTCAAGTAGAAATTCACCGTCATTCATTCTACAGCCACACTGTCCCCAAAGATTTGACAAAATTTGCCTTCTGCAGCAGGTTGGATGAGGCAAACTTTGGTGCTTACAAAATGTTCAGGAGAGCGCAGGCTCGTAACAAAGCAGGAACGTTCTCCAAGGGAACAATTTGAGCCTGCATAAGGAAAGTCTTGTTCGTAAATGAGAGTGGTGATGTAGGAGGCTTGTTGGTTGTTCATCATTAAAAGAGCGAGTTTCCGCGCAAAGCAGGAAGAACAAGGACACGAGAAGGCACGAAATAATACACACAAGTAGCACTACCAGCAAAAACTCTCTGTATTTTCAAAAAAGGTTTTAATAAAAAGGGATATCATTGCATCAGCCAAGAACCAAGAATACAAGTATCTACTATGCATGAGTCATTCTACAGTACTTGCCCTCCCGAGGTGAATTCCCGCATTATATTGCGGTCATAACGCACGGCACTTGAGTAATAACACAAACTGCTGGCAATGTTCAAATAACATATTGACAGGGTATTCTTCTCGCAACAACGTTTTGACAGAAGACCGCGCCTACTCACATCATGCTGACATATTTTCGATAACTTTTAGTTCTGCCGCCGATTCGCACCCTAAATGGCACAGCTTGGCGCTGAAACGGAGGAGCAGATCACTCTTACGCGAGAAGGCTCTTTGGTGAAGCTATACGGAAATGCCGGTATCGACCGCAACCTGGCGCATGATTGCATGGTATAAAAGAGGGTCAAACTGCAACTCTTACAAGACCCGTAGGCCACTCTCTCGAATGCATCCTCAGGGTCCATCTTGTCGAAGAACCATGGGCTTGCTACTGCCGTTTCTTCGACAAGTGAAATATGGCACCCCGTCTAATGCTTGCGCCGAATGCTTTTGCGACACAATTGCTTATTGTGGTAGCGCTCCATAGCGCTCATATAGTGCTGTCTAAAGAGTGCGTATCAAACTAATTTCCTACAGAGCATCACGAGTCCTCACTGACATGCGTTTTTATTTTATTCGCGGACAGGCACTAACTTCACGAGAATAATTCTTCTAGATCGCTCTAGTTCTACGGGTTCTCTTGTCACTAGAGGAGCCGCGCGTTTTTTGAGTATTTAAACATATAAGATAGCGCCAGATTACATGAAACATGTGAATTCCGGAAAGGTGGCATAGAGCTGGTTCTAACTAAAACAGGTAAAATTTCGAGAGACAATTGATGGGACATGTTCAAGATGAAAAGTTATGATGTTGTAGATGCGACGTAAGAGCTAACAGCGAATAAATAACTATATTGCACATGAATAATAATATTGTGGACAAAATCATGCTGAAATCAATTAAGGCATTTATTTCAATGGGAAATGACAACACAAAACAAGAACTTGTAACAAGTTCGCACACATCACTAAAGAAAATGTTACGAAAAGTGCTCATATTGAAAGGAGGAGTATACGTATGGAACATTCACTGATCGCGTTATATAATTTTCTGCAGTAAATATTCTCCCCATTTACACCGAAGCATTGATAAGCGATTATAGGTGCGCTTACTTTGCCTTGCTTCACATAGCGAATCTCCCGTGGTTATCGCTGTGCACATTACAGGCTTTTTGAAGATCTTCGGCTGCGATCGGTCCCTCCAAATTCTGACAAAGTTACTATATCGGAAAAACACAAGGAATAAGGAAAGGAAACACAGTAAAACAATGTAGCATAAATTGACACGCAGTAAATATAGCGATGTTTTCATAAATGTGCTTTAATTGTGGCTCCTTGAGGTCCACAGAGGAGCTTCAAAGACATTCAATGGCACTTACACAACCTAATAAAACAAACTGGTAATCTTACGAGGTAACGGGACGCGACACTGCGTTTCCGCATGAGACAACAGATCTTTATTTATTGCCATAGCAATTACGTGGAAACTCTATATATATATATATATAGGCGCATTTTTTGCCGTCGCCGTCGCCATGGTGTTTAGTTTATAGTGCAAGGGTGATAACACCGTCGCCGCGCATAGTATGCTGTACGTGCGAGTGAAAGCACGCGAGGGAAGCCGACATTCGCTGCTCTAGCTAGCGCGCGCGAAGGAGGGAAAGGGGCAGCGGACGCGACGTTTTCCGTCGCGCGCAAAGCCGTCGGGGAATGGGAGGGAGGGATGGGTAGCGGCGTTGTGCTCCCGCAGCAATTGCCTATTTCGTGACCGGACGCAAGGGGATCTGACGATCGCGGCTCAATCTCGCACGTGACAGGGAGGAAGGGCGGCTTCGACTCCGCCAACAACTGCGTACTTTGCACGGCCGCGCGCGATTGCGCGCACTGTATTTTGAAAGGGATCTAGCTGCAGAAGGCTCATTCCTATTTGCACGCTGTGTTCTCGCGGCTCACGGGCTTCCCGTCCCAACGTGGGTGCGGCCCGCGACCCCTGCCGACCACTAAACCAAGAGTGGGTGGGAAGGAGTTCCTCAGGACTCAATAAAGTTATTTTCTCCTCCCCCTCCTCGCTGCTCTTGCGTTGAATCGAAGTGACAACGGTAACTTCGCTTGCTGCTGCTGCCGCGCTTGCTGACACCAGCCTTTTCACAGCTAGTGTTCGCGCTCATCGAGTGTGATGTGTTCATGTTTGCTTGTACGCGCTTACACCATGCTTGTTAATTCAGTTAGTGAGCCAATATTTCGAAGTTACACGGGGCCGATCCTTACTTCGTATAGCTATATACTATTTTGCTGTCTCAACCGATGCTTCGCTTTTCGGGCGAAAATACGACCTTTTTTCATATTAAAAAGACGTCCATTCGCTTGAAGGCTGAGGAGTTCTTCCAAGGATTCTTACAGCTTTTATGCATAAGAATCCAGCTGTTCCAAAATTTTGTATTCCCCCATTGTGCGTGTGGCCCACAAAAAGTTTCCTGTTTTACCGCAAAAAATATGTCAGTCAACACTTCTACTGCAATATCGAGTTCTTTTTCTATTGAACTAAACAGCTAGGTCGTGCATTAAAAAGAATAAAGATGAGTTTATCTGGAGACTGCAATAGAGCGACGTAAAATTAAGGGAGAAAATTAGAAAAAGAAATTGAAAAGAGGTTTTCTCTAAAAAAGTTAGGTTTCTTTTGAGCGTTTTTCACATCTCATCATCGCTGCATTCGTCTTAATTATAGCGACATGTCCGTGTTATCCTGCTGTCCGCTACTCGGCTAGAGCCAAAATTTCTTGATTAAGCTAGGAGCGCGAGGAACTCTTGGCATAGAGAGTGAATGACTTGATTAAAGCAAGCACACCGTGATGGCGAAGCACTTCTTTAGCTGCCATGTGCTTTGCAGGCTCCTCAAAAATTACTAAAGTATTCAGTGGTATTAAGAAAGCCGGCAACACCAGACACTTAATATTTAGAAGCCTAGCCAAACTGCGGATTGATAAGTCTCGTATTTTAAAATTTTGTCGTGCCCGCCGGCTCGTCTTTATATCATGAGAAGTTTATTGTCCTTTGTTTAGTCATATTGCAGTTAGAAAAGGCACAACATTTGTGCATTTTGATTTTATTTCCAACAGAAGCCTTCTTTTTTGTGTAATTTCTTTCATGAAACAAACCTGGGATATCATCGTGTAAGGGAGAATTGGCTATCCTCATGTGCAGGAAGCCTCACTGGCAGCACTCATCTTTTGTTGTATTTTGATGGTTTCGTGCCACACAGTCATAACGAAATTTTATCATAAATAGTAAGTTTGATAGAGGAAATAAGCCGGTTGTACGCATTCGCTTGTTTGCTCTTTCATCACATGTTTTAAGAATGCAGTAACATAGCGCTAAAAATATATAAACATATATGCAGGCAAGTTTATATATCTATGTACACGTATCATGTGTATATTTATTATGATGCATCTGTCTATGTATATATATTAAATGGGGTTGGCGTGTGCCAATTTGCAATATCTTGTAGAAGAAAAGATTTGTGAGAAGCAGACGAGATCGTACCTCACCCCTAGAGCGCTTAGTTGGATAGACCCGAACTTTCCGCAATCGTGCTCCAAATGCGGTCACGCGTGCTGCTCCATCGACCACATGCTCTGGCTGTGCCCGTACAACGCGGGCTCCGACTTTCATAACCAGTCCAAGTGGGACGCCTTGCTGAAGAGCTCGGATTTCCCAAACCAACTACAGGCCGTCCAGAGGGCCCGCGACGTCGCGGAGAGTCACCGTCTCCCTGTCCCGTCGTGGGCGGAGCCACCAACTTGATCGGGGAACCTTCGGTTCCCCCAATCACGTTCCTCAGGACACTCTTAATAAAGTTCTTGTCACTGTCACTGTGAGAAGCATGAACGAAATGCTTCGTGTATATAATGCTTATTCCTTTTTTAGTGGGTCTCTAGTCGAGAAGGATGTAGCCAATCACCCGCTCCCTGAAAAGTGCCAGTGGAAGTATCCAGCCACGCAGGCGGCCCATGGCCACGATGGGATTGTCTGGTCTCAGTAACTTTCAATACGTGGCGCCACCAGATTGTGCAATGGGTCGACGTAACTATCACATAGTTGAATTGGACGCCGTCAAAGAGCAGTCAAGACGTTATCAAGGAAAGTATCTGCGCAAATAAATTTAATTTCCTCGCCATTTTACGATGACGACCGGAACTGCCATGTGGTAGGGATGGGTTAAGATGGTTGCGCATGGCACTGGTGATCTCCTCGTCGGTGCTGTACATTGACTACACACCTTGATACTATACATTATACTATACTATACTATACTATACTATACTATACTATACTATACTATACTATACTATACTATACTATACTATACTATACTATGCTATACATTATACTATACTGTACTATACTACATACTACTATTACACTATTCTGTACACTACTATACACCTTCATTATTTGTTCATCTGTTCGTGCGGCGTAAGACACTCCGCAGAACAGCATGGGCATAGAGCGGGCGGGGCATTACCAAACCATCGCAAACTATATATTTGTTATTGTCCTTAAGATAGTATATAGATGATGATAAAGATGATGGGGGTGACAGTTTTTGTAACTGACCTTTCTTTGAGGGCTGCACCGAGTGCTTGAAAAGCCATTGCGATGACTGGCGGACAAACAGCTTCTTGCTGTATATGTTTGGTAGTATATCAACTTTCTGTGAGGCTGATAGCCGCAAAAGGAACGACGCGTAGTATCGAACGAGGACTAATTTGTTCCGTAAAGACCAGGTGCGAATGTATCAATTAGGAGGCACAGCATGAGATTAGACCGGGACCACTGCTCGTGCAAGGTGAAAAAGCCATTTGTTTCATTTAGGGTATTGTCCACATTGTCTGGCTTGGTTTTACCGTACGTTTGTTTAGGCTTGTCGTCGTTTTTTGACTATTCGCGTCGTGACAGGTTATAGCCTGATTTTCTTTAGTTCATCAAAAGGGGAATTCTCTGCGCTTTAGAAGAATATACCACACTACAGGGAGCCAATCATGCAAAGGTTTCTTCTTATTATTTTTTTTTTCAGCCAACTTGCTCGAGAATTGATTTGCGCAATGCGCGATTGAGCAAACTTATTTTGTTTTTGTCAAGCTATACTCTTACGTGGCATGGCTGAAAGATAAGTTTCTGGGATACCAATTGCGTACGCTCGTTTTCTTTTTTAAATATAAGTTCATTACGAGCTACGTCTTTCATTTATTTCGATATTTTCCATGATCCTCCATATGCTTGGTGTCGCAACGAATAAAATCAACAGGTTGCTGCCATTCAGTGATAGTACCAGGATAAATACCAGGGATAGTACCAGGATAAATTTCACTTCAGGATAAATTTCACTAATCCAGAAAGTGATGAAAGAACTAAAGTATAGAAGAACATCCTTGATTTTAAATACAAGGCTTTTTTTACGTGACTAAACAAAACAAGTCGCAGTTTCGCCCGAAAGGCGAATCATCAATTGCGATAGCAAATTAGTGGACAGCTATGCGATGTAAGGATAGAAATTTTATCGGCCATATAGTGTTGCAAGCATATGCGTACTAACTAAATTAGCAAGCATGGTATCACCCGTGCACAAGCAAAGATGAACACGTCTCACTCGATGACCACGGAAGCTCGCTGTAAAAACGCTCGGGCGAGTAAGTGAAGCAGCTAAGCGAAAACACACCGCGCGGTCTCTGAGACACAGCGGCCTGGGCGGGCGCACGAGGCCGCCCACGCCACCCCGAGTAGACACAACACGTCCTGCCTACCCACGGCGGAACTTGCCCCCGTCGCAGATGGCTTTCAAGATACAGCCGCCCGGGCGGGAGCGCGCTGGCAGAAATGCTCCGGAGTGCCCATATAATTGCTATTGCACCAAAGGGATCTTTTTCTACCAATGAACGAGAAGTAGAAAGGGGGTTAACCTAGGGACCACATTTTTATTAATCATATCATAAGAAGCAAACAAACAAAGAGACCTAGGACAGCACAGGGGACCTTTAGCTGTAGTTACTTATTTAAATAAAGAAATTATAAATTATTGGAATTGCAAGTGGATGAACAAACAACTTGCCGCAGGTAGGGAACAATCCCACATCCTTAGAGTTCCGCGAATGATATGGGATCTTTCTGTTTATGAAATATATACACATGAGCAACGGCGTATCCGAACTGATATATACGGGCGTTCCTCATCTGAATTCGGCCTTTATCGCCGTGCTCACCGTGCTGGACTGAGATCCAAGGCTTTTTACAAAGAATAACAACGCCGGTGTCACGTATAAAGGAGCAAAATTAGACGGCAAGAGTGTGTGGACTCCCGAATGGTATTACCTGCCACGCCCATTGAATGCATTAGGTTTACCGCAGGACTGGGCATTAGTGACGTGAAAAGAAATAAGGCAACACAAGGAGACATAGACATTCCAGGACGACACGCTTACTCAGGACTAGCCAGCATTGATTGAAAGCAGATAGTTCCTCTTTTGTATATTGGGGCTGTTATTCTTACTCTTCGCACGCAGTAAAAATTAACGGCTACAGCGTGATTCATGTATAGATGGTGTCGAAGTGTCGACGCTGCTTGAGCGTGCGGGCTTTGAGATGACGGCGAACGGGCAGAGCCCGTCCTTTCCTGCCTACAGTCCACGAATGACCATCGTTGCGCGTGAATGTAGGTTCATAGCATGGCACAGTGCGCTCAGGACAGAACTATCGCTCTACGTTAACTGCTGATGCCAGGGAAAAATCCATCTGCAACATAAACAAGAACGAAGGGAGACAAGAGGACGACAGGAAATAGAAGTGCATACAGCTTTTGCTCCTGCTAGCTAATGTCTATACTATTTCAATCACTCTTCTCGTAGGCTCGTTCTTTATGGTGTGAATTTAGTGCGTGACGTTTCTTCTTCCGGTTTGCCTGCTCTAGTATTATAGCTCAACTTACTCATTGGGTGCTGTCACATTTGGCGTATTGCTGACGCATGCTTCTAACTATGGTTTGTGTACAACGCCAGAATTACCGAAAATAACAATGTCAGAATTATTGAGAACGTACTAATAAAGCTGGAAACAGCCCATATTTTAAGTATCTGCTTTCGTTTTTTT
Source organism: Dermacentor andersoni (assembly GCF_023375885.2). NCBI lineage: Eukaryota > Metazoa > Arthropoda > Arachnida > Ixodida > Ixodidae > Dermacentor > Dermacentor andersoni. The sequence continues at coordinate 102,598,378 of NC_092817.1, read as the reverse complement.
ATACATCTTGAGCTAGAGTTTTCTATAAATGCCATTGTCAGAGGCTCTTGTGATTTTCGCACGGTTTTATTTCTTCTAGTACATAAAAATTTATTGATAGTGTACCGCTAACGATATGAATATCATAATTGCAAACGAAAAACAACAGGTCTAAACCTGAAAGTAAAAAGAAACATTAACAAACAGATTGGGTCCAAGCGGAATCCCTCGGCAAAGTACCCAAACATGGCATAGCGCAAAGTACTTCAGCGGTACTTTCTAGAAGACAGACGTTTTCGGTTGAGGTGCCTCAGTCCGTCTGTTTATTGCCCGGTACCTTCGTAGCACATGCAGTAAGAGTGACATAACTCAATCATATTGCGCAATATGCATTTAGCAGTTTCTTTCGAACAGAAAGAGAAATAGAGACAGTTAGGAATAATCGCAACGATATAGTTGTTTACCATAACGAATTATCCGGTTTGCTATCCTGCGCTGGGGGAGGGAAAAAAGAGAGGATGAAAGATAAAGAAAAAAATAACAGAAGACTACAAGACCATTAGTACGACCACAACAGATGCGCTAAATCAAAAACACGCTAAAGTGCGTAATTCACACACGTACGTGTGCGATAGAAGCACACAATCTAGTGTGCTGGCAATCGGTGAGACCACATTTATATATTTTCGAAACAAGTGGTAGGTGATAAAAGTAGACCTAGTTGGCAATTTTTTTACGTTTGATATAAGTTTTTTCTCAAAAAAGAAATTCGTGAAAGCAAATAATTAATCAGTGCTTCATTCTTTCAGGTTGGTGGACAGTCTGCAGTATCGGATTTACTACTTAGTGAGGTGTTTCATGTGTGATCTAGTTTTAATAGACTAGTAGGCTAACTTATGTGAACAGTTCGTGCCAAACGGTCATCATTTATTGCAGAAAAGATGTCTCCATGTACCATAACGCACCCCTAAATGTGCGCTATCTGACTTGTGCACACACAAAATTCGGTATGACACTCATACATATTAGTGAAAGCGGTTTCGATCTGTAACACAACGTGACGTCACAGTGCGAATAAGTGTTGCCGAAAGTGCAATACTCCAGTATTCAAATGCGGGGCTCTATAACGTAAAACTATTTCAATCTGTTTTTATTCCAATCTCCTCACGTCAAAGTTACGTAACTACGTACGTAATAATCAGGCGGTAACCCCCAGCGTTGTTTAAACAGCCCCATCAAACGCACTCCTCGTTTATAGGAGGCTACTTTTTTGCATTTAAATCGAATAGCATTGCCTACATTGAGCATATTTCCTTATAGAATTGGCTGACGAGAGGGCAGGAGCACGATAAAACGGGCAGGGATTCGATGGGGCCGAGAAAGCACAGTGAAAGTAGATAACCGGCTGAAGAAGGTGGTGCCGGCGTTTTTGATTGTTCCGCTTGCCCTTACTTAGCTTGCGGTGGCTGGTTGAAAATTGTGGCGGCTGCAACGGGACGTTAAAAATGCCGCCAGCGAGGATCCTCAGCAAAGAAGAGTTGGCAAAATGGTGGCGCATACGTGCCGAAAGGGCTCGATAATGTTATAGTGCCACGCAATAATGTTTATTGTACGCAGAGAAATCCATGCTTAGCGGCTGCTCTCAGTAGCCAGTGCCAAAGCAATCGGTGGGAAGCCATCGTATGTTTCCTTTCGGAACGGGGAAGCTGCCTCCAGCTATTCAGCAAAAAATTCAATTTTGTTTGGCATATTAACGCGTCTTAAACGCGTATGCTTCACTATGACGCTATGATTTTTGGCGATTTTGTTACTTCGCGTGAAACACAGGCGAAGTGGGCACAGACCGAAAACGTTTGATCAGTTTCAGGGTATTATGGCGAAAAAAGCGTCTGAAATAGTCTTTTCCCGGTGAATTCGACCATTTGTCATAAAGAGCGACCACACTTGTGAGTAATCTGTAATTCATTTTGTAGAAGCACCTCCCTTTGAGGAGGACTGGTCGCGGTAGATTAAGTCTCAAATTATTTCAGTCCATCGTATTGCAGATAGTTGTGCAATTTGCACTAGCTTTGTTTCACAATTTCTATTTTTATTCCGTTCTTCTTACGATCGATTATCCAGTGACAATTCTCCTGTTATATGGTGCACTTCAGTAGCAAACACTCACCTCCTGTGGCAAATGAAAAAATTGTTACGTTCCTTGGACAGATCAAGAAGCGCGGAGATGCTATGGTCACTTTAACTGTTTTGACTCTATTTCTGTGAACAATATTCCCGGGGACTTGACTTGCCGCACGTTTAGAATCTTTCACTCGTGTTACACCATGGTACTCCGACAAAAATATAGAAACATATATGGCCCATCCAACGTCCTCCTGTAAATTTCTAGAAACCACACGAGGTTATATCCAAGTCTCTCCCGGACAGTCTTTGTACACCCTTTACCCGTAATTTCAGATGTAATTTATTGAATATAGAGTTTTTCCCAACTCCACACTTTTCATGGTGCAAACATCTACAAGAGATTAACAATTTTACTTTTTCTTATCATATAAAGCTTTTGATTAGGCAAGATCACTTAAAAATGTCAATGTTTTCTGTGTGCTTGCGCAAAGCGGACATTAAGTAATGATATGAACGTTGGACTTCAAATTGAGAGCGGGAAAACTTAATGAATCTATTCTAATTCTTTTGCGTTTCATGCTTCGTTAGAGGACCCAAAGGCGTTGCTGCGCGTTCGTTATCTCCAGGTTCGGTTAGTCGTGAATGGTGGATGGAATAATATCGGTGGTAAGGAGGAGTTACGTTATTGCGGCCCAATGAGTGTGTGCCGCAGCATGACCAAAGCCTGACGAACGAACAAATTAGGATATCAACTTGTTCTGACTACTTAGGTACTAATAACTGTTCCTCCAGTAAAAGCAAAGGTCTGTCGTAAAACAGGATCATTCTGTGGCCCATAAAGCTCTCCTGACGCTAACGTTAAGCTTTCCAGATAGGCTGGCGAAATAGTTGCTATGCGTTCTTGTGTGCTTCATACTGTAATCACTTACTGGGGCTTTGTAAATTCCCCAAGAAGGTAATAATGAGCAGGTTTAGGAATTATGATATGTGTCGGGATATCTTAGCGCTCATATAAAGCACATAGACTTTAGGCGCCAGTTTATGCTTTTACATAATCGTGAAAAATTGCTGGCTCTCCCGTAATTGAGAGTATACATGTAAGCACGCAATGGGCAACCGGCAGAGCATATTGGTGGGAGATGATAATAGCCACAATCTTAACATGGTGGTGGTGCATATTGGCAACGGCACGCCACACCACATCCCACCACACCGCACCGCACTACGCCATACTGGGAGTAAGAATTCGATGCCAAACGATCGATCGAATGGTTCGTTGAAATTCACCCCCACCGTCGACGTCCGAGACGCACCGTCTGAGACGGTCTGCACAGGTGGCTCAATGGGTGACTTAGGCTCGAAAGACAAATGCGCTGCAGTAACAACGAACAACAACTTGTATTTACAGATAAGATTACAAAGTTTGGTTACAAAAGTGCATAGTTTCAACAGTACATCGGTTACAAATGGTTACACTGGTTTGGACCACATAGGGCGACCCTATTTCGGCAGAGCCGATGGTGCTTAACACCAAAGCCAGGTCCAGAACTCTCCTTCGGAGCGCCGCGGCCGCATTTTGTAGACGCAACGCTCCGCCCACAATCTTTGCTGGCGAATTGCCGCCGGGTTGCGTCTCAACTGGACAATCCATTCACCAATCACTGCGTTCAGCAGAACTTGCGTGCGGGATTGGCCAGTCGAACCACCAAAAGTCAAAGAACATCTTTTTTTTAGTACAGTTCACGGTGTAGAATCCTCACCCGAAATACACAATATGCAACAACAAAGGGGTGAGGGTCATGCCAGCTGTACACATCGCAAGTTCCGAGCAACGGCTCTCGAGCACAGCCGGCGCAACAAGCAATGACGAACAAAATACATTCACAAAACCCAAAAGCCTGGGAACGTCGGGACCATGTTTTCCAGTGCTCGAACACGTGCGCGACGCGACCGGATTCCAAGAACCCGCAGGCCATGCGGCGCCATAAACAAGCAATTGTTTGCAAGCCAAAGTCACAGAGGAGCCCGGGATAATTGTCCACCCGCCGAGGTCGGCTTCGTGTCCGGGCCGTAAGCCGAAGAAGACGTTCCCACGGCGCCTCGGAACCGAGACAAAACCGCAGGCTCTTTTGCGGCTCAAAGAATCCCTACGCCGGTCAGCGCGCGGTGCAAAGCCATAAAAAGTAATGAGGCTGGCGCGCCTGCTTGAGGCCGCGCGATCTCCGTTGCCCGCGGCCAGACCCGAACCAAGCACTCTTCAAGGGCACCCATCAGAGCACCGCGGAAGTCAGACGCGCCCGCCCGTTACGGCGTTTGACGCCCAGTCGGGGAGACCCCAGCTGGGAAGGAGTTTACCCCCGCCAGCCGGCCGCGCGCAAGGGAAACGCCTGTGGGGATTCCCAGGAAGCACAATGCGACGGGGGTCCGAAGCTCCCTTTTTTTTTACTGTGATGCGCGACCGCTAATGTGGCGCTGATGGTCTTCTCCGCTCCCCGAACTGTGCGGCAGCCCTGGGTGCCGACGGCGTGGTTACTCTGCTTGCTTGCAAGGCCCCGCTCTGGGTCAACCGTTGACAGCCATTACTCAAGTGTGGACAGAATCTCGTCAAGACGCACGCCCCCTGCCCAGATGGCCCGCGCCGTCCATTTGGGTTTGTTTCGCAGCCGCCCGTAGCGGGGCTTACACTGGGCACTGGTCAATATGGACGATGCCTAGTTAGAGAAAGGAAACCGGTGGAAGGCCACGCGACAGGCAGGAAAATGAGCCAGGGAGACCTAGCGCACTGCCCAGCTAGAAGAGAAAACACATCTAAAGGAGGCGATACAAAACGAACCGGCAAATTTTCATTCTTGCTCCAAGATCTCGACCCAAGATGTGACGTGTTGGGCCACCACAGAGCAAAGGGCTGGTTCAGGGAACGTCATTTTGCCCAGGACGGCTGCCTGACGCAGTGCTCTCTCCTAACTTTTTTCTTCCTCCACGAAAGCAAAGCAGCGCATCAGTTGCTTCCGGCACGACGCTAAACCACAGATCGACGAGCGCTGCGCGCCGAAGACAAAGCAGCGCTTCTAGACACGTCCGGCGTCACGCCACGCGGCAGCTTGGCGAGCGCAGTAGATCCGCAGAATATTCCATTTCCTAGAATGGAAGTGTATGGTGCCCTGTATGTGCCTTTTGAACGCCGCCATTGAGAATGACAAATAAACCTTCAGCACACCAGAAGTTGCAGCTTGAGACATATTATAAAGGAGCATTACGAGGAACCAGGAAGGAATATAGGAACAAGCGTACGTGATGCGGTCCTGTACATAGGGTTGGGGTCAAGAGAACGCATTTTCTTAAGTTTGCCTGGTTTCCCGAGTGGTCTGGTTTTGTTCTCGCGATAATTGGCTGGTGCAACCACGCATTGTGTCATGGTTACTTAGGTGAATCAGCTACGGTCAAACCAGCGCCCTTTCAACACCAGATCGAAAGCCCAGTGCTCCTTTTATGTTTAATGTACCGGTTTCGACAGCGTTTGACGCCATCATCGACTCCATCAAAGAAGTCGTAGGTGCCGGATGATTGCAGTGTCTGCAACACCATGGTGGCAACAACTTCGCAGCTGTCCTCTCTGCGGCTCAGGCAGCCAAGATGGTGGCAAAAGGCTCTCTGCTGCTCGCCAACAAGGTCGTACTGCTGGAACACATGTGCACTCCAGTGGTTTAGGTGAGGTGAATCGTCTTCCACCCTTTGTCAGGTACGACGCCCTGATTGGGATGCCCTGATGCGTATGGGAAGTGCCGGGGCATATCCAACGTTGCTTTCAAGTCCAGAACGGGCATCGCCAATGACAGCCGACTGGTCAAGCTCGAGATGGTAAATCTTTGACCGAACGAATAAAGAGAGTGTGAACCAAGTGCGGAGCATAAGATCATTTTGGGGCCTCCTGCACATCATCTAGGTATGCCCGGTGTATGACCTTCGGCCACAAGACTGCAATGTGTATTCTGTCATGCAGACGTTGCAATGGTGAGCATGCCGCTGTTGTCTGCGTGCTAACACGTTCGTATGCTGCTGCAGTGACACCAGCAACGCCCGCCCAACCACCTCTGGAAGACAACACATCTGAAGAGGTAGCACAGACGCAAGCCACCGGTTAACCAGGAGAAGAAAGTGCACCAGAGGATAGTGATCTAAGGAAAGGAAGGACGCTACCAACGCCAGCGTCGCCTGATACCAGCGACGCTGCGTCTTCCCTTTCCACTGATGAAGAGAGCAACGAGGCGCTACCTGCCACAATGACGCGTCTGCCACAGAACACGACGAGGAACCTACATTAGACGCCCAGTGTCTTTATTGAGTAAGTCATCAGAACCAACGATGACACCCACCAAGAAATGCAAGAAAATGCCACGAGACACCACTGCCATGGACGTTGTCTCTGATCCGGCGACGTACTAACGGTGGCGCCTTACACCGCTTCTGCTGCCCGTAAGGGCTGCTTTTCCTCTGCTCCCCGCTATGAAACTGAGGCAGCATTGACGGTACCATGTTTGGCACACACATCGCGTTCCAGTCCCGGTGGGAGCCTCTGCAATCTTCATATTTTAGGAATAATTTAGGAATCAGCAGCTTGCTTCTGGCTAACCAGTGTGAAGAGCATGAGCAGTGCCCGTTTCGCGTTCGCTGCTGTGATACTCCTATGTAATTTTATATTTTGCTGTATTCTGGCAGTTGTAATGATGTAGGACGGCGATTCAGTACTCAACTTAATTTTGGTAAGCCATTTGCCTTAGTCTGTTTTTTTTTACGCAACTAACTCATCATGTATTTGCACATAATCACACTTAACGCGCAAGGATTCCGTAGCAGAAATAAGCAGAGCGAAGTAATTCGTTTCGCCCGCGAGAAATAGTCGACCTCCGCTTTCTTCAGGAGTGCAACTTCAGAAACAAACAGAAAGTTAAAAGATTTCGTGATGAATTTTTTGTAAAAGCATATAGTTCCGGGTGACGTCGTGGTGTAGGTGTTGTGGTTTTTCGTACGGTGCTTCTACGTGGAAGTCACCGCCTATTAGTAGGTCGCGCTATATCTTTCGAACGTTTTGTGGGGCGAGAGGAAAGTTCGGGCATTGAATGTCTATGAACCCACCGTACTTTCAGACCGCAATGACTGCTTGCAAGACTCTCCCCCTTTTTTTAGACAACCACGCATCCTTTATCGTTGGTGATTTTAACTGTGTACTCGACCCCACGCGCCACTCACGAGTGGCAAGACAAAACGCTTCCAATGCGCATGCAGCTAAATTATCTCGTATAGTGAAAAAATACATTTTCCTGAACTAACAACGCATATTGTCCAGTACAGCATCCTCGATCTCCCCGAAGACGCCGGACACATGTCAGATCATAGAGCTTTCATCGACGTGTTGAACCTCGAAGGAAGGCCAGGTGAACTCACTTATATATGGAAACTAGACGTTGATTATTTGCATAACCAGATGTCCCCAACCGAACAAAAAGCATTAGTAGCTACATCGGTATGTGAATACGAATGGAATTTCAAAGGGTGGGATACTTTAAACGAAAGGTGGAGGTCAGCATGCATATCAGCTATAAGGAAACGAAAAAGAAAAGAGAATGAGCCGCTTTTGTGTGCCTGAGAGGGATAATAATAGTACGAGACGGTGGCTCCCAAACACAGTTGATGTGCGAGTACCTAGATCACCAGCGCGAACAATACCATAGACTTATCATGTGATATCCTCGTACCTCTGCAAAGGCGTCGATGAAGAACAGGCCAATTTCTGATCCTGGGGCACTACGGCTGGCTCGCACGTCCAAGAGGAAGCAAAACGGCACTTCTTTTATTGAAAAGGTTATAATAGAAGATGGGACAAAAAGCGGTGTTAGGTGAGATATCAAAAAAAAATTTTGAAAGTAGTTCTCATACTCATTCTCATCCGAAAATATTTACAATGCACAACTTCCTGGTGAAAAATTTTGGATTTTTGTGATAACCTATAGGTTATCACAACACGGTAGGCAAGAATTTACTATCTGGAAAAAAATCTACAGAAATGTTTGATGTTATCCCTTCTATGAACAGCGGATCGACACCCAGTCCAGATGGCTTACCAGTCAAATTATACCGGTATTGCTGGGGAGAAGTAAGCACTGCCTTAATATCCCTCCTTAAAGGAATTCTTGCACGGGAAGATATTCCCAAATCGTTTAATCGGTGCCGCGTGATGCTTTTGCCAAAGCCAGACTCCAACCTTGCAGAACCCTCATCCTGCAGGTATATAATGCTGCTCAACACAGACTATAAGATATTGACAACCCTTCTTGTAAATCGCACGAAGGTACTATTGCCTAAAATAGTTAGTGTACATCAAACATGTTCCGTGCCTGGTGGAAGTATATTTCCGTATCTCAACACGGAATATCATACAATACACAACAGTGCGTGAAGCTTCAGAAGTATTGGTAAGCCTGGACCAAACCGAAGCGTTCGATCACTTAGAGAACCAGTACATAGTTGAGGTTTTACGATGCTAATAACTTCCCCAAATAGTTTGTAAATATCCTGCGGATGTTGTATTCGCGAACAACAGCTAAGCTACCATTTAACAGCATTTTGACACAAGGTTTGATGTGAGAAGGAGAGTGCGAAAGGGCTCTCTTTCTTCCTATATACTGTTTGTGCTTGTTATTGACACGTTGTTAAGGCATTCTAGCGACAACCCACTTGTAATATGTCTTCGCATGCCGAGAACAGGGTGCATAAAGGTATCAGCTTGTGCTGATGACATTACAATGTTCTTACCGGATGGGGACAGTCTTGTAGAGGTATTTCGAATAGATAATCAATATGCATCAATGTAAGGGGGTAAAACAAACATAAGGAAATGCGAAGAATTAAATTTAGGTCACGCTGCGATAACACTACCAGGAGGCATTAAACAGGCCGCGCATATGTAAATACTAGGCATCAAATTTTGTACAAGTAGTGGTTCACCCCACACGGGGCGAGACATTGCTAGCTTCAACAAAGAACAGTCGGAAGCAGTGACTGTGTCGCCACTGCTACTGACAGAAAGAGCTTTCTTTATTAAGAGCCTTTTGTGCAGTAAACTGTTGCTTGCTGCAAGAGTAGCTCTCCCGCCGTCATCGGCAGTACGCGTAGTAAAGTCCCTCATATACTCATGATTCTCGCTAAACAAGTCGCAGTACGCAGCACAGCAATTTTTGCGTCTGCCTAAATCCAGCGGAGGATGGAGCTTGCCGTGCATGGTTACATTTGCTAAGCTTCTGTGCACTGAGAGTACATGCGATCTACCTGATGATGATGAGTATCGTTTATCGTTTGGGCCATTACCGTCGAACCCTTATGCCGCAGAGTACACGTAACTTGCTTCGGACAGTGGTAGCGCCAGCACCACAGTATGCGATGGCTGCGGGCTTACAAAGCCAGCTAGTGCAACTAAGGAATACAAAGTGGCGTGCGACACCAGTTTCAAGGCTTTGTGAAATGTTGTGTGAGAAAGCTGTACTTCCAGGGACAGCTACTACACAAATACGGACAGCAATGCTTTCACCTCATTTTCCCTCTCAAGGGAAGGCTTTTCAATGGCAATACCAGTGTGGCATTCAACCTACAAAGAGACAGGCTTGAACGCTGGGATATGGTAGCGAATGATAAATGCATACATTGCGCACAAACAGAGACCAATACGCATGTAGTAAAGGAGTGTGTTGTAGCACGAACCTTCTAGAAGCTGGTTGCAAGGATGTTTGGAATATCCATCGTGCGGCCACCACAGCGGCGAGTATGGTCTACTACAGCGTTAGCTACGCTTTGTGGTGCTTCCGCAACATTGCAGAACGATCTTGGCGGTCCAGTAAAGCAATGTACTCGAGAGTGCGCATACTACGGGTGACATCATGTGGTAATCTTGAAAAACAGTTGTTAAAACTCGGTGAAGCTGAGTTTCTTCGCCGCTGGTCTACTCGGTACCTAACCATCTCCCAAGGCAAAATCTTCCTACAGTCAGAATGATGCCGAAATTGTGTTTACCTGAGTATAGACTTTGTAATTTCACGTGCCCCGGGTGTCATTCATGAATTAAACGCTGATAATAATGGTTTTGCATGTACACAGTAATGATTTTTTTTTTGTGGGGCAAAGCCAGCGTCAAGTAGACACCACATACAATTTCACTGGCTCACCTGTTTTGTTTATATCGAGTGTTGTGTATTACATGTGCCAGCGTTAGATCGTACTTTACGTTCATACCACAGTTATACGCATGCCTACGGTGAAAAAAAATTTCTTTTTGCCCGGACCATTATTTTTAATAAAGTTTGTCTTCTTCAACTTGCTTATATCAAATTGGATGTACTACGTGTGCTATATGTTATATTCTACTTTACGTTCATAGCACAGTTGTGCGCATGCCTACGGGTGAATAAATTATCTTGTAAACTTGCCCGGATAACGGTCTGCCTTTTGGCTCAGACACTTGAAGGTCGCCGACAACGGTAGCTAAAAGGATTTCGGGCTTAATAGTTGTATGACGCTTGAGAAATGCTGTGTCAATATTTTGTTTAATTAGTAGAGAGTGTATTTTTTCAGATATCTGACTTTTCACCTAAGTCTTCATTCTATAGAATGCGCAGTATCTATTTAGATGCAATGCTGTACTCTCGTATGAAAAGATGCAATGATAGCTTTTCCTTAACTATATGTGGACACATTAAATTGCTTTTCTGACGCTGACGCGTCCCTTCGATCCGCATGCGCGGCTACATTTTCGTAAATGAGTTTTCCGAGGCAAATAATGAACCTTATATGTGCACGGAGAAATTTAGAAATTTTGTCCGAACTTAATATTCTATAACTCGTGCTCAAGGCCCGTTCATTGCCATTAGGGTTATTTAGAGAGTGTAAAGCCAAAAGTAATAGTGTAAAGCATACCAGAACAACCTTCTCTATGTTATTACTTCCGGTCAGCACTCAGTTGATCGAACAATGATGCTAATAATTCGTCCTGAGCCAAATTGATTCGGTAGAAAAGAGAGATGGGGTACAATTCGATGCTGAAAATACCTAAATTTACATGCGTGTCCTCTGCTGCGCCAAGATTTCTGCGCCAATTTTTCGGGCCTCGTTGTCAGGAGCAGACGCGGCGCTCGAGGTAATCGAAATCTCCGTACTTCCATCGTTTCCATTCTCCGACTCATTTAAACTTAGTCGCTCTATCCGCGCGCGGGTCTCTGTGGTAGATAAGGCAGTGCATCTCATGCCTGTTGTCACAAGTGCAAATAACAATTGAGAATAGCAGTCGGCACGCAGGACACCTGCTGCCGGTGTTTCTAATTTTAGGCCATGTATGCGGGCCAAAGAATGAGCGAATGCCGTTGTCGTCAGCCACAGCATTACGTTGAAAGAAGGTGCGGAGGAAGTAACAGAGCTACATGCGCAGTGAAGTTGAAATCAGTGAAATGATAGTGAAGTTATAAAGTAAATGTGTTGTTTGAAACGAAAAATCGCGTCTGTGTACCAGCTCTGCTAAATACTATACCCACGTAGGTGACCTTAAACTGGTGATATACCTATTTCTATTATGGGATTCAAAAAAAAAATGGAAAACATGCCAGCCTATACCACTGCAACATCACATAACTTGGCTACAACCCAGGCATTTAATTTGTGCCTTATGTCGGACACCGTGCCCGGAATGGGCTTGATCTCTTAATTTACAAGTGACTCACTATCATGCATTTCTTTATTTCCAGGTCACTGCACTACACATTCATTGTTCTTTTTTTTTTAGACGTTCAACGAGAAAAGACTTACAAACTCTACAAATTATATGGATTCATTGCAAAAAAATGTGCGTAAAATGATGCTCAAGGTCACCAAAGCAAATAGGCTACAACAGTGCGCAGACTGCAACAATTCTTGTCGCCCATGCCGGCCTTCCTTATTTACGTTATTCGTCGCTTTTCGTACTTCTGTTCAAAAATGAATCCTGCACTTCTTCAGCACTTCCATATACACACGCTCGTTAGCTTGCTCGCTGATTTGCTGATGATTTATTTCAGAGCATAGAGATTAGGTATATGATCGAATGTTTTTATCTCACGTTTCACTACTTCGTTTAACTCAATCCATGGAGCGATATTCATTTCCTTTATTTCTTTAGATTTCCATTTTTTGGCACTCACTCATTTGCTCCTTTTTTATGAAGATTTTGAGTGCGAAATAATTCTCTAGATATAAACTGCCATGGCTGTGTAGTGGTTATGGTGCGGCGCTATTTAGCCTGAAGTTGCGGTATCGAATCCCGGCAGCGGCGGGCGCATTTTGGTAGGTGGTAAAATGAAAAACAAAAAAAAAGCTCGTTTACCGTGTTTATGGTGCACGTCAACAAATCTCAAGTGGTCAAAATTAATGCGGAATCCCTCACTACGTCCTCAAAATGAAATCGTCCTTTTGGCAGACAAAATGCCACATCTTTCGTTGGCTTGGTAAATCAGTAATCGAATGATTAGGTCATTCTACGACTTCTCTAACCGCACGATCGCTCGATTGCCGACTCATTCTTGATTCCTTCGCTCACTCACACGCTTCCTTGCTAATGCACTAGCGCTTGCGTTGCCTTCGCGTATTCAAGCTATAGCTGCCGAGGACAGCCGGTCTTTCAGTAGCAGAGGATCGAGTTAATTTTAGTCCACCCTGCGATGACTAAGTTTCAGAGTAATTAGTGGGGACGGCCATTTGTTGACGACGACACTGCTCGGCCTCAGATAGGAAGTTGGTGCAGCTATGTCCCTTCCCTAGTTCTGACAGCCCTTTGAATAATCTACGATCTGTCTACAAAATTGGTATCTCCAAAGCAATAATGACACGCCATTTCTCGTTAACATCCGTGCCTTCTCTCTTCATTTCCTCCTCCTCCTCCTCCTCCTTACTCAGATGTTTTCGCCGTTGGCAGTGTAGAAGTTAATGCGCTTCCCGCACATATTCGCCAAGTGGTTTGGTGCGAAAGCGACAACGGGCGTGGCAAGGCCGACGTTGATGCTGCTGGGGAATTCTTTTTAACTTTCTTTTTCTAGTCATTTGGCCACAACGGGTCGCGTAAATTTTGCTATTACCCGTTTCCGTACACTTATTGCAGCGAATAATTTGAGTCATTATAATAAGTATATATAATTGCACTCGGCACGTTATTACTCAATATTTATGTACCGTTATGTACGTCTAGCCTATATTCAACACACCACTCTCGGTAGAAGGACACTGTGTTGCATAAATTCCTGCTCAAGCAAAACACCTTTCTACTGCGCAGACATAGTTTAGAGGTTCAGGTTCATTTAAGGTCTCTTTTTATAACGCTCACAAAATAAAATAAAAAAAAGAGAGCGCAGGAAAACAAAACATTAAATAAAATATGCATTTGCGGGGAGTACAAACTCCTGTCTCCATCAGTAAGCACAGGTGTAATAGTAGCGTTGCACGTCATCATGGAAGGCAGTTTGCGCTGGTTCTTTTCACGGAGGACAGAAAAATAAAGAAAGAAAAACCGCCTGAATAATGCACGTGAAGTTGGAAACGAGTAAGAAGCTTGCTCACGTCCGTACAGGAACTTCGTGCGCGAAATAGGAATGTGGCAAGCAGGCTAAAGACTCAAAGGCAAAAAATTGGCTTACTTATGCTCTGGGCGAAACACAGCGGAGAAGCTCCCTACGACACTACAACCGCGGCCACCAGGAGTGAGCAGAAACCGTTTACGAACACGGTTGCAACAGAACGGAGTACTTCTCGGGTTTCGGCATTTAGAACGGCTTTGGCTTGGTGGTGTTGTAGTTTTCTACGTTAAACGGCAGAATAGGATAAAAAAGCGTGCGAACCATAAGAAATGAGAGTATTGCAATACTAGAGCCACGACCTATTTACTGGCCGAACGAAACATCAAATAAAAAGATCTGCAGACGCTCACATTTAGGTGCTTGTTGTCATATGAACCAGATGTCAACACTGTCCTGCTTAAGTTTTTGTGGAAGTGCACGAATAAAAACTGGCTACAAGCATCAAATATGTCGTGTTTTATACGCCTGCTTTTCGGTAACATGAATACAAACCATCTTGGTAAGCATTATATTATTTTAAATGTGTTATCCCACCAAAACAGTGCTCTCCCAAATCACTCAATGACTAAGACGTGATTACTGACTTGTTTATAGTGATAAATATTGAATACCTAAGAACAGAAGTACAGAAAGTATGGCGAGTTCGTATGCATTACCATATAAGCAAGTTCGCAGAAGCGCGGGAATACGCAGATGCAGACGCATTCCGGTCTGCGCTCTTTGCCATTTGTCTCCATCATTTGGCAATGCTTCGAATTTTTTTAAAATTTAGGAATACCTAAAATTTCTTCGGCTTCTCTCTCACGTACGTGGTTTGAGTAATTTCATTCCTCAGTGTACGATATTCATGGTGTAAACATTTGGGGAAGATAAGTTATGAAACACAGTAGGATGTTATTACTCCGTAACTTCATGAGTCGCCATAATATGAAAGTTTCGATACTCAGCATAGTATGCAGTTATTATAATGGTAGCCCGGTACTCTACTTCAGAGAATTCACTCGACCAAATAAATGATGTCGAGAGCAGTGTGCTTATATAATTCCGCGGCAGGGGATTAGCATATTTATATGCTCTGGAGTATTAAACTGTCACTTATTCAGACGTCAACAAAAATACAAGTTACACAAACACTACTCTAAACCTTTTTTTGGTTTGTCCCATAGTCTATTTTTCTCGAAACGCTTTGTGAGCACGCGGAACAATTTTGGTTTTTTGTTCATTTTTGCATCCTTCAGCCATGTTATTGAGATTTTATAAAGTGTAGAACTCATGCGCTGTTGAAATCGGTTCAGGCGTAGCTTTTATTGGTGTTCTTGATGAACTAGATTCTGGTTTCGAGACCATTTGCAGGTATAGACTACATGTCCAAGTTGGACTCCATGTTGACGAAGGAAGGACAACGACGCCATGATGACGACCGTGTGACGGCCATGACACCATGACGAAGATGGCATCCCGAGAATGGAATAAAAGTGCTGGAGTGAAGGCGATGGTATGAAAACGACAACGAAGTGTCGACAACGGGATGACAATGCTGAAATGATGACGATGGAATGACGACAACGGTGCGACGAGAACGGGATGACAAAACTGAAGTAACTATTGTAGTTGAGGATGATGGCGGGACGAGAATGGCATGATACTGAACGATTAATAACAACAGTATAATTGCAATGCTATGGCGGCATTGGTGTGATGAAGAAGTGACAAACATGAGGTGACGACACTAAAATCCCTACTACAAAATGACGTTAATTGAACGGCCATGAATTCGGGACGACGGTGCAATGACGATTATGGCATGACCATGACGGCAAGATGACGGGAGATGACGACGGTACAACTGTTTGGTGAGTGCAGCGGAATGCCGACAATATGACGACGCTGTGACGGCGGCACAGTAAAGACGGCGGAAGGATGACCGGGACATGACCATGAATAAATAATCGCAATGATATGAAGACGATGGAATGAAGATCTAATGATGACGTGGTTATGACAATGATGACACGTTGGTGTAAGAACTCTCGTCCACGCTTGCATGCATCACCGACCAAAAATGAGTATCCCATAACAACGTGTGAAATAATAGTAAAAATGTCATTGGAAACTTGAGATTGACTTCGTGGCTGCATCGACGAATATTGCGGCCTTCAGCTGTGATTAGGTTGTGCGCATGCTTCGGAGATTATCGTCTAAGAAATAAAAAAACACAATCACTCCGTAAAGCACATTTAATAGATCTGTTCGTGGGACAAGTAGTTTACGAATCAAACGAATAAAAGCAATTTTGAATGCGTAATTCTGGACAGCGTTGGTTTTACAGATAAAAGCGCCAACACGACCAGGAGAACCAGAACAATTAGCAATACACTTTCACTAAAAGTCTACTTGACATCATTGTACTAGAGAACTCCAACGGATAAGAAGATCACATGCCTTGCCACTAAAAAAGCAAGCAAGAAAGAAACGCTTTCTTTTTCAAAGATTACTTGCAGCTGCCTAGCTTTTCAATAGTCTCGCGTTCGCTTGAACTCAGATTTAGTTCTAGAGCACAGCTCTTAGGCATCCATTCGTGCGTTTGGCATCGGCGTCTCTCAGCGGCGTTCCTCGGCACCGTTCCTCGGCGTTACCGAGCGAGCGAACACAGCGAAGGATGAAAGAGAGAATGCGGAGCGCCGTGGGCAATGAAAGACGGCGATAGGGCAGAGAGCGCGAGGAGGAAAGCGTAGGAGGAGGATGCAGCGGTACAATCAGGTGGAAAGGGGAGGAGGAGGGTATGGCGAAAGCGTGAGAGGAAAAGTGTAGTGTCGCGCAAGACGTGCCCTGCAGCGGTGACTGCTACGAGATGGCGCCAGAGCAGCGCGCCATCGTCTGTTTATTGGTAACATGCTGCGAGTGCGCCTACCCATACAGTATACGGAAACAGCGCTGCATGAGCCGGCGCGCGCCTGCGGCGGCAGCTGTGAATCGCGCCTCGCGTCACCCACGCGCTCCCTCTCGCGATCTCTCGAATAGCGAGGCAGTCCCGACACGCTTCACCCCGTTTGCAATGTGCCGCACTAGACAGATTGACTGCGCTAGTCGTTATATCGCAAACCGAAAACACGTGCTGTGTTCAAATTTCGCATTAGGGACTATCGTAACCATTGTTGAGTGTTTTTCACAGCATCATGCTTGTTCGAGCAGTCCACGTGATTTTGTTATCAATGGCGGTACGCGATCTTACTGGACATTTCTATTTTTTGTGTCATTGTATTGACATCGCGCTCCGTATCATCGACAGGATTGCCGTACGTCATACGCGTACGTTCGCCCACATCATAGGCTACAGGTTGAGGAGTACCGTGGGCTTATACACAACAGCGCTGCAACTTCTTGCGCCATTGAAACTATGAGCAATATAGTGTAAGGCTGTGGATAACAGCCTGGAAGACGACAGCGATTTGTGCAACAGCAACAAGTTTGGCAATTATTATAGATTATAGCATCAAAAGCGTCTCAAAAATAATAATCCACCGCTCTACGAGCTAAGCAAAGTTGAATCTAGAAAAAAATAGTGGAAGTGCTGAAATCACATCAATGATAAATTCGATGGTTGTAAGGGACGGACACCACGTTTCTATCTGCTACCGCCCAATAGAGTGTACTGACGAATATGAAAAAGTCTGTGTATTGCGTGCATACAGAAACAGGGCCTATAAGGCATCAAACAGAAGTTCGCAGCAAAGCAAAGTTGTTGCTGCCTTCTAAAGCAGCGCACCTCTAATACAATCATGAACTTCTCAGTGCACTTGGACATGGCAAATAAAAGCGAGCCACAAAAATGAAAGCACGCGCCAACTCCGGCAATAGGTTGCGGTCTCTGACCAATCGGCCGCAAGGGCACGTTGAAACACTTACCCGGATCAGCTCGAGCACAATTACGTACGTAAGGTTAGCAGCCCACTATCACAGAAATTCAATCCTTCGTTGGCAGCTGCGACGACTTTTCAAGTTTTGTTAATTCATTTACGCTTTCATTGACGCAAGCACTTAAGTTCGCACTTGTACAACCTTAGATAAAAGCCTTTTATCGACCACAGTGCTCTTCTTTGCAGTGGTGGGCATCGCAAGCTTTCTGAGCTTACGAACGCGTTTAGCTTTGTAAAAAACTCTATTTCAGATATTTTTTTCTTACGCCAAAGTGTCCCCATAAGATTGCTAAGCAGAACATGTAACGACTTCAGGACGGCAAACTGTTTTACATTAACGTGTATGATGACTCAACGTGCACGAAAACAAAAGGAATCAAGTAAATAAAAAAATATATGTAGCGGTAATTAAACAAAACGTACAAAATAACGCTTGAGATGGCACTCATGAAAGGCGCTTCATTTCAGAAGATTGTTAAAAAAAATCTCTGTTCAAATCTAAAAACACAAGGAACACATATCCGACGTGTTCGTGGCTACGACGCTGTTTCCGCCGCACCACGGAACATCTCCATAATACCTCAATTACTAACTCAACACTACTGCTCAGAGCAATTATAAATGCATTCCGCTTTGCTAAAAGCAGTCCCCATTGAAACATCACACATTACCATTTTCAAGTAATATTGAATCAATTTTTTAAACTCTGCGAGTATGATTGGGTCGTGATACACACAGAAGAAATACACATATGGAAAATTTATCAAGTCGATTATATGCCCCTGTTCTTGGCTGGACAACCATTATCTCTATATTGGTGCCATAACAGCTTCAACCGCTCTATTTAGGCACTTATATGCCCCTAAACAAAGAAGGAGCAATTCAGGCTTTCTAAGCGATTCACGCAACGAAGTGTCCTGCCTTCGAAAGAGAATACTAAAGATCTCAAAGGCGAATTCAGCGCTCGAGGCGGTTCCCATTCAATTTCCTCTCAATCTTTTCTTGGGAGAGTAGTTCCAGCGTGAAAGTGCTGAAGGAACAATGGCCTGCGAATGCACCACGCTGTCGCGTGGTCGCGTGCTGCAGCAGCAAATTGCACTGTTCTAGGGAGCGTTCGGGGAAAACTTCGCTTCGCGCCTCTTGTGCATGTGGGCTCCCGCAACGCATTCACAACGAGCACCAGCGGGTCCACGACGAGCGGCACCGCGGCGTGACTTAACATCGTTATCGCGACGGCCATTTGCGGGAGGAATTCGATGCGGCACTGCAAGACGTTCTCGCTCGCCTTCGTGCACCATATACGCGGCAAGGCCTCGCACGCGCACTTATAGAGGTTTCTCGGGATGGAGAAAAAGAAACGCTTTAGAAATAGGGAGAAAAGAAACTTTGAACTCTTGAATTCAAAGTAAGCGTGCCGTTCGCACTTAACATGTTTTCTTAGCGGGAAGCACGAAAGGCTCTTCTCTTCTCCTTTCTTGTTTTCTCACAGCCAAACCACTTTGCGAGACTCTCAGATGCGAGCTACGCGGAAGACGTTTTAATGAATCTGGTTGACTCCCGGATGTTTTCGTAGACAATGTAGCTGTCGAATATCGCTTTCATTTTCTTCTTTTTTGACCGCGCCTTTAAGAGGAAAGGTTTGATGAATGGCTACCGAACTTCAGAAGCCACGGTTTATTTTTAAGCAAAATTTTGTTGTATCATATGCTCCAGAAAGCTATAAGAGCTTGTCAGGCTCCACCGAGATGCAGGAAAAGACGCAATTTAGCTTGTACACTTGCGCACGCGAACTTTTTGAATTAGGAGAAAGTTCTAATTGTGCCCGCAGTAGTGAGTTAGACTAGAACCAGCTATTTTCACTATCGCAAGACAATAAATTTCAATTCGGCAACGTGATTGCGAAAGAGATTCCCCAGAATCTCACAATCAATGGCGACGTTAATGCGATTAGTGTTACATCAATCTGGCAACTTACGGTGTTGCCAAATTCGTCGCTTTTGTGCAGCCGGCTCCTGCCCTTTTGTCGTTACCGACACCGACCTCACATCTGTGTAGCTGAACGTGAACGCACGCTCAGCTTGGATTTTGTTCGCTGGACTTGTTTGTGTACGCTTGGCTGCTGTTGACGTCGACCTCTTCACTTGTCTGAAGCTGACTTCATTAGTTTCCGGTTGCCAATTTGTTCACTTCTTACCCCTTGTTCTGTTTGCCTCTCCGGGCACTATTGTGACCCGATTCTCGGTTCGTGGTTCGGAGTGGCGTCAAGCAGGAGGTTGCTCGCCTATACGTCACTGGAGCGCCTAAGATGTGGTATCCGGCCTACGCTGTACTAAAGGGATCCACGACATCTTTCGTCTGTATAACCAAGAGTTGGTTCTTGATAAGCAGAAGAGTTCGGGAGCTTGAAGAAAACGAATGCTTTTCTTTTCGTATCTACAACTCACAACTGGCTCGATGCATATGGGAGCGCAATCTATCTCGGAGCACGTTACGTGTCTGGTCACGCTACAAATCTTATCATACACCCACATCTCAGTGCACTCTACAATGGACCAGAGAGTCACTTTTTAAAGCCATTGCTTTTCACGAGATAAGTGGGAGTCTGAAGTCGACGCTGTTCCCATGGAAGTCGTCGACGTTGACCTTTTGCAGCAATTGGCAAGCTCTCATGACTGTCAGCTTCTATAAACGCCTGGTGGGATTAGTCCTTACCGAAATGCGGCATAACACTCTTCTTTAAAGCACCAGCGCATTGCAAAGAGCAGTGGAACAAAATAGTGCGAACAAGCCTCTCCACAGAAGACCTCACCATTGTTCACGCCATCGCAGATCGCTACCGTGGCTTCCCCGATACGCAGGCGCATGCGCGACCCAGCCCGTCGAGTGCTTATGCGGCTTGCGCGATGTGTGTTAGAGGTCACGTGATCTGCGGAGGGTCCAAGTACGAAGAGTGAGCATGTGAGGGTGAGCTGAGAAGGCTCATGGCTTGGTGGTCATGATAACATGAGTTCGCGTAAACTGCTTAGCTCTTCAGGAACGGCAGATTTAAGCCTATTATTGGGCGGGCAGCACGAAAGTTTCGCATTGAAACAAGCGCCCGCGCTGCCCTAGCAGGCGTTCCATATGACGCTGGCGTTGTGATCATGAATTGTCGTGGTCATCGAGTGAACTGTCTGTCGGTTTGTGCGCCCGTGATACCACGCTCCTTTAGTTATTAAGCTAACGTTTGTTGCAATTTACACTGCTTAGAAAACTACAAGTCTTACTTCTTGCAAGTCTAATAGTTAGCTATTTCTCTCAAGGCTTCATTATGAGCCATACAGCGACTTTTAAATCTTCTGTCTGTTCGATCAGATTGCCATCTTCTGTGCTCCTATACATACGTTCTTTGACCAATAGGGTTCACTGTGTAGTCAGCGCCTGTGTTCGTACATCTTTCTACTAACCTTATGCTTATTCTTTTTCTCGCACTCGGGCGCTTTGTCGAGCATTGACATCGTCCACTTCTGCCAATTCTCGTAAATCGCGATTCAATAATTTAGTTTATGTCGCTTTGCTTGAAAATAATTGACGGTCGGCCAGCGTATCTAATATTCCATGCCGCAGTTAAACGCTGCCTTAGCAGTGATAGCTTCCCATTCCACAGCAAACTGTTTCGTTTTGTGCGATGCATAGTGGAAAGAAATGTGCAGTTCATCACTACAACGCAGCTGCCGAGATGAAAGTGTTGGAGCATCTGACATATAAAGAAAGATGTGTTTTTCTGCGTACGTGTACCTTGTTGACTACGCAGGTGAATTAGTTTAACAAATGTATTAATACGTTGATGAAGCTATACAGGCTGTTAAATACCGCTATTCCAAGTGATATACTGCTCTAATTTAGCTTACTACATTCAATATTGGGTAATAGTAATGGCGGAAATGATAGTGACATAATAAATAATGTCATTAGAAAACATTTGCTGCACACATAGAAAAAATAAGTATAGGTCGTGAAGCCCATACATACAATAAACAGAAAAATACCGAATTATCAAGAACGATGTATATCTTCATTTATTTCATTTATTTTTTCCTTTAAAGGCCCGAAGGCATTACATAAGGGGGGAGCCAAATCAAGGTCAAAGAGAAAGAATGAATTGACAAAAGAGAACAATAACTGAAAACAAAGAGTATGTTACAGTTAAATGTTCTTGTCACGCGTATACAATGCAATGTAAAATTCACGGGATTGAAACACGAGAAAAAAATATAGATATATATATGAAACACTAAATTAATACACGAGAAAAATACAGTGAAAAAGGCATCACACGGAAAACAAGTAAAAATATAAAGAAAATCAGCTGTTCAGAGTGCCGAATCGAATGTGACAGGAACCTTTTGTCCTCATGAAAGATGGTCATTTAGTTTAACCCGGAATGATTTGCGGTTAGTGCATGATGCGATGGTATTTGGCAGGCCATTCCATAGTGCTATCGCGTACGGGAAAAATGATGACTTTAGAGCTAAGGTGCGACAGTTGATACGTGCGATGCTATGGTCATGGCTTAGGCGGCTAGACGTCCTTTGCGGGGGTTGCAGCTTTTCGTGTCTCGTGCGTGGGTGATAGTAGAAATGATGAAGAAGACAGAGGCGAGATATAATGCGGCGTGACCCGAGTGATGGCATGGCCAGGGAGTGTTTCAGCGCGGTAATACTGGTTTTTCTTGAATAGCATGATGATATAAATCGGACGGCGCGATTCTGCACGGCTTCAAGGTCAGCGGCGAGGTACGCTTGTGATGGGTGCCAAATGGATGAGGCATATTCTAGTTTTGGGCGAATTAATGTTATATATGCTAGTTTTTTTATGTCGGGGGATGCGGCCTTCAAGTTACGGCGCAGGTATCCGAGTGTGCGAGAGGCTGCAGCGCAGATGTTTTGAACGTGAGTTACCCATGATAGCGATGGTGTTAGATGGAGGCCAAGATATTTGTAGGATAATGCGGAATCAATAGAAAATGAGCCAATACTGTATTGGTGCAGATTCACGGTGCGTTTTCTGGTGAAAGACATGGATTTGCATTTGTTAATGTTTAAGGAGAGGAGGAATTTATCGCACCAAAAGGAGACAGTGTCAAGATCGGACTGAAGAAAAGATGAATCGCTGGTTGCCATAATCACTCTGTATATGACGCAATCATCGGCAAAAAGCCGTAATTTCGATTTTATATTGCAAGGGAGGTCATTAATGTAAATTAGGAATAGTAGTGGTGACAGGCCGGCGCCCTGCGGGACTCCCGATGTTACATTGGAAAGAGGAGAGTGGCTATCATTTGTAGAAGTGAACTGCTTGCGCCCTGAAAGAAAATTTTCGATCCAACGGATTAGGTTGACGGGTATTCCTAGTGATGAAAGTTTTTGTAGTAAATGATTGTGTGGGACCCGATCAAATGCTTTGGAGTAATCGAGGAATATAGCATCTATTTGGAGGTTGGCATCCATGGATTCGAGCAAATCGTGTATGAACTCTGCAAGCTGGGTTTCACATGAAAGGTGTTTCCTAAAACCATGCTGGTGCGAATAAAAAAAGTTGTTAGATTCGAGATGTATCATTAGGTTTGTGGATATAATGTGTTCGAGTAATTTTGATGGCACACTGGTTAGGGAAATAGGACGGTAATTAGAGGTTAATTTGCGGTCACCGGATTTAAAGACTGGGATGATTTGAGCAATTTTCCAATCATCCGGAACTTCCTCGGATTGTAAAGACTGGGAAAAGATCAATTGTAGTATCTGAGCCGAAGTCGTTGATGTGTTTTTAGTAGTTTACTATTGATATGATCACAGCCTGCTGACGACGACAGTTTTAGAAAAGCAATAAGGTTGCTGATACCGTTAGTATCAACCTGGATCATAGGCATCGCCACTGATGAGGATTCTGGTGAAGTTATGGCGGTAGAGTTGCTTACTGGAGAAAACACCGAGACGAAATAGCGGTTCAAAACGCTGGCACACTGATCTGGTTCGACTGGTTCTCCATGAGTTCCCATAAGCGCTATTTGGTTCGGGCGAGACCTAGGGGATAGAATGCGCCAGAATTTGTTGGGATTCGACTGTAGGATTCTATGTAGATCGACGCAAAAGAATTTATTTTTTGCAGCAGCTAAGTTTTCAATGTACGTTTTTGTACATTGATGATATCGGTCCCATGTAGTAGGGGAGTTAGACTTCTTTATATATATATATATGTAAACTTTGTTAATAATTTGGTACTTTTATTCGGTATTTCCACATTAGTAGAAAAGCAGCTCAGTCCAGCGCATTCGACCAGATTTGTTACCATTTATATTCATACTTCCTGCCCACTCACAGTCGTGCCCCAAATGTGGTCATGACTCATGCTCTTTTGAACACATGCTCTGGCTGTGCCCAGCCCTTAACACCTCTCCACCCATCACGAAAGAACAGTGGCAGGAATCGCTCAAGAGCAGCAATCTCCACATGCAACTCCAGGCTGTCCAGAGGGCCCACGACATTGCGGCGGAACTTCATCTCCCGGTCCCATCGTGGGTGGCGCCACCGACTTGATCTTCGGGAGCCTTCGGTTTTAGCTCCCCAAGATCTCAGTCCCTCAGGACTCAAATAAAGTTCTTGTCATGTCATGTCTACACACATCAATTTCTGATGGGAATGCAGCTTCATTTGAGTGTTTGAGTTGCATGAGGCTTCAAAAATTTCACAATTAAGTTTGTTTAAAAGAGACGGCTTGCACAAAAGCAGTGGCATGCTCGTGTAATATCTTATCTAATAGTTTTCCATCACAGTGCTTACTCGGTGCGTTTGCATTTTAAAATGCGAGCTGCATTTAAAGCATGGCGTAGGCTGAAAAGAAAAATTGAATTTTCATTTTTACACGGTAATCATAATACTTATTTTACGCTTCGAACATTTGGAAATGCCTCCCTCCACACAATCACAGTCGTTCACCAATCGCGAGCGAACTAGGCGGCGTATAATAACCCTGTCCTGCTTAGAGTTGGGCTACACTTGAAGTTAACTTTTTGCATCATTATTGGAGTTGCAGCATCCCTGCACTCTTCAAGTCACGTGCTCGCTAAGCTTTCCATGCAAGTTGTCCACTAAAATGACGGTAAATGATATTTCACAAATTGTCCCAGCTGCTTTTCGGTACAAAGTGGAGCTCACAACTACGCACGGGTTCGCGGCGAGGCTTACCACGAGTTCGAGGGCCACACGAAGCCAAACATCGGGAAATGGTTCCATCAGAAGATTAGCGGGCACCATGTGACGTCCGTCTCTTGTTAAAACTTACCATCTTACTCCTCTGGTCGCGCTTGGCGCGTATCTGTACCACCCGTCTTTTGCTACGGGTCAAAAGGGCCCTAATATTGCCACCTACTTACCACCGGGCGCCGATAAATGCATCTGGGAAGGCTTGCGGAACGATTGGCACTCACGCACCTACGAGTGCTGCCTACTTCTTTCCACACGGCTAGACGTTACCGCATGGGGGCTTCTCTCGACCATAATAGCACTTCGAGCGAATGACTGCTCTTTCGAGCAAACGTGCAGCGCACGGTTAAGAACGCGTACGAGCCAACCACGCTTGGGTTACAAACCGGACAGGAGGGAAGGGGGGGGGGGGGCGTTAGAAAAAAAAAACGTAGCGTCAGATGGCAAGGTATGAGAGGCACACTTAACGCTCACACAAATGCTGCAAAGGTAGAGGCGGTGCAAATGGCCCGAAAGCGTCAACGGATCATCAGCGACGTTATGTTAAGGCAGGTGCTCATGACATAAGCGTGGTAGATCGAAACACCGCGGTCGACTTCAAATGGCCACGTGGGATCAATAAACAACTCGACACCAATACACGCATAAGAGCCTCATAGTTGTAGTGCGCATGAAAACATGTCCAGTTTCTCGAATAATCAGCCCATGTGCCCACTATAAACGTTCCATCTATTAGCGTAGCGAACGTGCGTGTTGCAGAAGAGCCATATCTAAGTGCCCTATGCTCTTCTGCGTAACAGTTTAGAATACGCTTTGCCTATAAAAAAAAGATATACGAATTCGAAAATTTATATATGCAAATAGCTATGTTTTGAATGGCTCCTACACGCATTGGAAGTTAAGAAAGCTTATGGAACTTTGGTAAACAGATGATATCTTGGTACACTGCTTCATATAGTTCTGGTTCAAGAAGTAACTCCTTTTCTGATCAAATAATTTTGGCCGGGGGATGTTACCTCCTGCTGTCAGAAACTTCCCTAGCGTTGCTCCACTTCTTATCTTTCTGCTTTATTTCCGCAACCTTCAGTGCTGAGCAGCAAGCAAAACTTTCTTTCTAGTTGACTTCGACTTGCATTCTCGCCGAAGCCCTTCATTCAAGTCGGAAGATTTTAGAGCCTCCTTTGCGCGTTATATATATTCCCACCTGTAAATAACGCAGCAGGCAAGTGTATCCTGCTGTGTTTGCAAAGAGCACGTGTGTCGCAATTGACATATCAAATATTGTAAAGAAACACTTTACAAAATATACATTCGCTTATGGAAATGGGCTGCATCCGTGATTGTACCAGCCAATTTTAACTGCCGCGACCTATGCATCAGCGGTATCATCGCGTTCCAAGGCAAGACGGTCGTCACCAACAATTACAACAGAGGTCTCGGGACGCAAAGCTATCTTAAGTATTTCCTGCCCTTGAGAAAGAAGTCAAAATGTTGGCGCATCTACAGGATGTTTCACATAGCGTGAACCAAGGAATAAAAAAAAAAAGTGTGGTTATTCGCCGCCGAACGAAATTAACGGCACACGGTCTGCCGTCATGTGGTGCTCCTCAGTGTTTTTTTTTTATATTCCGCATAATTAATTAATTAACTAAGATGAATTATGCAAAATTTTTAATATTCACTTTACTGCCAAGTGCGTTTCGTTGCATTGTATAGGGGGTTCGGAAACGACCGACCAAATTTATTGTGACAATGCACATGCTCGGTGGCGACTTTTTTCTGTGTTTGAAGAAACCTCGCGAAAAATGAAATAAAACCACTTGACTGCGCTCATGCGCTATCCTATTGTAGCGCTCTGAACAATGCATCGAGCCCATCGCTTGCCAGGCACGACGGCGCTTCCGTGTGCCAATGCCAAAGATGCTGACGCACTCTGAAGCCGGTGCCTAGAGCCGCGGCCGCTCACTTCGCCACGGTCCGCGCGCACGGTTCTTTCGCACGAAGCGCGGTTGAAAGCGCTGCAATACGATAGCGCATGAGCGCAGTCACGTGCTTTATTTCACATTTCGCGGACTTTTTCTAAACACCGAAAAAATCGGCACCCAGAATGTACTTTGCCACAATAAAATGGAGCGGTCCTTTCTGAACGTCCTCACTAGAACGCAACCAAACACACTTGGCCCTCAAGTGAATATTAAAAAGCTTTCATAATTGATCTTTGTTAATTAACTAATTAAGCAGAATATAAACAAACTCTAAAAAGCGCCACATGATGGCAAACCATACGCCGTTTGCCATCACGGCGTATGGCAAATGCCATGACTGCAAATGTTTTTTTTTTTCATTCAGCTGTGGTTTCATTCAGCTGCGGCTAACCACTTTAAAATCCTTGTTTCAAGTTGCGTGAAACATACTGTCACGTGGCAGTGACGTATAAAGAACACAGTAGCAAAACTGTGAACGATGAAACTAACTTTTATTGGGCGAACCTCTGCCCACAAAAACAGGTTACATTTAAAGAACGACGACAACGGCTAACACAGTCGGCGATCGTCAAAATCGGATCAGCGGGTCAAGCTCGTCGGCTTTTATACATCAATCGTCGAATGTTCGAGACAAATCGCTGGGACCTGCGTGTGTTCCACAAAGTTCTACACCATTCGCATCGCGCATGCATGCAACCAGATTACACGAGGTTCGGCGACAACAGACAGCGGATAGAAGCATCGACAGCATTCTAGAAACTTCCGATACATGTAGGTGCGTCCTGCGCTTTGCGATAACATTTGTTAGGTGGTGAAACGTGGTCACCCGATAAATATATGCAAGTACACGTGTCAATACTGTATTGTATTTACTTATATTTACTTATATACATATATAATTTCACGTTATTAGTCATAGTTCTTTTTTGTTTTCATTTCTATGGACCCCTAGCCGAATTTTCTCCGTTGGCGTTGGCGTCGGCTTGAAGTTCCATATAAAGTCAAAGTGCAATAATTTCGCACCCCGTATGCCGTGGGCGTGAGGATAAGCGTGCGAGGG
This sequence comes from Dermacentor andersoni, assembly GCF_023375885.2. Classification (NCBI taxonomy): domain Eukaryota; kingdom Metazoa; phylum Arthropoda; class Arachnida; order Ixodida; family Ixodidae; genus Dermacentor; species Dermacentor andersoni. The sequence goes on along the minus strand of NC_092817.1, from coordinate 102,570,433 downwards.
TAAGCCGAGGAGCATGGTGGTTCGATCTCTTCTCCCAATTAATTATCGGGTTTTACGTGCCAAAATCACTTTCTGATTATGAGGCACGCCGTAGTGGAGGATTCCGGAAATATCGACCACCTGGGGTTCTTTAACGTGCACCTAAATCTAAGTACACGAGTGTTTTCGCATTTCGCCCCCATCGAAATGCGGCCGCCGTGGCCGGGAGGATCTTTTATCCCGTGTTCGGTAAACACACGCAGGAGGGGGCACAAGAAATTGGACGTGCGGTAACGTGATCCAGCGTGTGCTAGGAGGGAGGGAGCGCAGGTGAGCGGGCGTCTCCTCCTCTAGCACAGCCGTGTTTGCGCATGACTGTCCGGACTACTGAGCATTTGCGCAGCCAGTGCGCCCTGTCTTCGCGGTAATCTGTGGTCATGGCAATACTAGGCGAGGCGACATGGCGGATTGCTTCTTGCGACCAGTTATCTGACTGCACAAACCGTTGGAAGTCGTTCGAGTGTTTTAAGCCCATAAAGGATTTGCGTACGGTCATTACTTGTTGGAAGTCACGTAGTCTCTGGTTTAGGAGGCGCGTTAAAGCTAGAGGCCGCATGTTGAAGTGTTCGTTCCCCGAGGCTGGCGCTTTTCATCATGCCTGCGATGTGACAAGGTGATCACGGTCATCGAGTGTTATCTGTTCCTATTTGCGTGTGCGAGTTTCAAACCATGATTGATAATTTATTTAGTGAGCGAATGTTTACTGCAATTTACAGGGACGATGAAACAACGAACCTTCTTCCGTGCAGTTCCCTAACATTTTGTATGTTATAAATGCTTCGCCTTTCTAACGAAACTGCAATTTTTTTTTTTTTTGGTATGAGTTCGAAGTTCCTATATCAGCGTTCGGTTTTGTGAAAAGATTGACTTCATATTCAAAAAAGGAAAATAATTTTTTCTAAGGTTGTCGACACTTAGTATAACGGAAACTTCGTGAATATAAACTTACCCATAGGGCCCGTTGTGTAAGTAAATTATATTTCCAACCACTTACCTATCATGGAGCTAGCAATTATACACACAGTCTAGACGAATTTTCGCCGTGGTCGTCATCGTCGCCTGCACCATAATGGTCCGTGTGCAATAAGATCCTGTCAAGCCCAGCGCCTGTCCGAAGGAAAGAATGCCAGGGTGAGCAGAGATAGACGGTGACTGGATACGCTTAGACGTCACGCTGTCCCACTGTCACATGGTTAAACGTGCACAGAGTGAGGCAGGTGAGCACGCCTCTCCTCCACTGGACCGGCAATAGTAGCGCGTGGCTGTTGGTGCGACCACGCGCCCGGTCTTGGAGGTAATCTGAGGGTGGCACGAGCCGATATGGCTGGCGGCTTCAGGGCTATGTGTTGGAAGTTGCGCAATCTCCGCTCTCAAAGTCACGGCGAAGCGAGAGACAGCACGTGAACGTTCGCTTGCCATTGCTGGCGCTCCTCGTCTCGCGAGCGTTAAGACAGCGAGTGTTCGTCGTCATATAGCGAGATCTGTTGACGTTTGCATTATATATATATATATATATATATATATATATATACGTGTGACACCGCGCTTGTGGATTTATTTAGTCAGCGAATGTTTACTCACTGCACATGACCGATAAAAGAACGAGCCTGCGCGTAGTTGTTTACGACTTTGTTATCGCAATCAATGCTTGGCCTTTCGGGCGAAACTAAGGTATTCACTTTTTCTCCTTTTTTGTTTGGACGCGTCTGATTAACCAACACGCTAATGAACACTGATTAATAAGCAGCTGCATCATGCGGGTCGTCTATGAAAGCCCTCTAAGCTGCGGCCGATCCTACGTAAAGCAGACTGCGAATAACCGAAGTGATCGCCTCTGGGAACATGCCTTTCAAAAGATGGAGCACCAACAGACACAGCACTCAAAGAAAAAACAAAGAGACGACAAGGCGCCAACAATGCACAACATGCCAACAACGTAAAACACAAGTCTGGCAACAACCTGGCTCTTCATAGTCGGTCTTGTGTGTGTGCAGCTCGAAATTCAATGAAGTTATCACCGTTAAGAGGTACGCACATCAGCGCACATGCTAGATCGTCGACGCCTTTATCATCGTCAAGCGCGGCCCTCAGTGCATCAGCTCAGCCTTCATTCAATTATTAGGCAAGGAAAGTGTTTACCTGAAAGATTACCAGCCACCCCTGTCGCCTTCTGCTTACGAAGAAAGCCTTTCTCATTCGCACTTTTATTTTGTGACGTGTAAAACATTTTGTTTTTATTGTTGTTGTCTAGTCTATATATTTCGTCCGTGGGCACTAAACCTTGTTGGATGCCAACGGTTGTTTAATTTGGTTGCTTATTCTTTGTCCCGTCTCACCCTTTTTGCAATGGTTCATTACCTTCGCTCATCATACATTACACTCTCTCCTCCGTCACCCTCATGTTCTCGACCTTTTGTATAACTGAATGAGTTTTGAGGTACTCCTACGACAAAAACTGCTCCAATGATATAAAAATTGCTTCAGTGATATTCCTATTTACAGGTAAAAGGGAAAGCGAAAATACCTATTGCAGATATATTCATTCTGTATTTGATGAATTTCGATGAGGCAATCAAGTCCAACGAACTTGCTCAGCAGCTAATATACATAGACGCGCATAAGAGGTCATGATTTTATTGTTCGTTTGCTCCATGTGAATTCAAGTATTGGCTGCGTCGGGAAGAGAAATGAATATTTCTACATGCGAATTGGCGGGCCGACTGTAATGAACCGAAGGTAATCACGGTCTGAAAAGTATCTTTGCAATAGAAAAAAACGTTCAAGAATATCGGGTTAATTTTCCTTCCAAGGGTATGAATAAGAACAGGCAAAAACATGTTAGAGCTAAGTTAGCGAGAGCTCGAGTGATGTTTTATTAAAGCCGGCTACCTGTAGGGAAATGAAAGGGACCCATCAAGCTGAGCAAACTCATTACTGGTGGGTGTACATGTATGAAGTTTACTTAGATGTGTAGCCACTAGAAAGAGGGGTAGCGATGGGGCCAATATTTTTGGTCGTGACCATATTTGAAGGCAACCGATAATGAAGCCAAGGAAAGAGTAGAGGAAAACGTTGTTTGTTTACAATTGAAATGTGTTGATAACGCACAGCAAAATGAAAGTGGAGGAAAAAAACAACTTGGTGGCCGGTTGGAGAACAAATTGCATACTCCGCGTGCCGCTTGCAAAGCTCTGTCATTAGGCTATGGCGATAGCTCCTCCCACGTTCACGTTATCGGTTATTAAGGCGAAAGCCTTTCTAGGCTCATGGTGAAGTTTGTGTCAGCAGACCTGACCGGCTGGAGTGTCCGCTGAAGCGTCATCCCGCCATATGAAGACAGATTAAAGAATGAAAAATGATTGATAGTGACAGTAAGTGAAAGATAACCTTATAACAGAGATTGGTAGAGGTTAATAATGACTAGTAATGACTCATAATGACTAATAATGACTTGTAATTACTACTAATGACTCCGAAATGACCAATATGTCTAACGACGGCTTGTAATGTCCACAATCGATTAGAAATGACTACAAATGCTTACTTAGTGAGCAGTAATGACTAATAATGACTGCAATGACTTCTAATGACTTGTAATGACTATGAAAGGACCAATATGTCTTACGACAACTTGTCACCACTACAGTTGATTAGAAATGACTAGAAATGCTTAGTAATGACTAATAATTAATGAAATTACTCATAATGAATATAATGACTACTAAATGACCAATATGTCTAACGACGAATTGTAACGACTATAATTTACTAGATATGGCTAAAATGCTTAGTAATGACCCGTAATGGCTAATAATGACTGAAATGGCTTATAATGATTAGTGATGACTATTATATGACCAACATGTCTAACGACGGCTTGTAATGACCACAATTTATTATAAATGACGAAAGGTGCTTAGTAGTGAGTAGTAATAACTAATAATGACTGAAATGACTTGCAATAACTAGTAGTGGCTACGAAATGAGCAATATGTCTAACGACACCTTGTAACGACTACAATTCATTAAGAATGACTAATATGCTTATTAATGACCAGTAATGACTTATGACTGAAATGACTTGTAATGACCTCTAATGACTAGGATATGACCAACGTGTCTAATGACGGCTTGTAATGACCACAATTGATTAAAAATGGCTATAAATGCTTAGTAGTGAGCAGTAATGACTAAAAGAAAGAACAGAAAGAGAAGAGGCAAAGAGAAAGAGGCGTATGATAAGAGGAGGAAGAGTAGGATATCGCCGTTCACCTCTTAAGAGAGATATTAGCAGACCCTGTAATTTTTATGTATGTCTGTGAAATATCGCACTAGGAGTGTTAGTGCCGCTCGAGGCCATGGTGGCGAACGTGGCCGATTCATGAAAATGTATTCCGCTTTAACGTCATTGTCACAGAGTCTTTAAAAGCTTATCTACGAGGGGAGAATAATGCAATCTCGAAGGCATGCAGTACTGCATTACACATTGCAGTGTAAGATCCTCTGCATAAAATATTACTCGTACAAGTTAACTACTGTTTTTTCTTCCTAAATTCAGGGTTCCGAATGCAACTAGAAGATATATGAATAATTGAGACGTCAATTTCATCAAGGCAGATGGACACGCGCAATAAGCTAGTGTTTCTTTGCACTACCTTTCATTGACTTGAAAAGTCTTCTCGAGAGCGAAATGGTTTATTTTACAGTATTTTTATTCACGTTGCGAATATCTCTGCATTCTATGTTATGTATTTAGGAAAACGTCGTTACTGCCGTTTTCTAACAATTTCGCCATCACGGTATGAATACATTTCGTGACAGCAAATTGCGATTCATCCAAATTCACCTGCGAGAAAAAAGATCACGGGAAAGCTCGATATATATATATATATATATATATATATATATATATATATATATATATATATATATATATATATATATATATATATATATTTATAGTCGCACTTTTAAGATATGCGTCAGCCATCCTTGAATCTTTGCTGCTATTAAAATCTCTTGACTCCGTGTCAAAGTGTAGGAAGAATAAAAATGGGACACCTTATTCACTAAATAGCAAAAATTAAGTGTATAAAATAGCAAGAAACTTTATTAAAGACCACGCTCTTACTAAACACTCTGTTAAGTTAACGAGCATTCGTCGAATCTTCTGTCTAGTTGGTAGCCCACTTTTCTAAAGTTCGGTTTAGAGCACGGGCTGTTTCATATCATGTGGTCCGGTAAATTCCCGATTAAGAAAAAACTAGAATAATACCGTGCATGCTACAGAACTTCAAGCACCTCCGATAACAGTGCCGTGTAAGCAGTCTCCACACTTGTCCATACCGATGTGTCTGCTACAAAAAAAAAAAAGTAAGTTCTGTATATAGACCTTATGTTTTAGAGCTGAGGCCAAGGTTTTCAATGCAAGTGATTTTAGTGAACTAGACATAGCTTTTTTTCTTTTATTAAACTTGTTAACATCATAAGATTCTTGTTTATGCACGCACAAGCACTCTTAGACTGCCATCAACAGTTGACGATTACGAAGACCTTACTTTTCGAAGAAAGATAGCCCGTCATTGCCAGCGGAACGTTTATACACTCTCATCGCAGGCTGGGAAATTTGGAGGATAAAATAGTTGCCCTATGCGTTATTCGAAACGCTTTAGGCCGCTTGATTCCAACATGTTGAACGTTAACCGCAGAATACACAGCGTTGGCTAGTGCTTGTCTATATTTTGGGAACCAGGTGAATGATATAAAGAAAACCGACAAATCAACAAACGCAGCATTAATAAGGTAGAATAAGACAGAAAAGGGCGCATTCTGGTAAGAAATCCTTAATACAGCAGCACCACGTATAATCAACTCGTAATGAAATGAGGCATTATATTGCGCCCATTTCAAGGTGCTCGCGCGCAGCATTAAGGATCCTGATCTTCTGCTAAATAAATTTCCACTTTTCAGCTATGACATGGGTGCTGTGGAGCCGAAATGTTTCCTTAAGAAATGTTTTCTGGACAAGGAAATCACATTGGAATAGAGAAAGATGCCGAAAACACTGTTTCGTTTAATCTGATAGCCTAGGTATACCCCAAAAATTGTGAGATTTGAAGGCAGTTGTACTCTGGTACGAAGGAGCGTGTTAAAACAACTGATGTGTAACTTGTATCCTGCGCTCATGCATAAAATGTGCAAATGGAAAATGGAAGGATTGAGTGCGAATACCACACGTCTTGGTGAAAGTGGAGAGAGTAAGAGAAGAAGAGACTGACGAAATACGGGTAACCAAGGAAATCTCGATAAACAATAAAACAAAACTGGCGATGCAAATAGAAGAATTACTCATAAATTATTACGCGACTGCTTGAGAAAGAAAATTATTAGATAATGCAATAAATTACGGTGGAGCATAGAATTAGCTCCCTCCTAAATAGATTTGAGACCGTGAATATTATTACTAGTGTTACGATTTGTTCAAGAGCTCCCTTCTTAACAATTGTGCCTATTGATTTCCAAGTCCTCAAATTGTGGATGAGATATGAGCGTATTTTGTGTCTCCCAAAAGCGGACTTTCGACTGCGGGAAATGAGGTTTCAGATTGCATACGTTTTGGTGTCAACTTTTAAAATGAGCTCAGGAACTGCTTTGAGAAGTTTCTCAACTGTTTCGTTTAATCTCCCAGTCATTGGATGTCCAGTTTCAACTAATATAATGCTTGGGGAAGAAAAAGTATATAAATAACGCTGGAGCTACTGAAAGTGAAAGACCATTTAAAAATGTGAATGTGATTACTTGCAGTGATTTTAACTTTGTCATCAATTTTAAAGGTCGTTAACCTCTTGCACTTAGAATACAGGCTGTTATGCTTATTTAGGGGCGCACTAGAAGTTTCTTACTGTATATATTGTGGGGAAATATGACCCTTTGCACATAGTAACGTTTGTTGGAAGGCACTTATTACTAGATAGTTATTAGGATTATTTGTGCGTAATGGCGTTTACATTTCGAATGCATTAGAAGATTTGTTAGGGGGGCTACCGACCACTCAGGAATCATATCAGGTTGATTTCGAGCCTCTATCAACGTCATTTTTATATGATATGCATCTTCATTGGCCTGGTTCAGAAATCATTGTGGATTTTTTTAAAGTTCGTTAAACATTCTGGTTATTCACACGACTAACGTAATCGTCATCATCGTTCAAGAGAAAGAGCCCTTGGTTACAGTTTAGGGGGATGCCTACATCAAACGAAATGTTGCTGGCAAACGGCAAGCTTTCTGTAGTCGGTCGTTTTTAGTTTTCCCTATTCAATGTAGACTATCGCACTAAGGAAGGTAATTTGATCAGAATTGTGGTCAATGATAAACGTATTGCTAAGATGAGATCAGCGAAGGTAGGGTGCCCAGTTGAGAAAAAAAAATATATTCAGTGGCAATAATTCGGATTATTCGAGCATATTATATAGCACCATATCGAGGTATACCTCAAAAAATGGGCTAATAATATACTCAAATAATGCTATACCATCGAGCGTTATACGTTGCGTAAAAATAATTTGATAATCTTTATTTTTAACAATTATGAACAAATAGCGGTTTCACGCCAGTACTTATAACGCAAATTTAGCTCACCAGAATGAAGCGCTTTTTTGTAGTCGCTTGGGATAGACATCGATGCGTGCATTGAGGTAAAACAAGCGATAGGAAGAATGCTGGAATCGTGATGAAGCAAAAGGAACACAACATGCTCTTCTGACAGGTATGTTTGATATACGATATAGCCATATCAGAAGTTGTCCCACAAGTTCATGTTCTGTAGTTCAGAATTGCGCGGCCAAGCATGTAAGAAATAAACTTGAAAGGCTTATTCACGAATCTTTCTTAGAAAAAGAGTTTGTCTTGTTGCAATATGAAAAAAATTGCAAAATGTTGCTTTCGAAAAAAATTATCAAGAAACATTTGGAACATCTGCAGCGCTCACGACCAGCAATCAAAAGAGCTGAAATTTGCCCAATTCGTATTTCCTCAACTCCTGACTTTCTTTTTCTAATATAGCCCATGGAGACCCTAATCTTTCATTTTCTAGCTTGTTTTGCAGCAAAAATCCCGTAACGGGAGGCGTTCGCATTGAGCGGGCGTGAATTATGCGACATGTTTTGAATACGTTAGAGTCAGGCTCTATTGTGTCTGGCCTAAGGTTATCAAGTACACCTCTCTTGTAACCTCTGAAAGGAGAAAGAGCATATAGATAACAGCAAACTTGAGTCGGACTGCTCACTTTTTTTGTTTTTTGCGAATTCCTGCAGTTGAAGCACGTATTCAGAACAAGAAAACCTTTGACAAAATCTCAAGATCAAAATAGTTTCTTTTCAGGTCAGGGCTATATACCAGAAATACTGGAACCACCCTGCACCTTAATATACAATTTCAATGCGCTTCCTGAAGCACTCCTGTCACCGGGCCCATTGCGCAATATGGCGCTTGTGCATGTAATCTAGGAAAACTTGTGTTTCCCTCTCCTTTGCAATAAAAACTTAAACAAATCATAGTTGTTAGTATAGATAAGAAAACTACAGCGTATAAGTGTAACAAAAAAAAAGAAATACGCTGTGCCTCTAACAAACAAAAAGCATGTAAATTATGAGCAGCAAACTTCAAATATAGTTCGGCTCCCGTCTGAGAGCTTATGTTCGTCACAAAGTTGAGCGTGCCGTAAATTCATTCAAGAGTGTGTTACTTGCTTGAACGTAATATTAACATAATAAAGAAATTATCAAGCAATTTCACCATTTCATGTTTCATGCAACCAGTAACTTCAATTTCGGTTTCGCAGACACTGGGAGGGTTTACAAGTTTCGCTTACCATTTGTAAGAGACAACGTAGGATCATATTTGTTTCTGAGAAATGTTGTCCGATAAATCGACCATCTCATTAGGCAAAAGAAATCAACTATTCAATAGAAAATGTTTTCAATTAGGGCGTTATACATTAAATCACTAACGAGCGAGTTTACTGCGCCGACGCCGTGTTCTCCTATTGTTTTTTTTTTCCGACAGCTGTCACCCTGGCGAAAAGAGGTTTCGTGGTAGAAACGTTGGCTCCGGATGCATTCCTTGTTCGAACACTGTTACTCGATTTACCGGGATGCAGAGTAGACGCCATGCTGTGGGAAAGTAAGAAAAAATGCAGTTTTGCTCGATGAGTGAAGTACATATAGCAACAGGAAAATTTAGCGTTTTGCTCGAACACATCGGGTGGTGTTCGTGTTCTAACTATACTTCGGTGCGACATCTTTAAGCGACGCAGCGCGCAATGCAGTTCCTGCAGGACAGAATAAAGAGTGCCCTGGCGGCTACCAGGCGTCTCACAACGCCGGCGTAACGAGGAATGCCGCCAGTGGCGTCGGAATGTAGCGCCTTGATAGTGAACGAGATGAGAGCAATTGGAAACCTTTGCGCTCAGCACGCAATGAAATATTATGGTTAATTCGACTAATGCGACACTTAGTGTCACTTCACTTCAAACGAGTGCTAACACACTGAAGGTTAGCATGAACGCTTTTCTGCTAGCATTGTGCGCGCGGACACCGCTCATGCCAGCCGCGGAAGGCAGAACGCTGTTCTGGCTCCGTCACTGAGCCGACTGAGCGCTGGGATTGGCGGTAGTGTCCACTTGGCTTTGTAGTTTTTACAGTCAAACGCAGATCTCTTTCTCTGTAAGCTCTCTCACCAACCACTGCAGAGCCGCGCATGCACAATCAATAGCAGGACAGCGCGACGGCGGCGGTGGTGACGGCGGGAATGTGCCTCGAGCACCTGGAGGATTGATATCCCAATTCTGCTTTAATTCTTTTACGGAGTGTGTTTTAATTAGATGTTCCACGTGGTTGCTCTGTGGAGAGTCTATAGCTTTCCTGACAACTCCCGTCCATTTAACGTCTGTCGTTTGAAGGCTGAAGACATCGCACAACTTCAGCATTGTGATAAAGTTGCATCTCAGTAAATCAACCCACGTTCCCCTCCTGCGAGAAATCGCGACCAGGCATAATGGCGAGGATGAATAGCTGAAGTCAAGCGTTGATCATTTAGCCTGCCTTTCCGTGCAATCAAGCGCGCTAAAAAAAAAAACAGATTAACAAAAAAAGGAAAACAAAAGCAAGAGTACCGTACTCCCGGAGCGCGCCTTTATCCCCAAGCGCTACTTGCTTACTGAATGTCTAGAATGACGCACTGTTATCTCAACTTTTTTTTGACGCAGTTCTAACGATATTTCCTCAGCGTTTTGTGTTTTTATCCTTTACGGAAGCCTTCGCGAGCTCGTCTAGGGGTCGTTCGCTAGCGGGCAGGCTTAGAGAAGCAGGTGAAAAGCACAAGTAATGAATTGCGCTTGCTTCGCTAATTTTCCGAAATTAATAACGCGCTTTAAACGAGGGTTTCTAGAGCGCCCGTGTCGGGTACTCTCAGAGCGACGTACAAACTTAGCCCTTCCCCTGCTTCTGACCGGCCACGCAATGTTTCCACTTCCTACTGGGTCCTATGTTATTACGACCAAGTGTAACACGCTCGCCACACTAGATAATAAAGTGAAAGAGTAATTGTTTATCACCTGCTTTTCTTGCTATTAGTGCCACCATCTCACACGTTTTAGCTTCGTGTGTAGCCGGTGTATTAACCTTTATTTATTTAGTTTCTTTTTTTTGTTAGTGCTAGAGCTGTCACGTTCTTTGTTTCTCTGTGCTCGGTCTTCGAGATAATCCTCTCTGCTCCTGTGGGAGTGTTCTCACCCTGCGGTGGTATACAATGAAACACGTAGTCACGTATCGTTTTCTATTCCTTTCTGTTACATTCCTTGCAAAACTTACCACTTGCGGGTGTTCCCGAGTCGATGTTCATGATGTTTTTTTCGACTAATTCCCCTATTTAGGGCAGTAAAGGGTGTTTCTTTTTGGTGTTATAATGTTGTTTTTCTAGGGATATGTGTAGAGAGAAAGCAAGTGCAGAGTGGAAATGAATTCCGAGTCAACCACGTATGATGAAATGTGCGTAATGTATAGCACTTTATTTGCTGCGAAGATAAATAATACTAACTCATGTCTTTGTAATAAGAGGGCAATTCGTGCTGTTTCGTGATGGTCGTGAGGTACAATTTTTAACATCGAAACACCAAATACAGGAAGATAGCAAACGCAAATAAATTGGCGTATCGGTCAGTACAATCAGAAGCATAATTGAGAAGTACATTGTGGGTTAAATAGAAATAATCACGAAAAGACCGAGGTCTCAATACACGTCTTCGGTTCTGCGTCCAGCGACTATTTTTTTACTCCCAGCCCTGCCACTCTCAGAATGAGGGCTCTTAGGCGATAAACACTACCACACTACGCAGTCTAAAGCGCAAGCCTAGCCCACCCAATCACGACCACGCCATTTCATTACGAACGAAAAACCCAACACGCCGCCAATGTTACGAACGCAACAGAAAATTGCACAGTTTGTACAAATGACCGAGTGTAAGACTGGGCCATCTCGGGGACAAGCCCCGATGCTCTATTAGAATAGCTTCAAAATTTCCCCGGTTACGCGGGGAGAAGCCGACTTAGCAGTCATGCGAGACCCCCGCAAGGTAAGTTAAAACCCTTCGGTTTATTGCGAAAATTGTGCGTTGAAAGCAGATATTTGTTGTAGTGAGGATAATATGTACAGCTGGGAAATTTAAATCTTAGCTTCCTGCAGTGCCCTATGTAGGTGCACTGAGGTCAAAACATCGCGCTCCGACAGCTCATGAAAATGATGTCATAAGATGTGTGAGGTGACCAATTTTAAGTTTCCCCAAATTTTAACACTTTTCTGATGCAGATAACATAATTCTAGTCACTCAGCTGTATTGGTAAGTGATGTGGATATTGCACGATAATTCAAAACACACATGGAAATAAATAAAACATGCATGAGTGAGATGCGCTTTTGGAATCGACGTTATGCGGCGTTTTGCATGCCGCTGACTATGCAGCATTTTCTAGATAGAGCGTTTTTTTTTTGTGTGTGTGTGTGTGTGTGTGTGTGTGTGTGTGCGTGCGTGCGTGCGTGCGTGCGCGCGCGCGCGTGTGTGTGTGTGTGACCCCATAACAGCAAGACGACGATGACGGTCATGGCGATTCCTCGATATTCACGAACGGTCAAATTGATCTGAACGAGCGTCATGGAGGTACGGTCTGAGTAATAAATGCGGGAACTAAATGTTCACTGACGGCAGCTCGTAGTGTGTCTCGGAGGACACAAACGGGTGACTTGACGGCAATATTGTAGCGCAGCCTAAAAGCCGCGTCCTTTTACAGCCATTCGGACAAGTGGCGGGGTACAGCTGCTTGTCTTGGCCAAGCCGCGTTGCCGCATCCATTGTGGCATTCGATGCAGTGTGGTCGTACTCGGACGCTATGTGTACCACTAAAGAGCAGGCCATGTTTGATTAAGTCGCCTGGCAACCACGAAAATGGCCGTGAAAGTCTAATACGAGCTTCCGGAGGAACAAGGTGTTGCCGCATTGGCGCTTGGAAATCAACTTTCGTGGACAACTTGGCATTAAATCGACGTTTTAACGAAGGCAACCGCCGCCTGGTGTTCTGCTGCAGAGATGCCGGGATCTTCATACGCGTGCCACCTCGCTAGAACGCAGATGGCCCGTGAAAAGAGAGTCGGATTACGAGGCTAGAATGAAGATGCAGCGACCATCCCAACATCACAAACAAGAGCTATAGTCGTCGGCCCAAGTTAGTAGACAGGTTGGTCCACTGGGTCGGCAAAAGTTCTCGCGATGTTGATGGCATGCGGTGCATGCATCAACAGCACTGCACAGGGTAGGGGAACTGGGAAGGAAAAGATTAAGAGAGAATGAAAGAGAGCGGAGAAAAAAAAAGAAAAAAAAGGCAAGAGGGTTGAAAAATAAGAAGCAATGCGGGGCTTATAGCCGCGCTCTCAGTTGAGTTTCGACAAAAAAGTCGAGAAGGGCAGCAAACGCTCTCTTGGCGATGGAGGCGTGGGCTGCGGGAAATAGTAGTTCTGTCTCCGTGTTGCAGGGTAGACCCACACGACGATAGGAGGACTGCTCAGCGACGTTCAATTGGACCATAAAGCATTCGCATTCACAACTCATAAGATGCGCTTAGTTGTCCTTGAAATGTTTTGTTACGCATGAAATGCTTTTAGCTCCCGTTGTCGGCGACCTTCGAGTGACCTTTAGCCAGAAGCCACAGCCGTTATGCGGGCGCACAAACGAGAACATCCGGGAATGCTGCGAGAACAAAACAAAATCATGCGGACCATCTGACCATACTGGTACATGCGCTAGTTACTTCCCAAATAAGTTACAAAAAATATTGCTTCGGAATTCTTCCTCGTATTTGTTCACAATACCACTCAAGCTGTGACTTCTAGTTAGCTGAAGTTTTATTTGTCATTTCCAATAGCGACGTTCAAAACGCAGATACAAGGCACTATGCACTTGGTTATCTTTTGACGTTGAGTGCTTTTTTCAACGCCAGTGGTACGTGAGTTCCGTGATGGGTTCGGCGCGCCGGCCGCGTCCGGCAGCGTCCAAGCCGGCATCGTCCGTCACGCCATGAATGCCTGTTTGACCGAGAAAAGACTTGCAATGAGATTATGTCTGTGACAGGAAACTATTGCGTCCATACTGACCAGTGCACAGTATTGCCTGCTGCGATGGTTCGTGGTGGTGTGGCAGGATGTGCCATTGCGAATATCCACTGCACCCATTTTAAGATTTGTTTTGCCGGCAGCCATTTCATGCTTATTTCTACTGTCGATTACGGGACAGCCAGGGTTCTTTCCGCCATCGGCCCTGCCACCACCATCGTTATGCTATCCCGCTTAAGAATGCATGAGAGACGCGGAGTGAGTTTGGCTGCAAAAATTGCCTAGAGGGCTGGAAGCACCGTCAACACTAGACTCAACCACCATGCTGGCGGAGCCTGGACTGTGTCCTGGCTTCCACAGCTGGCATGAGTCTTGTGCACCACGCGCCCGTTAAGCACCAAAGTGTTTCCGTGGAGATGCTGTGTGTATGCCCATTTTCGTTTTATCCCAATCTTCCTGAGGTTAAACTTACGTAACTACCACGGCAACCACGGGGCGGTGACCTGCAGTGTTGTTTGAACAGCCCAATCAAACACTCTCTTCGTCACTCTTGCGTGCTTTGAAAGCAAATATCATTGCCTACCTTCACAGATTTTTCTTATCTAATTGGCTGAAAAAGCTAAGGAGCGCTTGGAAGTGGAAGAGGTTTCGGTGCTTTCGAGCTGGCTCAGCGAAAGTAGATAACTCAGTGAGGAGTGTGGGTGCGGCGCCAGCGTCTTGAGTGCTCCACTTCCCTTGATTTAGCTCACAGTGGCTTGTCTCCTTCATGTATTGTCACAACGCATTCCATCCACGGAGGTTCAGTGAAATGCTAAACCATGCTTTTGCTTGGAATGTTTCGCCCTTCGTCTGAAACTTCCCAACTTGTTTTACTGTGCTGCTAATTTGTTACTAGAAACTTGCATTGCAATGTGCAAGAAATTGTTTAAAGGGATGTCGATTTCTGCAAATATGGCTCTGCCATAGCTCAGCTTAAAGATCGATGCTTGAGCAATTAGGTTTAGCATAAATACAGAAGTATGCGGGCGATAACGACATGGACAAAACTACTATTCCATGCAGTGTCCCTGCTGTTTAACGCCTGATCCCTACAATCATGGAAGCAGTAGTGAAATGTAACTTTAACTTGCTCTGCTAGTAACAAAACAGGTGCTAAGTTGTATTTGGAATAAAAATCTACGTTTCGAGGCTGAAATATGCTTTTAGTAAGAGAGCAGTACACATTTGCCGCATGACTAAGAAACAAACTTTCTCATTATGGCTACCCCCTATGAGAGAAACAACTCGGGCCTTTCAGAAGCACACACGATCGGCTTTCGACAGAAACAATCGACATATCACTGATGTACCATTCCGCAAGATACATAAGGACATACACGCTGACCAGGGGCCCTATAATGTAAAAGTATTCCAATTAGTTTCTATTCCAATCTCCTGACGTCAAATTTGCGTAACCACCGACGCAAGCACCTGGCGGTCACCCACAGGGTTGTCTGTACAGACCAATCAAACACTCTCCTCGTTCATAGGAGGTCACTTTTGTTTGCTTGAAAAACGAATAAAATTGCCTACACTGAGCGGCTTGTCGTATCTAATTGGCTGACAAGAGGCGAGTGGAGAGGGATCCGCTGGGGCAGAGCCAGTGCACTGAAAATTGATAACCGGATGAAGAGGGTGGTGCCGGCGTCTGCGATTGGTCGGCTTTCCCTTACTTAGCTTGTGGTGGCTGGTCGAAAATCGCGGCGACATGCAACGGAAGCTTAAGAGTGAGGCTAAAACTGACCCTTAGCAAAGAAAAGTTGGCAGAATGAGGTGGCAAACGTGCCAAAAGTGCTCGAAAACGTTACACGACCACGCAAGAAATTTTATTATACGCAAATACACCCATGCTCTCCGGCAGGTGCGAGTAGCCAGCGTCTCAGCAAGCGGCGGCAGCCATCTTTTATTCCTTCCGGAACGGGGCAGTCTGCGGCTACTCCGAAGAAAATTCAGTTTTGTTCGGCATATTAAAGCATCTTTATCGAGTACACGTCACTTTGACGTGGTGAGTTTGTGCGGCTTTGTTGCGTCGCGTGACAGGCAGGTGAAGTGGGTGCAGCCCGAAAACTTTTTACCAATAGCCGAAGCCTAATGGCGAAAAGGGGTCGAATCAGAAATAACTATTTTTCTTTTTTCCTGTCACATGCAGAATCAGTGTGTACACATCATATCAGATGGGGAGCTATAGTGGTTTTCGTGACGTCGCGTGACAGACAGGTGAAGTGGGGGTGGTCGAGAAAAGTTTTTGACCAATCGTGGAGGGCTGATAGCAGAATTGGAGTAGAAAAGTTTGGAATAGTTTTACGTTATAGTGCTCCAGGTCTGCACGTGGTCTTTTAGTTTCACTAGATCAAGAAGACGCATTCGATCGCCTTGAACATAATTACATGTTTAGTCTACTGATCTCGTTCGGCTTTTCATCAAATTTTGTTCTTCTTATCATCATCATAACCAGCCTGTTTTATGTTTACTGCAGGATGAAATCCTCTCTCTGCTATCTCCAATTACCCCTGCGCTCCGCCAACCGAGTGAAACTAGCGCCCGGGAATTTCCTAATTTCATCGCTCCACCTAGTTCTGTCGTCCTCGATTGCGTTTACCTTCTCTTGGTGCCATTCTGTAACCCTAATGATCCAACGGTTATCTAACCTGCACATTACATGACCTGGCCAGCTCCATTTCTTTCTCTTTATGTCAATTAGAATATCATCTATACCCGTTTGCTCTCTGATTCAACTTATTAGGACTGTCTGTTCAAATATCCAAATTACATTGTTCATTCACGTGTTACTAATGTGGCACGCTGAGGCATCGCGCGGACGTATGCCCAACAGCGGAAGCCAAGGCATGTCGATAATGTGGAGCCCTTCAACCGCAGGAAGGGCATCACTGTACGCCAAAATGCAAACTGCGTCAAGGTGCTTAAGCAACTGCGGACCGCCAGTGCAAGCAAAGATATCAGGCACCATACGTGGTACGACGCAGAAGATGGGACAAGGCAGCGGCCTTGAGTGGCACTGAGGCACCACACGCCAACCCCGGCTCCCAAGACCATCGAGGCCAGGCCACGGCGGAGAACGAGCGGGCCGGGCACACTAGAGCCCAGGGCCAGCCACCATCCCGGGGACGCTCCTGATCCAGGGGGCGCTCCAGATCGACGGAGCGCTCCAAGTCCCAAGGCAGATCCCGCGGCAGATCCCTGCCGAGCGGGCGCTCCACTTTCAGACCCAGAGGCAGCGGGGCGAGCCGTGTGCAGTTCCTGGAGGACCGTGTGTAGCTCCCAGGAAGCAGGCCGACGACAAGCGGCACAACAAGGGCCGACCACTTGAAGGCAACCGGTCCAAACAAGGCAACCGGGGGCGCGACAATGGGGCATGTGAGCAATGACAGGCTGGCTAAGCTAGAAATTGAAAACGCGCATATGCTATCCGTGATTCACAACCTCATGAGAGAAGTACAGGAACTTAGGAGCGGCAATACGGCTCGGATGACGGTCGAGCCCACATCCCAGCCACGAGCAATTAGTAACGACGCAGATGGTGAAATCAATAGCGAGAGGCCCACAAAACGCAGGGCTCTCAATGGCGAACAAGAATCGACGGTGGCCGGGCGCGCTCGCTCCGACATCCGCGAGATGCTGAGTGCTCTCAGTGACAGTGTCAAGCCGCTAACGGAGTCGGTAGCCGGCATGGAATCCAAAATCGCTCGTCCGGAAACAAATGTAGCCAACCTACACGCTAACATGAACAGTCTCCAAACCAACATGTCAGCTATGGAAGAAAGATACAACCAACGCTGCATAACGATTGAGGCGTTCCTAGACCCCCCATGTGGTGGCCCCTGCACTAGGACCCCGAACGACCAGCTTCTCCGGGATGGCGACCAGTGAACCAATGGACCAAGTAATGCCAGGCAGTCACGCCAGCATGCATAAAACTCCTCATGATGGCAGGACCCACTAGCGACTTCATAGTATGGCAGTGGAACTGTCGACAACTGAAAGGCAAGGCAAGAACGCTACAGCAGTACCTCAGGACACACAAAATGAAACCTAGCGTGATCCTGCTACAGGAGACGCTCACTGAGCACATTAATATCCAGGGCTATCCTACCCTGGCTAAGCATTCCGACGGTAAGCGGGTCGCCATGCTGGTACGGAACAAGCTCACTTTCTTACAGCACGACATCAATATGCCGTCTAATAACATCGAATATCTGATGGTAGAGATAGCAGGCAAGGGGAAATGCTAGCAAGCCAACGTGCATCCTCAACTCGTACAGCAGCCCAAAACAGCACAGGCAGAGGTTTTGGGCTTTCCTAACCAAGGTCACGCGCCTGGCAGGCAGTAACCCCCTGCTCGTGGCGGGAGACTTTAATGCCCCGCTTCCGACGTGGGGATACTTGCAGAATACACCTAAGGGCAAATATCTATGGGAAGAGAGCATCGAGGCAGGCCTCGAGCTCATAACCGACCCAACACAACCAACAAGACGAGGAACTCCCACCAGCAGGGATACCACGCCCGACCTCGCCTGCACCAAGAACATTACTCGAGCGCCGTGGTCAAACACAGGGGTGGATCTGGGCAGCGACCACTACATCACAGCGATGACTGTAAGCTCGCACAGGACCGAGGAAAAGGAATTCAAGCTAGTCGACTGGGACAAGTTCAGAAAGCTGAGGACCGGTAGATCCGTGGAGGATGCGAACGCATCCCTACGCGGGTGGATGACGCAACTCCAGACTGATCTAGAGGCGGCAACGCGAACGGTCACCAGTAACCTAGAAACAGAGAAGGGGGACAGTAGACTTGCCCACATGCTGGAAGCCAACCAATCGTTTCTGCAAATATGGAAAGGGCAATGCCTGAATCGTCAGCTGCGGAGCACTGCTCACACTTGCTAGGTAGAAATGGGACAAGATGTGCAACATGAATGACGGGCAGGTACGCAGAGGCAGCTTTTGGAACATTCTGAAACACCTTTTGGATGGCGCGAACATCAAGACCTCGTGGAGGGACGCGATAAACAAGCTGCTATACGAAGCATGCAAGACCGAAACACCGGACGAGCTGGTAACAAGACTGACGGCCAAATACCTCCCCGTAGCGGATGCGGCAGCTACCGAGGACGTGACCTACCAATATTCGGGTCGACCTAACGCGGAGCATGATGCTGACTTCACCACGAAAGACATCATACAAGCGCTCAGAGGTGTCAACAGCCGATCCGCACCGGGGCCGGATAACATCACCAACAAGGCCCTCCACAATATGGACGATAGTGGCGCGGAACAGCTCATTGCGATAGTTAATGAGACGTGGCGTTCAGGCAAAGTTCCCATAGAATGGAAGACGGCCAAAACGGTCTTAATACCGAAACGCGGCAACCCTCTCAGCGTGGACAATGGGCGCCCACTCTCGCTTGCGTCGTGCGTGGGTAAGACCATGCAGCGTGCGGTGCTTAGCCGTATGAAGCCTTACCTGGAAGATAATGAGATATATACTCACAACATCACTGGCTTTCGTCAAGGGCTGGCGACGCAAGACGCTGTGAAGCTGGTCAAAAGCCAGCTACTATACAGCACAACAAGAGGCGTCAAGGCCATCCCAGGCCTAGACCTAGAAAAGGCCTTTGATAACAAAGGGTACTCCTTAATTCTAGAACAAACCTCAATACGTGGACTTGGTCAACGTCTCCATGATTACATCCGTGACTTCCTGAGGGGAATGCAGGCCTCGCTACGAGTCGGGTCCCTTCAGTCGGACCCAGTCGTACTGGGCGACAGGGGCACCCCACAGGGCTCGGTGATATCCCCTACCCTCTTAACCTCACGATGATAGTACTGTCCAGGCTACTGACTGAAATCGAAAACCTCCAACATACCATCTATGCAGATGACGTGACCATGAGGGTGGCAAAGGGGAGCGAAGGACGAATCGAGCACACTTTACAAAATGCGATGCGAACCACTGAGGAGTACCTCAAACCAACAGGCTTGCGGTGCTCGCCGAGCAAGTCTGAGCTGCTGCTATATAGACCCAAGATACGAGGCCCCAAATCCAAGGAAACGGACACAGGCGCCGACCCATGCGTCCGCCTCTACACCGCTAAAGGCAACACAATTTCGCTGGTCGGTTATATCAAGATGTTGGGCATGAAAATAGAGGCGAACGGCTCGACCACCATCGCAGTTGCTAAGCTCACCACGAAGGTCGAGAACGCCACACGCCTACTAAGACGCATGGCCAACAGGCATCACAGGCTCAAGGAGGACAACCTGCTTAGACTGGCACAGGCCTTCGTAATCAGTCATTTCGTGTACATCGCAGCCATGCACAATTGGTCCAAAGTGGAAAGAGACAAGCTTGAAACGCTCCTGAGTAAGGTCGCCAAGAGAGCCATGGGTCTACCCATGCACACGAGCACGGAGGCACTGGACAACACGCTGAGCGAGATTGCAGAGGCGCGGGAATGGGCAACAACGAAATATAGAAAAGTCCTACATTTTCATTCTTAGAAACTTACGGTATTGCGTGCAATAACTAGATGGCACAGAGACAACTCACCCCGTAGATCTTTTTTAGTTGTGTCTTTCTTCCAATCTTCTGTACTTATGTTTAAGAGTGATGCGCCATCTGTGGCACATTATTTAGAATGCCTTATTAACACAAGGTTTCTTACGAAGGACCTTGTGTTCTTTAGTTTAGATACGTTACTATATGTGGAAAGGTGGAGAAGAAGAAAGGGATCCAAAAAGAAGGAAGGCATGTAATGATTGGATAATCCATTTTTCAATGAGATAACAGAAACCTAAAGAATATATGTTTGTTTCAACAGGAAACATGTGTCGCCCGCAGTTTTATTCCTGAATAAAGGAATGCAGGCGGCTTGACCTTCTATACTATGTATCTTTGCCAAAGGTTCCATTAGCCGAGGTCGCTAACCTCTGCACATACTCATTATTGCAGAGGCATGCATCAGGACGTTCTACGGGGCTTCTTCCTACCATAATGCGACTAGTTGCCTCTGCAAATCTCTGCGTCACACAAGTATATTGCAAACAATAAGGACAAAATGAGTTTTCCCGTGCTGAAGACAGCGTCGTGACACTTATGTAATTTAATTCCGTGGAGACAGAAGAGGGGGAAGGAGATTTGGAAGACCAGCGCTGTGCGACCGAGCAGGGGACATCACTGCGAGAAACTACTAACCTGTTACTGCGTAACGAAAGCAGGCACCCACAAATCCGCGCACATACACAACGCAAGCGAACACACGACAAAAGTTAGATCTACGGACACAATTTATGACAGACAGAAACATTCCAATTTTCAAAGAGAGGCGTGACAAAGAGCCGAAGCGCAAGTACAAAAGGAACTGACGCAACTTCTCCCCATGAAGTAGATCTGCTGTCGGCATTGAGCCCATGCTGGAAATGAGAGCCAATAGAATGAAAACATGAGGACAGATAAAGCACCGAAGGAGATATCGATCGTTACATTCTCCAGCTTCCCACTCATTATGAGACCATTCGATAGCGCTCGATAAACCGATGACAAAGAGTTGGTTGCTCGCGTCACATTCCTTGTTCCCTCTCGATCTACCCGAATCGGACATCTGGTCTCACTCGCGCAAACCAAAGGATATAGATCCCTCTACACGTGTAATATAACAGCGGGAAAGTGACCACCTAGCCTAAATGAACGTGCTACTTTTCTGGTGCTAGAGGCATATGGAATAACATTTTCCAACGGTAATATCTGTAGCTGAAATAAAAAAAAAATGCCGATCCCCCGCGCTGTGGGGCTCGATGTACGGGAAGCTTTCTGCGTTGTTTGCTTTTATTGACTGTAATTAGAGGAGACGGCAAATGTTTAATTTCAGCAAGGTTTAGTCCAACACAAGAGTGGTGAGTTGACGTTAAACGGTGTCTTTCGTACACCACTACTGTTTGTCTACGTACTGCGCAGAGCACATAGGGGGAAGTGTTTGTTCGAGGCGTTGTTGTGCGCCATACTTCATAACGTCTGAGAAGGTTGAGCATATTTATTGCCTCGCATGGCACATCGCAACGTGGGAGAAGTATTACGCTTTAATTGAATTATCGGGATGTCTGTGCATAAACGACAATCAGAATATGAGGCACACGGTAGTAGCGGAGTCTAGATTAATTTTGACAGCGTGGTGTTCTTAAACGTCTACCTAAATCCAAGTGAGCGAGCGTTTCTTATTTCGCCCCCGTCGAAATTCTGCAGGCGCGGCTGGGATTAAACCCGCAACATCAAGCAATGCCATGGCCAAAAAACTACATCGGAGGGCACAGAAGTGTTTGTTTGTCATTTGACCGCTTCGGTAGTGTCGCCTAGACGCTAGCGTGTGCTTTAATGCGGCTTTGCTTCTTCATGCCCTGCGTAAGTTATCCGCGTGACTTAACTTTATCCCATTCGCCTGCAACTGCTATCGTGTCTATAGTAGTAGCCTTTCGTTGCGTTCTCACGTCACCTGCAGCAGCAGCAGTTGGAAAGTCGAAGAAAGAAGCAAAGAAAGCTTCGCTTTAAAAAGGTCCACAAGAAGCGATGAGGCCAAAAGTATGTTTACGCAGGAACGAGTGCTAAACTTATTGTGATTTTCTTTTCATTAAGAAGTGCAGCTGGCGACAACCAAGAATGATGTTAAGAGTAACTGTATCAGCTGGTAGTGAAGCCCACCTTTGTGCATAACCAAAGAAAAAGTTTCAGCTCGAACGTATAGTTCGCTACCGAGTTCAGATACTGAACGCTCTGCATTAGTTCGTTGGATCACGCGAAACCTAATGTGGTAACTGCATAATCAGACTGGAGGCTACGTTTTGTTTCTTTCCGAAGCCCGCGAAGCTGCCGGACATGGGTTCGGTCTGTGCAGCCACAAAGTCCTTAAGGGTTGTTTCAGAATAATCCTTTGATATGTTCTGACCACTACTTCGGTAGCGAGTAGCGAATACGAGACTACTTCAATGTTCTTGCTTCGCTATAGAACATGTCTAGCTGAAAGGACGGCGTGCGAAGCCTGACGCCTTTTTGGTGCTTTTTTCAGTGAGTGGCGGAAGCTACAAAATTAGTTGCAGTTTCGCCCGAAAATCGTAGCATCGATTGCGGTAGCCACTTAGTAGACAGTTATACAAAGTAAGGATAGTAGTTTTATCGGCCGCATAAACTTGTAGACATAGACATACTAACTAAATTAACAAGCATTGTGTCACGTGCGCAAAAGAAAACATGAACACATTTCACTGGATGTCCACGGAAACTCGCTGTCAGAACGCTGCAGTGAGGAAATGCGGCAGCAGCAGCGAGCGAATTGACATTTATGCCACCGCTCTCATCAACGCGAATTAAGTAAGTTGCGAAAGCACAGCCCAGTGCGGACTCTGTACCCGTCATACATGTCTTTCAATATACAGCGGCCCGGCCTGGTGCGCGCGGCCACCCGAGCCGTCCTGGCCGTCTGGAGTAGAACGCTCCCAACCCTTCTTACCTCCATTCATGATAAAAAAAAAAGTTTGATTGCTTTGCGTTGTGTATGTGATCTCCTGCAGTCCTTGCTCCTACCTCCCTCCGAAGTATGCGCGCGAAAGAAAGGGGCGCGCTTCTTCTCCACTTTCGTCCGTAGCGTGCGCGAGATGGAGCCGCGATCGCCTGCTCAGCCTGGCACGCTTTCACTCGCACATAGAGCACTGCACTTTATGCGGAACCTCACGGCGATGGCGGCTTCAGAAAAGCGCCTGGAGTGTCCATACATCGCAATAAAAACCAGATGAAGATGGACAGTATAACAACATTTTAAGCAGCACTACGCAAACAAGAAGTGAAAACATGGTGGAAGGCTGCAGCCGTTTGCAGAGATGACGCGCTCTTGGAAAAGTACCGTCATCTGTGTTAAAATCCGTGATGCAGGATTAGTAATGCCACTCCTACCCGCAGTGGTTGCTTGGTGGCTATAATGTTGGGCTCTAAGCACGAGGTCCGGGATCGAATCCCGGCCACGGTGGCCGCATTTCGATGGGGGCGAAAGCGAAAACACCCGTGTACTTAGATTTAGGGGCACGTTAAAGAAGTCGAGGTGGTCGAAATTTCCGGAGTCCCCCACTACGGCGAGCCTCATAATCAGAAAGTGGTTTTGGCACGCAAAACCCCATAATTTAGTTTAGTAATGTCCTGGCTGCGTACGGAGAATGACGGTTGCTCACACGCATTTATTCTTCTCGATCGATGCCAGCACTGCGCACCACCTATTAAGTTTATGCCTTTTGGATGTTGAGCAGAAAATGTATGTTGCTTGCTTATAAGAACATGCAAAGCATTCAGTATTAATTGCAGTACAGGTGTGACTTCGCGATCTACAAGTGATCCCTCGTTATCATGTATGTCTGAGCCTGGACAGCCGGCTGTGCTTCTCTGATATATTAGGCATATCGAAATGTACGCATAACATGCAAAGAAAACCTGTGGTTACTGCAACACAACTTCCTGCGGGTGAACTCTACAAGCTGAGTAAGCTAGTGAGGCTTTCACGCAAGCTACTGCTTAAATCGGACTGGGAATAAAAACCACTCGCTCTCGTTATACACTGGAGTGGCTGCAATTCGACTGCATTGTGGGGTCTACTACCACTGAATGATTGTTCGATAATTTCCCCAATTTCCTCTGGTTACCCATGAGTTGTTACAACCTTATGATCTAATGACGCCGCCTGCCTACCTATTGATGTATTGAATCTGTACAATTATGATGCCCAGACCATGCATGTGTCTCCATACAGTATTAATCGCACATATATCAGTAGTCTACTACTAACTTAACTACATAACTATTGCGTGTAGCATTAAGTGCGAACCGGGTAATTAGGCACTACACTTATTTTGTCATTCTTCGTGATTCTGTCACACTACAACACTAGCAAGCGCAAATATTGTACAATGTTGTCATGATTGACAAACCCATGCCTTTGGTTAGATAGCATCCGGGCTTCACCCTCTGAGAGTGGCATCACAACTGATACAAATTTACAGCGTATTACAGTAACCTGGCAAACGAAAGCTAAGAAACGGCTTGTCTTCATGCTCGTCCTTCCACTCCTTATCCTGTGTATCCGCTGTAAATTTGCATCATTCATTCCCAACTAGCTCGACGCATAGCTTCTCGGAGCACACTACATGTTAGTCTACTTATCCGAGTGCTCTCACAACACTCAAGCTTCACTTTTTAAGCAGTTCACTTGCCCCTTTCGCTGTACGAAGGAGTTCAATATATTTCTTCTCATCCAATTGCAGCTGTCCCACATAATCCAAAATCGCTCTCACGGTGTTGTGCCACCCAACCGGATTCCGCCTCTGGTGCCCAGCCTTTGACCCACCCTCGATGTAATGAAGTTGCAATTTCATGTGAAACAGGAATCGACACTGTTCCCACAAAATCGTCAGCGTAGACTCTTTGCAGCAATTAGTAAGCTCTCAATATCGGCCAGTATGTAGCAATTTTCGTATTTAGTTTCCCCACCTTTTTCAAAGAATTAGGCAGTTGTGCTCACCTTGAGGGGAAGTTCTCTGTCTGCCCGTCAATAATCGGCGCCGGGCCCCGTCGTAGTTCGGACAGGCGCTGGTGCTACGCGAGAAACACACAAAGAAGGGCGTTGCCGTTTAGAGACATGCATGGCCGATGAGCCATTAGAGTGCGGGGTCCCAGGACTTGTCCCATTTGTCAGCTTTTGGTTGTCGAACAGACGAAGATACGACACGTACCTGTAGTCGCATGTCAACTATCTTGAGGTGACGCTGCTGTCGTCGTCATCGCTGTGGTACCGAAATGACCACTAAGCGTGGATGGAATTCTATAGCTGCGCTCTCACCGGCGAAACATCTTTTGTCCAGAAGGACGGCCAGGCCCAACAGCCACATTGTTGCACGACCCGCGACCCTATGTGAGTCGGTACAAGTGGGACTACCTGCAAGAGTCGAGCTGGATTCACTACGGGGCTTATGGCCGACAACAGGTAATTAAAACATAGACAGACCGACCTGTTCAGGCTACTTTCTAGGTCGGAAGGCATGCTAATAGTAATAAAATTTTATTTTGCCTCGTTAGAATTATGAAAGGCAGCATTGGCCCATAGTCCTAGCAAATATTGTAGCTCAAGATACGATTCCTGAGGTCCCCATTCGGTAGAGACATGGTGACTCTATTTTGGTGTGAGGAGAGGCTGCACTAGCAAATTGTGTGTGTTCCGACCTCTCGCAGACAGAGTGGCAGTCCTACCCACCTTATTCAGCACGAGAAATATTTTGCATTGGCGATGTTCTGACGAAAGTGGCGTAGTCATGCAGAATTACTCTTGTGAAAGCCGCACAGCATGCCAAGGACATCAGGCAAAATATGCTTAGGGAAGCAAAACTAAAGCCGAATGCTTGCTGAAATAGCTGCAGTAGCTGCTCATTGCTGCCGTAACTCCGTCAAACAGGAGTGCGGGAATTCATTTGATGAGGCCTCTAGCGATCTTTTTACGTATGCCTTGTGGCAACTGCACCGAATAAAAAAGCCAATTCTCACATTGCTTTGGCACGTCATATTACCATATTGAACGTTTACTGAACATGGTGAAAGGTTTCAGAAGTCCATGCTTTTTTTAAATTTCGATGGTGTCCTCGGCAGTAGCCTGCCTGCAGGCTTTTTTGTTTGAGCTAACGTCCAATGGAGCTAAAAGTTGGCTATTCGCTCTTGTGCAAGTAGAACCTTCTATCTTTTCTTAGCTTTATTTCAGTTTACGCGGGTAAAACATGAACAAAAAGAAAGTGTCGACGGTGCATTGAGAACGCGGCTTTAAAAACAAAGAAATTCTTCCTTATCAGCGTTTCACACTCGTCGCCCTGTACGACCGGCTCTGGTTTCTTCCGTCGTCACCACGTCAGCTTCTTTTGTTGGCCTACCGAGGAAATCGCTGCGGGAAGAAACTTGGTGGACAGCGAGGAGCTTCAGAAATGCGTGGACATACGTACGTGAGTGTCATGCGTAGGGCGACAAAACTCTCAGCCGAATGAATCGAACAAAGAGAAAGATAACGACAGCGGGGCAGTAGTATTCCTTACTGAAGAAGAAAGCCACAACACATCAGGCCTCAAACCAAATGGTGCCGACAGCTCCTACGGGCTTAGAACGTGACTTTATACAGGCGTGACAGCAGTATGGTAGCGTGTAGGTCTGAAGTTTGAGCGTTAAAAGGGGAGTTGCTCCGCCCGTCTTTATGGCGGCACTGAAGAAGGAAATACGTGCCACGGATCGCCTGCCACTTATGCCAAAATTGCCGCGCGACTGGCCGTTAGAAGCACTTTGCGTGTATTCGCGGGTTTCATTCACGCTTGGAAAAACGTTTGTGTAACACCTATTGAGTAACATAATGCTGTATCGGGTGTTTCTCCTGTTGCTCTATCATTTTCTCAGTGATACTTTTCATGTAATTACAACAATTGAGAAGTTGAGTGAATAAATAATTAGGAGTTATTATCTCATTAGGCGGAATGCAAGAAAAATAATCTGAGTATCTCCAAGCAACGGCAAACAACATCCCCCAGGTTCGGCCACGCTACGTGGCAACTGCATATATTTAAGGTTTGGCTCAAGTGAAACACTTTGAATTGACATAGAGGCATTCCGCAAACTGGGTTGAGTTCCCAACAATTGCTAATAGCAATAAAAGCAGAAACTGGCTGAGATCTTCACCAGCTTATTGAGATAGCGTCATTGTATATGCATCAAGATGCCGCAGATGCGTTCTCAGGCCGCCAGTTTACAGGAGTGCCAGAATCGCACGAATCACACGCTTTATGCGCTAGTGTTCTGTGCTACTGCACACGGCGTACCAGTCCTAATTGCTAACACATCTTTGGCGTAAACAAAATGCCACAAAAATATCTGCTTGTTAAATGAGGCCGCGCAATGAGCACATACTGTTACTCAGAACCAGAATAAACGAGTTGGCCTGATAGATGTATCATGGCCTACCAGATACTTCTAGATAGACTATCAGACACAAAAAATGCGTGACAAATCAGTTCTGCACGAGCCAGAAAAGTGGTGGAAGGTTTATAAAACCGTAAATTGTTGTCCACCGAACGGTAGCAATAAGCTACGAAAGAAAACGACATCTTTAACCTCGCTGTGAAATGATATTGTCACAAGCGTTTATTTCGGTTTTCGACAGGGACAAGTTCGCCCAGTAAACTCTGTTTAAGTTTACCGCCGACGCAGTTTCCCTTTCTGTCTGAGTGCGTGTCAGCCAGCTCGCCGTCATCTACGTGTCAATATATAATTTACGCAAGTGCTACACAATATTCCACAGCGCGATTTCACATCAATAAATTATGACGTATAAAGCACTTTGCAATAAATAAATATAAAAATAAATAGTAATATCTCACATCTTTAGTAAACAGGAGCATAATTTAGTAGCAATGAAACATGGATAATGTACAAAGGTAACGGACTGAACAAGCGGCCATGCGCAGCGTCGTAATCATCGAGGCTCTAAAGATACCCGCCGTGGTTGCTCAGTGGCTATGGTGTTGGGCTGCTGAGCACGAGGTCGCGGGATCGAATCCCGGCTATGGCGGCTGCATTTCGATGGGGGCGAAAGGCGAAAACACCCGTGTGCTTAGATTTAGGTGCACGTTAAAGAACCCCAGGTGGTCGAAATTTCCGGAGTCCTCCACTACGGCGCGCCTCATAATCAGAAAGTGGTTTTGGCACGTAAAACCCCACAATCTAATCTAGGCTCTAAAGATAAAACAAGTTTTTGCATGTCGATTGTATACACTGACCTTCCCGATAGCGAAACCAGCAGTTTTTAAAGATTTAGCAGAATTGATGCGGAATATGAAATTGTCCATTGAGCGAAAAAGCTGGCGTCTGTAACAGTGAAACGGCACCTAAATTCCCATTGGCTGCGACGCCACGTCACGAGCGTGCCTCGACGAAGCAGAGATGGCGAAGCGGAACGTCTGCTGCAGCGCTAGTGCGCCAGGGAGTGAGAGGAGAGGGCGTCGCCGCGACGCCGCGTCACCAGCGCGCCTCGGTGGAGCAGATACGGCGACACGACGCCGTGGGGCGAGACTGGTTTTGGTCGGCGAGGCAATCGCGTGAGACGCGCGTGCGGGTGCCGCCGTCTCGCTCTGGGAGCCGGCGTGCTCTCCATACGCATATATATCTCTCACCCCCACTGGGCTTAGCTGCTGCGGGCACCTGCCAGCCTTGGTGGTTGCTGCTGCTTCCTCGGTCTCTTGTCGCGCAGGACGTCGGTGGCACGCGGCGTTGGCACGCCGCGTTGGCACTGCGGGCTGCTGCTGCTTCCTGGCTCAGGCAGCACGTACCGCTATGGTAGATTACTTGCAGCGGAAAACTCGAAGCACCGCTCAGCGACGTTCAATTGGACATTAAGGCTTTCGCATTCATAACTCGCAACAAGTGATCAGGTGTTATCGATTTTTTTTAATATTTATCTTTTTGGTTGGCAGTACAATACATTTCATTTGTTCAGGGCTTGCCCCGTGGTCTCCTCTTTTCTGTGTTGTCCTTCCTATTGCGATGCCGTTTTACCAAGAAAAAAACGCTAAGTTTTCCAGTTACGGCGTAATAGTTCGATAAAGATTAAAGTAGAAGCACATGCTAAACCTCCTGTAAAGTATTACTTCTTTAGGAAAAAAGGAAGAGATCTGCAATGAACACATCAGTGAAATATATACAAGGGCAGCAAATAATTTTCGGCTATTTAAAGAAAACGCCATTATGCATCGCGTACGAAGTTTGCGGAATGATTGCTTCGCCTCGGCAGGTTCAGTAGAAGTTTTAAGCTTGAAGGCGGCTCGAAAATGGTGGCTGGAAAGAAAAGGCGCCTAGGTGAGCGAATCATTACGAGAATTTCGCAAAGGGTTATAGTAATATAACCTGAAAGAAATTTCACTTCCACCTAATTAGACAATTCGACAACTATGGAAAGAACCGCAGGTTAGGCGTAGAGTGTTGAGCTACATGGAATTCAAACAGCGATTGTGAAGACAAAACATAAAAGAAAGCTTCTGTTACAACCGATTACCACATACGCGTGGTATCCGACATTTTTCACCCCTTTCACGCCAACCAGCAGCCGTGGCCGTTAATATCTCAATCACCCGGTGGCTCTTCTTACAACCTACTACTTCGCCGGACGGACTTCGTACTATATGAACGGGGAAAGTTGGGCGAGTTGTTATCTACTCATTGCAAAGGATGCAAACAAACAGACGCAACATATGAGCACACACCACTAGTGCCGTGGTCTCTGCTCTATTGTTGTCCATGTATCTAGACTCCGTACCATCTATTAATAAAGTGATTTGCGTATGAGGACACTGACTTTCACGGAGCGGCACATAACTTTAAACAGCAAATATTCCGTAGCTAATACTGAGTTAGAGAACAAGATCCGCTACATGAAGCCCTTCTTCTCATTCAGACTGAGACAACTGTACGCGAGAGTTGTTTTGTTCATGTGAATAAAACTTTATACATGACAAGAAACTAGGACCGGAGGCGGTAAAATAAGCAACATTTGGGGCACGCCAGCGGAGCAGATCATAGATAAATCAAGAATCTGTGAAATAAGAGAACTGTCGGTTGCAAGAAGCTGTGACGTTCAATTGCTTCCGAAATGGGAAGTTGAAGCCATATGCCAGAACAACACTGAAAATTTCTCAACAACACTGAACAACACTGAAAAGTTCTCAGAGCAAAGTAGGGCTCCTTATACGCGCAATCTGGCACAAGCATCATTGGTGTAGGCCTGCCAGCAGGTATTCCTCTGACGCTAGCGTCAGGGATTGTCCGGATAAGAGCTACATAGGTCCACTATAGCAAAAGTCGGTCGCATGCTTGCATTGGCCAGGTGAGATGGGGTAGCAGCGGCTATATACTTTTCTAACAAATCATTGTGAAGCCAGATGTAACTTGCATTCATAATCGACTTTTCAACAATGTTTTTAAAGTTTCACTTCAGATGGGCTCCACTGACTTCTCATCATTCAAAAAGGCGGGGGCAAAAGTTGTTTAAACAGCAATTATGCTTCGAAGCCTGGGACGTAACGTTCTTTTTATCTACTGCTTGGAGTTTGTTGATAGTAAACAATAAAGGTGTTTCAACGAAGCAGCCACGTTGCTGAATTGTGGTGCCATATAAGGAATGTGTTTTTCTTGTCACGTCTGAATAGTCTTTTTGGAAGACTCTTTCATTAAACAATCGCACAATTTGAACTGATCACAGATGTGGAAAGTGCTATATAATAAAACATTCGCATTCAATAAATAAAAAAATGTTTTCGTCACAACATAGCACCTTCTGGCAGTATTTTGGGACGTAGATATGCGACTGCGCGAAGAATTACGAGTACTTTGATCTTGTCACAAGTTTACAATATTACTATTGTGTAAACTTACATTTTATACCGTTGACAGATATTGTAATGATAGGAGAAAACGCTTATCTCAAAATTTTGTGGCCTTGTTTGATACCCTATGTCGTTTTCTTGAACTGCTCCACGCTGTCTATGCTCAACCAAGGTAATTAAAGAACGCTAAAAACATTATCGGGCCTGATACTACCATTCCGCAGTATTCTATGCGTCTGTGCCGTTACACTGAGTTGAGTGATCTGTGCCTTACTTATTCACCATTTTCCTTGGTAGCACTTGAGTAGACGTCCCGTTCCATTTTTGTGCATGAGAGTGCCGGTTATAGCAGTTCATGAAGACAGAAGTAGCTTGTCACACTCCATAGATTCAGTGAATGCAAAGTAAAAAAGGTATACGAGTGTAAACATTAGCGAGATATATAAGGACTAAGAAGCCGATATAGCTGATACAGCTGATATAGCGCACTACGATGATTTCTTCTGAGAGAAATGTACTGAGCATCAAGTGTGCATTCTAAGCCGAAAACTGATGTTTTTAAACACTGTTTGACACACATCCTCAAATGCAGTCGTGTACATGCAGCTCCAATGCAGAATATGCTGAATATATCCAATTGATTTTCTGGAAAAAATATTTTTTCACTATCCTCAACCATGCTCCCTATTGTAGGGTAACAATTCAATGTTTTTGTCCTCTTCTGGTTACTCTTCATAATGTTTCCCTTTCTTCCGTCTCTCTCCCTCATGTTCCGTGCTGTGACCTCATAGCCCCTACACAACTCGCTCCGCAATGCCGCTTCTGCGCAGAATCCGGATCCCTCAGGCACATAGTAAGGGGTTACAAAGAGGCACCATTGCATCCTCCGAACGTTTATCAAACCAACGAGCTTTGAGAAAGAGCCTTGGCCAGCTTCGGCCTCGAGGATCAGCAACGGTTGTTTACCGGGGCCAGGTATGTGGCCCGGGCTCGAGGCATTCTGGAATGAGGACGCCTCTGCAAAGCTTCGTTTAAGTAATAAAAATGTCTCTACTCTCTCTTTATTCGTGCTATTCACAGACAAGCTGCTCAAAAGCATCATGTGGGTTTTTGCAGGGCACTTGAATCAACAACGTATATTCATTCTTGTGCAGGACCGAAGGCTTTTATGATACAATGGACATTTCATTTGACCGTTCCGACTCCAAATGCAAAATATTCTAGGCAAAATGTGTGATGTAGGTAACTTAAACTCGCCGATTCTGTTTATCACCATGCAAAGAACTTTCGATATTATTTGTGCCCGTGCGTCGATCGAAAAGACACACTGCGACAAATGTGCTTTGCAGTGTGCTCAGAAGCGCAATGGAAGCGTAACGAAAACTGCATGTTACATACAGGGCTTCTTTTTACGCAGATCATCTTTTTTCTAAGTAGCCCATATAAGGATCCCTGGCGTTATATCTGATAGGTTTCATAGCTAGGTGGACATGTGATGTAGCAAATGTTTCGATGATTACGCGAATTACAGAATTGCTGAAAATTTACTTTTTAATCAGCAACTTTACGGTGCATGTTCTAATTAAGAAAATGAAGCATCTCACTATGAAAGTCATGTATGCTGAGCATAAATCCTTAGACTAGTATTACTTTTGAGATCTGAGACCTTAAGATGTGCTACCAAATACATTCACGCTCCAGTAATATTTTCCAAATGCATCCCTCACAGTTTGGAACGGTCTTAGGCTTCTACTTGTTCAGATATATTACGCGTAGTAAGTGCGGGAAATTACGCCACGTTATTAGTTGCTAAAAACAAGGAGATTTGGCAAAAGAAGCCTTTTGATTGAAGCCATAAAACTAATTTACTCTTTAACTTTTTTTTCTAGTTCGCTGCTTTCAAAATATATCGGACGTGTACAGTCAACATCCGAAGTTTGCGGGATGCGGTTGCCCCTTCAAATGTGAATTCCTGCACTGTGAATGCATAACACTTCGTACTTAATGAATCACTGTGTAGGTGGCGAAGGCTACTACATGCTGGAACATTCAATTCGAGGCTGTGTTACTACGCTTCGCGAGCATTCAGCTTCTTGGCAGATCCTGCGTCCCGTAAACTTTTGCAGTTGACTGTACATACATCTCATCGTGCATAGGTACAAATTTTGCGGCAAAGAAGGAGCATGACAAAACATAAACAAGTTTCAACCAAAGCGTGCATTTCGGTATTTAAACGCACAGTATGTACAGCTGTGCGTGCAAATGTTATACATCAAATACAAAGAGCCACTAATGAAGTCGAACTTCCGGCCATAATTTTTGCCAAAGAAGCCGCGACTCCAATGTTCCCTCCCAATGGCTTGACTCTGCAAACTCCTTTTATTGTTTCAGGCAAGAAAAAAAAACAATGAGGGATTGTTCTTTAGCGTGAACATTGCAAGGGGGGCGGATAAAGTTTCGAAACAATTATACAGGCTTGTTGCGGGTAGCATCACAGTGCTCGTTGTCTATAATACTGTAGGGGACGCTTGGTAAAAGTTTTCAGCGAGCTGCGCTCGGCAAGTGCTCGACGCAGTCGCTTTGTGGCCGTGTGCAAAGAAATCAGACTGTCCTGCGACAGAAACGAGCTTAAAGGCGTTTATGCATGCGGACGGACTCGCGAGCACGCTCCCAAAGAATTCCCGTGGGTCCCCAACAAGCAACCGCAGTGCATAACTTAACCTCGTTAGTAATGGGAGCACTTATTTGTGGGCAGAATCCAACGGGATATGCAGGGATACGCTCCCACTCGCTCGCCTGCGGTCTATGCTCGCCATAGTAGCGTTGAGGGCGCACTTTCGTAGGCAGCCAAGGTCTGCGAAGATCCAAGGACAGGTACAAATGAAGAAAGCAAGGCCTCTTGATGATGGTACTCCTAATACGGGCATTCCATTTCTGCCTGTAGCATTGTTTTCTGGGTCTCCGGCGGAAACAGCTTCTTTTCCTTCGTTACCTTCGTTACACCGTTGAAAGCGTCGCCGAATGAGCTTAATTTTGGCGCAGCACTGTCTGTTTGTCTTGGTCGTCCCCATCGAGTAATTTCGTCGACGCACCGCATAGCACCACGGACACTGCGCCATAAGAGAATATCACGCACAACAAGACATCTAAAAAGACAGCAAGTAAATAGAGAGACAAAGAGTGAAAAAGAACACGTGCACCCTGAACGTAATCACGGCTGTTCGCAACGGTAGTGTCGCTCGTGCAGGTTCATAAGAACTGCAACACTGCATTCGTGGACCACTGCTACGGCGTTTGTGAAGCGGATATTTTAAAATTATTTGTTTCGACCGTAGTCTGTCATTCATACAAACTGGCACAGTCACGAGCGCTTGTCTCGGCACATTTATTGTACACTTTCACACAAGAAGTGTTCAAGTGTCTAGGAGCAGTTATGAGAGGCAGCGTAGTCAGCTATTTTAATGCGGAATTGAAAAAGATTTTGCAAAGGCTACTCCTAGCGATAGCCTAGGAAGCAGAGTAGCATGGCGTAGGCAGATTTTGTGTGTGATGCAAAGGGGAATCGACCAGGTCAGGCAGTGCACTCAGGTATTTTGAAAACCTTCTGTGTGCCTTATAGATAGCATGATATCTCATGCCAGCACAAGAAGCATTATATGTGCATCTGAGCGTGACAGTGGTGTAAATTCTTGTGGGACGTCTGCAACGGCTGTGCGAGTAACGCTATCAGCGTACTCGTTATCCATGGTGCCGCGGTCAAGTAATGCCTTTTCTTGGTCAAGGTATGAATGAGCTCTCTGGTGTCGAGCACCAGTGGTTCGCGCTGTCTGCCTTGCAGGTCTGGTAGTGAAGACGCAGCATTGGTTGAAATCGCTAAAAAGAAATCATCTTTGGCTTTTTTTTTGGCTGACCAAGCCAAGTGCAACTTGAGGAGCTGCAAGTTCCACAGCAGCCGATGTGGCCAGGCAGGAGGTCTGGAAACCAAATGTGGTGACTCTCGCTGGGGACACAACGGCTCCTACAGCTTCTTTGAGTGGCCGACTCATCATTATAAACTCGGACGTGGACGATGTAGCTCTCATGCAGAAGGGACATATGTAGGTATTTATGAGTAGGAAATGACAGTCTGGACGCTTTCTAATTTATGGTATGGTGATGTGCATTCCGGGACGAGTCAAACAGCAAGGAGGAGTCAATGGCTCAGTTGCCAGAGTGAAGCTTCATGGGAGACATTCGCAATCAGAAGAGACTGTAGCACAGAATGACGTCTGCGTCCTTTCTGAAGGTAGTGAGGGAAGATAGAGAGAAAGGCAAAGGAAAGACAGTGGCGTTAACCAGAGATTAACTCCGGTTGGCAACGCTGTACTGGAGGAGGGACAAAGGGTTGCGATAGGTGAAAGAGAGAAAAGAATAAAAATGAAAAAAAAATATAATTAAAAAAGAACACGTAGACACGATACACACGAACTGTCTCTGTGGACACAGTTGCGCAGTCTGCAAAGGCGTTCCTAGGGTTACGCAGTGTCCCCGTACAAGGCAAGACGGTTAGAAGTGGCTAGCGGAAGATGCACAATGTACATTCTCAGCACTTCCACCGAAATACTACGTGTTTCTATTGTGTGATCAAGGCGGATTGTTACTTTTACCGCTTTGGCTGCACATCATGACAAAGCGAGACGTACCCGGAAAGCTCCATCTTTCATAGCCTGTAGTTCGCAAAGATTTTTTCCCGCAAGCACTGGCCAATACGCGTAATCTGTACACCTAAGGGATAAGAAGGGCCCTGCACAATTCCGACAATTCTTTCCTGGCTAGAAAGTTTAACAGCTGGAAATTGATTTTAGTTGCTGTTTAGCGTAAGTCACATGAATGTCCCACTAAAGCGCCCGAAAAATGCTAGAGCACCACCTTCGCTGCAAGATGTGACCCTCAATGAATTAACGAAGGAGAGCTTCTGAGACTGTTTACAAAATGCATAAGACAGGAGTGACAACTGGAGCTCGCAAAATATGAGGCGCAGCATATCTATTAGCCGTCTATACAGAAGCCTATGCCTTCATGTAAATGCACATGTCCCAGAACCTCGTATCACTCTGCCTCACAGCATGCTTAGTCGATCTAGAGAGGAGTTAAGGTAAAATAAAATACCAACAGTGATAACAACGCGGGTGAGTGACGTTATTGGAGGGGTGGTTACATCTTTCACGCAACAGTGAAGGAAAAAGATTGGTAACATCAGGAAACGCTCTAATTTTACTAAATAAAGCGCCAGGAGTTTTAAGTAATAAGTAGAGTACTCGGACGGGTGACTTGGTAGCACTTCATGACGGTAGGATGTTGCGTACGATATAGGGAACGAAGACAGGAGACTTGAGAAACAAAAGCGCAAACTTTCTACTCAATATACTTGGCGAAAAGGGTGAAATTGATATAGAGATGATCTGTGACATGCACTCGATGGGTGAAAGCAGGAAAACAAGAAAGCATCTTTAAACAAAAAAGTGGAGTATGAAAAGGAGAAGAAGAAGAAGAAGTCCCTCCGAGCGGCCGCTGCTTCTTCGGTGAGATATTGTTTTCTGTTTTCTTCAAGAATTAGTGCTGTGTTGAGACTTCGCTGTTGTCCAGAGAGAACGAACATCCCGTGGGATACCTGTGTGCTGGAGATCGCGCACAGTATCGCGTGGTTTTGCTGCGCTCCGCAGCCTATCTACGCCTGCCACGGCGGTGGGCGGCAAAGAACACCGGCACGAGCCATATGTCCGACAGCGCATTCCTAGGCGCATGAGTGCCGCAGAATCGGCGCCGCACTCGGAAGTGCCACACCACGCGCCTAATGTCATCAAGCCGGCGACGCTAGTTTTCAACGCTGCCCTACCTTCCAGCACACCTTCAGTGAATATGGCTGAGACAAGCGAAAGTGAAGCCAAGAAACCACGGGTTGACGACGACAAGACATCTACCTATGAGCTAAGTGAAGATGAAGACATAGACTGCGATGACACGCCGTTCTCCTTGGTATCGTATAAAAAGAAGCGGCCTGAGGGAATTCCAGTTGTTTTTCGACCCTCACAGGAAGGGCGCAACTTCTGGCAAGTGAATCCGAACCGCGCTGCGTCGGAAATTGTCTCCGCGGCAAAGGAAAAAGTACAGTCATTCCGCGTGAACAGAGATGGAAGTTTTGCTGTCAACGTTACTTCAGTCTCATCTGCAAGACATCTTCTGTCGATGAGCGAAGTGGCTGGTTTGGGAGTCAAGCCATTCATTCCGGCATCTTATACCAAGAATGTCGGCAAGATACGCCATGTGCCAGTTGAGTATACAGAACAACAACTGGTTGACTTCCTGAAGGACTTTGGCGTGACATCTGCCCGTCGTCAGGCACGCTACAATCGCCAAGAAGATGGAGCGGTAGAATCACGCCCTCTGAGATCTGTCATTCTCCATTTCAGAGAAGATAAACCAATGCCGCAACGAGTGCATCTAGGTTTCACGAGTCATCCCGTAGAAGAATATCACGGCCCTGCTCTGAGATGCTACAACTGCCAGAGATTTGGACATCTATCGAAGAACTGCCGCAGTCCACGTCGCTGCAAGATATGCTCAGAAGACCACGACCATTCAGAGTGCAAGTCTGTGTGTCAGCCAAAGTGTGCCAACTGTGGCGGAAACCATACAGCTTCCTTCTCCGGGTGCCCTCAGAGCAGAGCTGCCTCAAGGTTGCGCAGACATGAGTTGAAATACGGAAGGCTGCCTCCTCGAAATGCGCCCCCACCCAACCTTGATGCTGTAAGATGCGCGCCTACAACTGCCAACAAAGAGAAAGAGCAAGTGGTCAATATGAACTATTCTGCAGCTCTAAAGCACTCAGGTCGACAACATTCTGACAGCGAGCGACACGATCCACCTCCAGAGAACACTACTCATCTTGCCCAGGCTTCGAGTGAACTTAGCCGACCTTCTAAACAACGCCCTGTGCCATTGACACAGCAGCCTCACCTAACATCTGAGCGACTACCTCAACATTCGCCTCAACCACATCTGTCATCCCAGCGACCATCTCAGTCAGCTCTTCAGCGACCTGCTTCGAGCACACATGGAGCTTCAGCGCCGTTTCCTGATTACGCGTCTTTACCCGTGGCACAGATGATCCTGCCCGTGCTATTCACAGCTCTGCGTGCAATTCTCAGTGCCATTCCACACGCAAACAACCTTCCAGAGGTAAAAGCACTGCTTTCTATGGAATCGTTGGTGCTTCCACAATCACCAACAGCTCCACTGCAGGCTTACAATGAATAATCGTTATAACAATGTTTTTATATTTCAGTGGAATGCTAATAGCCTTCGAAATAAGTCAGCTGATTTTCGCAAACTACTAGCTCAACATAACTTTCCTGTTTTATGCATACAGGAAGCAGGCGTACGAGATGACTTTCGTCTTTCGAACTATGTTATATATAAATCATCGCGCATTGCTGGTAGTAGTAGAGCGATGTTATGCGTGAGAAAAGACCTGCCGTCCTATTTAATACAGTCGAGCGATTCAAACATACCGGAGTTCGTAGCATGCAAGATATCTTTTAGAAATACAAGCGTCACAGTGATCAGTATTTATCTACAATGTTCTAGCAAAATATCAGTAGACAGCTTGGTGAATGTGTTTGGTATCGCAAACTCACATGTGCTGGTTTGTGGGGACTTCAACGCACATAACGTCATCTGGGGCAGTGAATATAATGATTCCCGTGGAAGCATTATAGAGTCTGCCGCAGAAAAAAGTAATCTGATTGTGTTAAATGACAGCTCTCCAACGTTCTTGCGGGGGTTTCGTTACTCAAGCTGTATAGATGTTACGCTCTGCTCCCCAGACCTTCTTGATGGTGTTGAATGGTCAATGGACATAGAAACGCACGGTAGTGATCATTTTCCGATCCTGGTCAAACATCGCCTCATACGGAGTGAAGGGACCCGCCGCTACTCAAAGTATACTAATTGGCAAAGTTTTCGGCACCATTTAAGTAATTCATTGGGTGAAAATCCGAACTTTCAAAGTTTTGCAAATACATTGTGTGAGTCCTACAAGAACTGCACAAAGCAAGTCATTGTTCCAAATGAATACGCTGCAGTCGACGGCGAATATGAATGCCTAAGAGCAATTAGAAGGCGCGCAGAACGGGCTTACCGCCGCAGTGGAAAGTTGGACGACTACAAAATGGCACAGAAAGTTCAGTCAACTTCGCGCAGACGCTTACAAAAATTAGGTACAAGAAAATGGCGAGAATACTGCGCGTCGTTGTCTCCGTTTACTCCGGTTCCCAGAATATGGTCCGTTGTCCGATCTTTTAGTGGTCCAGTTACCCAGAGCCATCCCTTTCGAGCCCTTGCCGTAGCTCGAAGCACTCCGGAAACATCGGTTGCTGACGAATTTTGTCAACTTGTATCCAGACCAGGAATTCCGTTTACTTGCCTACAATTTGCGAGTTCGACAACACTAGCAGAACAGAAGCTTCGTGCGTGCTTTATGTCACAACATCCACAACTTGATTGTGAGTTTAGTTTAAATGAATTGAAAAGTGCTCTTTCGTCATGCCGTACAAAGACAACCGCAGGCCCAGATGGTGTTACGTATGTGATGTTAAAGAACCTAGGTCCAGTAGGAAGAATGACTCTTTTGGAGATATTTAATGATATCTGGATAAGAGAGACTCTACCGGATTCATGGAAATTAGCTCGGGTAATTCCAGTGCTAAAACCAGGAAAGACTCCACTTTGTCTTGACTCCTACCGACCCGTCAGTCTCACAAGCTGTTTTTCCAAGCTAATGGAGAAGATGATAGACAGTCGA
This sequence comes from Dermacentor andersoni, assembly GCF_023375885.2. Lineage (NCBI taxonomy): Eukaryota > Metazoa > Arthropoda > Arachnida > Ixodida > Ixodidae > Dermacentor > Dermacentor andersoni. The sequence continues at coordinate 102,530,412 of NC_092817.1, read as the reverse complement.
CTGCAATGGTGGTGTGAACACACACATGTGTTTTCCGACCACATGACCGGTTTTCGACAAAATCGTTGTACAATGGATGCAGTATTAGATATTGCCACATACGTCGAACATGAACGAAGCTGCGGAAATGTGACAATAGCAGTATTCTTAGACATTCAAAGAGCATTCGACACTGTAAGTCACATACACGTCCTTGCTGGTATGTTAGAGCTTGGCCTACACGGTCGAACGCTGCGATGGGTGTCAAACTTCTTGAAAGATAGAAAAATATTTATGGAAACAATAGAAGGAGAAAGTAATTATCACAGCATCACGCAGGGCGTTCCGCAGGGCAGTGTTCTTAGTCCGTTTTTATTCAATTGTGTCATGGCAGCCTTGCCACAAAAGCTCCCGTCTGGTCTACGGTATTCTCTGTACGCAGATGACATCTGCATATGGGCCTCTGGTTCTAATATACAAGACATTCAAACAACGCTGCAAGAGGGCCTTGATAGCATCGACACCTTTTTAAAAGAAAGAGGCATGAGTCTTTCATACGCAAAGACAGCCGTACTTCCTTTCACTAGACGACAGTTGATTAATTTCCAACTTAGGCTTAACGGGCAAGCTTTGATGTTTGTGAAAGAGCATAAATTTCTTGGAGTTATTCTTGACCGCCAACTTACATGGGCTTCACACATCCGCGCAATTGAAAAACAGACCAATGCAGTAATAAACGTGCTTCGGCGACTCGCAGGCACAACGTGGGGGGGATCAGTCTCTTCGCTACTACAAGTTCATAACGCACTCATAAAACAAAAAATTGCTTACTCGGCACCTATTCTCCATGGTTTATCGCAAACTTCTGAGGAACGTCTTCAACGTTTACTAGCAAGGGGGCTGCGAGTGTGTCTTGGGGTTCCGCAGGCTACCTCGAGTTCTTTAGTAATTGCTGAAGCTCGTCACCCCCCATTTCCAGTCATACGAACGGTTGAAACATGCCGACATATTTATCGCATCTTAACCCAACACGAGAAGCATCCATTAAACCTCGCGCTCACCGAAAGAAACAAAAGCAAAATTCACGATGTTGTTCGAGAACATAAAACATTATTACCAAGATTTGAATTATACAATGTGGATGTTAGTTACCCTCCCTGGATGTTAACACACCCTAAAATAGAGTTATCGGTTGACGGGATTATATCTAAGAGAGACATGTTCATAGTAGCCGCACAGCAACTGGCACTCTACCAAATTTACTCATTATATCCCCAGTACATCCACGTTTATACAGATGGTTCGTGTCATAAAAATTCCTCGACTTCAGCATTCGTCATTCCACACTTAGCGCTAGAGCAAACATTTAAATTATCCCGGGAGACATCTTCCACCATGGCAGAACTATTTGCAATCCTGTGTGCTTTGCGTTTCATAACTTTAGAAAAACATTCGCAAAAATGGGTTATCTTTAGCGATTCGCAAGCCGCTCTCACATTACTACAGAGCAATAAGAAAAATTCTTTGAACACTTCGATATTGTATGAGACGCTCAAAGAACTTACAAAAGCAAGCGCAATGAACCACGTAATTGCATTTCAGTGGATTCCTGGGCACTGCAATATTCCTGGTAATACTGCAGCGGACGCAGCTGCGAATCGAGCGCACAATAACGCAGAGACAACCAATCTTCCCCTATTGCGTAGTGAAGTCCGCCTGATCCTGAGACAGATTTCTTGTCGTCTCAGCAAAACTACCTGGTTTGACCAGCAAACTAAGAACTCGGAGTTGTACTCAATAGACCCACATATAAACTTATCAATGCCGGAAACTCTAAGAGACAACAGAAAATTTGAAACTTTGGTACACCGGCTGCGTCTTGGTACTGCATTTACGAGACACTTCTTGTACAGAATAAAACGTGTCTCTAGTCCGCAGTGTTCTTGTGGCCATCCAGACGAAGATGTGCATCATCTTCTTCTCGTGTGCTCGAAATACGATACACAAAGAGCGGTACTGCAAGCTAATTTGTTTATATTAGACAGAAGACCATTCACTCTGAAAAAGATACTTGGCCCATGGCCAACTGCGGGCCTTCAAAAAAGAGCGCTTCTTGCTCTGAAAAAGTTTTTAGAGGAGACCAACATTTTGGGAAAATATTAAGTATTGGATGATCCGAATACGCTAAATGAGTTACATAAACGTTGTTCGTGGTGCATAGTTGGTTTATGTGGTGATCGCAACTTTTACGCAATACGTATAATTCTGTCCTGTACTTGGAGTGTATTACAAGTGTTGTTGTGTGTTTTGGCTGTTCAAAACATCGGACTTCATATATGCGTACGTGGACTGAACTCATGCACAGAACTTTGCGACTCATGTACTGTTGGACTGTATATTTTTTACTGATCCGGTGTTCTACTGAGTGTTATATTTAGTGTCGCTATCTCCCTTTTTGCGCAAATTTGTTTCGTCTGCCAAGTGACAAGGAGTAGCCGGTGCCACCACATAAAGGCGCCAACCTCTCCTAACATTCACTTCAATAAAAAAAAAAAAAAAAAAAGGAGTATGAAAAGGTCACACGGGCTGTACGTGCCGAATGACCTATCTATACGCAAGGCAGGCATAGAAATGCTAGTTTTTAGCCGTGGATTTGGCCGTAGATAATGAAGCTGGACACATTTCGCCATCGAGTAGCCTAGCCGAGAAGTCCGCACGAGGTCTTCGGGACGAGAAGCGTGGCGCGCCGGTGTCTGCAAGCACTGAGAATAGTTACTTCGCTTGCCGCACACACAGAGTCACGTACTGAGCGACCAAAGTTGGCGAGTGGTTCGTTGAAGAAAAAAAAATTAAATTCTAGAGTTTCACGTGCCAAAACCACGATTTGATTGTGAAGCACGTCGTAATGGGTGACTTCGAAAATTTCTACCACCTGGGGATCTTTAACGTGCCCTCGATGCTCGGGATACGGACGTTTATGCGTTTCACTTCTATCTAAATGCGGCCGCCGCAACCGCGATTTGCTCCAGCGACGTCGTTGCCTTCAAGACGTTGTCGCCATCATCTGATCGCGCGACGTCATCATCGCATGTCGTCGCGTTCAAGGCTTCTTGATTATACCATAGTCAATATTTGACAATTATCTTCCCATCATCGTCATTCTTTCGATGTCATACTACTTTCGTCATTCCTTCCGTGTCATTCTGTCATTATCAATGCGTCGTCATAATGTAGTGATCGGCATGTGGTCGTGGTCATGGCCGGCCCTGGATAGCGAGCGGGCCAACCCGGGAGGCAGTGTATGCCGCATATGCCCGAAGCAATGGAAATCTCCGAAAGACCACTACTACAGGTTGCAACTAAAGAAGCCTCGTGTCTTTGTGTTATACTTAGAAATACTTTGTGTCACTACATTTCTAGAAGGCTAATCGCAATAACGTCGATAGTTATCGGGAAATAACTATCGTTGGGGCACAATGGGGGTCCCAAGGAGCATTCACCCCCAAAGAGACCTGGGTGTTTGATATGTGGTGGGCTTCGAGCCCGTGAAGCGTGTCCGCGGTATCGCTCCCATGGATCCCACAGCTGACGGCTGCAGCTTCGTCCGCTTGATGCGTTAGGGGCTGGCTGTCGGACGACGCTTTTCCCACGATATCAAGGTGTGTTCCCCATCGCCCTCGGACGAGTCACATACGAAAGCGCCGAAGGCGCAGGTATGACCCTTCGCTCTTTGCCGTCTCGGCTACGTTGCAAGTGTCGGTCGGTCCACCAGTGCTGCGGGCTCAAAAGAAACCGTAAGCCGCGATCGAGTCAACACAACCACTCGATCGAGAATGTTGCGTGCTTCTTGCCACGTGTCGATAACCGGCCCTTCGGGGAGGGCGCCGTAGCGAGCCCGAACGCCGTCGTCTCGGACTGAGCACAGTGCTACTCTTTGTGAGAACGAAGCGGGTTTTAGGCCCCAGAATGTGGCCTCCGCATCGCGAAAACTCCCAAGTTTATTGTTTGTTGACTATAGCTTGTTCTTACTCACAATGTTTTAGTTTGTGCATTGTATTCACGAAGCGCAATTGCTTACCTATATAGACAAGAATCTGGTCTTTAAACATTGACTTCGTCGTCCTTCTGCGGTGGTACGCGTTCTCGAAACAGGCACCCCGACATAGTGTTGCGGCAATGATCCTGTCCAGACAGTTCACGTCACAAAAACATCTACTAGCACACTCGTCCGAAGATTTATTGGCACCTGAGGGATTTCCCGATTACGTAGCGGTCAAAGCAGCCCTTTGCGAATCACTGCGACGAAGGAAACGGCATTGCTTCACCCGCTTCAAGGTAAGCTCATTTCGGTTTGACTTGTGTGTTCAGATTCGGCAAAAATCAAGGTAACCGGGCTTGTGTAGTAGTGAATGAGTTTCAGGACCGTGTATTAGTCTCACAATGCTCTAGGAGTAGCCTTGTGGGTTACATTGGTCCGGCAGCAGCGTAAACGGCAGGCCGCACGTGCTTATGACTCGAATGAATACACGCTTTTGTGTAAAAAGAACTATTTTATTCTTGACGCGCGGAAAATGCCGTAAGCGGATGAGATTTCTGATGAATAGAAGCAAAAGCCAAGGTCACTGAGTTTCCGAAAACTTTGAGGTTGCTATCGTTTATATGTTCTCCTGGAAACTCGCGTTCAGTATCGCTAGCAATATCGGAACGCTGAAATTTGCACACAATGCTCCTGGACTTGGACTCTGGTGGCCACACTTTCACAGAGATTGCATTGCAGTCGACGACATATTCTAATTAAACGCTGGAAGCCAGTGGAAGGAAAAAAGAATTTGGATATAATGTCAGCTGTGATTTCTGCGAGGGCAGATTTCTCTGGTTTAGTTTTTTCTTCGAGTGAGAAAAAAGACAATGCTTCAACATGCTACAGCTAAAAACAACTGAAGCAGATATAAATGCTGTCTATAATAGTTTTATTATAGAAGTCACAGGACAAGGTTCGTTTTATTAAAATTGAAGTATGCGTTTCTTTCTATTCACGTTGTCTATTTTTTGTCTTTCAGTAAAAAAAAAAACTTGACAAGGGGAATTCACTGATTTATTTGATGTTATGAATGATGACCACCCTTCTCGCCAAATTTTTCGCATATCCTATTGAAAGCACAGAGATCACACGCCTGCTTGAATTTCCATGTAACGAATGACGAAATATCTTCCATCCAGCGACAATAAACAACGCTGCTTCAAGATGCTGAAGACGCTGTAAGATGTCTGACCTGAAACAAAGTCGCATAATTACAAAGAGAAGTGGCAGCAACGACTACGTTGTGGCATGTTTCAACAACAACAACAAAAAAGAAGCTTAATCAGGACACAACATTAGTACAAAAAGGAAGAAAAAGGCACTGTGAAAAATAAAGGTATAGCACAATAAGAACACTTTAACAAATAGGTCTTCGTCAGGGGGTCCTACCGGACTCCTGATTGGCACAGTCGGCTTTGCATCTTAAACGCCGTGCAGACATCGATACAGCGAAGAGAAAAATGGCCCGTTTCTACACAGCGAAAGAAATTGAGCACAGCTTTTAAGCAGCCTCACCAATCTGCACACCTTCCACGATGCTTGGCAGCTTTATGGAGCGAGGAGATGTACATGCATGCTTCCCACATGCCATCGCCAATGCACTCAATAAGTCCTTTGTGCTATGGTGTAAGGCGTTCCACCAGAAGCCAACAGTACGCTGGAAGCTACGGATTATATTAGCTTCGGGAAAAACGCCAGGGGCCATGTCGTTAACGTTGCGCGCATTTCGACTATTATTTGTGCAGCGATACCGCTAATGTGGTCTAATATAGGCACAGGAAAATTTATGCCAAACACGCAGCTTAATAAATGTGTCTCAGTAGCACAACAACAGCTTTGTGACAGGACCTATATTGACTGGTAAGCTCGATTACTTCAACAGCACTGCAGCCTTTTAACGAGTTCAGGTATCGGTGCAATATAAATAAAGAACAGATAAAGTACAGCATACAATGCGCGCCCGGTGGAACGTGGGGAAAAGCATTTTCGCGAAGCGCGTCGTAACGGCCGAAGCGATGTGCGCTTCTCTCTGCCTTGCAGCGAACGGATATGCGCCCGTCGTGCTTCGGCGTCGATGATAGCTTTCGTGCGATGTGTTCAGTAATGCTTTCCTGTTTATTTTTTTATGGCAAGGCGCAAGGATACAAGTGTTCTCATTTACAATTTTTTTTTCACTCGGTGCTTGGGCGATTCCAGGCTTGTAACGCGGCCTTAGTATCGCTGCTTTCGGTGTTGCGTTCGTTTTTCTTGGGCTGTGCAGGTAACCTTGTGCCATAACGGTACGAAAAGGCTTTCTTAGTCGCGGCGCGTCATTTTCATTGCATGAAAGTGCCTCTTTATGAACCGGTGTTAATGAGCATTATCACTACATTCGGTCCCTCCGGCCTTGCATTTGTTCGGCGCTCACCAACTGCTTTTCTACAGATGCTGCTGCTGCTGCCGGTCCTGGGACAGTTGCTGTCGCTGCCTGCAGTACAACTGACTGATACCCGTGCCGACGAACAGCGCATGAGTACTGTACAATGCATGGACAGCCCGCCAATTTGCCGCGACTTATCGAGTCTACTGCATCACCCACCGCCGATTCTGGACAACTTCATGCTGGTCGTCGGCCAACGTGGGACGACAATATCTAGACCAAGGTCGATCCAGAAGCTTCGGGCGAAAGGCGGTTCACTAAAGATTGTCACCGACATCAGCAAGGGTGGTTATGGGAGCAGCGATTGAATCGAGACTATGTTTGGAGGGAACAAACATTGGGAAAGAAAAAAGCGTTTTTTAATTCAAGTGAGACATAGTTAGATTTATTCAACGAAAAGAAAATTCCTGGTCGATGTTATATATTCGCGACTAGTTAAGAAAATGCAAGTTTATTTAATTTTATTATGATAATTACATACATTTCTTTTCAGCGCCCACCGTTACAGGGGGCGTTGAAGCCGCTATCACTCGCAATGCAATGCACTTCTTGAAGTGCGCAGAAAGGCGTGCTCGTAAAGTTCACCTGTTGAAATACGCCCCCCTCACAGGTTGTGCTTTTTTGCTTGTCAAAGTTTGTCTGAATTTGGTGACACGGGGTAGCTTCATCGTTTCTTAACCTGTTCAGTCAAAAGTAGTGAGTTACGACCGCCAGATGATTGTGTAGTTGTTTTCGTGCGACTGCGCTGGCCGACGGGCTTGGCATCCGACGATAGGATCAGCACTCTACACCTAAAGCTTTCGTCGGCCTCCAAAGAAAGTATGTTCTGTGCAGGGCTGCGATTTTGGCAGCCCTACGGCTGGCCTTTTTCTGCAACGCTTTCCGCGCTGAAAGCTCGAAACGCCCATCAAGTCGAATGGTGGGGCATTTGAATATATAGCTCTAATGTCAGACCAACAAAACAAATCTCGCGCCTTCGAAAACAACATGTCACTTCTGTTTTTACCAGATATGGCCTCACATTATTTTTTTCTTCCGCCGGAAATGTTCCCTCCACATACAGATCCATGGCGCTAAGCCCCATGAACCGCCGATGAACCGCCATATTTTGAACGTATGTGCTCCTATGGAAGCTTCGCTACCAGTTATAATTACCTTGATCTACACCGCCTCCTCAAAGGCGCGCGCATTTGGACGAAGCTTCGGGCCACGACACTGCCACAATTGTTCGGCACTCACCAACTGCTTTTCTACAGGTCTGTTACTATCAAACTCGCTGTTACCGTAGCAATAATGTTTGCCTTCTGGCGGTGTCGGGGCCATCCAACCATTTCAAACGGTCTTGCGCTGCTCTTGTTTATGTTTTGCGACTGTTGGTTTCGAGTGGGGATGTTGAGGAAATCCCCGGAGAGAAGTTAGATGGAGTGACCGACGCTGTAAAGCGTCTTGAAGCTAGAAACGCAAGTCTTCTCGAATCAATAATGAAAGTTCTAAATATGCATGTACAACTCAAAACAGACCTCGAAAACCTAACGAAACGTGTACAGGAACTGGAAAACAAATTAGAATCTGCTTTACCTATTCATGCCCCAACAGCTCTGGAAAGTGGCTTTTCTAGCATCATTAACAAAATTGATAACCTAGAAAACCAGTAGCGTAGATCAAATGTTTTTTTTTTTTTTTGGTGTTACCTATACTAACGAATCTGAAAGATGAGGAAGTTCAGAGTGGCGTGTTCATGAATTCTGCCAAGATAAATTTGGTGCCACTGCGACTTACATTGCTAGGGCACACCGTGTGTGCCGTTTTTCGACTGTCAAAAACGCCCCATTATAGCTATGTTCTTCAGCGATAAAGAACTTGAGGCAATTTTAAATAAAGGCAGCAAGCTGAGGCACACAGGTTTCAGGATATATAGAACGCGACTATTTCCAAGCCGTTCGTGATAAACGTCGGAAACTTCTGCAATTCGCTCGATCGATTAAAAACAAGGTGACCGCGTGCGCCTAATGTCCGACAAGCTGCATATCAATAATAATACTTATGTGTGGGATGTTGCCGGTAGCCGTGCTATGTCAGTTCGTCATCCCACCACAGTATGAGATGTGCCGAGTGATAAGTCATCTTCTTCAGAGACTGCGTCATTTTCGCGTAATGTACGTGTGTCCTAATTTAAAGAGTAATACCAATTTCCTGTTCACAAACATTAGAAGTGCTTTTCCAAAACTGTTGCCATTTCTTCGCTCGCAGATTCTACGTGCGTTTCACTTCTAGTATTGACTGAAACTTGGCTGGACGATCCTATTCCGGATGATAACATTCTTCTGAGTGAATCTGAATTCTGCTGTTTTTCGGTGTGACAGGAAAAATAGAAAAGTGGGTGGCGTCCTTATAGCCACAAAGAAACAATTATCTGCTGTTCCCCTCGCTGTTGGTACTTTCCTTTAATGTGTATGGATATGGTGTAAATTCCGAGTTAATTATGCTATTATTGCTCCTTTCTACCGGCTGCCCGATATGTCTAATGAATTTTCTGGGGAATTCCATAGAATACTCAGCGACTTACATTTGCGTTTTCCTAACTCTATTTTCTTCGTATTTGGCGACTTTTATTTGCCAAACATTGAATGGCCCACTCTCTGTGTTAATTCCAGTGATAAAGAAGCCCACACCTTCCTTCATTCATGCGTAGATATTTATCTTGTTCAAGTTATTATTAGTCCTACCCGTCGCTCCGCTACCACGGCAAATATTCTTGATATTGTCCTAACAAATAACCCTGACGCGCTCTGATCTACTGCATTTAAATGGTTTATCCGATCACGACATTACCACCGGATGCTTCACGCATCAATTTAGTGAAAATTACCATTAAGCGAATTCATTGCTACAATTACGCTAATTTTGCGATGATTAACTCGGAAGTAAACACCTTCTCTGAGAACTTCCTGGTTCAGTATTCATCACGTACAATTGAAGTAAAGTGGCTGTCGTTCAAAACCACCTTGTCTCACCTTGTTGATAAGTATGTGTCAATCATCACCATCCGACATCATAAAAATTCGCCTTGGTTCACACATCGTCTTCGTCGTCGTAATAATAAGAAAAAAATGTTTGTACCGTCAAGCAATGACCATAGGTCTCCTGTCATCATGGAACAAGTACAAGAATTGCGATAAAGAGTATCAGTCTCTGCTTACAACAACCCGTTCTAATTTCTTCAGTCACGACCTGTCTACTTTGTTAACCACTAATTCTCATAGATTCTGGCGCATCATCAATCCGACTTCCTATCCTGATATAGCGCTAACTTATGCTGATGGGCAACCAGTAATTGAAACTGACTGTTCGCATCTTCTGAACGATGCATTTTCATCAGTGTTCACCAATGAAGATATGACTTCCTGGCCAATATTAGAGCCATTTCCTAACATTTCCATGCCAGAAATTGTCGTCGGTGAATCTGGTATTCTTGCCCTGTTGAATAACCTCAAAATTACTACTAGGTCTGATCACCTTGGTTTCAATAATAGGGAGGGCCCTTAAAAACGCTTCTCGAAAGATTTTTCTAGTGTTATCAGCCCTGTTTTCACAATCATTATCCTCTGGCATTATTCCTCATGACTGGCGAATAGCCACAGTAATACCAATTTTTAAATCGGGCGATCGCTCTGTTCCACTTAACTACCATCCCGTCTCATTAACTAGCAACACATGTCAACTTTTCGAGCACGTCATACATACACAAGTCATAAACTACCTAGAATACCATGATATCATTTTCAAGTTCCAGCATGGTTTTCGCAGGGGTTATTCATGCGACGCTCAACTCGCCCGATTTACTAACGATATATTTTCCGGATCGAACGAAGAATTTCAAGTCGACGCACTGTTTCTTAACTTCTCTAAAGCTTTTGGTCGCGTTCCTCATCACAGGCTTCTAATGAAATTAACACACTCAAATAGTCACCCAAACGTTCTTGCATGGAGTAAAGATTTTCTGTCCAACAGACCACAATTCTCCTGTGCTAATGACTGTACCTCTTCTTCTGTTCCTTTAACTTCTGGAGTGCCCCAGGGCAGCGCTCTTGTTCCCCTGCTTTTCTTAATTTTTTAATAATCTACCTAATTGTGTCTCATCTTGAAGTCGATTATTCGCAGATGATTGTGTTATGTATCGTAATATTAATAAGGACGCTGACCGCCTTCCCCTACAAACTGACCATGATGCGCTAACTGCTTGGTGGTCCTCGTGGCTAATGTCTTTAAATACGTCTAAAACCAAGCTAATGTCATTTACCAACCATTCCACTCGAGTTCCTACCACCTACTTTCTCAATAATGCTAGCGTAGAATTTGCGCCAACTTGCAAGTATCTTGGCCTTCATCTTCAGTCTGATTTCACTTGGCATTGCAATATGAACACCGTCTTAGCATCAGCTAACCGAGCATTCGGCCTTCTTAAGCGTAACCTCAAGCACGCACCTTCACACTTAAGACAACCTGCTTATATCACGCTGATCCGCCCAAAAATTGAATATGCTTCTGCCATATGGTATCCCGATCAAGCATACATTATCAACAACATGGAATCTCTGCAAAACCGTGCTGTTCGCTTCAGCTTCATCTTTTCCGATTATTCACGCTTCACCAGCGTCACATCATTAAAACAACGTGCCGAGTTGGAACCGCTATCACATCGACGCCAGTTTGCTCGCCTATCCTTATTTCGTAAACTTTATCGCCATTCCACGCTACACGATGACTTCTTTTCATCACCCCCTGCCGTCTTCCCGTGCCGTGACCACGCTAACAAAGTAAAACGCATAACGTGCCACCTCATCGCTCTGCGTAAGATCATTTATTCCTCGCACAATAATAGAATGGAATAACCTAGCATTACGCATAGCAACTGAAGTTCTCTTACCATCTTTCCAAGCCTTGTTTCAAGAAAGTGGTTAGTGGTAGCATTTTAATTATTAGTTATTGTTATATGCACATATTAACATATTGAGTAAAAAAGCACTTTTGATTACATGAATTAGTGCGACATACAACCTGTTCATATCTATTTATTTTATGTTCCTTGTTTGTGGTGTTTATTTCATGTAGTTTTATTTCTTGTGTATATTTCATGTTTATGTCCCGCCCCCCTATGTAATACCCTGGCATGAGGGCCCTTAGGGGTAATGTAAATAAGTTAATAAAAATAAATAAATTTGTTTCTGCGACGATTTCACTACACCTACACAAAATATTATTAGACCCTAAAGAATCATTGCTAGGGGCGGGTCCATTGACCAAAATGCATATTTTTTTATTTGCAACAACACAACATACCACGCCGGCAAATTTCATAAATATAGCAAAAAATACGAAATAAGCGCATAACTCACAATTATAGTTAATCACAAGTTTAACAAGAATTTTTAGTGTCGGTAAAACGTGATTATCTTTACCAGTTCTCGGAATATATCTGCAAACTTATAATTACGTTATTTATTGACAAACTTTCTTTTGCCGCCGTCAGCAGTGCACGGGCACATGTGTTCAAAACCAGCTTTAAAACTGACTTCAATTCACCGTGTTTCAAACAAGCAACACAAAACATAGACAACTAACGAAACAATAGAACAATCTTTCAGGGCGTTTTCTAGATAAACCAGCCGCTTGAAGCCGCGTTTATGCAAAATAGACGAAGCTTTTCCTCTTTCTTGTGCTGATTCGAAGTGAGGGCGACTTAGATTCAAAGCATCGAAAAAGCAACCACTCAAACTATGGACAAATATTCTCGACCTGTTCAAATAAGACCCTTCATCGGCATTTATTTCGTCACGGGCAATGGTCTCTTAGTTCAGACCAGGATCGAAAGGAGATATATGAGGATCCTGTAGATAGTAGAAGTATTGTTTATAGCAACTATATGTGGCGGGTGGCTGAAAACAGATAGTAAATGAATGTCCACGTTAGGCGGCACAATTTGCGTGGAAGACACAACAAGCGACCACATTTAGGAACCTTGGGACAGCTTGTACTTATATTTATTATCAACAGAAACACTTATGCAGATCAAACGGACGTGTTGGAATCTATCTGAAGCGAAGCTTAAAAGAAGCCGTTAACGCAATACTGTACAACTAACGCAGGTGCGTACCATTGGCTTTATGTCATTTTGCGCAGCATGTAAACTCGTGCAAGTTTATCTGCCACAAAGGTCCTAACTATACAATTAATTCTATTTTTATGTTTGTGCCCCCACTAAGCCGCTCAAAAGCATTATTTATTGGAAGTCAAATCAGTGCTTTATTTCGTTTCTGGTTAAAGAAACGAGCGGCTACAAAAAGCTGCTACATTGAATAGCATGACAAGGTGGTTGCCCCCGCGAAGTGGTATTAGAGCGTGACACCATGCGATGACAGCGGGAGATGATTTCTTCCGGACTAAATGAAAACACAAAACCAGGCAAACGTACAGCCGGTGACGTCAATGCAGCAGTGCCATTAGGACGAAGGGGCTGTTTCACGCTTGTTGTGTGAAGAATGGTTATGACAGGTTGCACCCAGAGAAGTAAGACACATATCTTGCTATCGATTTAAGTAACTTGTACATCTGTTGCATATCAAATTGATCAGCCAATTTATACCAAGTTTCGTCACAGAACCTTTTGAATAGAATGCTCCATTCTATTTGCAAACGGGTTGGCGTTCTTTAGAGATACGAAAGAGCGAGATTCTATGTTTCAAGCTTTATGAAGGAATAATTTGTCTTATGCTGGGAAGAGGTGTGCTTATTTGCACTAAATTGTCAGTCAGCATTTGAGAATTATATTAATCGACGCGGCCGTAGAAGCGTTCAGCGCACGTATAGCATAGATATAAATATATATATATATATATATATATATATATATATATATATATATATATATCGAGAGTACATGCTAATCAGTCGTATTATTTTCAACGCTCTGATAGGAATATGATAAATATAAATACGTGTTCCAATTGATGGTAGTCTTGTTTTAATCTCCCGTTAGTGTGAATTCGTAATACACGTTTGAAGTTATCGACAGAGAATTCGGGAGGATATAGAACTACAAAAGTGCACCTTTTGTTATTTATCTATAATTTGCAACTAATACTTTCACCATCCAGAACATCTGGCATTCTCTGCAGTTGTATTGAATATTCATAGAATAGGGCAAGACATTCCCCTCTTCGGTCACAGTTTCTACCTAGAACTTTCTAGTTCCTTGGTACAAATTCGCTATCAAATCCAAGTATAGCAAGGAAATGTAGTTTTAGATATGTACATCTATGTCGTTATCAATTGAAAAAAAAAACACGGTCTCAAGTTGAACATCGTTATTAACGACATAGCAGCACTTCATACTTAGAATTTAGAAGGACCCAATGCTTATTTTATAATGTTGTTTTGTTTTACATTGCCTGAAATTTTCCACACCATCGTCGCTATTTTCGTCGCGTTTGCATAAGAGCCAACAAGAACATTCATACAGAAAAGAAATACGAACCGCCTCAAAGAGCACACGTAGGCAACGGAACTTACCTAGACCAATGTGTGCTAACCAGCAAAGGCCGCTTCTGAAGATAAGCGAGTAAAGCGATGTGACTGGAAAAGAACAAGGAATGGAGAAGATGGAAGAAGGAACAGAAACAAGGAAACTGCAAACGGTTCTCATGCTTTACTTTGGTCTTACACTTTTGCCTCGTTTCGTTTTTAGCACCTGTCGCTTTCCTGTCGGACCGTTGGGCATATTTTTCTTGTACCCCAGCGCGCCAGGTCAACTGTTTGTGCAAGATACCGCTGCTTTGACCGATAGACGGAAGTCTAGAGGGCTAGAGTTAGCGTCTACATTAACAATTAGGTCGCTAACAATGAAAATCTCCTATGTCCACTCCGTGCTTCCATGGGCCATTTCAATCAGAGACTTCGTATAAGTCAACACTCGAAAACGCAGCCGCATGCTTTTAATCACTGTCCCTGTAGTTCTTTTTTGATGTGGTTGATGGAACGTCAAGCTAGAACACATCTTTTTTTATTTTTGCGCATCTGCTTTTTATACAAAGGTGCTGTAGGAATAATAGGAGGCAGCCCAGAGTAAAGGAAAGCGCTAAGCGATCGACTTTGGTATGTATTTATATCTCAGCTTTGAATTCAGAATTCGCAATTATAGTCCTTTCTTCTCATGACTGTAATCCATGTTTTCCGGCATGGGGATGTGATGTGGCGCTGAAAGTTCAGCCACGTGCAAAGGCACTTTGCACAAGATTGACTACGGGCCAACGAATTGACTAAAAGCCCACTACAATTTCTACAACTAGACATCTCTGCGACTGTAACTTACATAGTTGGAAAAAGGAACGAATAGTACCAGTGAAAGCGCAATGTCACACTTCATCGGTTTTCCCGCTTTATCGACAACGCAAAACCAAAAGATTTCGATACACGAGTGATTATCGTCATGCCCTAATCTGTTTTGTTTTTTGCAGGTTATTCGGAATATGTGTTAACAGATACGAACAGCAGGAATGCGTTAAGGAAATTTTCGCTCGAAAGTGAGCTCGTCACGGCGCAACAGTGATACACTAGACATTCTGCTGAAAAGCTGTCGCTACGTTGGGAATTCGCAGTGTCTGTCATTTCAACTTCCTGTGAGACATTACTTTAAAAAAAAACGGGGAATGCAGTGCTCCGCCAAAGATTGTGACAAAAGATCTGTGCATGTAATTCCATACCTCCATAAACGTTCCCATAATTTGAAGAAAATCGCAAACCGACACAATGTCAATCTAGTTTTTGAGCGCCTTGTAAATTGTCAGCAGTGTGTAACCTGCAAAACAAGAAGCCCCAGAAAGGTATGCAATGCCATACTAATCGCCGCACCAATTACACCAAACGTACTTAAGGTATTGTGTTTCAGATACCCTTAAATTGTGGACGTGCTTATATAGAACAAACTGGCCAATGCTTCAACGAGAGGGCTAGACAGCCCAATAACGACGTCCGAAAAGAATAAGGTAGTCACTTGGCTGAACACTGCAGAAATTGCACATGCCCACCCGTGTTTGGTGACAAAACTTCCTTGAGGAAAGCAAGAACTGAAACAGAACGCGAAATAGTTGAAGCGTACTTTATAAGGAAGGCAGGTGACAAGTGCGGCATTTCTAGAAGTGGCATCTCTTACGAGGTATGTAGAAACATGAACTTAATGACCATACAATGGCATGTATGAACCGTATGACTTATGCAATTTCTCGCATGGTGACGCGTGCACGATTTGCCTAATGCGCAGTGCATAAATAGATGATCGTTTGCAGTAAACGCCATTTGGAATATGAGCTCCCGCTCTCTCGTGTGTGTTCCTTTCGTCTTTGTCTTCGGTGCGTTTCTATGAAAACCTTTTCTGGACGTTCCAACTTGTTAAAAAATGCATATTAAGGCACATTGTACGGCTGGTAATTTCTTCATTTGAACATAAATCTCAATAGAACACACTATGCGTGTATGGCTTAATGTAAAAACGTAGAGGACGAGGGAAATTTAACTGGACATCTAAACCTGAAATATGGAATATCAAAATTAACTTAACCGTCGTCTTCATGTTTAATTACACGCTTAGCGGACAGGCTAAGCAGCACGGTCACTGATTCGTGCTCCCCAGATAGTGAACTGAAAACAGAAAACAATATTTCGCTTAACATTACAAAGAAGTAATTACAGATGAAATAAAACTACCCGGATTACTTGTTCTTTCAGCGGAGTACGCGTATACAAACAATATATAGAGTAATGGGCATAAAAGCGGATTATTTTGGTTTAATTTACCTTTGCGAATACAGCAACATGAACCGATTGGCTTCGTATTTGAACAGACTACCGACTAGTGTCGGCACCTTCCGTCACTTCTCTTAAAGTCTTTATAAAATTTTCTTCATTTGCTGTTTGGCCACGTTTCTTTCCAGAAAGCAACGGAATACATTAAAGACGCTTTTTACCTTTTAGTCTTGTACTGTATTGGTCTGCCTTTGAGTTTGCCTTTTGTAACACAATGAAAAAGAAAGTTCCCGGCTTTGGTATTGCCTTTCAAACAATTTTCTTTCTGACAGGGGAAAAGTGTACATTCTTTCCTTTCTAGAAAACGTCCTTCTTTTAATGCATGTCATAATGGTTGAGAGAGACGTTTACAAAGTCTAGAATTCACGAATGACAGTGGCGTAGCCACCCTTCCCACATAGTCGAACATAAATAACTCATAAAAAAGTACAGTAGCTCGAGCGAGTGATGGATTTACGTTTTCTAGATAAAGTAGAATTCAAGAACTGTCACAGTTATGTAGCTATGTGGAAGACATGAGCACGCAAGTGGTGGTTATAGGATTTCTTCAATGCAGCGAACGAGGTGCAGGTAGAGCGTACGTTATAGCAATGGCTTTTCGTCTTCGTAAAGACACTTTAATAAGCGCATGTACAAAACAATATTACAATAGACAATTGTTAGTTGCTAACAGTATACTTATTCTTGTGTTACAGAGGAGGGCAATTATAAGAAAATTCAGATTGGCGATGATAGTGTCTCGTAATTGCTCCGCTGTCCACCATGCATTCAGAAGCATCAGGACAACAATATGCGATGGAAGAAAGGCGCTATACATTTACGCCAGTGGCGATCGAATCGCTAATTGCCGGAATAAGGCGCGAACGTTAAAGAGGGAACACAGTTACGCCGGCATCATTCCAGATAGCCGTACTGTATGTAACAAGAAACAAAAAATGTGGCGCGATAAAGCCACGGGATCAGAGCACAATCAAAACGGCACGCCTTCTCATGTATGCGGACGCACAATGTGCATGCAGCACGGCTAACCTGCCACTCGTACGTCGCTGAGCAACGCATCGGCACGTGAGGAATCAGTGCAGGCTGTCGCAGGCAGTGGCACTGCAAATGCGAGAGTGCCACGCATCCGGCCACTGGATTCGCGAGACACGTCGGGAACCCAGTGGTTCCCGACGTGTCTTGGCTGGAGTGGCTTGGTTCGTAGTTTCTGCGTGACGTGAATGCTGCCACCAAGATTTCGGTTTTTCTAGTTTTGAGATAGGAAACTGTCGCACGTACATATATCGAAGCGAGGCTACATTAGTGGCTGGAAGGACGTGAGAAGAGGCGACCTGACGGAAAAATAAATTGTGGCGTTTTGCGTGCGAAAACCACGATCTGATTTTTAGGCACTTCTAGCGGGGGACTCCGGAATAATTCAGACCACGCGAGGTTCTTCAACGTGCATCTAAAACTAAGTACACGGGTGTTTTTCGCATTGCGCTCCCCATGGAAATGCGGACGCCATAGCCGGCATTCGATTCCGCGACCTCGGGCTTAGCAGCCCAACACTATATACACTAAGCAACTACGGCGGTTGACCTGACGGCAGTGACATAGCGCAGAAGAAAGTATCAGATAAGAAGAGACGGGCAGTTACAAGACAGTATTACAATCGACTGCATATACGCTTCCGAAGAAGTGTATCATCAATGTGTCGATCAATAGATAGACGGAAAAACTAGGCGAACAGAGGGGTAAGAATGGAGAGGGCGAAAGGCAGATAGAGAAACTGAGATGAGATGTGTTATACTGAAGGAAAGAAAAAAAAATGCGTCGCTGTGACAAAGTGTCGGCAGCTGCATCGTGGCGCTGCACGCCGGCTGAAGACCCGTAGAGCGACATGTCACGCTAATGTGGACGTGGACAGCGGGAAGTGATGATGACATCTTTCAGCCCCTGTCAATGCCATTCTTCTGTACCGTTTCTTTCTCGCATGAGCCGGTAGCAGCTATGCTTAGCCTAATTTGAACCGGATCATCAGCAAGCATGCCAGTTGACATCGAACTTTGCACGTGTGGACACACACTGAAGGACAGACGCAATTACGTGCACACATGTACGCAGCGCCAGCATGGCGCTTCAAGTACTGAAGCTGTTGGAGACAACGTTCACTAATGGAGCAGCGTAACACATCAGCCATGAGTGGATACTCTGCGTCGGCTTTATATGTACCGGTACTTTTTTAAGCTGCACCAAATTATAAGAAAATCGCCTATGGCGGATAGCTCAATTCTAACGCTTGACATAAATTACTGAATGAGGCGGCTGTTACTTCTACGAGAAATCAAATGGTTATTGAAATATTAGCCTAATTACGTTAACTGACTTTCTGATTAGTTATTCATGGCACATATTTCAACCTACAAATGGTAGCTAGTGAGTAGGCAAGGCATATCGACTTAGAACAAATTCCGAGAATGGCACTGGTTTTGAGATATGCGCCCGTCAAACTTGCGGTAAAAATGCACGCTTGTTCCACCTACTTAATGAAAGACATTGTTTAATGTATTGCAGCAAAAAAGTAAATGGGAACTCGAATGCATCACGTTGGACATTACGAAATTTAATATCTCGAAAGTGGGGTGATCTTGAGAATTCATTCAATGTTGATATGCCTTGAGTGCTCACTAGCTCAATACGTAGATTGAAATATGTGCCGTAATGTAGTTAAGTAAAAGTTACCGAGCGTAATTATGTTAACGGTGTACTGAAGCATGACGAAGGAGTATTTGCTTCTTCCACAGCGTAACTCCCGAGCAGTAATGCAAAGGAGGCGAATCTTTCTTAGTTTAGTATTGTTTTTTGGCTTCACTGGGTACGTTTATTACGTACTATTTCATCTCTCATCTGGTGCCGTTTATATCACAAGGCAATGGCGGTGAACGTAGGAGTAGTATGGAGCATTTCGTGTTGGCTTTGCCACACTGGTTTTCTATCGAAATCAGTATTAAGCTCTTGGGCAGGAGCCCGATTCATTGCTCACGTATTGTGCATGATGGAAACGACGGGTCCTGTAAAAGGAGAAGAACAAATATTTCACAATATCGAGAAAGCTAGAGTTCGACACGTGGTCACTCGACCGAATAGTTCGGCGCATACTTCGAAACTGAGAAGTTGAGGGTAAGCGAGGCGAAGAGTCGCCTATCTTCGATGATACAAAGACAAAGCGAAGACGCCTTCTGCCCTCCCTCTTCTCATCATCCCCACCATTCGCTGCCTCTGTGTAGGCCTGTATTCCGACACCCACATCTGACACCAAATTTGAATGTGAACATCACAGTCAGTTATTTCTAAATTTGTAAGAAATATGCCAACCTGGTGACAAGGGGACTGCCTTCTGAAGCTGGAGGTAGCTTGCCGTCATATGATAGCGAAAGAAAGTCATACTTGTAACAAAAGGAAAGATAACAGAATATAATAAGGTGAACATTGGAAAGCTCAGTTGAGATTGCAAGAGCGTAGAAGGGCTTGAGTGATAGTAATGAATTAATAAATAAAAAATCAAGGGCTCGAAGAGGCAAACAAATAGGTGCAAGTTATAGCCGCGTTTTATGGGTAGGAGGGAGCGTGCAGGAAAAAAGCTAGAAAACTTAAAGACGATGGAATTACATGAAGGTAGAAAATGAGGAAAAAGAGCAGAGGTTGAGAGCGAGGAGGTGCCTTCAGAACAAGTTCAATTTTTGCTGCTGCGCTGCCATATTGTATTTCGGGAAGACACTTTGCGGACGGCGGGGCTCCAAGCGTCTGAAATCGATAGGTGGCGTTTCAGGAAATTGTAGGTTATAAGGGTGGCGGTATAGGAAAAAAAAAGAATGGTAGAGCGGAATAAAGCCATAAGCTCAAGCAATGGCGTACGTTTTAGATGTGGGGCCGTGAAACAGTTATTACAAACTATCATATTAGATTGGTGAGCAATGAAACCAGTTATAAAGATAGGAAAAAAATCAAATGTAGAGATAAAGTGGCGGTGAACTAGTCGCCATAAGGTTTTATAGATGCTATTTACAAAAGTGTAGAATTTCAGTTCTGTGAGATGATGGCCATGGCGAAATGCTCCAACGAACTTAAATAGTCTTACGAACCAGATTAAAGAAACCAAACCAAAATTATATACCATCAGCGCTAGAGATACTTGTATTCACATTATATCGCATTTGTGTGTAGACAGTATACGATGGGTCGCGTAGTGAGCCGATGTTTGCGGTGAGGCAATCCTGTTAAAGTACTCTCCTCTAACTTCAGAAAAGCACTGCGATGTAAGCTATTGAAACGAAATTGCGCATGTAAATAAAATAATTTGTCAATAAATGACCTGCATAAAAATTTCTGTCAATGTATATTGGCTGTTATTCTATGCAGCGGGTGACTCGAACAATAGGGAAGTGGCTATAGTGATTACGTAGGCTTATCAAAGATGGGAGCTTGGTAAATTTTATGTTCAGTTCTAATTACTCATTTGAAACGACAATCAGAGAAAATAAATATATTGTTTTCTTTCTTTCTTCTTGTTTTGATGTATAAACGTGAGATGTTAAGTAGTTCGCTAAAACAAAACGCTAGATAACAATGTTGTTCTCTTTATCGCTCTGCTCGAGTAAACAATGAATGCGACCAGAATAAAATATAATTTTTATGAAAAGCAAGTTCAGCAGCTCATTTATTACTCTTGAAAATTTGAAACGCTACATAATTTCTTTCTAATTTTCTCGTTTAGTTGGCTACAGTGCAATTTTAGTAGCATATTTTACATTCCCTTTTATCCTACTTGAAATTAATTTAAACTCTACTTCTTTTTTATGACCGAAATGCCTAAAACATTAGCTGCCATACATTGTGATTGATTGAAGATATTCAAATAATAAAAAAAATATTGTATTGATTTTTACATATCCAACTGGGACAATGTTTTTAACAGAACTTCCTGGGCATCCGCACAAAGCTTCTTACCAATTCAAGTACTGTCGTGATTGCCTTTTGGAAGATTTTTATCATGAAAGTTTACGTAACGCTGGGAATTTATTCGTCTTCGTGTTGCCTCCGAACGAATAATTTATTGGTAGGAATTCTTTATCAGCTTTTCATGCAGCATTAAAATTTGCACAATCTTTCAAAATGGTATCATTTTTATATTTGTACCTCTGCGAAATAACTCCCTTATACGTAGCGTATAAACAGTGATTAACTACGAAATAAATTTACTTCGAATTAGCATCACGTTTGATTCATTGCCTCTTTTGTTCAGTTAACTGCGATTCGCTTTTTTCTTGTTCTCCATGCATACTTCTAAACATTAAAGTCTATAACTTTCATTATTGCGACAGCAATTTTTCGCTGTCTTTGTCGCTGCGGGGCCCCACTTACATTTAGGTATATGTATGCTAAATGCTTATCCATGCTGTAATGTTGTTACACAATTCAATCACTAAAGTTGCTCAAACCAGGCCTTACGTTCTTGACCAAATACTCGGAGTTTACGGAATAGTAGCCTACAAACAAATATCAAGAAACGTAACAGTCACGCTGAATGCATTTTATGTTAAGCCTTCTCAGAATATTAAAATTTATTAAATGTACAAAAATAATACCAGTGATCAAACCTGAAAGTCAAGTAACTTTATCGGCACGGCACTTTGGACAGCTTTGCGGCGCCTGTACGATGTCATTACAGGTGTTATATGGCGTAATAATGTTTTGAAGAGTGCCACCAATTTTGGCGCTCATACGCGTATGTTGCGTTCCTCTTAGTCACACACGCGTACGGTTAGAACACCGTCCCTGCTGTTCAAGCGCAACGTTGAACCTTGCTGTTGCAGTCAGTGCCCAGCCCTTCGGGTGAAACTGGAATTTTTTTTCTTTACTGATGCAAAAAGTTCGCTAGTGCAGCTAATATGGCATTATTTTCAGTCAGACTCGCCACCCGCCGCAGTGGCACAGTAGGCACGCCGTTGCGCTGCTAACCGCGAGGTCACAAGTTCGACCCCGGCCATGGCGGCCGCACTTTCGTGCGTTTTTACAAAATGTAAAAGCGCTTGTCTATGGCGAGCTTTAACTATACAATAAAGAATACCAGGTGATTAAGACTCATCCGGACACCTCGACTACGGGGTGCCTCATAAATGAGTTCGTGGTTCTGACACGTAGCACCGGAAAATTTAATTTGAAGTCAGGCTCGCCACGGCTAGCGAGTTCATCTTCATGTATAGGTAGTAACAGGTCTACAAGATAGTGACAGTGACGATGGTGTAAATATTTCTCCTATGGCTTTGTCTGTATCGCTGTTTGCCTTTGTCGCGCGTACATGAGATTTGTCAATGAATGGCCCTGTAAGTCCATGTCTGGTGCAAAACAGGTGGCGGGTGACGATTTCATAAGCAACGCGTCACACAAGATGGAAGGAAAACGAGCCACTAATACCTTTTATTCGGGTTTACGCTTTTCATGTTCGGTGGTCTGTTGAGCTCGACGATACCTTAATGCAGACGCAAATCAAAATTGTCTTTCACTTTGGCAGTGTTTATTTAAGCTACTGCAACAAGATTGGGGAACGACACACATGAACAGTGTATGCGGTGCGCTTGAAATGCTCTTGCCTTTACATTTGTGGCAGTCGGTTTGGCGTTTATATTTCATAAACACCGGATCATATGTTTACGCTATCATGCATGATTTCTTCTTATTGAAGTAGCAATTATATGGACACACCAGGCGTGTTTTCGCCGACAGCGTGGCCATGGGGTTCCACATATATTTAGGTATGTCTACGCTATATGCTTACCCATGTTGCGTATGCGCGTTATAGTGCTACACTATTCAATCACTACAGTTGCTCATACCAAGATTTATGTTCTTAATTAAGTGATTCCTGAGAATGTTGAAAAGGGTCGCCCGCCAACAAAGTACGTTAAAGATAACATTCACAGCGCGTACCTTTTATAGTATATCTTCTCAGATGGTAAAATATTACTACAAGTGAAAAACAAATAATATTAGTACTCAATATTGAAATCAGTGTAATTTTAGTGGGGCGACTCTTTACGTTCCGCGCTGTGGCACTTGTGCGATGTCATTAGAGCCCGTACAAGGCGGGTTAAAGTCTTAGAAGCTGCCAGAAAATTTGGCGCATCAGCATATGTCGCGCCCCGTTAGTCAGACCCAGTTATGGTTAGAACAGCGTCCGAGAAGTTCACGCACAACCTTAAACCATGCTATCGCAGTCAGTGCTTTGTCCTTCGGGTGAAACTACCATATTTTCTTTGTGTGTGTCTGTGTTCTGTACTTCAATTATACGTATACTGGACAACAAGGAATAGTGCCGTTGTACATCCATTATAGGCAGCCGGAAGCTAATTTTAAAATAGTTTATGTATATATATATATTTACTCCTGTTTAGAATAAACAATGTCGCTTACTGCTTCGTGAGGATGTTAAGCCAATATCTGCAACACATTTTTTTATTCATTAACAGGAGGTTCCCTTAAATCCTTGTTCTATGGGAGCTGTTTCTGCATACGCAGCTATCCATGTATTTGTAAGCATTGCATGACTAAACCATGCACTGATCGATGAAATAAAACCTCTCCTAACCCTTTACAGCGAGAGCTGTTTTGGGATAGTTCTATTATTTTTGACAGTCACCGCGTCCGCAGGAGACTGTCGCACGATTCCCAATGTGCTTGCTGTTTAGAAAGAAAGACGTAATGGATGTGCGTGTGTGTGGGGGGGGGGGGGAAGGGGGGCTTAAATGGCTTAACTGTAAGTAAACCATGATACCGAAAGTTTGGTAGGGCCCCATTGCTGCTGCCGTGCCAACACTTCCCTGTTATTATTATCAAATACGTGTCCTTTTATCAAGCAATATGATCCACCTGTTACGCCTTTGCACGTGTTTGATGCGTTTCCTTCGTCGCTGCATTAACGAGTTCGTTGAGACGTGTTTCACGTCGCTGACCAGTTTCGCCGGTCTAGCTGGTGTTGCAGTCCGAGCAGTCCATCCTGTTCCAACTTTATTGTTCTATTCAGAATATTTATTGTCAACGTGCGCCAAGGAAGATAGACATAACTGAAATAATTTCTATTTGAAAATGAAATAGAGGGAGCACCAAAGCGCATTTTCATCTAATTCCGAGAGGAAACGAGTGCGTAGAAGGGTTGTATATTTGCCAAAGTCTGCAAAGTACGCGCGCGCTGTATGGCTGAAACCGCAACCGCTTGCACAATGTTTATGGGGGCATTTGAGGCCCTGTCAGCGCTAATAACCTCAGGACATCGATTTGAATATAGCGAAGCATAAAAGAGCGTAATAGCAAAGAAGGTATCTTCTAGGCTGGAAAAAGAAAGAGACACAGCAATATGCAGGTCAATGAACTTAGCTATATTAAACGCCTTTTAATCCTAACGATCACCAGCGAAACGGTGGCGGGCACGCAATTAAACAAAGCACCACCAACAACAAAAGAAAAGCCATTTGGTGTTCTTTAGGAGTGCGTGCTATAGAAAAATGCGCAATATATGGTAAAAATGTAAATCAATATAAATTCAGCGTGCGCCGAGAGAAAAGAATTTAGGCGAGGGGGCACGGCAGCCTGTCTGATGCCTTCGCTCTCTGACTGTTTCACTAAGAGCGCGAACGGCGCGCCCAGACGTCGACAGGAAGTCGACAGCCAAGGCACATCCTGTCATTTGAACTTCTAAGTATAAGATTATCGTTTTCTTTCTTTTTTAGTTTCATCCGAGCTGACGGCGAAGTGTTTGCGGGTACAAGCTGTCAGGAAGTGCCGCCACCCATTTGCGGAAAAGTGGAAATATTGCACCGTTAGCGTAAACGGCACATCGCTCCTCATTACTGATGGAATGTTTGGAATAACAGCATAGATTGTGGTAATGGCTCGATGCTGCTATTCGTACATGAATACAGACAAATTTGTGAATGTAGTGTTGCTTGTAAGTAAGGGACAAAATGCCTCTGGCGGGCTTTCTCTTTCACTTTTATTTTTATTCTTCATGGAGACATGTAGCCAATAATTAAAACGTAGTTTTTTTTTTACCACGCAGTCATTATATATCATACACTCAGTGCTGAAATCAATTCCGTTTTTGCGGTTTAATAGAGAATGGATGCACAGCTATAATAATGTTTACATAAGACCTTAATACTTTACACTGTATACACTTGCGCCAGCTACCGATGTAGGCGTTTGACGCGAAGATGCGTCCAAGTATTAAGGGAGCGGTTGAAGAAGCAAAGAAGTGAAACGTGCACCTCGAGGGACGTCACGCAGCGCATTCAGTCGTGCGAGATTCGCGTCCATTCACAATTTCGTTCGTACAAATATCACCAACAAACTCAGAAACCTAGGAAGGGGTAACTGGGGCCCTATGTAGGAATCAGGTGTTCATCAGAACATGGGCATGGGTAGAGTCCGCGCTTTTTTTTCTTCCGATCTAGGCCAACCTGCTAGCGGAATAAGACTTATTGTAAACGTTCACGTCACCTTCGCTATAAGTCATCTAAAAAGGCAACTAACATAAAGCATGTGATAATATACGCGAGAAGCAGGTCAAAAATCCATAAAGTACGTAGCACTACCCTTGCGAAGCGGTGAAGTGACGCTTTGAACCACCTGATGAAGTCGACCTTGCTATGACAGTAACCGCCGCTACCATCCGGAGAGCCACACTACATGTATACGTTTCAGAGAGCAGGAGCCGTTCCTGCCGGAATCTAGGGAAGAGAAACGGCCGTTGAGAGGGAGATAGGAAACTGTACAATGGCATAAAATACTGAGCGCTCTGAACAAGAAAGTTCGTTAGAACGACAAAAAGCTGAGCTAGTTGCTAAGGATTCATTATGCAAAAAGGTGAGGCGTGCAGACAGGACACAAGAGGCGTTCGTGTTGTCCACTTCTCTTCTCTTGTGTCCTGTCTGCACGTCTCACCTTGTTGCATCATGAAGTTCCTTACAAATATTTTTGAGAATCGCTATCTACCTGTGCAGCTCCTACCTTATGAAAGGTTGCGAAGGTTTTTCCTAGGCACAAGTCTGGCAATAAAGACGATTTCCAAAATTACCGACCTATTTCTTTCACCCTTCAGTGTAGCAAATCACAAGAACCTTATCTGCAAACATATCGCTGCGTTTTTCGATGCCAATAATATTTCAACTAGCATGGGTGTCGTAGTGGCCTACGTGCTCTAGCTCAAGTAATGCAATTTACCCATGATATAAATTATTTCCTAGATTTGGCTAACAAGTGTGCGCAAAATTTATCGATTTTTCAAAACATTCCACACGGTCGTACATTCCAAACTTCTTTGAGTGTTAAACACAAGGTTAAACAATCCTAATCTAGACAAATGGTGGTCGACATTTCTGTCTCAAGAATCTCGGTTTGTATTTTTCAGCTCTACAGCATCGCATACTGAAATATATCATCTGATGTTCCACTGGGTTCTACGTTAGGGTGTCTGCTATGTATTTTGTATATAAAGAATTTACCATCCAATGTCCTTGCCAAAGTTTACATGCCGGTGATTCCATAATATGTCGTGCTTTCAATCTCCTGTCGATTATGTCATGGTCAAGAATTGTTCAGAAAATTTTAGCTGGTGCGAGAATGCGCAAAAAGTGCCTTAAGAACACACATTTTAGTGAAACTCTTCGTATTTCCTTTCAGATTTGCGAATGCCCTTCCTGGTTTCTGTAAAACTGTATATATCTTCTTTTGGAACTATGAGTGTCCTTCCTGGTTTTCCTACTCATTGAACAGTTCTACATTGCAACAGTCATTAGAATACAAATATTTAGGAAATCTGTTTTTTGGCGACATCTCTTGTTCTAAACACATTGATTTAACTTGCAACAAGGCACTAGGTATACTCGGTTACCTTCAGCGTACACTACGCAATGCTCCTATATAAACAGAACTTTTTACCTATGAAAGGCTAGTTCGTCAATTAAAGTACGCGTGCCCTGTTTGGAGCCCCTATAAACAAACAAAAAATAAACCGAATAGAACCGATGCAAAGAAAGCCGTACAATTTAGATCTTGGTGATTCGTCAGACAGTTCTTCTTTTCTTAGAATCTTAATCATGAAGTTCTAACCTCGCTCCAATCCGGAGGCCACACACAACGCTTACAATTCTTGTACATTTTTTTACACTCGCTACGTTGATATTTCTTAGATTATGTAAAATTATCAAAGTGTTCTATAACAAGGCACCACCACTACCGGAACATTCCAGCCTTTCATTCTATTACAGACTTTTTAAGTATACGTTTTTTGTACTATATAGACCACTGGAATTTACAGCCTGGCTGTGTTCTTGAATTGCGACTTGATGACTTTCCAAGTATATTGAATGTTATTGCTGCGCACCTGGTTTTATTGCATTTGACTGTCTCCCACTGAACGCTTTTGTGCCTTTGCATTATTCGTCTCCAGCTATGATCCTTAGATAAAATAAATAAATAAATAAATAAATAAATAAAAAAATAAATGTGAGGATAGCAAGCGGCCGCACGTCTATTAGTACTGGCTTTACAAACGCTAGACTCAGTGTTGCTTCAGCAAACGTGCTTCTTTTGTCATAGACTACACCACTGCCCCATTATAGAAACAAACAAGTAAACGAGCAAAATATGCAGTCTTTGCAAACCCTATGGTCAAGGTGGTTGCATTCATTCCATGTGCTTGTTTTCGGCGTATCTTATATGTAAAGAACCTAATTCTAGTGCTTGGCTGAAACCATTTGTGCCTCTTCACGGCATGGCCTATTGTCAGTTGTGCTCAGCTGACACATCTACATTTGAACTACCATTATTATGATATGTAGAAAAATATTGTCCATAACAAGTTATATAATATGATACGTTTCGGACAACCAGTAATTCCCATAAAGATGCGGCTAAAACAATACCTCTACAATGGATTACATTAGAGGGGTGCCCCCAAGGACCAATACTTGGGTCATTATTACTTAAATGATGTAGCTCAATTACGATATCACCAGAGTTTAATTAGGTATGGTGATGATGGTAACGTCTGTTTCGTGGCCAAAATAATTTCGCATATACAGCATTTAGCTCATGTGTATTTAAATGTATTATCAAATTATCTGTGTAAGAATAAGTTCTAATTAAATGTAAATAACACTAAATATATTATTTTCGGACCAAGAAATAAGCCTTTGAACGAAGACATAACAATACCATTTAAGGACACTATGATAGAGGAGATAGAGGGTCACAAACTTTTAGGCACCTGGTTTCAGAAATACCTGTGTTGGAATGCAGGTGTTGAAAAGTTAACGGCATAACTAAGTAAAGCTGTGGGCTGCCTCTTTAAGCTTAGTGAGTCGCTGCCATTGTGGTTAAATAAGGTGCTCTATTATACGCTATTCCATTCGATATTATCACACTGCTG
The DNA here is from genome assembly GCF_023375885.2 of Dermacentor andersoni. Classification (NCBI taxonomy): domain Eukaryota; kingdom Metazoa; phylum Arthropoda; class Arachnida; order Ixodida; family Ixodidae; genus Dermacentor; species Dermacentor andersoni. The sequence goes on along the minus strand of NC_092817.1, from coordinate 102,501,609 downwards.
CTTAGTATGGAGTACCACTAGCCATCAGAATTTATCTAAGTTAACTGTACTACAGAAACAGGTTCTGCGAAATTTTGAAAACTATCATGGACGATCGCAGAGCTTACGTACTTATCAACTGTTTCTTAAGCACGAGATACTAAAGGTAACCAAGGAATATACTTATAAACTAATACGGCATGTAAAAAAATAATTACATAGAATTACGTCAAGTAAACCATCACCACAGTATTGCCTAAAGACATACATTATAAGGAGACCGGAAATTAGAACTTATTTCTGTAGACAGCATATAAAGTATCAAATTCCCAGTTTGTTAAGTGAAATAGGGCAGAAAATCAACTTTAATGATTGCATCAATGAAAAGCATCTTAGAAGATTAGTGTTAGAATATGGTGCTTTGCAAAATCGAGCTTTTCTTCTGTGTTTTTATGAAAATATTATTTCTCTGTTCGTTTTGAATGCTTTAAGTGCATGCGTGAACACATTATATGTGTAAACAACAACGTAAAAATTGTCTGAGTTATATTGTGCGAGAATCATTGTTCTCAATATTTTTATATAGCAGAGTGCATTTGCACTAGGTATGTGAACATAGCTTTAAGTTTACAAGTTTCCCAAAAACTTACTATTCTCTACATTTACATCCCTAGTTTGTAGAAAATTGTATAATTTGTGTCTCTATATACAATGGAATTGCCTCACATTTCATTTCTCGTATGTGCGCTCACTCCGCTTGAAATGCTGATTGGAGCACTAGTCGTTGTCAAGCTATATGCCTCAATTTCTTTTCTATTTGGAAAGAAAGAATGAACTTCTTCTTCTTAAAAGCAATTAAGCGTGACGTGGACGGCATCGCCTTTGTTTTCACTTTCTGAATGCTCCTGAATGCAGAGTTCATTGACTGAACGAAGGGATACCGCGTAAGAAAAGGAAATCCAAGAAACTGCTATGTGCTCTTGCCCGTTGTAGTACATTCTTATTTGAGGTCTACTACATGCCGCGGTTTTATCAATTCGAACCGAATGACGCACAGCAACTTAAATCACGTGAAAGCAGGAAGAGCTGCTCCCAATTAGCACAAAATCAAGCTCGTAAAATATATCGAAATCACTTTATACGCAATAACGACCGCGTAATTAGTCAAAAGGAAGCTGGACAGTAAACTTCAATGGCTGCAGCTCGTATTTAACAAAATTTCGGGTAGTGGCGAAAAATATCTAATAAGTGCGTCATAGTAAGTCGAAAAGCGTGCGGAAGGAAGCATTCAAAAAGATACGAGCTGCTTAGTGAGCCACTTGTCCTTCAATGATGTTTGCGGAAATCTCGGAAGGTTCAAATGATAGCAGGGATAAAAACTGTATGCAAAGATGGTCACGCATAGGTCGATGATTAATACGTAAAATTTAGGCAACGATAGCTCCTCGTCAGGTCCTAAGATTTCCGCTGTTATATGTTCGGGCAAAACAACATGCCGCAGTCATAGTATTGCTGTTGCGTGCCGACAGAGTGACGTTCTTTTCTTCAGTATCGGAAGAAGCACGTATTCCCCATTTTCCAATTTCGTAATGTATACATCGCTCAAATCTAAATTGATGTACGGGGTTTTACGAGCCGCAAGCATGACCTCAATATGAGATCCATCGTAGTAGGGCACAGCCGATGTAATATTTTCCACAACGTGGGTTTTTTTAACGTGCACCTAAACCTAAACGCATGAGCGCTTTTCCATTTATCTCCCATCGAAATTAGGCACCCTGCGGCCGGGATGAACCGCAAATCTCGAGATTAGCAGCGCAGGATGACATCCATTGCAATACAACGTTTGTTAACACTTGGTCTTCTTGTTCATGATTTCTCTAAGCGGTATGGACTTAAGCTTTGGTGGGATTAAACTTCGTACTCGAGGCTTCAACTACTTGTATTCGCTTTTGTGCCGGCTCTTAACTGCCTCTTGCATAACACTAAGAATCGCGAGTAATTCCTTTTTTTTTCACATCAAAATTTATTACTTTTCACGCTCAAGTTTTCTTGTTTTCTTGTTGGCACCACCGTATAACGCCTCAATTGCAAGCAGTAAAGTACAAAGCACCACATGGATTTGACGCGCCCTTCCTAGAGGCTACTACTTATTTAATGTGTCAACCATCGTACGGCATGGAAGTCTACCAAGAAACTGCAGCTAGGGCGGCCTGCCGACACTGACAATGAAAGTAACGAATGAAGCGTACAGCACAACGTAATGCGTAACGTATAGCGTAATGAAGCGTAACGAATGAACGGCGTATAATAATACTGTCGCTGTAAAACACAAATATACGTCGAAAGACGAAGGGCTGAACATTCTCGTAAGGATGCTCAGACATCAAAGACATCAAATCGGAAAGAGAGCGTCGAAGGAACGCCTCAGAAAATAGAAAACAAAAAGAAAGCTTGCTTGGCTGATTATTATTGTTTAATTAAGGAAGACTGGAGATTTATGGCAGTGCAAGCGAACTTATCGACCGGTCTCCCATTCGACTCTCTCGAGTACAGAAGCTGGCCAGCAGTAGCCGCCAGGCTAGCAAGAAAGCGTTTGAGGAAACGTAGGAGCAAAGCGGACAATCCGAACACTGAAAATAACACGTGGCGGATAAGGGCAGAGAAGGTTCCGCGAGAGGGGGCAAACTCACGGTCGCGGGTCACAAGTAGCGAACGCACAGAGGAAATACGAAGTCGAAGGAAGGAGAGAAAACCCGACACGGACAGCCCAATAGCAGGAACGAATTAAAGAGAAGCACCGTGGCGGCGACGCTGTAAGTGTGGGCCCTCGAACTGTGCTTGCGGGTAATAATTTCAACTGCACGAAGGGGGCGAAAGCTGGGTAGGGAGGTAGCGGTGTTGGAGGGCAAGCCTGGGCACGAATCGGATTGCCGTCGACTGGCGTAAGCGGAACCGCGATGGCTGGGTAATAAGTTTCCACCGCTCCTCTGGCAAACGGTCATCAAGAGAGAATGCCACGAAACGGGAGAACTTCTTGTCGTTACAGATTTATTTTTATATCTGTGATATCGATTACGAATCATGCGTGGCCGAAACGAAATTCGGGTCAAGCGTGCAAAGAGGAAGGGGGGCTGAAAGCGATGACCGTCTATGGTAATCATGGTACAAGAGCTCAGGAACATTTCGCTCGTGCGTAATTAAGCTAATACTTATTTGTTGTTGCCCTCATCCCACCGAAGATTAATAATTTCGCTGCCGAAATTTGTAGTTTCAGTCATGTAGCCGATGAAAATGCGCACAGATTGCCGACATAAATACCTATGATGCTATTATATTGCCGACATTTTCTTTTTGTTATTGCTCCAGGATTGCGCACAAAACATCTTGCAAAAAAGAAAAGAACGAGCAAATGTGCACATGTTCGTCTTTTCATTTTCATTGTCCCTCACGTTAAACACCAGCGCTGAAAACCGACTGACGCCGTACCTACAATCGTAGTATTAGAAGAACAGCGATAAATTGAGTCGTCAGAACGCCGTGATCCTCTTCATGGAGTACGTGTATTTGGCTTCAAGCCTCGCCCAGTGTTGCGGAACAAAGACACGATGAATGTAATTTGGTATAAGCGGGTTATCACCTTGACAACAGCAAAGAAAATAACAAAAGAGTGGGACAAGAGAGCAAGAGAGAGCAAAAAATCAAGTAGATAAAAGGCATGTTGGTCAACCGGTCGAGCATCTGTTTGCTACCTTGCGTAGGAGGAGGAGTAGATAGAAAGCAGGCATGATAGCCAGAAATGCGTCTGGTTCACATAGGCCAGTCGGCCTCAGACTCACGCAGGGATTAAGAAAAAGACAAGCAGAAAGAAGAAAAGAGGAAGAGAGTGAACACCACATACACGCGGTAGAAATTCCAAAAAGGCAGATATGCGAAAACATTTGTGACCTACCAAAGGCCTGTACAAGCCACCTTTCATGAATGGTGGAACCAACAGCACCCAATCTGCCAGCAATAAAAAAATTGTAAGGAACAGTGCAGTGATACAAATTAGGCACAGAGTAGTCAGCCCAAACAGGCAGTATAAGTATCTATTGTACAGCAATGACAGGCATCAATGACCGCTTACTGATCACCTATGTAGGCTATTATTGCATCAAGTCGGAAATGTGTATACGGGAAAAGACCATGCATCTCGTCAAAGTACCTACGAAGAGCGTGCTAATTTTTGTGGCGCCGTAAGTTGAAAAAAAAATGGCTGTGGTTTAACTCGTGCAAACCTAGTTTCATAATCATAAACCTAGTTTCATAATATAAACCTAGTTACCACGAGCGAAAGGTTAGGCCACAGTCTTTCACACACGTTACACACACTGCCAAACGTGTTGTGCATGAAGTGGCCGTAAAACCTGGCCGTCGCAGTCGAGCTTGGCTCCAGCCGAAGGGCGTGGTTCGCCAAATGTTCGTTCTTTGTGCCGCTGCTTGTGTCCACGGCTTAGTCTCCTTCTCCTTGTTGCTCGTGTTGCTCAATGACGGCGGCTGTTGCAGTAGCTTCGATGTTGGCACGCTTCCGCGCTTGGTAAGCTTTTCTATACGGTGCTAACCTGGCCTCCTTTTGCTCCAGTGCTTCAGCAGGCAACTTTCCGTTTGCATGATGTTTCGCTGGCTGTCGTCTAGCTATATTTACGGAATGATTGGATTCAGCCTCTCACTCGCGCTGAAGCGCACGCATACACGGCCGTGCCTGTGCGCCATTTATGTCGAGCCTGAGCAAACAGGTGCCGGCAAAGAAGCCGTTGGCGCGTTTATATGCCGACGTTATCTGCGCACCGGCGAGTGTCGTTCGACGCCGGGCGCGTTGGCCTCGTCCGGTTACGTTGGCAGCGCCAGTGCGTCGAACCATCGGTCGAACTCTATACGCTGCTGTTCCCGACAACGTGACGTAACGTGTGCGCGCTCATGCTACGTCGGATATTTAGCCCTTTGAACCTCGCCAAGTCACGTGGTACCACAGCGGCGAGGCTCCGCGCGAGCGCAACGGCGACGCCGCTCGGCCGCGGATCGCGTGGCGTGACGTCACACCTGCCACACTTGTGCTCCGGCGGCTCAAGGTCATTGCGACGTGATGCATGACCTTGCGAGACATGGTGTAGTAGAGCTTTCGCTCTAGTAAAAGTATTCAGCGTGAAATGCTTTTAGCTCCCGTTCTCGACGATGTTCAAGTGACCTTGAGCTTATGAGAAAAAGTTTATTTCAACAAGAAACGATACGAACACAGTCACAATCACGGCGCAATTCCGCCAGGACGATAACATATACAAAGTGTGAAACATTGTATACATGGAACGTTTTAAAACAAGTATCCGAGTCCACACTCACTAACGTACAACCACGTAGACCCACGAAAACGCACAGATACAGATAAACCAATTGTCACATTACACAAAATGATGTTCGATATATACAGTGTATGCAATGGTTATGTACAATGATGATGTGACTTTAAAAAGTATTGTAGCGATGCTATGAGATGTGTATATACAAAGATGACCATGCGTACGAGAGCACACAGAAATCAAGGGCACCTACATACTTGTATATTCAGTGAATACTTTTGATGGCCTGGCTACAAGAACCAGCCTAGCTGAAAAGTAAGCTATGCGTGTCCATCAGCCAGACAGGAGAAAGCATGACCCTAAAGCCAGAGGACTGAAGCAAGACAATCAGGGCAAGTTGCGATAACAAAACGAAGTATCCGATCCTTCTTACAGAACCGCATTACATACCCTACTTACTCCCAAAGAAGTGAAACAAAAAATGAATCGCTTGCGAGTTCTTCTTAATATTTGTTGACAATATTACTCAAGCTGTAACTTCTATTACGCTGAAGTGTTATTTGTAATTTTCAATAGCGATGTTGAAAGCGAAGATATAAGGCACCGCAGACTTCAATTCTGGGAAATGGAGTTTGCTGCGGATCTACTGCGCCCGCCGAGCTGCTGTGTGGCATGGCATCGGACGCGTCTGGAAGCACAGCTTTGCCTTTATGAAAGAAGCAAAAAGTTATGAAATAGCATTACGTCAAAGCAAACACTCCGGGAAGCCAGCGCTTTGCTTATGCTATCTTCGGCTGGTCGTTTCTGAGCGCTCTGGAGCGCTCTCGCGAGCGGCGTTGTCTTCGGCTGGTTGAAAGAGGGTGCGCGCCCTGCGTTCGGCTGGTTCTTCTCGATTGCTCTCCTCCATCTTGGAGCGCTCTGAGGCGCTTCGAGCCTTGTCGTCGGAGCAGTCATCGAGATTGAAACGTCATCGCAGCGCCGCGTCGCTGCTGTTGGCTACGGCCCACCGTAACCTTGGCAACCTAGGCCTCTGCATGCTGGCGTCTCGACGAACGCTCGTCCCGCCGGCACGTCCGCCGATTTTTCCGGTAGCGCCGGGAGCTTTGGGTAGGCGAAACATCGGACGTTGGCAGTAGTCACGTGGTTTCACATCGGCAATTTCCTCCTCCGAGAGCGAGTCGCACGTTCGGCTTGCGCGCTTGTCCTCTAACTTTGAGCTCGGGAAACGCCCGATCTACCCGACTCTGCTTCGGGGCATACAGGCGACCAGTCGAAGATACCATTAGTGTCGGCCCAACGCATGACCTCTTGCGCCGAGATCACCACGAGATCACGGAGCAAGAATCTAGATTTGCTGCGACGTTTGGTCGCGCCTCTTTCAGGCGTTATTGTTCTAGCTGGGCAGTGCGCTCGGTTCTGGCGTCTATCGCTGCCTGTCGTGTCACCTTCAGCCAGTCTTCTTCTTCTAGCTGGGCTGCGTCCATGTGGACCAGTGCAGAGTATATGGCATGGTGCGGTGTCGTGTGGCGGTGTGTGCCGTTGCGAACATGCACTACACCCATTTTAAGATTGTGGCTAGCACCTCATCATCTCCAACGAATCTACTTTGTCGGCTACGATTTCATGCTTACATCTACTCTCGATTACGAGAGAGCCAGTTTTTCTACAACTTAATGTAAGATCGCCATTATAACACCAATCCCATCACCTACTAAAGACTTCGCATAATTTTAGCCAAACGTACAAAAGCCCACTGAATATGATGTTACAAGTCAGATATTGTGCGGAATGAAACAGTCCTGTTTAGAAAACAAGCGTATACGGCAAGCAAAGAAAGCGTACGTTATACAACACGATAAGCTTTTCTGTGCGTCAGAATGTATAACCGCTTCTGAAGAAGAGCATGCTCAATTTATTCCGCATCAACCACGATCCGTGTTGACAGCCTCACTTACGGTTAGATAGCAACGCTTCGTTCCGATTGGCGACAAATGGGAATAATGACTGTAACAAATGGGATCAATCTCAACTTGCTAGCGCGTAACGACGCGGCTGAAAACTTCGAAAGGGAGTCCTTTATTGCGTTGCTGAAGACAATACGTGCTTGGCGCTGTCGTCAGTCCTGGTGTTCCTTGTACCTGTCTGTGATGTACGCTAGCGCCCAGGGTATTTCGACTGCCTACGCAAAGGAATCGTTAAAATGAGACATCAGAGGTAAATATATATATATATATATATATATATGCGTATAGCGGTAGGTGAGAGTGTCTTCGCTCACCTACGTATAGCATTACAAAAACAAAGTTGGGAAAAAATGAAAAGGAATAATATGAGAGAAGATATGTCTGGATGTAGAGGTCCAGCCATGCAGTACATCCGAGCAAAAAGAAATATTAAAATTCTCTTTCCAACATAGCGAGAAGATATTCCAGTAAGCAGCCAAGGAAAGCGCCTCGTGATAACCGAGGTGGATCCGTGGGCTCTTCCTGTGAAAGGAATGAAAGCTCGTCGTTCTCTGTCATGAAGTTCCCCCAATTTCGAAGCGCAGGCAAAGATAAACGAAGACGGAAGAAAGAAAGAAAGGAAAAGAAAACGAGGACTGTAGACTTTTTGACGCTTGGAGAGGCACCTTTTTTAATGGAATAGGAAAGCGAGAGTTATCTAGGCTATTTCAGCGGATTCTCAACTCTGATTTGTTCTCCGCGGATTCCATACACGACATTATTTATCGTCCGTCGCGAAGCGTGTTGCATACATACATCGCAAAAACATAACTTTTTTCCGTTTTCTGTGCACTTGGTTAATGTATTACCCTCGCAGCTGCAGAACGATTTTAACGCGAAGCACTCTTCGCGAGTTCACCCAGTTTCTCTAACGAGTATCGGGATTCTTTCGCGAAGTACGAGAACGCTCGGCAAGTGCTGCTGAGGTCAACTTCCCTGATATCTACTTCCTGACTTCCTAATTTTGAATAAGGAACCCCTACGCATGAATCACTGCTGTGTGTAAGCTTGAATAAGGTTCTTCAATTCAGCATACATAACTATGGTGCTACGTAGAAAGAACAACAGCTAAACTTGCAATAGTCAGCTCCAGTATGGTTCCTCTCTGCTCTGGGTGCTTGCGCCCTAGAGAGGCGCATTGAGTTCGTTCCGCCTTAGGCACCTGCGGATATTGAGGCACGATTTCTATAATATCTACCTAACACCATTGGGTAGGTACCACTGGTTACGTGCACATACATATACACATATATGTGCATATACATAGACAGACAGGTCCATTCGCTACACACGTCGCAAGAGCAGTAACCGTTCGCTTCAGAACATTTATATGATCCACGTAAAACTTCTACCAGATCAAGCATGCTTAGCAATGCATAAAGGTCAACTGCAGTTGAGTCTGCTTAAGTTTGCTACGACGGAAATCAATTGTTCGATATTCCTTTGTTCTCGCGGTCCGTCTGTCGTTTACGCTGGGACGTTGTCGTTGAGCCGTTGTCATGCCAGATTTTCAACTTCAGCCCAAGCCATTCCATACTGTGAAGGAAGACGCAGCTTTGCTCACCACTGTCACTTCTGTTTATTAAAAATATAACGTTTCACGTCCCGACGCTGCAGTGAAGGATTGCGAATTATTTTGACCGAATTCAGTTATTTAACGTGCGCCTAAAGAAGGTTACAGGAGCGCGATAGCGTTCCACCCCCTTCCTTGCTGTGGATGGTGCGGCCTTTCCAACAAGTAAGCGAAACTTCGGCCTCGTACTCAGCAAAAGAGCGCAATTGACATGCCATGGCAGGTATACGATGAAGAACTATGGGAATTGATCTAATACATCTGCGCTAATGGGGAATTGGGAGCTAGACACAATAACCACTGCGATATTATTCACCTTCAGCGCTGGGCAAGTTATGCTGGTTCTCAATTGCGGCCGCTGCATGCTCAGAGATTCGTGCTGTCTGCGCACGTATTTTATAAGAAACGGCTGAATATGTGCTCACACGCCATACTTGGCATGCGATGCAACAGAGATTCCCAGGCTTGATTTCAGCAAAATAATAATTTTCAGCAATTTCTTTTTCCTTTTCATAAAAGGAAAGCTTTTTCTCGCCTAAGCTATGGTAGGCCGTACAGGTTTGTAGGAGCTTAGTGCCTAGTTGGGGGCATTGGATGTTGTCGGAAAAGAAACTGCTGTCACAACATTGCCAAATAAATCAGTAAGATGTATAGATTGTGGAAGTGAACACCTATTCATTATGCTTTCACGGCAATGAGTTAGATAATTAACCGATCGGATAACCCACAAATGTTCTTTGTTTTGCGACACCTTGCACGCGTACCTCGTTAGTTTATTAGGTATAGCCGCTCAATAGATATCATACTATGCTCCTGGGGACATTCTGCTTGCTTGATACCAGCCCACAGTGCAAGCAGTACTAAGAAACTTGTTTCTTAAGAAACAATAGAATAGGTCACTTTACTGCATTTTTATATGTAAACTTATGCCATTAAACAAAAATAGGGTACTCAAGATAACTTCAAGAACTTCGCTTATGGGGCCTATGAACGTTATCACTCACAGTGTAGCCATTTTATCAATTTTTTTCTAGTTAAAGCGAATTTGGGCCTTATTAGCGACAGGTTGTTACGTTTAACGACTGGCGACATATAAGCGACTTCGAAATTGATGAAGTTGCAGTAAGAATCAAGTAAGTTTTATAGCTAAGCGATAGAACAATCCAAAGTAATCCTGTAATATTCGGAACGAAATGTTCTCGAGCTTCGCATCTACGTTTGGCGTACCTGTTTTATTCACCTGTTGAAGAAGGTTACCTAAGGAAACTTCTGTTTACTTTCGTTCGGGAAGTACAAGATGACGGACGGTTCAGTTGTCAATGAGGAATCTGCATTTTCTAGTCGCACGTTTCCCTAGTACCAAGAAACTTTTGCTTATTGATATGGTCTAGCGCTGTGGTTTGAAGCAGTGTGTTCATCGTGAAAAAAAAATTAAAGTGCCGTAATAGTAATAAGAAGAAACAAAAAGAAAGCGGGAGAACACCTTTTTCTTGAGCCAGGCAGAATCACTAGCTCAATCCTCGCCGTAAGTTATAATCTCCAGTTATCTCACTCGAGACTGCTGTCACTAAGGCGAAATCGAAAATCGACCGCTCCTCTTGCGCTCAGCTGTAAAGCCCCATCGCCCGTTCATTCTCGCTTCGTCCCCCTTCCCACGCAACTTGTTCTTTTGTTTCCTTAAACATTTGGGTTCTGCTTAAATTACGCCCAAGTTTATTGATGCGGTGTTATTTTCCTTTTCTTCTTGCGCAGGCTATAATAATCCCTTATTATAGCCAGCACTACCATTCACTGAGCAGTGTTTCATGGTTTTATCTGGTTATCATGCGGAACAACAGAGAACTAAAAATAAGCACTGCGATCTTTTTGTTTTGGCGCTTTCTTTGAGGCTCGCAACACATTCATAAAAGGTAAAGAGCCGGCACGGCTTTCTCATGAGCTAACGTTGATTCTTATTTTGGTTACGTACACTTTTCTTTATTGGCAGCAAGTGCTGTCCATGAAAGGCCAGCTTTAATATTTAGCCACAACGGAACACATAGGAAAGAGCCATTCGTGTGGTTACCATGTTGTGCACATGAATTTGTAGAAAGCTCGACTCTACGCAGGCGCTTCTACAATTCTAAGTGATTTTGGAGTATATGTAAGGGAGCAGCTGTTTAGATCACCACTCAGACATTGTGCAATCAAATTAGCAATTTTACATAATGGAGGGTGCCAAGCTTTGCAACTTCAATCTTTATTTGCCTTGCGAGTTCTTTATACTGCGAGAAAATAAAGTATGTGCAAGCTAAAGAGAGCGCGAAGACGTTGAAAATTTACGAATATTCACGTATGTCACGCCGCTATTCATTAAACTGTGATGCATTAGGATTCATTATTGTCAAGTGACATTTTGCTACATTAGGCGGTATATACGGGTACCGGTGGATATATTTCCACCATAGTTACCTCCGAGCACAGCTATCATGTACCTAATACAAGCAGATTTATACACGACTGACTAGTGCAGACATTGTAACTCTAGAGCCGCGCGTGAATCATATCCTGCGGGAATGCACGGGTATAATACACAGCAGCGGTGATGTAGCCTCAAACAGCCACAGCCTGCGCGCGCGCTAGGAGTCTGCGTTGCTGAGCTCAGACCTGCAGCACCAACTCTGGGCCGTCCAGCGAGCCGTTCTCCGAGTCAAAGACACTCGGACCGTGGCCACAACCGCCACTGGCACGAAAAGCGATTCGTGCACTGGTACAATACTTGAAGTTCACCGGCCTAAGAGACCGTTTATAGTGTCCCTGTGCATCTTCCCACACGACCACAGCGCTTACTCTCTCCTTTTTTCATCTTTGTATTCCGCTTTCCCCCATCCCCAGTGTAGGGTAGCAAACCGGATGCTCGTTTGGGTGGCCTCCCTGCCTTTCCTGTCCTTGCTCTCTCTCTCTCTTTCTCTATCTCTCTCTCTCTCTCTCGAATCCCGCAACATTGATGCCTTCAGGTAGCATGTGTGGTTTTATTGATTAGTTGCCTTCACCTGAAAGGTCCAGTACTCGTGACGCATGCGGCAGAAAGGATGTTTCACATCCGCCGCCCTGGTTTGTGAGTGGTGGCGCTGGCTAACACTCCGAAGGTTAGTTCTAGTAGTAATGCACAAATACCAAAGAAAGCGCATGGGGAAACGGCACCGCAGTAGCTCAGTTGTTTAGAGCATCGCACACGTAACGCGAAGACGTGGGATCGTTCCCCACCTGCGGCAAGTTGTTTTTTCATCCACTTTAAGTGTCGTTAATTTATCATTTCTTTTATTCACTTAGTAAATACAAGTAATTTTTACTATGTTTGCCTTAGTATTTGTTTGTTTGCTTCTGATGATATCATTAATAAAAACCGGGCACCTAAGTTAACCCCCTTTCTCCTCGTTCTTACGTAACGAGGGTCTCAAATCCGGCAACATCGACGCCTTCAGGTAGCATATGCGGGTTCATTGACCAGTTGCCTTCACCCTGAAAGATCGCGTACTTGTGACGCTTGCGGCAGAAAGGATGTTTCACATCCGCCGCCAAGATTTGTGAGTGGTGGCGCTGGCTAACACTCCCAAGGTTAGACTTGGGTATGAGGAGAAATAATTCAGACGAATGAAACTGGGTTAGACACTTCCATCTCGTAATATTCCCATTTTTACTCCTTAGTGATCGTGTGAAAACAGTCCCTTTGGGACCTAAGAAAGTTGCTTAATCTACCATTATAACTATTAATTGTATTTTCCACTTTTTTGTTTTCTAGATTCCTGTTTTAAGCCATTCGATAATGCTGTTTCCCGTCGCTTGGAGATACTCGAATTATTTTTTCAATCCGCCTAATTAAATAATTAGTCTTAATTATTCAATCAACCTGTCAAATATTGTACTTACATGAAAAGTTTACGTTCTGCGCACCTCGTTCTCACGAGTGTACGCAGAAGGTCGCCGGAAGTAGCAGCCGCCCGCTCGCGGCAATTCCACCGCATTGAGACCACACGGCACCGCGCAGTCGCAAATGATGTTGATCGTCGCTCGAGTGGTGGCGCTTGCACTACCGTTGGCAACTGACCTCAAACGGGCATACATATGTATATATATATATATATATATATATATATGTGTGTGTGTGTGTGTGTGTGTGTGTGTGTGTGTGTGTATATATATACAGGGAGAAAAGAACAAAATCAATAAGATCCGAGCAGCTGATAGAGCGTACCGAGCCTGCAATATTGGCAGAAACGTATGCAGGCCGCCCTTTTTTACCACCACCCTAGGTAAGCTTCAGTGATGACTGCTGTTGAGGGCAATACAGAAGAATCCCGAAGATATATATATATATATATATATATATATATATATATATATATATATATATATATATATATATATATATATATATATATATATAAAGAGAGAGAGAGAGAGAGAAGAATAGCAGAGTACCTCACCTGTGGGCAACGATTGTGTGGTAACCGCAAATTGCTTGAACACTTTAAATGCGACACCACTACGCAATCTCCCTCTCGGCGCCGTCTCTAACTTCCTCGTTTTCTCTCATCCTGTGCGTGCGTACATTCGTGAGAATCGTGCTTTCACGTCGAGGAAGAGCCAGCATCGCCGGTGTATTCCGCTAGCGAATTGCCGCCGCACTAACGAGGTTATGTCACGTACCGTCGCAGCTTCACGTGGTCCCACGGGTGTTGTTTGCAAAACGCTCTTTTGAGCCCGTATGCATAACTGCCGCAGAGTTTTCTTCGCCCGGTGACACGCGCCAAGCAAACTGTCCGCAGAAGTCACCATGGCGTAATTTACAGTCGCAGCCGACTCGCTTTCAACGCTTTGGAACCCAAGCGTGTTCAGAAACGCGGCTATATGAATTTTTTTTCTTGAACTTGAAGCGTTAGACCTTCAAGCTACTTCAATCTGTTTCTATTTCATTTTGGTCGCTAGTACTCCACGATTGGTCAGAAAGTTTTTCAAACAGCGCCAATTTCGCCTGTAAGTCACGCGACGTCGTGAGAACTGTCCACTCGAGGCACATTGCGTGTATTGGCGGGCTTCTTTCAAGCTCGGACAAGTACTTTTATGTGGCACGTATTGAGCAACAGAAAGCTGCATCGGAAGTGTTTCATGTCGCTCTACAGTATTCCCGTTGTTGCTTCTCATCTAATTATAATATTGGAGAAGTTGAATAATTAATTAGGACTAAATACCCAATTACGTGAAATGAAAAAAATAATTTTAGTATCTCAATATAACGACAAACAAGGTTACCTTTGTTTTCTCTAGCTACGTGCCATTTGTATATTTTAAAGCTTGGCAAGAGTTACGTGGGACACCCTGTATAGTCAGTACTGAAGAGGTATTAAGAGTAATCAAGGGTCTTAAAGACAAACAAGAATGATACGATCAAGGGAATTAAGCCTAAATAAGCCTCTTAATACTAATGAAGAATAAGGAATCCTAATGGACAATAAAGTATTTATAATTGCTACTGTTTAGTGAGTAATTAACTACGAAGCAAATTAAAGGTATTTCCAGATAAATAATTTGCTGGAAAGGGTAATTCAGGTTAAACTTATCAAGCCTAATAAGATTTAAGTAATCTAAGCCGAATTACAATGGCCTAATTACAATGAAATAAATTGAGTCCTAATTAGAATCCCGCGATCACTCTGGCACTTACTATTGGAAGCTGCCTGGCAAATTATATTTCTCTGCGTATATTGAATATCAACACGGGGGCTGAGAGATGAATAAGCACACTATTGTATAAGCGTTACAAACAGTGCTACGGTGCATCAGAAAGGCTACTCAGCGTTTCGATAGGAGGACCTTTCGTCATCAAAGGCGGCGTTGTAAGTTTTAACAGGCTAGTTTTAAAAGGTTAGTACACTAACCTGTTAAAGCGTCACAGGTGGTCATTGTTGGTGGAGGTTGGTTGTATAGAAAGAGGCTGGAAAGAAAATGAGTGCTGTTGCTTGACGTCCTTAGGCGTGGTTCCTAAGACGAGTTGAGAAGAGCGGAAAAGTGGGAAGACGGCAGAGAAAAAAGAAACAGAAGCAAATGGGAGGGTGTTGGAGAGCAAGAGGTTAGGAAGCCTTCGGAGAACCGAACAGAAGTCGGACGAGTCGTAGGCGGCGTGCATTTGGGGGTTTAGATGAGTCGGCACGGCAGTCACTGCGCGAGTGATAAAGGGACATGAGATAGCGACACACAGTCTCTGGGCAATGCATGGGGTTACCTTTAAAGAAAGCGACTTGGTCTTTCAAGGGGCGTTAGCCTAAGCAGTTCGGCGGAGATATCGTCACGGCGGTATACAGAAGTGGCACCAGGTGGACGAGCCGTAAAAAGTATATTCAGACGCCTGGGACTTTGGAATGTGTCGGTGGTGTCTGCCTTCCTATATTCCTCTCTCGGTGGTGGTGGGAAGTGGTGGTACTAGCGAAGTGGCTGGCAACTCCTTTAGGCAAATTGTGTTTTGCACCGGTTCCATGGCCGTTGAGCCCTGTATGAACTTGTGGTCCCGTATCATCTATGTATTGTGTGTTGCAAGTGGCATACTTTAGACAGCCATAGAGTTAATATAACCAACTCTAGAGGATAAATTTTTTTGAACTGCGCGAACAAACGATCACAAAGAGAGCAGACAAGGACCGGTGCAGAAAACAAAGACGGCGCCTGACTTTGTTTGCTCTCTCTGTGATCATTCGTTCACGCAGCTGAAAAATGCTTGCTAATATGCACCAACTCGCCACGCAATAACTTCTGCCGATCTAGAGGAATAGATCCCCATAGCGCCTATACATTCAAATGGGCGAGCACAAGGGCGCCGCCATGTTCCTACCCTGAGCATCCTAGGGCTATGGCAGGAGTGGGTGTACATGCGAGTAAAACTAATTATGACATGCAGAAACAAGAACATAGAAATAGAAAAATGTAAAGGAACTATACATCAGCAATAGAACTTAAAAATTGAGAAATGGGCAACAAACGAACTTCGGCAGGTAACAAGTTCCACTGTTCAATAATACGGGGGAAAAATCTGTATTTGAAAGTGTTCGTGCGTGGATAGAGTGGTCTAAGATTAGAGGCATGATGAGCTCTAGTTGAAGTCGGGCAAGCAGGCTTGAAAAGGGAGGGATCTAGTAGGTGACAAAGAGAGGTCTTATAAGAATAGAAAATCTTCATAGATTCTATGTGCCGTCTAGAAAGAAACTGGGGATTTAATTCAGCAAGAGCAGCTGACGGTGAAAAGTCTTGGTTGAAGCAACGGTAACAAAACGAATAGCCTTCCTCTGGACCGACTCAATGTAATTAATTTCGCATTGCTTATATAGGTTCCATATGGAGGAAGCATATTCTCAAATCGGGCCAATCAGTGTTTTGTATGCTACTAATTTAGTGTCCCTCGGAGCAGCAGACAAAGTCCGGCGGATGTAACGAAGTTTTTTTAACGCTTTACTACAAATGTAATCTATATGTTTGGATCAAGACAATATGGGTGTGAAAATGACGCCTATATATTTGTATTGAAAAACCTTTGTTAGTGGTACACCGTTGCAAATATAATCGAAACATATGGGAGTGTGTCTGTTAGTAAAAGACATAACAGTTTTATCAAAATGTATGCTCATCTTCCAGGTAGCACACCAGTTACAAAATGAAACAACGGCATCCTTAAGGCGCTGATGATAAGAGGGTGAATCAACTGGGCTGTACATAACACAATCATCTGCATAGACGCATATTTTTGAAGTAAGATGGTTTGGAAGGTCGTTAATAAACAATAAGAAAAGTAGAGGGCCAAGTACAGATCTCTGTAGGACCCCTGAGGTGACACTGACGACAGGCGAATCCGCAGAATCATAGCATACGAATTGGGAACGCAAAGAAAAGAAATTGGAAATCCAAGACACCAACTGAGGGTTATTTAGAATATTATTGAGTTTCAAAAGCAATTCAGAGTATAGTACAGTGTCGAAAGTTTTGCTAAAGTCAATGAAAATGGTGTCAATTTGATTACCTAAGTCGATGAAATGAGATAGGTCATGAGTGAACTCCGTAAGTTGCGTTACAGTACTAAAACCACGCCTGAAGCCGTGCTGAAAGCTGCACAATAAGTTATTATTTTCAAGAAACATTATTATATGCTCATAGATTAAGGGTTCTAGTATTTTACATGAGGTTGGAGCTACAGAAATAGGCCTATAGTTACATAAGAGCTGTCTGTCACCAGATTTATATAAAGGTAGTACTTTAGCTCTTTTCCAGGAAGAAGGCACAACGCTATTATTAAGGGACTTCTGACGTAAAATGAACATATATTTAGATGTCCATAGCGAGAATCGTACTAAAAAGAAATTTGGAATTCCATCAGCGGCGACTGGTTTTTTAGTGTCTCGGTTCAGTACGAGATTCAAAACACCTTCTAGGGTAATATTGATATCATCAATTGCACAAGAATTGTTACTTGTAAGCGTTGAAAGACTGGAATCATCCGAGGTGAACACTGATTGAAAATATGCATTAAACGCTTCCGAAGCCTCTACTGAATCGTTAACAACACTGTTGTTGATTTTAAAAGATGTGGAAGAAGAGCCAGGAGATACGAAAGACCAGAATTTACGGGGGTTAGACTTGAGCAGTTTCGGCAACTGAACATTATAGAAGAAATTTTTAGCCGAGGTGGTTTTCTTCTGGAGTTAATTTTTAACCTGAGCTTATAAAACGCATGCCTGAGGATTGTTCGAGCGTTTAGTGCGAAATCTGCCAGCACGCTGCGATAAGTGCAGCAGTTCTCGGTTAATGCCGGGAAGGTTATTGATCTTTTTCTTAGTTTTCAAAGGAACAAATCGATCTATACATGATTTTACAATGCTTTTAAAACACGCCACGACCGCATCAATGTCACTAGATAGTTGAAGTGCCGAAAATGCGTCGAAATTATTGAATAGTTCATCAATGATACGGACGTCATCAGCTATGGAAAAGTCTCGAAACGCCGGCAGCGTAAAACTTTGGTTATGGATTGGCCGGTTAACAGATATAAAAGCAGCGTTGTGATCCGAAATACCATCAATTATTTCGTACTTATACCCGTTTTGGCTAAATAAGTGCTGCGAAAAATCAAATCCAATACTGCGTCCCCACGGGTGGGACTGTGAACGACCTGCTCTAAGCCAAGAGAAAAGGAGAGCTCAACAAATTTTCTGTTTAGTGCATTACCATGATCAAAAAATGAGAGAGACGTCTAGTCGATTCCTGGAGCATTAAAATCACCCAGTAAGATGAAATTTGAGGAAGCTAAATTCTCTTGTAGTAAAAACTGGTCCAGGTTGGCGAGAGTTTCCCACGCAGTATTAGGGGGCCGATAGAAAATGCATATGTTTAAGAATTGTTTACTTGCTAATCTTGGTAGTCAACGCAAATGCGACATTGTCGTGGGGTTGGACCTTTAAAGTTGCCTTATTTTCAATGTCTGACACGGTTGCTTGTATAATGTAGATAATGTTGTTTCTGAAAAGGTTTCTTATAGTGCGTTGTCTTTAGAGTCCCAGTGCCAATATATATGGTTGGTAATATATATATATATATGGTATATATATGGTATAGAAAGCTTATGCGCTCAGCTGAAGATTCCGATGTGAATTTTACTCTTGGGTGGAAAGAACTTCGGGATGTTCCAAATTTATCTAGACGGTCCTAGCCGTATATAAGTGTCTCCATATTATAAATATGTCGTCTATTTTTCGTAGGTATGTGTGGGGATTGTCTGTGCACCTAGATAGGAAATCAGTTTCTAGAGCCCTCATAAATATTGTCGTGTAGGTTGGTGCAAAACCATTTCGTGCATTTTCGTGTGGTCGGTTTATGGAAGATAAATCATCAGGGATTGGAATGTCGATGTATAGGGCCGTGATGTCTTGTGTTGCGAGAATGATGGTTTGCGATGTTGTGCCTTTAGTACTATTTTCCTCCATAATTCTCAGTAAGGGGGGTATTTTTTGCGAATGATGGAAGTGTTTTGGGTAAATCACCAAGAAAATGGTTAAGAAATGTGGAGAGGCCCTCTTTCGCTGTGTTGTGATTTGGTACTATCGGACACCCTGGGACATTAGCGATGCATAGTTCAATGAGTCGAATTTGTGAACTTTCGGAAGGAAGTATACGCATGTCGCACTTTTGCGTCTTGATTTAGGAAAATTTGATTCAAGACAATATTATTAATTCATCAGAGACAAGCGATTTCAGCCTGTTGATAATTGTCACTGCATATGGTAATGTGACATCGTTGTCCAGCTTAGGTGACATTCAGGATTGCTTAGCTGCCTGTAAGCCTCATGCTTGTACTTATCTACTGGCCAAATAACTATACCTCCACCCTTATCCGCCTATTTAATGACAGTGTTCCGGCAACTAAGATTTGAATTTATACGACTCTCTCTATTATAAACTTGCGCGTGCCGACATAACGTTGGCCGTCTTTTTCCGCACGTACACCACATCGCTCTGCCAGATCTCTTCTGGGGACCCGGGCCCGTATTCGCAAGAAGTTCTTACGCAAAAGCTTTTCATGGAAGCAGATGCTAGCCAATCCTGATGCTTGACATATTATTAACCAATGATACCGGTCAATGACCGACCGCATTTAAATTGGCTCCTAATGCTGTAGCCAATTTGCGAGCTTCAAGAATAAATCAGTATGTCGTATGCGTAAACAAAAAAAAAAAAGATCAATAGTGCTCCTCGAAGGTACAGCAGGCCGAAGGAAACACGCAAAAATATGGACTATTGTAAATGATGTAATCGGTAATCGTTGAAATGAGCTTGTATGATCGAATTAGTCGGTCAAGCTACGGTAGATCATTTTATTGACTACTTTTTTATATAAGGCCGTCACTAGCAGCAGCACAGTTGCCTCCCGATAATGAACCTTCCTTACCAATAAAACTTGCTACTGATAGCTTTTCGATGCATGATATAGAGTTGATGGATATTTTAATGGTAGTGAAAAACATTTCTGAAAGTAAGGCAGCGGGACCAGATGGAGTTCCCTTCAGATTATGGGAAGATAATATAGAATTATGAGATATTCATCTGTTGCTTATGTTTATTCACACCTTGGTAGCAGGAAAATACTCTGAGGCTCTCAAAGTAGCAAAGGTAGTATCAGTATATAACGAAGGAGATCTTTCTGCCCCCAGCACCTACAGATCAATATCTGTTTTGAGCAGATTTAATAGTTTGAGAAAATAATTTGTACACGCATGCAGGAAATTTTCGGTGAACATAATATTATGTGTTCTAATCAACATGGGTTGCGTGCTTATAAAGCCACATCATCTGCAGTTCTTGCACTTACACAATTGATTATTACAGCATGACATGATAATAAGATTGCCGTTGTTGTATTTCTAGACTTGAAAGGAGTATTCGATACGGTTAATTATATAATATTATTGCAGAAACTGTATACACACGGTTTTAGGGTGAGACTATCAGATCTGCTAAATAGTTGTCTCTCGGAGCGGAAGCAGTATGTTGTAATTAATAACTTCATGTCAACCTCACATAGTGTTTCGATGGGCGTTTGGCAAGGCTCAGTCCTTGGACCCGTCTTCTTCTCCCTATACGTCAATGATCTCCGGTTGGTGTTAACGTGCTCGGAAGCTTAATTAAACACGAATGATACGGCTTCTTTTTTTGGGGGGGATACCAATAAAGAACTGCCGGGCAGAATAAATGAAGAACTCGAAATCACGAAATTCTTGACGCACAATCAGCTTACACTTAACAACGAAAAAACAAATCTTGTAGTATTCCATTCCAGGATGAAGGAAACGAAGTGCGACTCCCTGTCTATATTTTTGAATATGGTACGGTTGATCAGAGTATGCCGCTACAAGTATCGAGGAGTTTGGCTTGAATCGGATATGCATTGAAAATATCAAATTGATAAGGTATGTTCCGAATTCGCGTATGGTTGTCATGTATTATGAAAAGCCCTTCAATGTTCTGACCTTCAAGTTTTACAGATAGCTTACTTTGCGTTTATACAGACTCACTTTTATTATTGCTTAGGGTCTTGAGGAAGTACGTACAAAACCTATGTAGAACCTGTGGTCGGTCTTCGAAAATAGAAGCTATGAATAGTTATCTTTTCTAAACATACTGATCCAAGTAAACCTCTGTTCCAACTGCTTCGTGTTCTGCAGCTCAGCGAGGCGTATAAAGTAAAAGATGCTGAGCAGTTAATGCAATAATATGTTTTGATAATCCGCCACCCATCGCAATATTTAATTTTCCGGAATGAAACACGAGGACAGCTACTAACAACTAACTTGCCACTAGCTAACTTCTTATTATGACAATACGTTTATAGACAGAGGCTCGTAGAGTTCAACGGTGTTATAATATGGAACGCACTCCCAAACATTGCAATAACGAGCCAAAATTTTGTACAATGCTTGAAAACTTCTTTCATAAATGCTTACAGGTCTTTGTATTTGTATCCACTGTTGTCATAACATAGTCTTTTGTTTATGCCATATTTTTCTGTAAAAAATGATTTAGTAGCGTGTGTTTAAGTTGTCTCGTACAATAAGTATGCTGTTCTTCTTATGTCTAGTTTGTTATTGAACCCCAAACTAGCCGCCAAGGCTTTGGGTCCAAGCAGTATTGTGTAATGTGCGTATTCAATGAATCAAATAAAGAAAAAAATGGTAAACAGCACTTACGAGCAAAACCTTTGCGTGTTCGGCGCCCGGATTTTAGCATTATTTTTAATCTTCCCTAGCACGTCCTCACAATTTTTGGGAAGCCGCCGCTAGCTTAACAGGAGGAAGCGGGCCAAACGCGCACGTGGGTGCGACTTTTATCATTAGGTTATCTGCTTTAGCCTTAATAGCTCGGTCGCATCGGAATCCTCTACATTTCTGCGCGCTCCTCGCATTTCATCGGCCCCTTAGATAAGAAAGGACTGTCTAGGTAGGCAATACAATTGGGTTTGAAATCAAACAAAAGCTTCCGCCTATAAAGGAAGAGAGCGTTAGATTAGACCGCTCAAACAACGCTGCGCATTACCGCCTGATGTCTGCGTCGACGATTTCGTAAATTTGACATAAGAAGATCGAAATAAAATCAGAATGTAATTGTTTTACGCTGTAGGGCTCTTGTTTTAAAAGTTTATGCGATAGAATCTACGAAGAGATGGGCAGCAGTGAACGGCCGATTATTTTGCTTTCTCCTAGGTCTGCCTTTAACTCTTTTCGGGAAACGCAGAATTGCACCGCATGTGCAACTGTAATCATGTCACAGGCACGGCTGTCTTCAATATAGTATCATATTTGTTATTATTTATAAAAACGCCATAAATTATTCTGCTAGCATGGAACTTTCTAGTGTACTAACGAAAGTGTTATGCTTTATATGCTTCACAAGGTAGCCGCATGGGGCGC